>NC_086285.1:8211795-8892295 GCF_963924245.1 Chroicocephalus ridibundus | reverse complement strand
ACTCAAGCAGCAAAGACAAATACACAGGAGACAAGGCTGATCTGCAAACGGCTTAAGAATAGATGAAAGGGCAAAGTTAATTGGATAAATTTATTTTAATTGTTCATTGATCCAGCTCTAGCCATACCATAGTACAGCACTCTCTATTTCCTCTAACTTTATTGTGGAAACTCCAACAATGTGATGTACTGTCTTGATCAGCCAGGAAATGAGTTGTTGGTAAGGCTGTTTTTTAATTCAGGAAAAAAAGTGTTTACTGGCTATATTCTAATGGCTTTAGCCCTTTTCATGCTTTACACCAGAGTTTTGGATTGTCACAGCAACAGATAATCCAGAAAAAAAGCCATCAAAGTGATCAAAACATGCATGACATATCCGTGTCCTTCTTAAAAATGTCGGTTTGCTCTGTTAAATCACGCTTAAGCTGTAACAACCTCCCTTCTCAGCAGAAAGCATTAAGAGTTGCTCATGTTTTGCATTATAACCTTGGTAAATATCACCAGACTTAGAAATCCAAGAATATCCCAGCTACCAGCAGCACCCTCATTTACTTATTTTCATTTAAGGATTTTGCTAGATACCAACTCACCAGAGAAATCCTTTGCCTGCTACACAGGAGCTGTAGATCTTCTCCCAGAATTGCCTGGGCAGATGACAACTCTCCATCTCTGATTTTGTTTACTGTAACCCATGGGGAAAAAAATTTCTGTTTAGCCCTTCCTCTGCTAGACAAGCAGTAAAATGGGACCTTTTCCAGCAAAAGAATCATAGCAGCTACTCCCAAAACTTTCTCTGATTCACCCTCTTATTCATGTGTCCCTCGGCTCAACATAAAACACAGTGAAATATCCTCCTTTTAGTCAAAAGCTGGGAAAGCTCTAAAATAATGATCATCTCTGCAAGCAAATGTTTCCGTAGGTAATTTTGCAGCAGGGACGGGTTGTTATTTGATGATAGAGGATGGTGTCAAGCAATGTAGGCTCAATCACTTGTATCATTTAAAGAACCACAATTCCTCCAAAATGGACATTTCTGAATTCATGTTTGTTAGTAAGCCGTTCATCTGCAGGAGTGAAGTCACTGGCACTTAACCCAGAGGAGAGCAACAGCAGCACTTTTCCGTTTATGAGAAACAGTCTCGACAGCTAAGGATGCTATGTGCTGCGACTGACTCCATGGGACCTGACTGGTAGCACACACATAGGTCTTGTTTCTGCATATCTCTTCTATGGCACCACAGAACTCCTGTGAAGCACGCAAGAAAAATCCTTTTTTTTTTTTTTTTTTGTCTCCTACCACATAGCATGTACTTTCCATAGCAATAAAATCTCTTGAAGAAAGCCCAGGAGAATTTCCAGTCCCTTCCAGCACAGACAGTTTCCCATCTACCACTGACAGATGTTTGTCTTCTCTGTTCTGAATCGTTCTCTTCACAAAAAGTGTTCCATAATCTTTCCTAAAGCCATCTATTATCATAAAGTTTCTCCTGAAATCTAACCAAAATCTCGTTGTTTTAAATTAAGATTTCCCAGAAGAAACCTCTATTACAAAAAGAGTTTTTGTATAGCTAAGACTGTTAAAATTATTTCTCTCAGTTTTCTCTTTTTTCAACTAAATAAATACAGTTTTTCAAACTTCTGTCATGTTTCTCAGCCCTTCTGAGTTCATCTGGACTCCTTCCTCTTTCCCTAATTTTCCTCCAAGCGTTAGGCCAAGTACCCAATTTCAGACTTCTCCGGTACCAAATAGAGCTGAATAATTACTTCCCATAACTTAAACACAACATATCTGTCAATACACCCTGGAATGAGTTCTACCACTTCTGCAATTGCACGCATTTCGGATCTATATTTAACTTGTCATCCACTATATATATAAGCCACAAACCCCCTTTTTTGCAAAGAGCTGCTTAGCCAATTATTCCCCTTTTTGTCCTGGTGTCATATGACTTTCCTTCCTAGCTACAATACTTAGCATTTGTTTTTATTGAATTTCATCTTATTGATTACACACTGTCACTCAAATTCATCACGATCATTTGAAATTCTGTCTGTCCTCTTCAAGAGTGCTTGCAATTACCGTTTTTGCAAACTTTAATTGTACTCTTTATGCCATCATCCAAAATGCTTGCAGAACAAATACGTAGCTACAGTGCACACTCTCTCCTCCTCATATTAAAATATCAGCCTTTGTAAAAAGAGTGCAAGCATGTGGAAGTCTACAGCAAGATATAATCATTGTAAGTAAGGTCCTTCTATTGAAAGAAACACACAGAAAATTCCCCACTTCAGAATTTGACCAATTCAAAGCCACTCTTCCCCAGTACCTCCTTCCAGGAGTACTTCTAAAAGAAACAGCTGAACTTAACACTTTGTAAGGATCCTACAGTGCTCTTTACATGCTGGCACGCTGCTCCCAGGGGAAACAGGCAATTAAACAGGCCACTTTCGAAGTCATAAATTCCAGATTGACACCAACATTAAGCTGGAGTCCTGTTCTGCTTGGTAGCCAAACATCTGCATCAATGCAGATGAAAATGAGCTACCCAGCACAAGAGAATTGCCCATATAGACTGAATTATGAGCTTATACCTAAATCACTCAAATAAATCTGCTTAAAGAAGTGGTAGCCTATTACTGATGTGCCTACTTCATTATTTAACACAGGAATATAACTCCTCACTCTTCTCACAGATGCTGTCATCTATCCATAACGAAAAATCGCCAAGCTCAACGTACTTGCCAAATTAGTTTAGAAACAATGGTCTTTCGCTTCAAAGAAAAGTCAGGAAACATGATGTGACTTTGCAAAACATTAATCTTTCACTTCAAAATATTATCATCAGATGAATGTCCAGAACACTTCTTCTGAACCTACTGAGCAGGCTCAAGTTCTTCTTCAGCTTCTCTAATCAGAGACACAGATCTCCTCATCGGGTTCAAAACACCATTTCAGTCATGAAGTGAACATAGTTTACCCATTCAAGGCCCTCTTATTTAGCTGTGGTCCCGTAGTATCTTGAAGACTCATGAAGTATTTATCCTCACAACATCTCCAGGAGGCAAGGAATGCTATTATCCCCCTTTCACAGTGAAGGACTGAAAGCCCAATACATAAGTAACTGCCTGTCCATGCAGTAAAGCTCAGAATAATGAGTTCCTAAATTTGTGCATCCTGAGTCTGCCCAGAAGGCAGCCGAGAAATGTATCTTTTGGTGAACCACCACCCAAACACAACGTCCTGCTTTGGCAACCAGGCCTTGCACCACCATGGCACGCTCCAGTGACTCCCCATTCACACAGGTTTCTTCTGCACTCGCAGGTTTATCTGTCGGCGTAGGATATTGTGTGCTCTCAGCAATTATTTCCTGCCTGCTATCTCTGGATTAGGATCACTAGAAAAGTGCAGCAGGTTCTGACACTGCTAATGCAGCTGATGTTTTTAGGACTTATTCAAACAGCAGCAAAACACAGACCACCTTCCCGATCCAGTCGAAGAGAACAGCTCATTTCAAAATACGCCCATCAGTTAAAAAGCCAGTTCAAATAATTGCATTTACTTAACATTATTTTCCACCTTGAAAATCTCAGTTTGTACACAGTTACATTTTAGGCAACCCAAATTACTGCTAATGTGAGACTCTTTAAACACTACAGCATCAGCATGGTGGAAAGAGAGAAGTATAACAGGTAACTTCTGTAACTGTCATTTCTCCTAATGAAGAAAATACTCCCCAAATTGGATTTGGCCTAAGGACCTGCAACACCAGCAAGTCATCTGCTGCACTGCATCCTTTTGGTCAAACTCCATGGCATTAACCTGTTTCGAATTTCTTACCCATGCAATGATTATATATTAAATTATAAATTATTTTGTCCAAGGCTACGGCTTGCCTGAAAATACACCTATCTAGAGCATGGCTGAAGCAAGAAGGTTAGCAGAGGTGTAAATAGCTAACGAGTAACCAATACAACACACACAAAAGAAAAAGAAAAAAGAAAAAAGAATCACATAGGAAGAAAACGCTGTGGGTCAACATAAGGCAGAAGGGGCACATTTGGTCCTGATGTAACCTGTACTGCAACGATGTCCTCAGTTATCCAGCTCCAACACAACGTGAAATGGAAAGGACAGAGAAGCAATACGGCGCCAAGACACCCATCCGAACAGGGATCAGTGAAACACCCATCGCACCCAGATCTGCGCAGGAAACCTGCAGCCCATTCTTCTCCTTCCCCACTCCCCGCAACACTTAGAGCTTCCCTGCTCGGCATCATTTCTGCCAAATTCCTTCCTCCCTGGAAGAGAGCTCACTGCTTACAGCAATACCTGCCCCGTGAGCAAAAACACAGAGGTTTTCAGTCACCCAGAGAAGTTTTTAACCTTCTCCTAGCGGACACTAAGACATCTTCATCCAGCGTTAGAGGCTGCTCTCAGCCACACCTGATGTGTCTCCAAGAGATCCTATCACTCCTGCACCTTCTCAGGTAGCAAGAGCTTGTGAGCTAGTTGGGAGCCTAAGTCTGTTGGCTTTAAATATCGCCAGCCATCGCGGCACGCTCAGGGCACTGAGCGCCCACCCCAGCCCGCCTACCTGTTCCACTGGAGCTGCCTCCTCTACAAAGAAGTCTTCCATTGCTGCAGCTGCTCACGTCTGTGCAAGGAACCGGGGCGAGGGGCGGGGAGGGGGTGGAGGGGAATCCTGGAAACTGGCACAACCTAGATACACAGACTGGCAGAGCAACCAACGTTTAAAAAAATCTTAATTAATTACACAGAATCCAGCAAAATTCTGAACCACTGAGCTGACTCTCGGGTTGTTTTTTTTTTTTTGTTGTTTTTTTTTTTAAGCGCTCATTACTCTGATGAGGCAGAAGGTACTTTCAAATGCCTTTTGCTCTCTGCAGAGAAGTAAGCAAGGATGGTAGCCATCCTTTGAAGAAGACACACCACCAGCAGCTTGCGACGTGCCTTGGCATGTAGCTAAAACAAGACGAGAAACTGCTTTTAGTCAGTAGTGGTACCTAAAAAGGGGCAGTTATTTTCAGGCATTTCAGTGCTACAGTGGGGTTTAGAAGAATTATTGGGTATGCAAACGTCCCCTTGGAGCAACGGCAGATGGGAAAAGCAGGACAGAGGCATCCCGCATGGGTACACTGAATGGGGACAGGCTTTGCAAAGGTTGATCTTGTGCTACTAATTGTGGCCCTGCACAGGTCAGGTGGCTTTGAGTGACTCCAAAGGGAGGAAATTCCTACCAGGACAACAGCTCAGGCACTGCCTTGTGTTCATCTGCAAAAATGCAGCAGCTGCATCCATGTGGCTGGGATATATCTTCTCCTGTGTGGCATTAATGGCAAAATTCCCTACTGTTTGATATGGGTCAGGATCAGGCCCGCAGGCATGGGTTAAAATAACTCTCTGGTGAACACCAGGTCTTGCAGTAGTAGCTAGAGATTTTCATAATTCACAGGGAAAGTATTTAAAATAATCCGAACAGTTGTAAAAAAGCAGCAGAGGATTCCTGAAGTAATAAAAATACGTTCCCCAAAGAGCATGGAATTGGAAAGAAATTGTTAATTGAAAAGTAAGTGATGTGGGATGGAGAGTCATATAACCGATGAAGGGGAAACGCACTTCAGATCTTCACAGAAACAAAAAGAGTTGGAATCTTTTTTCAGCTTATCACATCACAGCTTTCATCCTAGCAATCATATACGATCTTTTTTCCTAATGTAAGTGGAGAAAATAGACTTTTAAAGTTCAAGAAACTCTAGTGAACTTCATAGAAAAATAAAATTACTCAGAAACTTGTTTTTAAAACTACGGCAGTACAATCAGATGCCAAAAAGAACCGTATTGGGCTCATTAGTAATGAAATGACCTTAAAAATCTACATTTCATTAGATGTGGTATGCACTAAAATGCCACAGGAGAAACAATATATTATTTTATTTACTAATATCAAAAGCTGTCATTTTCTGCAACAACCTGGGGCTACAGAAAAACATATTCCCATGAATAATTAGCATTTGGCATTAAGAAGTATTTTATCAAGGAAGCTGCCATAACTCTAAGTAACACAACTAGAAGTGTTGGATGGTATTAATGAAAGGTTAAGGTGATTGTTGGTTTTACCTACTAATTTGTGTTTCTGGAGTTAAAATCAGAACCTTTGCATTATTGTCGATTTTTGGTTTAATATTAATGAAACTAAAGCCATATGAAAAGTTCTGTGCAAGGAAGATGAAACACAGATGGAAAATATCAGCAAGAAAAACAATTACTTCAACAGTCTGACTTGAAAATGGCACTTTTCCCTGTAAATAAGTAGTCTAGTTCAGGAAATCACATAAGTAAATTCTTAAATTCAATGATATGAGCCTTCTAGTACTATGCTTGATGCTTCGAAATCGAAGCTGCTTTCTAGATTTTAAAGGACAGACTTTACCGCATTTTACTACCTGTGAGAATTTTTGCTGCAAAAGCAAAATTCCATTATCTTTGTGGCTTTTTTCACCTGTTTGCAATTAATAAATAGTCACCTTCTATTTTTGAGAGCTGGGAGTGGAAAAAAAGAACACAGTTTATAGTACGTTACCTGCTGGCATTTCTAAAGGACTTGAGCACAGGAAATTACTAGGTATCAGTTTTTCTGCAATAACTATGCACATATCCACTTCTGTCACCCAGCACTCAGAAGTGAATGTAAGGTAAACTGAGTTAATCAAGTCTGGACTGAATGATACCTTGAGTAAAAGGGGGACAAGCGACCTCAAGGAGCTGACGGTGGAGTCAGACAGATGTATATCAACAACCCTGAAGCAATTCCTGTAGTGCAATAACTGGTTCATATGGCAAAGCTTTCACAAATCAGAGAGATTAATACATTTATAGTCATTTATCCAGAAATCTCGGCGGCTACAGTCTCTGAATTTGAATTCTGTTTCAATTAGAGTGGTTTGTAGACAATTGAGTAGTCCTGGCTAAAAAATTTCCCAGGATAAACTTCATTATAGATGACACTTGGCAAGTTTTTCAGCTGACAGGCTGCCTCATTTTGAAACTTCTTCCTAATTTCAGTTTCCTTTACTATGCTGTGTTTACCTCTTTTCAAGCAGATCAGAGAGATACAGCAGAGCCCTGAACTTTCACTTTGACAAACTAAACACTTCAAACTCACTCAGCTCACTCAACAAGGCATATTTTCCTGTGGTGGGTTGACCCTGGGTGGATCCCAGGTGCCCAGCAAAGCTCCTCCATCACTCTCCTCCTCAGCTGGACAGGGGAGGGAAAACATACTGAAAGGCTCCTGGGTCGAGATAAGGACAGGGAGAAATCACTGATCACTCAGCAATTACCATCACGGGCAAAACAGACTCAACTTGGGGAAAATTAATTTAATTTATTACCCATCTAATCAGAGTAGGGTAGAAATAAATAAAAACTAGATCGTAAAACACCTTCCCCCTATCCCTCTCTCTTCCCAGGCTCAACTTCCCTCCCCATTTCTCCACCTCCTCCCCCTAAGCGGTGCAGGAGGACGGGGAATGGGGGTTGTGGTCAGTTTATCACACGTTGTTTCTGATGCTCCTTCCTCCTCAGGGATAGGACTCACAGAATCACAGAATGACAGGGGTTGGAAGGGGCCTCTGGAGATCACCTAGTCCAACCCACCTGCCACTCCTCACACTCTTCCCCCACTCCATCGTGGATCTCCATGGGCTGCAGGGGGACAGCCTGCCTCACCATGGTCTTCACCACGGGCTGCAGGTGAACCTCTGCTCCAGTGCCTGGAGCACCTCCTCCCCCTCTTTCTTTATTGACCTTGGTTTCTCCATAGTTTTATCTCTCACTCATCTCTTCTGGTTGCTGTCCTGTGGATTTTTTTTCCCCCTTCTTATGTTATCCCAGAGACGCTACCACCGTCGCTGATGGGCTCGGCCTTGGCCAGCGGTGGGTCCATCTTGCAGCTGGCTGGAATTGGCTGTATCAGACATAGGGGACGCTTCTAGCAGCTTCTCACCGAAGGCACCCCTGTAGCCCCCCTCACTACCAAAACCCCGCCACACAAACTAAATACATTTTCCTTCCCTTATTCAACACCACGACTTCTCTCTGGATCCTCTTCATTGTGTTCAACACTCCTTTTGAAACATGGACACTAGGCACTCACATGGTTTTTAAGGAACACAACAGGGGCAGTCAAAGACCTACTGTAACTTCCTTCTTATTGAAGAGTCTAATACACATGAACATCTTTGGACATGGTAATGCACAGGGAGCTTGTTCTTCACTTGCAATTCCTCAATGACACCAAGTCTTTCCAGAGACATTACTCCTCCTGACAAACTCCCTTACCCATCAACTATGACCCATATTTTTTGTTGTCAATATGTAACTTTCTTGAAACAGATGTGTTTTGCATTCTTTCCGCTTACCAACGGGTCCCAGCTGCCCTGGGTCGGTCCCACTGTCTTTAGTATTGACACACAGATCAGCAGAGCGTAATCAGAAACTTTGCCATTGCTTCATGAGTTCTTATGGGTGATTTACACAAGGTTTGAGATGGTGGATAGAGAAGGATATGAGGAAGCACATTTGCTCTGCGATGATTCTCCATGTATAATTAGACTATGTTACAGTCAATGGTGAGGTGTTAGTCTAACCAGGCTGCACATGTCATACTAGTCCACTTGCAGTTTCTTGAGTGCCATGTGGGGCTGTGGTACAGAGCCAGAAGACTCTCAGATATCACATCCATTACCCAACTAAATCTGTTCTTGGGGGAAAAGGGTTATGTCTGATGAGTCCTGATATTTAGAATGACATCATCTTTGTCTTTCCTTACCAAAGGTCTAGAAACTCAGTCTTCTAATTTATTATAATGATTACTGCTAATAATTTTTGTTTTGTTCCCATCCTGATTTAGTATTTTTATATTTATAATCCCTTCCCTCTTTGCATTTAAAAATCTCCTTTCACTTTTTCTCTAGAACAGGTAGGTTAGAAAAGAAAAATAGTATTTTTCTTTCTGGACTGTGGCATCAGGTCACTTGGAGGACTATTCCTGAGCAGAACGCACAGTGAGAGATCCTCTTGTCAAAGTAAGGGTGTCAGAAACTTTGCCGAGCTTCAGTTCCCTCAAGTTCATGGCCTTCAGCAGTTGTTGGGAATTCTGGATTCAAACTGACATGCAAAAATCACAACAAACCTCTGTCAAATTTGTCACCTGTTGGGTGGACTTTCTCTTTGGAGATTATGTCATTTCTACTTGATTTCCTTGTGAAACCACAAAGGAATCCAGCCTTGCTTGAAGAAATCACAACCTTTAGTCAACCTTCAGAGGAACCTAACCTTAATTTTGAGAACTGATAGCCAGGAGAGTTTGATTTTTCCATTGGTCTTTCTCACAAATATTCTGCACAGGTCAAATGACGACCAACGTGTGTATCACACATTGTCAAACACCTTGACGCGCATTCAGGAAATAACAGCAGTAGTTTCCTGGTCATACTAAACTCAACTAGGGATACAGGGCTATGAGAAGATGCTGATAGCTTGAAATACTCTTGGCTTTGTTCAAGCTACAGTACGGACAGGAAAGAACCATAATCTTTTCCAGTCCTCTTTTCATATTTCTCCCTTTGCCTCCTTTTTCCAAGTATTGGGATGAAAGTTATAATAATTACTTTCTCGGGAAAAAAACCTCTGCGATTTACTGATCTTTGCATTGTAAACAGAGTATAAGACAGAGGAATATTTTTAAAAATCCAAATAGCACAGCTCAGTTTTATTCCTTCTTTGATACTGTTCTTTTTTATGTTGCTACGGTATGTGTGCACCATGTGAAAGTGAGGTTGCTATGGAAACTACTCATTATTTTTCAATAGTAGGCTAGCTACTTAAAAAAAATCCTACATCTTTTTAATCCCTAGAGAGTCCTAATTTATCCTGTACACAGACTTTCCTTCTTGACAGTTCCTTTAATATTCACTGCACTGCAGTGCGCATTAATCTGAATATGTCTAACAAATCCACAACTTACTTCTGAAATCAACTTTCCAGCAAAGTTTGGTTCTTAAAATATTTTTTCGGCTTGGCGTTTTCCTGCTTATATTTCTCTGAAAGATTGTAGGTATGAACAGCAAAGCCAAGAGCAGACCTCTGCAAGTATCTCACTGCTTAGAGAGACAGGTATGGCAAAAAAAAAAAAAAAAGTCCTTTATCTATAATAAATGGTAAAAGCTGCAGGAAGGGAGGATGGACAGTGGTCAGAAGTGTTAGCCCAGAATTTGGAGTTAATTCCTTCTGGTGCCACAGGCTTCCCTGGCCAGCATAGGCAACGCTCTCAGTCTCTTCTTCCCTCAATTCTCCACCTATAAATAGGTATTTGGAGCCCTCCTTATTTGACAGACTAAATTCACCAGTGATGGTCTCAAGCATTAAGGTAACAAATCACATCAGCACAGTTGGTGGGTGGGAGTCCTGGGACTTTCCAGAACTCCAGACTGTCACCATGTGGTACATCTTACAGATTCTCTGCTTAGGCATCATATTGTCCCTCCTTTCTTTTTCTTTTTTTTTTTTAAAGAAGCAAATGAAGGAACTATGAATGATGAACCAATTAACTCCTTCCTACCCAAATCCTTCTATGTTATTGGGTTAAGTGAGAGAATGCTGTTGGTTGAAGGTCCCCATTTCAAAACATCAGCTGGTGCCTCAAAGAGGCTCCTCAAAAGGACTAGCCTCTCCCAGACAAAATATTCATTCCCCCCTGAGGAAGTGACTATTCCAAAATACTCATTTGTGGAATAAATACTAAATTGGCTAAAAAATACAAAAGTACAGCATTGTTCACACATTAAGGAAAAGTATAAAATCAAGAGGCTTCTGAGGTAGAAAATAGCCGCAGCTGGCATGAAGGACACAACATCTGTGGTTCCCTGATAAGCTACATGAGGTACGGGACGGGATGCAATTATTCCGTGGCTTTACCTTATGATGTATAGCGGATACAGGAATGGGATGATACCATGAAACAGATAAGCTGCCAATTAGCTGCCCGCTAGATGCTCAGAGCCAACATTTTGTCAAATTTTGATGAAATGCTGTCCTTTGTGCGAACTTTGCTCATTATAATGTCATTATAATACCAAAACACACCTCCATCCCGAAGGCTACCCGCCTCCAAGGTGCGACCACTCCTTCTTGAGTCTGCGCCCTGAATTTCTCGTAAACTATACCTTTAATTGTGAAGCGAGAGAAATTTACACCAATCATGATAAAAGTATGTATGACTAAAGTCACTCAAACTCCACCTTGAAGATAACAAATAGTATAAAAATAGCCCAAGAGAGGGGGGATACCCGGGGAAGACACCATCATAAAGAATTACATCACTGACTTCTGGGATCAGTCGACGGGCTGAGCCTCTCTTCCCCCCCCATAGGGACGCCTTTGGGTAAGACTTAGATTATACCGAGTGCTTCCTCGGGAAACTTAGAAATTTCTCTAGAGACTCTCTTTTCCTACATTTAAAGCCAGGCTGTATCGTTTATAACTTTGTCGCGCGTTTTGTATATGTAACAATACTTTCGTTTGCACGTGCTTTGCAGACAGTGTATTTATCACCGGCAATCCTAAGAACCTATATATCTGTTGTTTAAATAAACTGCACTTTTTTAAGTAGCTAGTCGTTTTGGTTTCTCACTGAACGCGACCAAAGACTCGAGAGTGGCCGTGCTAGTTCATGAGCACGACTAGACTGAAGGTGCAGTCCACTATTAGTGTATCCAAATCGTAATAGTTTAATACATATTAAACGCGATTGGACTGATAGTGCTGAATTGGGCATCACTCAGAATTTAAACCTAGCCGCACCTAGCCTCCCACCTCGGTGAGGAGTGTTAGAACGCAAGGGGGTTTATCTTCTGCTAAAACCGCTTTGCCCCTTTTCACGCAACATCATTCTCCTCCAAGGATCTGACTATTCCCACATTTCTTACTATTTATTGGAAGCAGAGCGGTGCCATCTCAGTGGAGCAGCTCTCATCAGAACAAGAAAGAACACGAAAAGACCTACAGAAGCTAATCTCTCATCCCTTCTCTTTCAGGCACGTCTGAAGCACCAGTAGCATTTCCTTGGATTGCTGCAGAGCTTAACTGCTTCAACAAATGACAAAACTCATCTAATAATATACACTGAAAAGCAACGGAAACTCCAAATTTTAATGAAAGCAGAATTAGGCTAACACAAAAATAAACTACCTCAAGTATTTCAGAGATTAAGAACAACATTTTCCTGATTGTCACTGTGACTCCTTTGTTTCACAGGGACATTTTCCTCTAAATAACCTTGCACACATTTCATATATGTAATCACATGTAAACCTGATCAAAATTCAGACACAGATGACAGCAGCTAAAGGGAAACTTTTAAACCAGGTCCAGATCTAAGTCTTCCTACATATAATCAGCTTTTTCTTCTGTGAGTTTTCAAAGGAACCAGTTTTCTTATTCACTGTCTATGAGTTCTTGCTCTAATTTTAACAAAGAAGGGAAAACATTGGGTTTTTTATGTAGTTCAACAAACTTTTCTACTAATATACAGCGCACAGGAATTACGTATCAATATTAGATAAGATAAATAGATCAATAATTTGCCACATATGGTCTGAAATGTTTAAAGCCTCAGATGTCTTTATCTTCGATTCAGGTAAAAGACTGTCAGCATAGTTAATATTCTCCCCAACCTTTTTGTCTGGTACTTATTACCATGCCAGGACAAGGAAGTCCAGAATTTATTCTTGTTCACTGTAATTGAAACTCCTTCCTGCAAGAGATTTTGGCTTTTTCCTGACCTCAGCTCAGAAAAAATTCCCCATGACTCTTTCTGTATTGCAATTTTACGTTGTTAAACTCTGACATTTTTTTAACATTTCACAAAGTAGAGAACGTGGCCAGCAATGATTTTCAAAAATACATTTATGAAAATTAGAACACAGACCCTGAACCTACAAAACTCATAAATACATTCTAAGAAGCTTAACTGAACCAAAGAGTTAATGGTACATTGTAGCTGGAAACCCTGAAAGAATTATAAGGTTTTTCTGAGCAGATCTAAGTAACAAAGTCAAAGCTGAAATGGAGAACAGCTGACTTAAGGCAGGGGGAAGTGGTGGTCGTGGTGTAAGTATTGATGCACTGACATCTTTAAAATTCCTCCTTCGGAGACTCTCTAGCTCTTTCCTGAGCCATATTTCTCTTAGCAGAAAGAATTTCTACTCAGCAAACCCTGCCCTCTGCTGACTAAATGCCATTAGTGCCATACATATACACACATCGGGGGTTTTGCCTATTTGCACATAGATTGGAATGAAAAATGTAAGCAAAAAAAACATTCAGTGGCATAGTTTGGATTTTATTTATTCACTCTTAAGGTCCTCCGAAAAAATATTTTTTTTTTTAACTTCTGTTTCAGAGAAATGTTTATGCTGCCCTAAGGACCACTGTGCATTAGGTACGTAAACAAGCCGTGTCGTATTCACCCCTCTTCTCTTCTATGAAAACAAACATTCCTTCAAGACTGATCACACAGTACTACAAAATTATCTTCCAGCCCCATCCTTCTGCCACAGAAAGAGCAAACGCCTCAGCCAGTTAGGCTGCTGCAGAAAAGAACATCCCTGAGCCCATCTCTGACCCGACACCTGCCAAGCTCAGACATTTCACACACTGGGCATTGCTGCTTTGAAGTCACCACCACACCAGGCAATACTGGCAAAAAATAACTTATGGAGACAATGAATGATTGGCATAATCAGGGTCCTAAACTTACCACATTTGTACAATCAGAAATCCAAGCCTTCCACAGACAACGGGAAAATTGCGAAATCCAGATACATACGTGATCCTTAGCAGAAGCCTTTTTTCAGACTTCAAATTCAACAGTTATATTTAAAGCCATTTGCTAAATTATTTTTCCAAGCAGGCATCGGATTATCTGAAAAACATGTTTCTATCTGAACGATATAAAGAGTGTATGCTTCCCTCCCATTGTGCAAAAATTTATGTGGTTGTAAAGTATATACCTTTATGATTGCTATAGACCAAAATCCTAGCACATGAGCGGCCATCAAAACCTAAATAGCACTTGAGGGGCAGAGATCAGCAGGTCACTGGATTTTTAAAGAGCTGGCCAGAGTTTACTGACATGCTGGCAACACTGCTGAATGCTGCCAGGTGCATGCGCTGCCTTTCTCTTTCAAAACTGAGGAGTTACCAGAATTTTCAGTGGGTTTTTTTTTTTTTTTTTGTCTTTTCCCCTGCAGATTGCCAGGCAGCAGCAAGGCCTGGCATAAAGCCCGTCGTGCTGAGACACATCTGGAGAGGCAGGTAGAAAGGTGGGAGAGAGGCCCATAAATCACAACTTCTTCCCTGGCCGCTGGCTCCACGCCACATCCCGATGGTCCCAGGCTGGGAGCTGCACTGTGGAGGAAGAGTCAGGTGCCGAGTTGCGGAGAAGTTTTGAATATAAGCTCCAGGTGACCCACAGAGCACATAGCTGGGACTGGACGACAGCTGAAAGACTGGAAACAGCTGGGAAAACTGGTTAACCGTATTTCTATTGTTCTCATTCCAGGAGGACCCATTTGCCCCATGGTGCTAACATTGCAGCTACAAAGATGGCTTGAGAAGGTATTAAGCTGACACCAGAACCAAAAGATGTCCTGCCTCTTCCATCCCCTGACAGTGACACAAATGTCTGTGTGGCCACAGGGATGGACACACAAGGGGGAAGCTAAAAATAGTCCCAACAAAGGCAAGAAAGGCAAGTTTTACCTTGCCCCACAACTCCCCTGACCCCCAATCCCAGCACCAGAGCTGACAGTTAAATCTACTCATTTCAGTTGCCTATCATGGCCATAACAGAGGCCAAAAAAGAAAAATACTCTTAACCCTCGTCCAGTGTATGGGCCAGGGAGAGAAAGGTGCTATTGGTCTGCCTGCTCACTCCTCAGGCCTATCATGCAAGTCAGCAAGGCTGCTCCTCTGCCCTCAGAGGACTCACCGGGATAGCGAGACACCTGTGGGGACCAAACTCCGCAAGAGCGGTGGAGTCCCTCCTGCTGCTGCTCCGGGGATGTGCCCTTCTGCACAGCCTGAGGCAAGGAGCGTGCCACATGCAAGAGCAAGGCCATCTTGCTAATGCACGAGGCAAAAGCAAAGCAAGCACAAAAAACAAATAAAGCAGTAAGAACAACAGAGCTCAAAGCACAATCAAGAGAACAATTATCAACCCAAGAGGAGAGACATTTTATGCCCTGCTACTTTCTCTCAGTCACGGGACTACTGCTAATTAGAACAGATACAATTTTCAGGCAGAGTGTGATTTTCAAGTTGATGGTGTCCTGAAAAATCTTTTCTGGCTCTCATTGCTATTCATGGCACAGCAGTTTGCTCTCACTTACCCTGACTCAGCAAAGCTCTCACATGTGCTCCATTTTAAGCACATGCTTAAACCATGTTGTGAGAACATGAGTCTCCTGCTGAGCCAAGAAGTTTTTGTGTCACACTCAGAGCTTAATCGTGCCCTTTGGTGCTCTTCTGAATAAGGACCACTGGCAGTAGCCCTCAGAAGAGAAGCGACTTTGACCTGCATGTCAAAGGTTAAGGTATTATATTAGATTTGCCCAACTCTAAATGGTTGGTTTTCTCATTTCTCTCCTGCTCTGGGGATCCCCTCTCCATCAGAGAAATTGCAGGAATCAAACAGTTCATCCATCCAGTGGATGAATATTTTTTTGGTGGGAAAAGGAAGAGTCAGAAATCATGGGTTGTTCTTCTACCACAGCCCCACGAAGAATGACCAGAGCTCCTGCCCCCAAACCTGGGAGGCAGCGTGTACACGAAGGGTCCCTCCAAGCTGGCTTCAAGCAGCTGCCCATAGAGCACACAAGGGTCAGGTGGGTCTCTGGGCCTGTGGGCACAACTGATGAATGCCTAGATAGATGTGGGCACCTACATCTCAAAATAAGTCAAAGTGACGCTGAAGGGGCTCCGATCTGCTATGGAGCTGAAGAGATATGTCATCAGTTAACAGGTTCCAGAGAACTAGCAAATGCGGGGCATGCATTATAACTAGCACTCGGAGCAGTGAGAGAAGCCAGATCACCCTGCCATCCAAGTAGCCATTATTACAAGCTTGGGCTACTAAGTTCAGCACAGTTTTCTACAGACAGATACCATAGCAGGAGGCTAAATCATCTTACTAGCTGGGGAGATGGGCTCAAATGCCTTGAGGATGATGAAACATCAGGAGACAACTCAAAAAACACAATGATCTAAAAATCTTTTACGCATGGCACCAGTCTCCTAACTGTTAAGACCGAAACTGCACAGCAGAAGGGCCAAACAGCCCATGTAGACAGCAGCTTAGGGCATGAATTTGCAGCCAGAGTACGCACAGAGAGGCTTCATCAGCTCATGCAATTCACTACTGTGGATGACAGTGCCAATGCAATGGAGGGCTTCTGCTGCTGCAACAATCATCAAATTGCTGATTTATTGAAGACATGCTGAAGGGCTTGGAGACACAGAGAATGTCTCTTCACTGCTGACAATGCTGAGCCCTGTTCTTAGCACTAAAGCACTGGAAAAGGAGGGAGAGAAAAGAAAAGACAGTTTACTTGTAATTGTCTTGTCTCCAGTTCTGTCACTTGCTTTATATTCTTGTTTTTGTCTTCTCATCTGCTCCTGCCATAAATTTGTGGCTGTGCTTGTAAGGCCTTTTACCTGTACATCAGCGCCCAAGGGATGCAAGCCGTACGCAGGGCTTACCTTCTGTCTCAGGGTCTCCGGAGGGCACAACCAGAGGGTTTGAAGGAACACTGTGATCTTCATTTCAGTGACACATCCTGTTCATGCTATTTTAATTGTGGTTTAGTGGCTTACAGCCAAGGCAAGGAGTGAATTTCAGGGCAGAAGGCAGACAGCTTTTTACTTTCATTCCAGTCTCTAATACCAGACATGGCTTCAAATCACCATATAGCTTGAAAAATGCATTACAATGCACAAGCACGCCAGCCTGGTGGCAAAGCCACTTGGATGAAAAGCAATGACATACATCTATTCATTTCTCCTTTTTCTGGGCATTGTCCCTTACTCTCTCTTTCTCGGTCTGTCTTCCTTTTCTTTTATCTTCCCCTCTTTTCCTGGAAATTTGGAGAACTTCTATAGCAGCTTGAAACTCATGCGAGTTTTACACAATTCTCACCTGGGAGCTAAAAATCAAAGTCAAGTCTGCATCACACTGCTCAGGAGAGACTGGTGCTTTCTCTCTCCACTCCAGCACAAACTCACAGCATGAGGGCAAGAGAGGCAGCAAAGCTGAGCTCACACACACCTCCTCGGGAAGCAGCGCGTTAACTTCACAGTAATAGCATCTGCCCTCCCCATCTGTACTCCCCGTGACATGTATTTCAAACATACTGCTAACGCAATCCAGAGACTTCCAGAATATCCAGAGCTTTGCTGCTCACCCTCACTTGTGGAAACCGCACGAGTTCTTCACCTTGTTGATAAATAACAATACGCTTCTCACTTAGAATAGTTTGGCAAATTTATTGCCTTGTGCCAATGGATTGCTCTAACTGGACACAAGGTCAGCGTCTGTCAGTCCCAGCTTCTTTCACATTGCTAGGCAGTCATTTAGACTGCAGAGGGGAGCCCGGTTTCTTGATACACTGAGATACCACATAAGGGAAACTACTCCACTGTGTCCTAAAAAATAAGGATTACCTTACACTAGTCTAATATTTTTTCTCCAGGAAACTGCTATTGACAATTGTCAAAGAGATGAAAAAATAAACTATTTCGACCTTTGGTGTGATCCAGTATGCACTCTGCTGTGTTTTAGTACTGGCATTTACTTGGTGACTTCAGCTTTCTTTAGAACCCCAATGCCTGAAGGCACAGAAGCAAATCATAAAAGGCCTTAAGGAGACTTACAATTGTTTAATCTCCTGATTATTTTCAGTAGATCTCAAATTGTGGAGGCTCGAGTTTACAGATGCTGGGAATCAGCAGTACTGATGCTGCACATCTTCCGTTTCAGTACTTACCTGCTCCATTTCTCCATGACAGTGCATTGCTCAACTCATAAAGATGTCTCCTCCTGCTGCCCTGTGCCAGGAAGAATGTGAGAGGCAGCAGCAATAGAGGATTTATGCTATGCATTGCTCTGGATCCTCCTCTCAGACTATTGTGCTTGTGATATGTATAATAGAACGGCACATGTGTGTCCTGACATGTGACACGCTACCTGGTCTTCAGATGCAACAGGGATCATGATGTGAATCTTCCCAGTGTCTCCATATCCTGTGTATCCTGTGCATCTTCCCAGCAGCAACACGGAAGCAGAAAAGTAAAGATTTGGCAAAGCTCAGTCACACTTGGTGTTCACTCCCAGGAGGGAAAGGAAGCTGTGCAGGACTGTTCCAGATGGCAAAACAGACATGCACAGTTGAAGCTGCAAAACAAGCCCTGCTGACCTGCTACCACCAACTGATCAATGTGGAGTCCAATTCTTCTTTGGGGATTTCCATTGACTTAGCTCCTTAAAAGGAAAGAGTTCACTACTATGTACATTGATCTGGAAACTGGCAGTTGAGGGGAACGGCGGAGTAATGACAAACCATGGATTGTTGTTTTAAGCTGAGATTCACAGCTTAGATCACAGGGTCACGCTGAACCCCTGTGTCTGGCCGTGAACAATGTACATTCCATGGTCCACAGCCCATCCCAAATCAGTACATACAGCTCTCGGAGGCATGCAGCAGGGTTTATTCTGGGAACTGAGGGCCTCATTGAGATTCTAGTTATGAAATAGGCTATGTCAGGGATGCCCATAGTTTGAATAATTTAAAGTCAAACTGGACAAACACAAGAATGTATTATGGAGAAAAGCCTGCTCTGGAAGGATAGGAGATAACCTCCTTGGTCTCATCACTCTCCTCATCACTTCAACTGTGTTAAGAACTTAAGATAGAAAAACGTGTTGCCCAGTGGAGTAACATTAGGGCCATCCTGTGAAGTGTCTGTTTAAAAAGCAGACCTGAACACACCAGGAAAACCAGCATTAGCTGCAGTGCTGAGGGCCTGCAGATGTATCTGGTGAAGCATCAGATCTCTGCAAATCAGCTTCTCCAGCAGCTATGAATTTCAATTTAACCACACCCCAAATTATCCAGGTTAGTTTACCAGCTACCCTCATACCCTCTCAATAGGAAGGAGAAATTCATCTCTCCCTCTGCATCAGCGGTGGCTCCTGTAAAAGCCTTATTTACACGTATTCCCAGCCTATTCTCTTAGTCCTTTTGACACCATTTTTGTATTTTTGCCTCTGCTTTTTCTCTCAATATGCTGTTGTGTTTCATCACACACTTGTAGTATATTTTGAGCAAGAGAACTGGCTGTTCCTCTCCTTACTCATTCTTCTCCCCTTTTTTCTTTCTTTTATCCTTGAATTTCATTTGGGGTCTGCACACAGAAGCCATGAGTCCATCATTCTGGTGCCCAAGGTGCAGGATTCTAGGCCAGATCCACAGAGATACGTAAATGCCAAAGCCCTGCAGAGCTCAGTTCTCTCATGTAACCAGACTGTAATGTTAAACAAACTATTATTATTTGTAAGGTGTTTACCATGATTTTATAGAGTAGTACATTCCAAACCTTTGTTTTATGTTAAAGCTATGACAGACACTACCAGAAGTGAGCTTGTTTATTCAAACTTCAGTAATATCATTCTGCAGAACTTCCATTCTGATCAGTCCCATAGACAATAAACAGGCCATTTGCTGACTCCTAAGTGGTAAGAATTAATTTGAATTTCATGACAAGAGATATGTATCAGGGAGAAATAAATTAAGAAACACAATATATCTTCTTACCCGGTGATAGGAGACTGCAGCCCACACTCGCTTTGTTCTAGCAAGTTCAGGTCCCTGGAGCAGTTAAGTCCCAGCAGCAAGTTCAGCAAGGTCAGCCATGCAAACACAAACTTCTTGTCTCTGGCAGCCATAAGAAGCCCACAGTGGGCTTTGTGCTGCCAGGACTAAATTCCTAATGGCACCCAGTCAAAACAGCCTTTTATCAGACATGGCTACACCTACAGGAGTTGCAATTCTACCTCCACTGCTGCAGTAATTCCATTACAAACCTTTGCAGACGCAAGTCAAGGTTTTTTCCTGACATTAAATGTCAAAGGTAGGAAAAGAAGTGAAAAAAAGGAAGTGACATTAGCAGAGACCCACATTTATCAAGCACTAGTTTCTTCCCCCACCATACATTTTGAATGATAGAAAGTTTTTCAGCCTCCCAGCAGAGATCAATGCTTGAAATCTGAAGCCAGACAAATTCAGACAAATTCAGGTGAAAAATGAGGCACGCAGTTAAGAGCAAAGTGATTAACGAGTGCATGACTTAAACACCTTGATGGATTCTCTGTCACCAGGGCATGCTCAGATCAGACTGGATATTCTTCTGTGATTACTCTCTATCTCAAACGGTTCCTCAGCTCAAAGCAGGCATAATTCATGGAAGCTCAGGACATGCAGAGGAAGGTGTCAGTCAGACCACTTCCAAACAATTCAACCTCATGTAACACATTGCGGTTTTGAAGATGCCTTTCAGCCCCAACCAGCACCAATACTCCATGTATTGCTGGACTATGGCTGGACAGGATGAGACACAGCTATGGCTCCATCAAATTCTGGTACACAGCCCTGGCAGCACCACTCCACTTTTTCCATAGGCAAAGGCAGTGCAGCATTTCCTGAGCAAGCACCTTGCTATTGTCTGTGCTAGGCTAAAAGAGATGGAGGGATGGACGGATGGAAGGAAGGAAGGAAGTATCCCATGGACCACATATAACCTGTGAGCTACCAGAAGGAACACAACTAGACTGCAATGAATTTAACCTTCTAGTAGACAAACACATCTGTATTTAAGTGCACCATTTCTTATTACAGTCCAGTCTAGATTGGAACAATGAATTGCCACACCAGTAAAGCATCCTTATGAGTTTTGGGTGAAGGAGAAATCCTGCAGACAGAATCAGCACAGGGCTATCCAGACATTCGTTCTGCGAAGGTGTAGAATGAGTATGAGCTGGTTATCTGCAGAGGAGATGAGAGACTCCTACCAGTCTCAGGGAAAATGAGAAATACTGCTCCCAAATTAGTGGCATACTAAATGGTAATACTTCATCAATCGTTAGGAAGCATGGAATGAGATGGGTAGATAGGGACAGGAATACCAATGCTTTACACACTAAAAATTCAAGTGAAGACCGCAAGTTTAGTCTGGGATTTGAAGCAGCACAACAGCTAGCTCTCACTCACACTGATGAGTCCATCACTATATTGGCATAGTGCCACTCTCAGATCAAGACTCCACCGAGTGAGGCACAAACAGGCTGTCTCCAAAGGATGGATTGCTCCTTGGGGCTCAGTTGCAAACAGGTGAGCTACAGCAAGGAATATAACTACCAGTTGGCAGCTGATTTGCAGTAACTTTCTTTGTGCATAATCTTAGCCCACGGCAAATGTAAAGTAATTTGGATTAGTTTAGTCTTTACATGGGCACTTACTGCCTGAGAGCTGCCACCTAATAGCTCACGTGCCTAAACTCTGATTTCTTCTTTAACAAGTAGGTGCAAACTCATTGCATACATCAGGCATGCAAGCTGCTGTTGCTTAATGCTGACATTAAATATGTCAGCACATTTCCAGTAATGCAGCAATCCTCTGTTCTTTCTAACGCAGGAGCTGAGCACGTTTGGGGAATATTGAATATTGTCTGGTGCTCTCAGAGCTACAAGTTCTTTACTAGTTCAGTATCCGCACCCAAACCCACAGTTCTAATGCAGCAAAATCTTGTGACCTGAGGATCAGATAAACTGAATGCAATTATGGAAAATAATTAAGGAGTTAGTTCAGAACTACCCATTTCAGCACAGGATATAGCACCAAACACTGCTCTGTTTTATCTTAAATCCATAACTTATTGTTCCTGGATGCAAACTACTAGATATTTACAGACCACAAAGGGAAATTGAACTTTCTTTCCAGGAAGACTTCTCAGCAGCCTCAGGAATCTTACCTTTAGGAAGCTTTCTTCCAAACAGACTAGACTTTAAACTTGTTTTCCTCTTTGTGGCCAACTCTATGCAAATCTTCTTCCCAAAAGACATTTATATCTTCAGAGCACACACAGGAATAATTTCTTCTGCATTCATTCATAAACCTGCATTGTTTTATTTTAATTTTCTTCCTCAAATTCAGTCCTTTGAGCCACTCAAATTTCTGTTTTCCAGGTACATGAAGTTTCTCCAGACTCAGAGAATTTGGAAGCAGATCATGTGTCACATAAAGCAATAAAAAAAAAATGCTATGGTGTTGCATTTCTCTCTTAGTAGGAGGACTATTGTTTTCAATTAAGCAATGATGAACATTTCTTCCTATTGACTCCTCCAGCAACTGTTCTAAAACCCTAAGGATGCTCTGTTTTATTAAAAGTAGGAAAATCCTCTAGGTATGTTACATCAGCTCTGAATTTCTGCCTAACCTTAACTCAGACGTGATATCCCACAGAGCAGGAAGATGAACGGGAGACAGATTTCAATTAGTCTTTCTCAGGAATAAAATCACTGAAGATACAAAAGATAAACGTCTCTTGAAATGCTTCAGTAGAAATAAACTGTGTGCAGTAACAACTAGAATATAAAATTCCAGAAGAACATGCATGAGAACAAGAAGGATCATGAAAAAAAAACAATGTACTTTTTGTTTTTGTGGACACTGCTTCTTTCAGCTTAGTTGCTTTTGTTCTACTGCTGGACCTCCTGGAATTTCATCCTTGTATATCCCAGACTAAAGATTTTGGAAATATGCTGGGAGAGGATACTGTAATTCTTTTCTATGTGAGCTGACCCACTTTGCATGGAATACTGGAATTATTATGTAGGTCAGAGAACAATAACAATTCTCTACCATGGAGTCTAACATACTCTCTTAGGAAATCAGATGCCTGGGTTTAAAACTTTGCTCCAAGGTGGTATGGCTTCTATAAGGCAGACCCATAAAATCCTGTGTCTTAGTGTTTACGAAACTTTCAGAAAGATTATTTCACCCATTTGGTCACCCAACTTGCTGCTTCTCCTTTTTTAATTTAGCCTAAATTTAATTTTTATTGCCAAAACTGTCCATAAAGTCAGAACAACCTTGTCAGTTTCATGAAAACTGAAATTACACAGCTTTGGAAAAAAAATACAATTCATTTGGAAAATAGCTCAGCTAAGTTTACATAACTACCCCATCACAAACCACATTCTCTCTGTGCCATTAACTGTATGAATACCAACAGAAAGGTAGGTTCTACCAAAAATAATTTATTGTTAAATTATGTTATGATACAAAAGACAGACAGATGCATTGGCCAATCCGGCCTAAACCACAACATGCATACAAAAGGGGAACGGATAGTGGAAATGTGTCAGAGACAGCTGATATAATTTCCTAACGAGTCAGGTAGAAATTACCAAAATATGCCCTTTGCCATCATAAAAGAATTCAGCATTCCCAAATCACTACATATTTCCAGTGACCTGACAGCTATGAAACTACAGATAAGAGATGGACTTATTTCCCCGCTGATTCTTAGAGAGGAGAACAAAACTATTCTCAGTTACTCCACTAACTCAACAGTCTGTGGTCACACTCTCCTACTTCTAACCTACTGATGAATCACAGGGGACTCCATTTCCTGTCATGTTATGTCGTCTCTTGTTTTCCTGCTTTCTTTTTTAAGATGGGGCTGCTTCTGTAGACTCAATGGTCTGAGGACATAAAAGAGATGGGGCTTCTAGGAGGAAGTGTCATTAAGTCAACTGGGGTAAGAAGAAATGCTTCAAATCTGAAGGGCTCATGCACTTGAAAATTTGTCTACCTACAAGACCAGTCACCCTAATAAAAGATACTACTTCTCCCTACAAGTCTTGCTTTAAAATTAAGTACGGCACAATATCGGGGTTCTATATAGAACTGATAGAGCCTAATGTAACCTTAACTAAGGTTTGTCTTAAAGCACACAGGGATTTCCACTACAAAGGCCACTGCCTCATGAGGGAATTGGCCCCATGGTGACACGCATGACTGAAAAGAAACAGCAGGCAGTAAATGAAGCACTGAGCTGGAATAAAAGAGGAAGGACAGTTTCATGACTAAGCAAGTGGGCTGACACCCTGAAGACATAGATGATTTCCCTGTCTCTTTTACAACCAGATTCTCTGTGATGTTGGGCAAAACATTTAAGCTAAATTCTGCTAAGTGAGCACTACAGCGTTACTTACTTCACAAACGTTCACCTATGGGACTTCTGACACTATTTGTAGAAATACTGAGGGTCAGCATGGTCCCCGAGGTCACAGACTTGTGTTTTGGACTCCCATAAAAATAGTCCCCACATCAAGGTATTCTCAATACATTAAGAATTGTTCCTCAATTTGCTATCTGTGGAATGGGAATAAACCCCTTCTCATGCTCAGCAGCTGTCCCGTGAAAACAAGTTCACTAGGTTTTGAGATGCATTCAAATACTGTGCCAGTAAATGCTAGGGAAGAGCCCATGAGAAAATTAAACAACATCTGAACAGAGCACAGATTAAGGCCTAGGGCCATACATT
This sequence comes from Chroicocephalus ridibundus, assembly GCF_963924245.1. Taxonomy (NCBI): domain Eukaryota; kingdom Metazoa; phylum Chordata; class Aves; order Charadriiformes; family Laridae; genus Chroicocephalus; species Chroicocephalus ridibundus. The sequence continues at coordinate 8,867,551 of NC_086285.1, read as the reverse complement.
AAACAATGGGGTAAAAATGAAACGTTGACAAGCTTTTCATTAAAACACTGTGAGCACAGAAAGAGGGGTCCTGTGCAAAAAAATCCCCCACAATGACATGCAATCATTTAATTGAAGACTAACGTAAGGCACACAAGGAAACTAGAGTAATGAATACAAGAGAGTTGAATGAAGGGATTCACTGGCAACTTTAAGTCCAGCACTGCTTGTATTTTTTGAGCGCCTGATGTGGTGATGACTTCTCTGACGTATATTGTAATGCTATGCAGAGATATCCAAAGGAGCCCTGAACGACCTCTATCAGCAAGTGAAAGTTTACAGTCGTGTGAGTAATCAGTAGATAAATTAGTTCTGACTAACACGAATGAATAGCAGCTGAAAGCTGGCACTGCATCAGTGCAACACAGTGCTTGCGGTACCCTCAGCTCTTCCACAAGACTACGGCATTGGGGCAATGCACGTATAGCCTTGGCAGGAGGGAAGCTCATCCCTTGGGCAGACATGGCCCTGGGGAGGCACTGATTTAGATCAACTGCATGTTTGGTGGCATGTGAAATTCCAGCCCAAATAACCATGAAAATCCTGAGTCTTCAACATATATTAGCACTTTCAAGCGGTATAAGCTGTACTGCTTGGTCTTTGCTGTCTTGAGAAGTAGAAAAAAAGGCTGGAGTTTTAATGCTTCACAGTTTGGATGTTTTGTTGGGTGAATCATTTCTATCACAATGCCTTTTAGCCCAGGGCTTAGAAAAACCATCAAGAATAGAAAGCACGAGTAAGATTATAGGATATAATAAGAATGCTTCATCTTAACAACAGTGTAGAAACAATATCAGATGGTTTTTATTGCATAACCAAAATCTTCTGGAAAATCTGCCAATACCACACAGGGATTTAAAAGCTCCTGAAAAATTAAATGGCATACCGGAACAGAAGCCAACTCTCTAATTCCCAGTCACGTGCTACAGTCATGGTGTTTGCTGACTTACTGCTTACATGCAGCATACTTTCCCTCTGCTACTGGGATGAGATAACTGGAGATTACTTTGGCAATTCCCACCACATCAGCATACCTGCTGTCCTGCGCATCCAAACCCCTTCTTCACGGTTGTAAGAAGCTGTCGTCTGCACCCCTTGCCTCTAACGGCACTGATACAGCATCACCACCTCTCCCTCAGCACCCATTTCAGAAAGCACCACTTCTGCTGTTGCCCTCTGCGCTGTCCAAAAAAGGAGAAGACCCTTCTCCTCTCCCAGTGTTGGAATAATTGGTAAGGAATTTGCTGCCTTACAGTAGTCTTGCTACATTAAATATCTTCACACGTATGCCTCTCATCGCTTTATTTGAAGAAGTGTCTGCATTAGTTTTAAACAAGCCTGTGCTGTAGGTTAAATTTTCAGAAGTGCTCAGGGCCACGCGCAATAAAGGACACAGCTGCTTACAAGCCAGGCACTGCCATTCTTTGTAAACATTTTGAGCCCACCATGAGCTTGAAAAAATCAGCATTAGGTGTACTGAGGGGAAGAAGCTAACAGGGATTACCTGGTATGTGTGGTACCCCTTCTTGGGCATTTTTTACACTCAACATCTGCTGAGGAGCAGAGCCCTACATCTCAGGGCTCTTCCCACCACCACACAGCTCGCTTTCCCTCAGTTTCTTTTCCAACTCATCCATCTCTTCTGTTGTCAGAAAGGACAAGAGGAGAGACCTTCTGAGCCTGAGCCTGCAGCAAGAGCCGAAAGCTCATCCTCAGATGTTTTGAACAAGGCTGAGAACAAAACCCAGACTTCTCACTAGATAAATGCCACCGCTGCTAAAGCATCACATAGCAAGGGGGCATTTTGCCTCCTCCGGGCAGAGTTTCTAAAATAACTGGTGTTTTATCATGGACTCAACCTTACAACGCATGTTAAACCCACTCTGAACCCACATAATGCAATGAGCCATTGAAGGGCACCAAGTGTGTTCCTAGATGAACCGAACAATAAAGGAAAAATAACTGCTCTGAATTAGGTTTGCCCACACAGACCGTTTGTGACTTAAATGCCTATAGATGCGGCTGCCCTTGAGAAGTGACAGACCTCTTAACATCTTGCCTCTTGAAATGGAAAACCGTTTGGCCTACAGGTGAGGTAGCTAGAAAACCTTAGAGAAATATCATATACCTGGTATACCTGACATAGTTTGTTTAAAATGCAGTAATGTGGGGACTCTTGAATAAATCTGACCAAAAAAACGCCCTTAAAAATACGTGCAAAGGACGGATTCAGCCCCATATAACCCACTTTATACTTTTTTTTTTATATATATAAACACAGAGTATAATAACCTTTACCCTTCAGGAGATTCTTCTAAAAGATGTTTAGCCTGCATAATTAAAACTGAAGTTCCTGTTACCTAGCTGGAGGCAGAGAGCTCTTCACTGGCTGCATGCAACATTTCAACCAATCTCGTTGTAAAGGGGGACTTTATGTTCTCTCTGCTTCCCAGGGCAGGTATATAATCCCATCAAAATAGAGTTACAGAGATCAATCTTAAAGCTAGATATGACTTTTACCTTTGCCCACTCTTACTGGAAGACTCTTCCAATACTTCAATGCTCAAGATCTCAGAAATCTTGTAATTTCCAGCCTAAACCAATTTATGGCTAGATTACAGACATCTATTCATATTCCAACAATATCCTCCAATTAAAAAACTTTACTGTCCCCCAGAGAAGGGCCAATTGACCTGAATAAATGAGAAGCAGTGATTATTGAAGCTGACCAAGAAAAATGCTGGGAATGCCTGGGTCTGACAATGAAACTTTCTCCTGGATGGATATACCGATGATGAACAGATTCTCCATTTCCACCATTAGCAGCAAAGGGGGAAAATTCTAATCTCCTGCTTTGATAAGAGATAAGACCTATTAAGTATAAAACGCCTCTTTGCCTCTTAGCAAACACACAAATTTACATTTAGAAACTTGGAAGATTAAGTCACTGTGAAGTAAAGAACAGACTTTGGTTATGTTCCTTGCTGGAGCGCTCTGAGCTCCAGGGGAAGAAAAGAGAAGTAACTACCTATGACAGATATTTATTCTAAGTTTTCATCAGAAATTTTAGCAATGTCAATAGACAAACTGTCAAATAACCCATTTGACTAAAAGCAGCCACCAGATCTCTTCACCCAAACTTAGAAATCTGGGTTATCCAAATTGATGCTAAGAGGCTCAGTTTCCAGAAATACGGTTGCCCATTCACTCCTTAACAAACCTCTACCTACTACTCGTGAAAACTAATGGAAGAGAAAAATAAAATAGAAGTAGTCACATTGTCTTGCCTGTTTGGAAAGTCACAGCCAGCCTGTATGAAAGGGGGGAGAGGGAGAGAGGGAGAGAGGAAAGGCAGTCCCTAATGCCCAACATGTATTTTGCAATGAGTCGATCAATCATTCTTCTTCTGTTTGTAGAAACGCCTTGAACAGAACAGAACAGTCCTGAAATGGTTCATCACTCACAAACATTTGATGAAAGTGGATTCAGTTTTTGGTTTATGATACAGCATGCTGGAGGAGATGAGTTTTCTAGATGAGATACAGACAGTACACATAAAACTAATCTACTTCTTTCTGCTTTCCAGTGCTGTCCAAGGCACTGGGTTAAAGAAAAACACAGAAGTGGGCTGCTGCCAAAATCAGCCATACAGATCTCACTTACCACTGCCAGAGACGTTGATCCTTGTACAGTTCATCTACACAGCACTGTGGCAAACCAGGAAAACCTCTGTCACACAGATGCACTAGCATTTGTTCTTTAAGTTACTTTAAGCATAAAGCCTTGCATTTTATTAGTCTTCCCCTCAATTAGTATCTATCTCAGCAATCTGCCATTCAAACAATGCTCACCAAACCTTTCATAAAGGCACATGAAGCCTGCTGATTGAGTTGTCTCACAGAAGCCTTGCTAATAATATACATTTGGAGTGCTTTTAATCATTTTATGAAGTTAGGAAATTCTCATCTATTGAACTCCACTGGACCACAGAGAAATTTTATGGCTCATCACCAATCGAGATCAGGTGAAAGGAATGCAGAATGGCGCTTTCAAATTAAATTACAGTTTTTCAGGTTGGTCTGGCACAATCTGTATTTAGGAAAAAAAGAGCCTTTTGTGGAACTTTTAGAGCAAATTCAGTCCTCTGATTCACACTGCTGCTCCCTACAGTTTATACTAAATTGCACAGTTAAAAAGCTGACTATGGCATTCTCACGTATCTTTCCAGCCCAATAGTGTTGTGCTATCTGCCAAAAGCCCACTTCCACAAGAGCTTCAGCTTAGCACAGAGAGGAAGAAACACTGAAGGAACATGGTTGTAATTTGAGGGATTTCACGTGCAGATTTACAGAGTGTGATTAAACTGGCTTTAACCTTGCTCTTAACGTTCACCTTCTCTTTCTAGTGCCACGAGACACTTCTTTCTAGTTCATCCAAAGAGGAGGGAGGCACTACAGAGCTGCACAGTTGCTATGAGGATCCTTGTATCTGTGAGAGAAAGACAGTACGCCCTCATGACCCCACATGAGAGGAGAGAGACGATTTCCTCTCTTCGCCCTCTCCCCTAATATGAAGCTTGCCCAATGCCTGGAGCAGAACAGCTTATTGAGGAGCATATGATTTCCTATTGACTGAACTGTAAAAACAAAACAAAACAAAAAAAACAACCACAAAAGTAACCCATTTGGCCATGTTTACACATGCTCTGAATTTGCATCCTGGGAATGCGCTAAGTGACCTTCCCTGAAAATTCATAGCAATAGAATTTCAACCCACCCTGAGCTTAAATGCTCACAGACAATGAATGTTTCAGTGATCTTTCTGAAAGCCTTCTTAACAGAAACCTAACCCAAGCCCAGACCATGAACTCCGTTCTTGCAAATCCACATTGATAGACCTGGACAAGAGTCTGCTAGAATGACTGAACGTAAGAAGAAAGGGGTACAGAAAATGGGTTTTTCAGTTACAGTTCTCCTAGCTGAGCAGTCATGCATAATGGTGAAGGGTCAGGAAACATGGAGACTCAGCCTGAAAAGCCACGTAACTGCAATCATGTCACGCAACATAGGAATGTGGACTGCACTGGATAGTAGTAGTGTGGGAAACCCTCGGCTCCCATCTGTAAGTGAAGGACTGAGGATATAAGGAGATTCTCCTTGAGACCTCTCCAAACACATGTATCAAACACACACTTCTGTACAACCCTGTCATACAAACAGTGTTAATCTAGTTTGAAGTTACACCAAAAAGGGATATATTCTGTTGCAAATAGAAATAGAAAGGGGCAATGTTTTGTAAGTGCCAAAATATACCTTGAGTTTGTTATCCACAATGCAAACATTTCTTAAGGATAATAACGCAGTTGTAACGCTACATAATTGGTCACTGAGTAAGTATTTATGGAATATCGTCCTAAAGACAAACTTACAGAAGAGGAGAGGATGAGAACTATACACAACCAGCTTTTCTGTCAGGTATCTTATAAAGATAAGAAACACTTGGCGCATTCTAAAGAGAAAAAAAAATTGGTAAAAGTTATCACAGAACCAAAAATATGGGAGAAATTGCTTCCAACCTCTTTCCTCTGGGGACATCAGAACACTTCAACAGAGGTGGGATAAAAGGGTGGGAAAGACATTTCAGGAGAAAATACGAGACAAAAAATCCTCTTCTCCCAGATTATAGAGAACCCACCTTCCTGCCCAGAGCTAGTTCCTGGGTTAGGCTAAGTAGGAGGGAAGGGCAAATGTGGAACATTCTGTCTCAGTCAGAATAAATATTTTGCCCTATAGCAAAAAATATTTTAGAAGCAAAATTCCTTGGCTTCCAGTATCAGGGTTGGCAGAGTTCTGTGCATCACAGCTTTCCTCTTTCTTCTTTCCCTTCATTGTCCCTTGTCTGGTTTTCATCCCCTTGTTGTTTTCTCTTGCTTTTGGAGTCTGCCTCATTCTTTCCCCCAGTGGCAAATTAAACTGAGGACACCGCTTGAAAATTCACATCCAGCCTCTTAATCAATACATCATGGCTGTATCTCCTCTTGGGCAAAGAAGTTGTTTCAGAAAGGTTTTAAGACACTAAAGCAGCTAGAATAGCCCAGACATCACACACACCAGACAGAAAGTCTTTGAAAATAGAAAAAAAGGAAAAAAGAAACCTTAGAGACAGCAACCACAAATGACTCCATTCTGCCCATCTTCCCTTCCACATTTGCTTCCTTTTTTTTCTCAGTGGCCTCTCCCACCTTCCCAAGTACATGACTTTTAACCCAGACAACCCTTCCATCTATCAAGAGCCTGACATGCATGTTTATACTTTCCCAGGACTAACCTTGTTGCTTTACCACATCAGCTCACGTTTCCATCTCTGACAACTTGTGGCATGTTTCCCCTCAACCAACCACCACTTTCTTTCATATGACACATAGCACTTTAGCAGCCAAAGCACAATATTCTGGTAACTGCTCATCCAGCATCATGTATCTTCTTATTATCTGCTACATTATCCTTATCTAATTGCGTGCACTTTGGCTCAATCTGACATTTTCAAAACTACAGATGCTTATTAGCTTTTCTTAGCTAAAAGAAAAATGTGCATTATAGTGATTATCGGCTCCTGGCGCTGCCTGTGAAACACTGTAATGAGAGAGACCTTTAGCCCATCATAAACAAGCACAATCAGGTCTGTTTTGGTTATTAGCAATGTTCCCACAAATGTTGCCACTGTCAGAATTAATGACCGCACCGCTAATTATTAATAATCTCATGGGTTCTTTTTAGCCCAAAGATTTAGGCGAAAAGCGGAAATTATTTAATTCTGCAGCACCAGGGCAAAGCCACAAATGAAGTCACGGCCTTGCTTCCTTTATGGTATCCAACAGACGCAGGTCTTGCCCCACAGGGATAAATAACTAGCTGAAGGTCATGCAGCAGGTCAGTGGCAGACCCAGGAATGGCAAGGCTTCCCTAATGGTCATTGTAATGCTCTACCACAGATTCATGCCACCTCAAACAGAAGGTATAGAAATGTGCCCAGAAATCAGTGAGAATTACCCCCTCCTTGAAGAAGCTTCTTCCAAGCACATAGAATTCAAACACACAGAGTACAAAACAAGGCAAGTACAATAGATCAGGTTACTGTGATCCTAAACCTTGGCTACGTCAGTCTTTATTAGTTACTCTTGTTTGCAGTGAATCACTGTATGTGTTTTGACAGTGTTGTTTGTGCTGCACTTCACAATAGAACGAAGAAGCTGCTTCAACAGCACACACTTTATTACAGACACCACTGTGAAGCACTGTAATACCTTTAGTGTTTTCTCCAGGTGCCTCCTCTTGTATCTGGGATTACAAACGCACAACAAAAAAGAATTAATATAGAACAGACAGAGGAACTGTATCAATAAAGTGCTTACATTCAGTATGCCTAGCAGGAAGACTAGTAAAAGTGGAAATCTTTGGTTCACTATAAACCATTTATGTCTCTATGGCAACGTCGGTGTTGATTTCTACAGCTTCCCTATCAACAATGTAATAGATGTTTGGTCTTTTAAATATTACCTTTCTTTTCTGTCACCTAAATGAAATAGGAAAAACAAAACCAAAGACAAGCCATATTTAATGTAGATTAAAGAGAAACATGAGGAGGGATTTAGCAATAAATGACAAACAAATAAAGATAGGATTCTATGGTCACATGAAACATAATCCCATGAGCAATCTGTGCAAATCTCAGAGCCATGTATGCAATAAACTTATCTTGGGACAATCGGTCTCTTATGCAAGAGGTCAAGCACTATTTAAAGCAGATCCCAACATCCTCTTTCCTGTCTGCTCAAGGCTCCTTGTGTTCCTCTGGAATACATGATAACCCGACCTGCCTGTCCTGAGAGGAGAGTAGGGGAGACAGGCAGCAGCTGAAACTTGCATTTTGCAATGCCAGAGGGCATGTCACTGTGAAGCGGCTGGAGAGGAGCCATCTGAGGTTTTCGCTGGGAGATCCATCTTTAGGCGCCAGGGCAGAGAGAGATAAGGTTGCCAGCAGCCACCTGTTAGATAGGGAGGAAGAACTGACTCATGGCTTCCCGGCAGTGCAAACAACACTGAGTTTTTCTCCCATAAGGTAGGGCTGGGCAAATGGAGAGAGGAAGAGCTGAGCTGTGCTTGCAGGCTCTATTGCTCTCAAGGTACTGGGAGGTCTTGGGAGCAAATGGGAAGAGCCATCCACCCCAGGACCACCTCCCATAACACCCTAGCTGCCAGCAGCAGCAGCTGCCACCAGATTGCTTTTCTATGACCTTGGCACCAGCATAAATATCTGGTTTGCTACTGCCAGCAGTTCATACTTTTCCTTCTGCCAAAGGCTGGCCTTGTAAACACAAGTCTTTTTTAGTCCACCTTAGCAAGAGGCGCTGCAGGACTCCTGAGTTCATCTCCAGAGACACAAACCCTGCATGACGGGCTCTGCAAACTGCTGCTTATACCCTTGAGAAGGGACAACAGGCAGTAACAATCCTCCTGCTGCTGCCCAGATGCTGGACATTATTCTGCCTCTGCCAAAATGGGAGGAAAGCAGAAGCCACAGAGATCCTGTGTAAACATGCTGCTGGCTCTGCTCACCAAGTGTCTTCAGACCTACAGCTTGGAGACTCCAGTAACATCTGTAATTGCTCAGTCTCCATGGGCTTCACTTCTCCTCTGACCAAAATACCATGGTTACTTTCTTTTATAGAGAGCTGGAGCTCATTTTAATGGAAAATAAGGAATGCATACATACTTCTGTCATAAACACTTTAAAATTGACTGTGGTATAACTAGAGCTGAGGTTACCAGGCATTTCCCACTGCTGCTTTTCCATTTCATGTAACTCTGTATGTCCAAGACAGCAAGCCTAAGGAGAAATTTGCATTCACTTTTGAGGTCTGCCAAGAGTGAAATCTACTTGAAATGCTGGAGCAGATGCTACTGACAAATACAGAAAAAAAAGAAAAAAGAAATCAAATACCCTCCCCACCCCAAAAATATTATATAATGAAAGCATTAAGATACTCCTATCCTTCATTTTGGATGCTTTAAATCTCCCTTCTCTCAAAGCAAGCTCCAAACTCTTGAACAGCGAGAGGAAAACATCAGACATTTGAAATGTCACATGAAAACTGTCATTAATGAGTGCTAGATACAGCAAAGACTGAAATGCACCAGACTTCAAAATTAGTTTTACACCTGTAAGAATATCCTTGGTGGTAACCGGAATAATTTTTGTTTTTAAAGCCCCTGAAGCCCCGAACCAGAAGCTGGAATAGCTCACAGGGCCGAGCCACAGCAAACTGCCACTGCCGTAGAGCTGAGATGCACTGTCTCTGAGACAATGTGTCAACTCAGCCTCCAATTTTCCACCTGCAAAGTGAAGATAATAATGTTAAATGCAGTTTTAAAAGGCACGGAGACAGCAACTTGTGGAAGAATCTATGTAACCGCAGAGCTCTACTAACAAGCACCCTGTTTAGAGGAAAATAATTTACACTATACAAGTGATAAGCAATTAAAAAATATGCTCAATGGAAATCTGGTAAGATTTCATCAGCAGAGATTCACAATATCGGTCTTTTTCACACTACCTCATACATCCATTAGCTTTGCTTAAACTTACTGCTTGCAATGTGGATGAGTATCAGACCCCTCTCTTCCTCTCTCCCTGGCTCCACATTACAAGTTCCCTCAGGCTTTAAAACTATGTTATTCTTTGCTGTAATCTTTGGTAAGAGTTTCAAGTGCTATTTTAACAAAACTAAATATGAAAGATCTCAAAATTAAAGTACTTAGAAACTGAGAAATAACTAAAACGCCAATTGCATATTGGAAATTAAGGCCCCCAAACACTCTGCAGGTGGAAAAGTTGTGAAGGATTTGTGTTTCCACCACACAAAAACCACAGCCCCTTCACCTTTCAAAACAGCTTACTGGATCGTACCACTACACTGCTCTGTTCCCTTCTGCACTGCTCCCTGCTGCAAAACATGCATGTGCCCAAGGCCCATGTCTTACTCTCATTTTTAGTTACATGTTGGCAGTAAAGATTATGCCACACAAGTTCTGTTCATAGAGACTAACGCACAGGCTCAAAATATGTTTTAACTCAGTTAACTCACCCACACTGAATCTCGTCATTACCAAACACCCGCAACTTACATTACCAAACACCCGCAACTTAATGAATACAGACATTTTCAAAGGCACATAAGTGAGTGAGAACCTGATCCAAAATGAGTATTTATGCACCTAACTAGGAAACAGATTCCAATATGTATTTTTAGATTTGACCATAAATCTCTCTTCAAAAAAAAAAAAAAAAACAAAAAAACCCCCAAAAAACCCTTGACTTTACAAACCTAAATTATCTGTGAAAAAATTGAAAAAGTTGAAAATTTACACTGTATCACAACACAGTATGAGTGCAAGAGGCTTTGGGGAAATGACTGTTTTCCTTTGGAGAAAAGAGAAAAACATTCCCTTAGAAGAATGATTTGTTTCTCCCCTCCTTCCCCCATGCTTGAATATGGGACCAGTTGAAACTGCTGTGGAACCATTTTTTGATGAGCTTTGAAAACAAGTATTTCTCCCTGACGGTGAGAAAGAGAGTTAAAAAACTGTCACCAAGTCAATCAAATCTAGAGACTGCAATAAGGAACTGAAGATAACCCTCACGTGTAGGTATGAGTATGTAAACAAATGGTTGGTTGGTGCTTTACTATAAAAGCAACGAAACGCCAATCGCTCTATAGAACAGTGTGATCAAGACACGCTGCCACCCCTTGGTCAAAGCATGAAAATGCACGTACATCATGGCAATGTGCCGGAATCATCCAGCACATCAGGCAAAAATCCCAGCAAAATCAACCTGCAGTTAATGAACTCTAATGGGACCTTTTGCTGGACCACCACAAGCATAAATATATTAGCCCAAACTAATCTAAAGTTTTTTATTTCAAGGGATAAAATCTTCTGACTCCCAAAGATCATTTTCAAAGCTGTGATGGACACCTTGAGAATTATCTTCTTTCTGGCCTTTTCCAAAACAAAAAACATACAGAGGAATGGAGAGCAGCACATACTTATAGATTTTTTTTTTCCCCACCCCTTGAAGGCCCCTTGGAAACCAACACAAGCTGCCCTGACCCTGGCCTCAAGTGTCTTCTTTCTGCACTTGAGCTACTAGCTCAAGAGAAATAACGTGAGCTGAGTACTCTACATGAGATATTCCAATTTATTGCACGGTTCACTACTATTAGAGAAATGATTCAGCCTCTTCACAGTTATTCCTGAATACTTAAAAATACATTCTCTCTGGCAGATTTTTTTTTTAGTGCGTGTATCATCATCATGGCTAGTAAAGATTGCAGAAACAGAGGCTGATTTTAAACTGACAGCAAATATGACAAGGTGGGTTAATTCTAAATTTAGCTATAAAGCAAAGTATAAAAAACCATATCACCTCCAGACTAGAGTATCCATTGTTCAGTAATCACAAAATATATTGTAGGCTTCCATGCAAATAAAACCTGTGATTTTTATGAGGTTTATAACTATTTCTTTTGAAGGAAGTAAGCTGTATTTTTTATTAATTTCAAAAGGTGAGCTTACAGAACGTCAGTAGGGCCTATCTACTTCCATTGAAAGAACTAGTTCCAGCCCTCTACATCTTAATGGCTGTAGGATAACTGAGTTCAGCATACAAGAACTCACCAAGAAGAGGCAGAAGAAGAGACTCTGACAGACTTAAACACTGGCTTCTGTCAATAATCACAGCAGTTCAGATCTGTAGATAGACTTCTGGTTACAATTCAAATGACTATATCTTCCAGTAATGTTATGAATCCTGCAGTCCTACAAACCCTTCCATAAAATCAAATCACTCATCTCTTTGGGAAAAGACCACACCACTTCCAAAATGCCTGTTGTCTGCAGCTCAGGCCTCAACCCTTCTGAAACACTATCTTTGACACACATTTCTAGGAGGCAATATCTCTTCCCATTAGACAAATAATGAACTGAAAATTAACACTTTCAATTACATGCAACAGCAAGTCTAACATACCAAATTACAATTTTTTTTACACTAATGGCTTTGATTCTCACTTTCTCAGACTAACTCTATTAACAAACAACATTTGATTTACTTAATCCTTAATTTATTCAAGCAGGAAACACAGTTTTACTGAAGCATTTCAAAATTATTGCTATTTATATTTGAAAGAAAATATTCTCAAATGTAAATCAATCTGAATAACCAATAGCAAAACTCGTAAAGTATAATATATAGTCAAATGTAGCTTTAAGCAAATGCAGGAATGAAAAAAATATTCAGCTATAGAAGGAATATTCACAGTAACAAAAGCTATTGTACTTTGAGTCTGGGTGGTTTTATATGGTTAAGTCTTACACTAAAGCCAATAGCAGTTTTGGCTAAATAATGAACCTGTAAGAATGCGAGGTATGGCTCTTTATATACAAAAGTTTTATGATGTTTCAGTGGAGGGTTCAATATTCCTAACACATAACTTATCATACAAAATTTAATTTAAAAAGGACTTCTGTGATCATCATTTCATACTCAGTGCCTTATAGAATAGATCAATATTCTGTGTTACGGCAAAGTGCTGAATTTCTTATGCACCTGATTAATGCATTGTTATCATCCCAGTAATTAAAAAGAACGGGGTTATACACAATCAGCATGATACATCTTACTCAGCACCTCCTGGCAGTTGCCTGCAAAAATTAAACTCATTAATCACTGTGATGCGAAAGAAGAAAAAGCTTGAAAAAAATGAAAAAGCTCTATTTTATGGGGAAAAAAACCCTCTTAAGTCAACATCTAGGAGAAAATCTTTTCCACAGTACAATATGTAAAGTATTAATTTCATCAATCTAAAAAGGAGAATTATGTTACCAAAATTCATCATAATCTGCTATACCACCACACTAGATTTTACTAAGAGTATTGACAGATATTTCCTCATATCTAAATGAATGTAGTGAAAAGGTAATCCTATAACAAAGCAAAAATGTCATCAGAATTTTGTTTACAACTGTTGCAATAATGAACTTCACTATCAATACTGCCACAAAGCCAATTGGGAAGTAGTTTTCTGGGGTCATTTGTACAGGACATAGTTTCCTCATTACTCCTCCCATAAATAACATGATTGTCTCATCAGGCTAATAATTAACACGAAAAAACCCCACAATATTTAACCCAGGTTTTGTTCACAAATTAGGTCTACTATATATAGATTTTTCATACACCTGCCATGATTTGAAACATTACAAAAACTTGTTAAAATACTAAAGAATGTTGTGACTTCTGCTTTGCTATACTTCCATATTGCAAAAGCAATGTTCTCAAGTCCGTCTCAATGGTGGCTGTAGAAAGAATTGAGCAGCTATCATATTAAGTCACCACTGTCTTTGCTTTAAATTTTGTTTATTACAAAGTTACTGCTTCCTCTTTAGCTTCATATAGGTTTCTTCTAGTAATTTTCCACCAGTAGTACTTCCAGTGGACAAAATGCTTACTAACAATACTGTGACCTTCAAAGTCAAGATCCTGTCTTTCCCTCTGTTTTGTACTGCATTGAAGACTGTACTGGTGCTTAAAAATATAGTACTGAATGCAGCAGACATATTTCAATACGGAAAGTCATCATCAGTACCCTATAAAAAAAATCTCAGTTCTCTCCCAATTATTTATCACATGACAAAGTTAGGAACAGAACAGCCTCATTCTCAGGTTTAGTATTTCCAAGTGTGGCCAGGCAACAAAACTTTGTTTCTATTGTTTAAGCTCTTGCTGTCCTACTAGATCGATGCCAAAGGATGAAAGTAAATATGAATGCCCTACTATAGTACTTGTGTAAAACGGAAAACATGTTCCCCATGATAAGCAACAGCACATGCTCCTGGCACTCTGCACAAACAGATCGCCCTTGTTGCACTTCTCCCATAGTCCTTGCCTGCTGCCTGCCTCACTTTTCTCTTTGCCTCGGGGATTTCATGCCCGGGGCTGCATTTGCTCAGCTGCCTGCCGCCGCCGGGGGCGGGAGAGAAAGCCCCTCTCTCCGCCGTGATCTCGCCACGGCCAAGGACAAGAGGCGGCCGCCAGCTCCCCTCGGCGCCGGTCCCGGATGGGTTCAGCACCGCAGACAGCTCCTCACGCCCCGGGACGGTGGGGGTTCAGCACTGAGGACAGCTCCGCCGGCCCCGGCGCCGGGTGTGTTCCGTCACCTCCGATGCCTTTGTCACCACCTTATTCTTCCGACCTGAGCGACCATCCACCGGAGACCCCCAGCCCAGCCTGCCCAGTTGGACGGGAGCACCTTTGGACCCCCCCGAGCCAGTCCACCGAACTTTCTCTGACACATTGCCCCCTTTAAAAATAATTCACACGAGGTGCCCACGTGCGTTTAAGAAGTCACCCCAAATTCCTGTTCCTGGCCATGCTTTTTGCACTTAATTGCAGGAGACACCTAGGCAGGCACCTTTCCCTCTACAGATGGCACCACACAACAATGCCCTCCACCCACACACAAACCCTGAGGGGAGGGAAGAAAAAAAAAAAAAAAAAGAAAAAAAAGGAAAAAAAAAAGAAAAAAATCCCGTCCTCTTAGTGGTTAAATATAATTTTTATTAATATTATTTTGGAGCCTGTCAGCACAAATCACTTGCACATGCTAAACTGCGTCCTTTGCTTCCCGGCTCAGTGCTTCTGGTGATCAGAGAAGCGGCTCCAGACATCTGCCGTCTCCAAATACAGGAAAGCGAAATTAAAACAGTCAAATAATGAGGAAAATGTGCCTGAGCCTAGCCCCGCCGGCGGCACTCCGCTGGCTCGCAGCGACACCTAGAGACCAGCACGTCACCGGGAAGGGCCCTGTGTCCCGAGCCACGACGGGGAAGGGTCATGGATGGGTGTGGGCGACCAGGCACGGGGACGGGTCCCCTGCCGCAGTTGGCCGGGGACAAGGAGAGCAGAGCCAAGATCTTTGTCGGTCAGCAGGTCACAGGGAAGGGTTCTGTCACTGCTGGTCCCTGGGATCAGCGTAGCCATCACCTCGGAGAGGTTTAGGCCCATTTGCCTCATGGCCGGTAAAAGTGCACTTGCTCTACCAACCACGAAAGTTCTTACCAATGGATGGGAAAAGGGACAAGGAATTAAAAGACAAGTACAAGGAATTAAAAGCTTCCTCGGGAGGAAGCTTCCCTGCAAACACGACTCTCTCCTCCGAGTGAGGCAGACCTGCTGTCTCGGCTGCAAGCAGTGCCTTTCCTGGGAAGGCTCTCAGAGCCAGAGCTGAATCCTGTCGAAAAGCTAACACATCCCAGCCTGGCAAAAAGTATTTTAACCAACACAAACATTATTCCCAACTGCAGCCATTTGCTTCCTCTTGTGTGTGCTTTCACAGAGGCAAAACACCCTCAAATCTCTCTGCAAGCCTAACACCACCCAGGCTACACCAGCGATGGGGAGCCACTCGGTTCGACCCATCACCGGCCCTTCTTCATTTCTCCGCTTCCTAAATCCCGTCTTTTCCCCTAAAAGAATTAGGCACGATCGACCCAAGCTCGTTTAACTCCATCAGGCACAGCAGCGAGCCTACGGCCTGGATGAATCACTAGTTACTAAGGCAATATGCAGATGCACCCTTTGAAGTCGCTACTCTCGGAGGCAGCGCGGGAGCGGAAGGTGCGCGGCCGAAGTTTGAGCTTTCCCTGCGGGGACTCGCCCGGGGGCGGCGGGGAGGGAAGACAGAGAGGACCAGAAACGGCTGTTCAGGGGTTAAAAAGTTTCCCCGCTGCCAGGTTGGGGGGAGGCTGACGGGAAAGCAAGGAGGGAGGGACAAGGCGAAGACTTTCTGCCCCGGGGGAGTGTTAAAGGGTAAAACATGGAATAACAATTAAAAAAAATAAAATAGCGGGGGAAGCCTTGTTGCCTCGCTTGGAGGGAGATGCCGGAGCTTGCACTTGCTGTTTCCAAACGTGCTGACCCCGCGCCCCCCAGCCCTACTCCGCGGCAGCGCAGAGCCGCGCAAGGAACCAGGTAACGGGGAGAGGTGCGGGGGAAGCGCGGGGGCGGGCGAGCCCCGGCTCGGCTCGTCTCCGTGCGGGCTCCGTCCCGTACTATCCCCGGCACTTCGGGGGAAGAAGAGGAGCGCAAAGACCCGCTTGGAAGAGCGGACAAACCGCAAGAAACCGCCGCCAGCCTAGAGGGGCACAGAGGCAGGACGCGGTGGGGGTGGAGAGAGGGGGACACCCAAAACCCAACCCAGCCCCACGCGAACGACACCGGCGCTTACATCCTCCTCCTCGCAGTCACTTCGCGGCTGGTACTGGAAGCGGGGCCGGCTGCTTTCCTGTTGCAATGGACGCGAGGTCTTGCCGGCAGCGCCGTCCTCCTCGCTGCTCTGGGCGCCCAGGAGGTGACTGGCTTCGGGGGGAACGGGGAAAGAGCGGGAGGTGTTGATCTTCCCGCTGAACCGCTGGTACAGTGAAGCCATGAAGTCAGTCCGCGGGAAACGAGGGGGAGGGAAAGAGAGAGGCTTCTCCCTCTCTCTCTTTTTTTTTTTTTTTTTTTTTTTTTTAACTCCCCCTCCTCTCTTCTTTTTTGGCTACAGCATGCTACACGCGGGCGAGGCTCAGTCCCCCATCAGCGGAAGGCAAAGCGAGGGCTCCTGCTCCCCGGTCCTCTGCACCGGCACCCGAAGAGAAGCGGGGGGGGGGAAGCGAGAGAGCAGGGAGGGGGGGAGTGGTAGGGGGGAGAAGCGAGAGGACAGATAAATAAATAAATAATAACACGCAAGCGAGCCGTAACACCACAGGCCCCGGGAATGCTGCACCATCCAGTGTTGGGAAGAAAAAAAAGAAAAAAAAAAAAGAAAAAAAAAAAAGAAGAAAAAAAAAAAAAAAAGAATCAAAACACTCCACGAAGACGTACCCCCGATAATGGCGCCTGAGTGGATCAGCATTAAATGTGCTTTGGGGGTGTGCGTGTATGTTTGCAAAAGCAGGGGAAAAAAAAAAAATGGAAGGGGGGCTGGCTCAATCGCCGGCTGTCAGAGGCTCCCCAGGCAGAGGTGGCGGAGCAGTCGCCTCCGAGGTCGCATACCAACAGTGTGCACAAGCGACAGGCAGAGTGACAGAGTGTGTGAGACGGAGTGGAAGAGGCTGGGAAGCCTCATTCAAAGCACGTTGCTTTTCTGGGGAGGGAGGGCTCTTCTACAATCATCTCCTTTTCAGCATCTTTTTCTTCTTCCTAATTTTTTTTTTCCCGGGGAAACAACTTAAAAAAAAAAAAAAAAAGCAACAGACACCTGATCGCCAGCCGTGAGAGAGAAAAGAGGTGGGGAAGGGGAAGGCGAGGCGGGGAGGAGGGAGGCGGGACCGGCAGCTGGAGGGGCGCCGGGAAGCCGGTGTGCCCGGAGCGGCTCGGCCCCGGGGAGGGGGCAAGGGGAGGGAGGGCAAAGCTTCCCCGCTGCCCTGCCCCAGCCGGCCGCGGGCACGGCTCTGCCCGGCAAGCGGGCAAGTGCCCGGTCCCCGACCCCTTCACCCCGTCCCCCTCCTTCCCCCGCCTCCCCACGGCTAGGGAGAGGAGGGAGGGGGGGTGAGGATGGGTGGGTTGCGGGTTTTTGGAGGTGGTTGTTGTCGCTTTTTAAAAGAATCCGGTAAAATTGTGTCTCTTACTATTTTTGTATTAATTCATTTTTGCTGCATTAAAACGTGCTTCAGCGCCCCTCTGTGGAAATCCGCCCGAAGTGGCTCCCGGCAACACCGGCCGGGGATAAACAACCGCGGCCCCGGCGCCGGGGGCAGCCGCGGAGGGTTGGGTCGGGACCCGGACCGGTGCCAGGGTCGGGGCCGGGGCCGGGGCCGAATCCGCACCGGAGCCGGGACCGGCCGCCGCCGCGGACCTTGCGCCGCCTTTGAGCGGCCCTTGCGCGGGTGCGCCGGGCCACGCTCATTCGGCCCCGGGGACCCGCGGCCGCTAATTAACGCTCCCGGAGAAGGAAATGGGGCTTTGCTCAGGTTGGCAGCGGGGGATTTGGCAGCGGGTGTCCGGCTGCTCCCAGCTCGGCTGCATCGGGACAGAGGGTGACAATTCCTGTTGCTCCAACATCAGCCTCCGGGGTTTCCATAGCAACGGATGCTTAGGTTTAAAGGAAAGTGGCAGAGTTGCTGTCCCCTCTTCTCCTCCCCGAAATCCTCCTCCTCTTTGACCTCTAAGCTTGCCAGAGATATCGGGATTACCGGCGTCCTCTTATGGGAAACACACAAAGCATAAACCAGAGTTTGCCCATTCCCATTGACAGACTTGCTGCTGAAGAGCTCACAAACTTGATTATACTTTAGCAAGTGGATTTGATGGGCTAAGATGTTTCTAAACACGGGTCTTACTTAAAGTTTTAGCTGTTAAGAAAATACCATCTTTGATATATGTAATTTCATCAGTCTTAAAAAAACGCACGTCAGTAGATCATGCATACAATATTCTAAAGCACAACTAACTCCCCCTCTATGATTTCAACAACTGTCTGATCAAAAATCTCTTTACATCTGAATAGTTTCATCTGCTGCTTTTTATTTGTGTCTTCAAAGTCAGGGATGAAGTCTTAACATTTAGATGAAAAGGGAACCTTATCGCATCAGGAGAGAAAACAAAAACAAACGCTCTGCCTCCTTCCTGATGGAACTTGAAAGAAGGAATCATTTTGATCTTCACAACTGAGATCCTGACATTTAATTAAAAAATGAGATTGAGCACACAATGCTCTGAAGCAAAGGTCTAGTTTCTAAGTCATTGTGACATACATCATAACAGAGGTAACTTTCCAGAAGCCACTTGGACCCCTTGTAAAGTTATGTTTCGGACATGAATTGACTATACGCTACCAAAAATCTGGACAATTAGCTCAGCTAAATTCCATCTTGAATTGCATTCACAGTGATTTTATGACTATTTGGAATCGGTGACAACTAGCACTGAAAAAAAATAAAGGAACAAGAGAATCAAATTAAAAGAAATAATAGATTTTTAACTTCTAAGGAAAACTAGGACACAAAGGAATAATCAAAGCAGGCCACAAAAAGGCAAGATGAAACCACCAGGCAGAAAAACCACCAAAGATTAAATGACTGAATTAAAAACTCTCAAAGAAAGTACAGAAAAAAGAAAACATTCTGCCTCACAGCTCAGTTCAAAACGGAAAGAGCCACTAAGGACCAATTCAGTTCCAAATACATTCAGTTTGTGGTTTTAATTCTTAAGAACCAGGATTTCACATAATCCACTTTGTCTAGTCATGCATGCAAGTATTGTGCATGTATGTGTGTACACAATTAATGGAAAAAATTATATTAAAGAAACACAAAATTGCAATGTCAAATACTTCAAAAGCTCAGTGAAAAACAACAAGGCAAATGGTCCTCATCCACCAAAAAATCCTGATCATGCAGCTTCAGGCTGTGATTCATTTGCCCTGAAATAAATAATTACAGCTATTTAAAGGCCTTCCTGATTCCAACTCTCTACTCCATGACAGACCAGGGACAGCAAAGGAAAGTCATGTCATGTTCTGGGTATCGTGGTGGGTGAAGGAAGACGGTTTGCACCAGGTGGGAACTGCAAGACACATTTCTTTATCCCTGCTACAGCAAGAGTGACCTTGTGTAGAAGGGCCGAGCAGGCAGCTGGAGGGAGAAATATCTTGAATAACCCCCTGCAATAAGATTCACCAGAACCAGTCTGTTGATGCCATTATTGAAAGCAGGAGGATTTTTCTGAGTCATAGGGGACCCAGATGATTTCATTAGGGGCTCTGGAGAGCACTTCAGTCTGCCTGTGCACAAGTTATCTCAGGATGTAGCTTGTCCTTTACAAGCATGTATTATGGTAGTCCTGTTTGCCTCTCAGGGAGGGACACAACTCAGCGCTCCTGAGTCACGGCTCAGTGCTGGAAGTCCTCTACTCTCGCTTGCAATTCCATGGTTAATTTGCTGTTCACCTGTGCATGACTTAGAGCCCAGAGTCCTCTACGATGTCCTGGTTATATGACCACATACTGTCATACAGTGTGCACACAAAACAGGATGAAGCCAAAAAAAGAAACACAGGAATCATTGAGACACAACAGTAAAACAGCAATAAGCTAACACCATATCAGTAACCGGGGTTTCACTACAGCAAAAGACCTTTTCAGCCTATGGCAAGATTTGAGAAGAAAGCAACTTGCATTATGAAATATGTTTAAAGCATCAAAACATTTCAGAATCACAAACGTAAGATTTTTGTCCTTAAACAAACATCTTACATGTAAGAAAGATCCTTTCCCTGAATCCCACTAACAGATCCCAAGACAAAAATCAAGGCATTTCAAAACAAACAGTGTCCTCAAGTGTCTCTCAGTTGTATATTTAATTCAGTAGCAAAGTTTTGCAAGGAGGTTTGATTCCTAACTAGTGACATTTCCATCAAAATAAAGTGTGTTAGCTTAAGATATTTTCCCTGCAGTGGCAAAGTAATTACGTTTTACTGACATTTTTAAAGCATACAGATAGAAATGACACTTGGTTTTTCCACGTTGTATAAATAAACAGCAAACCCACATTCCAGCACTATTAATGTAACACTATCAAAAGCAGGTCAAACCCAAGCCCTACTGCCTTTAAAACTACACATAAAAAGATTTCTTTTTGGACAAGCCCTCTCAGAATAACACTGGCAAAGAAGAAATCCAGCAATATTTCTCTTAGGTATTTTTTTAAAAATATACTTCTGTCTTCAGGGAATTCAAGCATCGTTATTCATGTTCCATTCTTCTGCTCTGACTAAGCAATTTATGTTTGCTTAAACTTTGAACTTGTCATCTAAATAACATGGAGTTTGTTGCAGACAGAGCTAAACATGTTTCTAGTTTTCATGTGGTGATAGTTATAAGCAGCTGATTAGTGAATTTTTTTTAACAAAAATTAATTTTTCAAAAGTTCAAGTACACTTTTTATTATTTAAAAATTTATATTTTCCTTTTTCAGTGAACGTTTAAAGTAATTTTAGAATTCCCTGGTTATCTTTTCATATGTCTCCAGAAAACCCCCAAATTAATATTTACTCTTAAAATGACTGCATTTATTAATATAATCCCTCTTTTTTTTTTTTTTAATAACAGTGACTCTCCAAGCACTACAGAAACAAAGATACACTATTTTAACTCCTCTTACTATTGTTAGCCAAGATAAAAACATCCAACTCGTAAATCTCTAATGGCCCCAGGCTTCTGTCATCTACACATCTGCTGTCTGGTGTCACCTAAAAACACAACCAAACCAAAACAGAACAGAAATTCTCTTTCCTATGTCAAATGCACCGATTCAGCAGTCCCTGGGGATACACTTGATCGTTCATTTTGATCTAATGTATGTGCTGGGGGCAGGATACCATTGTGTCAAGAAAAGTGACACTAGGGCTGCTGAAGACTGAGGGGTGTTTTATCCTGTGGAATTAGTATGCCGATCTGTTCACTTCCTTATGTCATTATTTGTGCTAGTAGCATCTCAGTGCAAATTCTGTGGAAATGCAACATTGGGCAGTGAGTGAGCTTAGGACAGAGAGAGGCATATTTCTCTCTGGCATAACACAGATTGTTAAAAAAAAAATAATCTTGCAGGCCTTAGAATGATTTTAAAAAAAACCAAAACAAACCCAAATCCCTAAACAAACAAACAAGCTAGCTTTCAAGGCTGGACTAAGAGAAGCACTGGAAAAATTAGTTTTTCTGGGCACTGCAACCACAAGTAGTTGAATGAAGGCTTTTTGTGGGGAAAATACTGATACTGAAAGGCTGGGAACAGTAGGCAAAGGTGGCTTTACCAGATACAAGATTTTGGGGAGAAAAGAAAGTAGACTGGAAGAAAAGGCGGTTCAGGGGAAGAGATGGACCCAGAGGCAGCAGTGAAGAAAGAAAAACAAAAGCACATAGAAGAGGCAGGAACACAGTGAAGTACCAGGAGGATTGAGAGCAAAAGGAGATAAAGGCAAGTGAGGTCAAAGAGGCAGAGAAGAAATGGACCAAAACTGGCAGAGATGGAAAGCACCAACATGCCTGGAGAGCGGAGAGACAGACTGGAGTGGTACAAGGTTAATTGGAGCCACACAGTGGGAAGATTTTCAAAGCCAGGGAGATCAGCTATTCCAGAGGGTACTTCCAATACCTAGTGGGTAAATGATGGTTAGTAGACAGGTGATTTTATCCACCAAGAGTCTTAATACACGCCTAGGCCTAATTAAATGAAATCAAGAACACACAGCTCAATATCAGCAAGTACTTCCTGGTAGCATGAGCAGGACTGTTACCAGAGGAAATGGGTGACAGTCCTAATGCTGAGGACATTTATAAATAGCCTGCACAAGGCACTAGAAAATGTGCTGTGAGGCACAATCCTGCCAACTGGCAAAAGGATAGACCACAAGACCAACAAGGTTTTTCCCGTCTTTAGTTTTTATGATTTTGCAACTGGTTCAGGGGTTGCAAAGGCACAAAAAGGCATAAGAAGCCCATACAGAAGAAAGCGCTCAGGAATAATGGTTGTGCAAGTTTGCTGCTAGAAAAGATAACTGCAAAGCCTAAGTAAAAGAAGGTACAGATGCACATGTGTTTGTACAGCTGTACACCACACTGGGGTCCTGGCCTACCACTGTACCCAGTATTGACACACATGTAAATAGGAATTTGCACTGAAGACCGTCTTTCTTGCTTTAATTAATGTTCTGTCTTTGGAAGCTTTATCTGAGAGAAGTTAGGATGAGATCCCAATTCCATGACTTCAAGAGAAGCCAGGAAGTTAAGCATTAAAGTTACAGATAAATACATTTTTCTTCGGATGCCAAGAGCAGTTGGCAGCCGTGCAAGACTCAGCTAGTGTTGCTGAACTGGTCTCCACTGTGCATATTCTTCTCTGCTTTGCAACTTGCCAGTATTTGATGCTCAAGTCAGATATGCCATGACAAAAACCAGTTTGCCCGATTAATATGTTCTCTCCAGGGGGGTTTCAGTAAGAAAAGGAAATAATTTTTTCTTCAGAAAGGAAAAGGAGGCTGTTTGCAGGTCCATAAAAAAAGTAACCACCTTGCAAAAGTATCCACTGGCACTTCAATCAGCTAATTCAGATGGACGCTGTCTGGAGGCAAGAGATTATGCTCCGTTCTATATGTGAAGGAGATGCACAAAATTCCTGCTCAATCTTAAGTGCCAGAGCCACACATGTACATCCTCAATAGCCCATGTTGGGAGAAGATGATGTGATTCCTCTCTAATTCAGCAGTATAAAATTGATAGCAGACAGAAGCAGCATACCTTGGATAAATTCTGAATTTCTGCTTGCCGAAAAGAACTTGTGCATGCAGAATCTTAGAGAAACAGAAGGGATTTAACCAGTCAGCATTTCAAATGCATGCCACAGATTTCAAAGGGAGCAGACAAGACAAAATACTTTCATTCAAAGACGACTTCTTTATAATACAGAGATTTCCTTTAAACAGACCTGTGACTCTTCAGACTGGCTGTCACTAAATTGACAGCTTGCTTGTTGCTTGGATGAGAACTAAAACCTAGATCCAGTAAAAGACCCAAGGGATGCAATGACACAATTTTATATTTTGGAATCCCAGAACTAAAGGAAGACCCTAGAGATATGAATATGTAGAGAAAAATATACGTATAGAGAGAGATGGACAATTCAAAAAGGGTAACTACCACTAGGCTAACAAAATATCCTTCTACTCCTTTGTTCTTATTCTGGCCCTGCAAGACATACACTTCTTCCTCCAGTTTGGCACAGCTTCAGCTGGTTTGAATATTCTTCTCTTGCAGTCTTTTACAAAGAAACAAGCAATGATGGAGGTTTGTAAAAAAACCCACCCTGTGAGAGAGCATGTTGGATACTCTCTAGGAATAAACACCGGATCAGGGATCTTGAAGGCTGTAGGTACGCTTCAGTCTGGTTTCTGTTTCCCATCAGGATGGGACAGAGGTGAGGAGCTGCCTTGAGCTGTCTTCTCAGGGCAATTTTGAATGTACAGAACTGCCAATATAGGTGCTTCAGAAAGTTTTCAGACCAAACAGAAAAGCATCTAATGAGTTCCAGTCATCTGGAGCCAAGTGGTCCATAAGCAGGGACTTCATGGAACACAGTTCTCGATTAGCCATCTGAAGTCCCCTGAAATCACGCAAAAGTAAATAACTCCTTTTTGGATTTGGCATTTATTTAAATTGGTAGATGTTTGTACTAGTTCACTATTAGTGCTGGTGCATGCTCTTTCCTGCCCGTTTGTCTTTACAAATTGATTAGAAAAACAAGCTTACCAGTTCACTTACAGTTTTCTAAGTACAAATTACCCCATTCGTCCAATTCACCTGTCTTAGTAACATAAAGTCTAAAACGACTGAGGCTCTTGGAAGCTATTTTAAAGGTTTGTTAATGCTTTCGGTCAACTGCCATTATATAACAGCAAACATACCGGATTATAAATGGTTGTCCAAACAGTGTATTCATTTTTCAAGAGGTGGGAGACACAAGGACAAGAATGGAATACTGATAGGAGATTAATAAATTATGTCCTTACCAATTTAACAGAGGTTTATGAGCACAGTTTTTTAGGATCAAACAACAAACCAACCAAAGAGAGATTTTCATTTTAATTACCTCTTAAGATATGCCTTGATTTAACTCATCAACATTCGTGCTTCTTTTTAACCTTACCACACTCTTTCAAACTATGTCAAACAGCGGCTCTGTCGTTTCAGCTGTTTAACCGCTGAAACCATGACAGACGCTAAGGTCAGTCTGCCAAGGTATTTAGCAATGTGAGTTACTGTAATACACACTGGAATTATCAAAATCAGATCAGTGATGGCGTAATCAATATGAGCTGCTGCTTTGGAAAATTCCAGTGGATACTCACATGCATCTTGACGTATTCACTGTATGTACCTAAATTTAGGGGCATTTGATTTCTAGTTGCTAGTTAAGCTGATAAAGATCTTACTGGCTTGCTAAGTAACATCTTTAAAAAATAAATAAACCCAAAGCTTTGTGAAACAAGGTGTACATATTTCTAGGCCCTCTTGACTTAGAGATAGATCTATAAATATATTTATTTGCATATGCCAAGGAATCATAAAAGCATGCCAAGTGAACCAAACTAAAGTGTGAAAACTAACTTTGGGATGTTCAATAATTTCACCACAAAGATAAAAGCAATCCATGACTCTGCTAAGGAAGAAAATACAAGCTGCTTCATCATGATCTGAATAGGACTGTGAAAAAGGCAATCCTGTGAAATTTTGACTGCAACTGATGATTTCAAACCTCTGAAAGAAGTCTGATTTGCTCTTCCAGAGAAAAATAATCTAATTCCCTCCAAGTTATGCAAGCACACAACAGTATTCAGATCCTCTTGTTCCTCTCCATAAAGCAGGCAAGCAGCAACTAGACAGCTAAAAATGTCATAAGAGGGCTCCAAGAAACAACATTTGAGTCCATCGCAGTTTCTGCAACGATGACATCAACAAGACCTCAGCAACACAGACAGAGCCACGTTTTGTAAAAGCACCAACATTGAAAGCAATCGTTGAAAAAACGAAGCCACCACTGTTAAGGCAATAACAATTTCTGATGAAACACCACTTGCTACAGTAGCTGATGACTCTCCTCCAGGAACGTTATCAGCAATGAGAAGACAGAAACAGCACCACCATTTATTTGTAATTTAAGGTTCCTGATAATCATTAAATTGTTTCTCAACACTACATCTTCAATGATTTCATATAAATAACCACACTAAAACCTTCTTCAATTTCATGAGACTCAGCAAAGTTTGCCATTTCTCTGTGGGAATTGTTTATTCTAGCCATTATTCACGAATTTAAATATGTCTTCGCCTATCCAGTAACTCAGTAAAACAGAATTCACTACTGATTCTGGGGATAATGAATTTATTGAAAATATCCTTTACTGAGAAAAGAGTATCCCGATCCAAAGGAACATGTCCTTGTATCAGTATTGCTTGGTATTTTTGGAAGTCGATGACACCTCAAAACCAATTAGGATGGCCTAGTTTTGTCATCTATAAACATACGGGTCCTTCAAGATAAAGCACATGCAGTACTGACATTTGCAGCACGTTATGACAAATGCAGGCAACAACTTGTCAGAGGTGGAAACATTTGCTGGATAACAGAGATGACATAACCAGAAAGTGGGACAGTCCCCAAAAGAGGGGCAACATTGTGTTTTGGCTGGAACTTGAGATGTCACACTGTACTTACTTACAAGAATTTAAATGACCTGGGATATTCCCACCAAAGGCATCTTCACCATTTTGTGACACTCTTTCTATGGATGTGAGCTTCTTTCTATTAAAGCTCTCATCTAGAGCTTTCTTTCTATTAAAATGGAGAGAAAGCACTTGCAAGGGGCTCACACCTTTGGAATTTGTTGGTTTCTTAAGCCTGGAATAGTCTTACTTTCAGAACGCTCACCGAGGTCTTTTTCTAAATAAAAACACTGACGATGATTTCATCTTTGGCCTGCTTTTTCCAGGGAGCTGAAGAGAAGCAGTGCTTTGTCTGTAATATACCTGTGTTTTTGAGTTTAGCATCCAGGGCTGAGGGGCTCCCTGTATTCATGGCTGAGTCTTGACTGGGATTCTCATGCTGAGCTTCAGCCCCCCTCTCTGCCACGGGCAATTCTCTAGCCAGGCCACCTAGTTTAAGAGACAGCAGAAGCTGCACATCCTGCCACCTTGCAAGCCCTACACGTGCCCCAAAATATTTTAAAGTAGGTTTGTGGGTCAGCTGCAGTGTGGGCTGCCAGCATATCCCAGCTTAGTACTGCAGCCATGGTGGGAGAGGTCTGACTGCATCTTTCTGCTTATTTTAGGAGCAGCCTAAGGCAAGTTTACAAAGTAATCTCTCTCTCTCTCTCTTTTGTGTAACCAGTAGTGCCTTTCTATAGAAAAAATAAAATAAAAAAGATATTGATATGTTCACAGTGTGATTTCTAAGCTGACAGCAGGCCGTTAAGATGAGAGCACAGACATTATATTAAATATGCTCCGTCACACATAATTTTTGTCTATTATCTAATTCATATTGGAAAATAGTTGTCATTTCTTTATCAGATCCCTTTGGAAACTCACTGCTGTTGGACCCTGCCCTCTACTGACATGCTTCTCTTGTGAACACAATGCAGTCTGTTATATACATGACAACCTAGATGGCACACTTTAAATGAGATGAGTCTTTTATGGAAAGAGAGGCAAAAAAAAAAAAAAGAATGACGTGAGGACAAAGCCTAAAAAGCTAGTGATTTCTATTTCCTATGTCAAAAAACTGGGAGAAAGGGAAAAAAGAAAAAAAATCTTAATAATTATTAATTAATTCTTAATAATAATCTGAGGGTAATTCATTGGGATCAATACAATTTTACCAACAAGAATCTGTATCACCTTCTACCCGTCAGAAATAAAATTATTTTGTTTATAGTGCTTGTCAAGCCTATTCTCTGAGTTTGATAGAGGAAACATGTTGGACCTGGTAGAAGTTGCAGTGGTAAACAAGCGGCTGTGCCATTCTGCTAACCTGCAGCATTAGCACATAGAGCACAAAGCAGTGCCGGTGGCGAGGGAGCACTTCCACTCCCACCAGTCTGTGCCCTCTGCCCAGCACACACTATTATAAGTGACAAGAGAGTCGGTATTTTGATACCTGTTTTCACTTAAGGACCTTAAAGTGGAGACAACATCCATTAAGACTTACAGTGAACTTCTGAAATAAAACTCCTTGTCGGTGTCTTACAGATGAGACCAGCAGACATAAGTGATTTGCTCATGCAAGTCTGTACTGGGGGCAGAAGAGCGCACAGACTTCGTGCTATGGCCATTTATTCTACGGGGTAACGACTCTCTTTAGGTCAAGTACTGGGAAAGCTTAGCGGAATTAGCAGGAGGTGGAGCATCAGGAGAGATGCCACTTGCTAATTTTGGAAGCAATGGGCCCCAAACCAGGGCTATTCATCTGGTCCAGTACACAGCTGCTTGCTTAAAAGAGGCAGCTAACAGGAAAAAACAGCTGAAGTCAGAGAACTACACCACAAAGATAGTAAAACACCCCTGAGAAATACCATTCTTCCTAAGTCATTACTATAGATGTCACCGGGGTGAGTGTGTGGGCTCAAGCAATTTGTGTAGTTCGCAATTGTGTTTCATATGCCGCAGTTGTTCTACGTTCACAAGTGCAGTCCTGAGAAAAACCCTAACATGCTGGTTTCTCTTTCTGTAGGGTCCTCAGGTTATTTATTCCAGCACAACCGACAGACAACCCAGAATTACTGCGGGCACAGGGGATGCTTTATGCCTTCCATAAAATCATTTGACAATCCAAGGAAAACTTTCCCGAGTCTGTTGTTCAGATTCCGCTGTGATTAATTGTATTCGGTGGGAGCTTTACCTGAGTAAGGAGTGCAAGGTCTGACAATATCTGAGCAGGTCAGCCCAAAACATTAAAATGATTCATAATCCTAGAAATAAACATTTGAAAAAAAAACCTGTAAATACAGATCAGCATCACCACTTGAGGGTGCTGCAGTAGTTCTTAAATATTAACTCAGAGATGAGTTACCAGGCAAGTACTCTACACAGAGCTACGTGGCAATAATTCATCTCATTACTTCCACGGAGGCACTCGGAACATTTGGAGCTAAATTCGCACAAAATACAGCTGAATATGAGATCTTCTTCTGCAATAGAGGCTTAAATCCTAAAAACTTCCTAGCTAACTAAGGTGATAAAATAGGATTCTCATTAAAAAGAGGTGGAAAAAGGAAAAATTAGGTAGAACAAAAGAGAACCCTCAATTACACAAGCACATGCATTTCCAACTTTAAAAAATTCATTACAAGTATAAATTCTCAGCTCTGCACACACATTTCCTTTGACTGTAGTACAAGTGAATGTTTTCCAAGGCATATCAAATTGATTTTGCTATAAACTATTACAGGATTATAGTCTATTTGAATACTCTTCACTACAGGAAACACACAGAACTAGTCTCTGTGGGAGATAAAATGAATTGTCAGTAAAACACAAAGCAATACCAAAATACAATAGAAAATGGTTCAAAAAAGCCACAGCAACCTAAATGGAGGGTCTGAGTCAAACATTATTTCGGATTCTCCTGTTTTGTAGAACCTCCCTTTTATCATAAAAATGTTGTTTGCTCATGAGGATATAAAAACATTAAAAAAGAATATATGAT
This sequence comes from Chroicocephalus ridibundus, assembly GCF_963924245.1. NCBI lineage: Eukaryota > Metazoa > Chordata > Aves > Charadriiformes > Laridae > Chroicocephalus > Chroicocephalus ridibundus. Next base: position 8,838,156 of record NC_086285.1, on the reverse strand, counting down.
AATGAAGTTAAAAGAAATTTATGAAATCACTATATATGTGAAAGCATAGTGACTGCACATAAAATGAGCTCTCATTTGGAAAGCATGTCCATTTCCAGTTCTTTTATCTGACTCTTATCAGACACTCAAGAGGGTTGGTCAGGAACTATTTGATGATACTCTTGGAAAATGCTGATCCATCAAAGTTAAAACTGCTGGTGGAAAAAGGCCTGGTTTAAAAGAAAATTCCCAGTTCAAAGACATTGGCGGAGGGGGATTTATTGCTTAAGGGTAGAAGATATAAACGGACCACTTTCAGACTGAAAATAACATAAATTTATTTCCAAAAATGAAGTGATTTTGAAATCCCAATGAAGAATGAAAAAAAAAAAGTCTGAAATGAAAATCATTTCAGTTGGCCCAAACTATTTTTACTCTTTGGGTTGCCACAGAACAGACATTTCAAGATTGATTGCTCATCCCAATTCAGAGCAGCACAATTTTTCAAGCCTTGATACCTGAGTCCTTCTCAGCTCTAATCTCTTTGCTGGGTGCCAACGAGAACATGGTAGGTTGAAAGGCTTTCTAAAACTATTGAAAAAGATGATGATTACCTGGACCTTGGTCTTGAAGTCAAAGTACTGCAATCAGCCAGAAGAGTAAGATTGCCCTGGTGCAAGGGTGAATATCATCTATGAACAGGGAAGTACTAGGAATAGCCCTCCGCAATGAGAAGGAGAGTCTCAGCCTCCCTCTATGCCTTCTTCCTCAGGTGACTATTCAACAATGTGCTGCTGCTGAAGTTGATACCACCCGTGATCCACAACATGCATTTTCCAGGGCTGTACCCGCATAGGTAAGGAACTGACCCAATTTTAAAAGAAGATTGATTTAACCCCAGTGAATATCTTTATGCATTACATATGCACAGCTCAACAAATGCTTGCACCTCGCATCCCTAGCAAAAGAAGACCAAGGGAAAGCAATGACATGAGGGTGAATGTATCAAGGAGAGGTGTGCAAGAGGTCTGCAAATGACACACACCACTTCTTTGGCCTTAGCCCTCTAATAGACTGAAGTCATTTGGCACCTATATTGCAATACTCGGCATCAGACAAAGAGAGGAAAAGCTACTGTAGACACTTTACAGACACAGGAGTAAACCCTGAGCCTATGTAGCAAGACATTGTTTTATTAGGGCATCTGAAATTAGAGCCAATATGTCAATATTCCCTTTCTTGATAAAAAGGGTGTTAGAAATAGGCAGACAACCTTGACATTATGTGGGTTCTTCTACAGCCTATTCATTTCTACATTGCATTGTTCAACTAGTTATTTTTAAATTTTCATTACTTTGCAGACAGTGCCCTGATTATTCCTCTGAGAATGGTAACCTTTTAAATACCTTTATCAATGCCTTTACACATGATTAACATTAGCACAAGACTTACCCAATTCTCTATATCAAGGTCACAAATACCAGATGAACACTTCCAATGAGCAAATTAAAAGATATGTATAATTTTTACAAGTTAGAGAACTGCTGTGAGGACTTTTTTAAAAGACAAAAATAGCAGAAGAAGGTAGAATATCATCTTGGCCTCATTTAAAAAATGAGTCCGTCTCACGCAGGTTTATGTGGAGCTCCAGCTTGGCCTACACATATAGGAAGAGTCAGCAAACAGGCCACAGCCAAGTGATTTGGCAGTCGGATGCACAGACAGGAACTCCTGATTACTGACTTGCATCTTTACTATGTGGGAAATTATGCCTCCAGCAAAGTGATGCATTTACCTCCTATTAACTTCAGTCAGACCAGGATTAAATTTTGGGCAAGCTGCTCTGATTCTGTTTAAGTTACCCCAGGAATAAAATGCGTGCATAATAACCTCCACCTACCCCAGAGGGAGCTGCGAGGATTAATGGTAGGAAAGCACCTGGATGCCAAGGACAGACATTTGTCCTAGTTACATCAACATATGAAAAATGATCAGACTCTTTTGTCTCTCAGAAAATGGTCACAATTACTTCAAAATACATATTCAAGCTAAGAGTTGTGAACTCAAAGACCAGGATAGTTGAAATTATTAACGAGTAACGTGTAACACTGTAAATGTATTTCACTGGGAAAAGGTCAGCATTAGAGATGTGAGACAGCCTTTTACATTAGAATAACTCATATCGCCTTCTCTTCACCAGTCATGTATTTCCATAACTCTGTGCTTTCTTTCAGTCATCTTATTTAACAAAAAGGATTTATGTTTTGTGGAAAACAGCACTACAGAAAAGGCATATTTATTAAGTCTGCCATTGCAAAATCTTTTGTACTAGTAAGTGTTAGCAGCCCTTAATTTTTTCAATAAATAATTTTATTATTTATTGCACACTCCTACCTTATATTTCACTCGGTTTAATTATACCAGTAACATGCTGGGTAACATTTCTAATTTTCCTTCTGTAAATAACTGGTATCATAGCAAATGCCTGTAAGCACTCATTACAAATGAGGAACACTTGTCACTTATATTAAACCACTGTGGTTTGCTATGCACAAATTTTTTTAAAACATTTGAATCTTTGGGCTGAAATATTTAACTCAAAGGAGCATGTGGTTGCTTTGTGACAATGTACACAGGAGAGAGTGACAGCTGTGTAAACACTGAATTATGGCAAAACACCCCAAACTTTTCCATAGAAGCATTTTAAAACATCTGCCCTCCTAAGGGCATGTCCTAAGCACTGTATTTTGTGCAGGGTCAGGATCTACTGTGCTTTTACTCAACTTCTGTGCAGCCTGCATAGAAAGGGGACAACAAAGCGATTTCATTACTCCTGCTCCATATTTTCCCTTCATGGCTTCACTAGACGAGCAGGAATGCTGCTACTGTTGAGATAATTAGCACAGGCAATTAGTAAGAGATTGTTAATGTTTCACTGAAACACAAATAGCAAAAGATAAATAATTCCTCCCTTAAGATCTAAGCCAGAAGAATAATTAACAGCTGGAGGGGAGGGGAAGCAAGGAGCTAGAACATACTCCAGAACTGCAATCTACTACCCAATTTTTGCAGGAAAACATGTGTGTTTGTGCGTTATATCCTTTACTCAAGCATCTATCCTTCAGCAAAGTCCCCGCAAAGTTCTCCACTGAGTTCAGTGATAGCAGGATTGCACCTGAAGTTGGAAATGCTCCTCCTTAGAATTGGGTGATCCTAATAATGTGATCGTATGGCTCAGTCCTGTAAGAAATGTTGTTCAGCCTGCACAGAAATCTTTGCAGGATCAGGGCTACAACTTTATAATATGGTGGTAAGACTCTGGACAATCACATCATGAACCAGCACCCTCACCTTCCCCCTGTGAAAAGCTACAATCCTTCTTTCACTCCTTGCTTTCTCTAGCTCTATCACTCTCTAGTCTGTTAAGGATAAAGCTTGACTACTTCTCAATATTTAGTAACTTCTTTTGCTCCTCAGGGGGAGTGAAAAACATGCAAAGTAGAATTAAGACTTATCAACAACCCTGTGATATTCAGGTCTCCTAGAAAAAGCAGCTGAAACTAACCCATCCTTCCTTTCTTGCTGCCTCAGGATGCGCCCTACCTCATTTCTCTTTATGAGACATCTTTCCGTGCTCTGGAGGGATTTTCCCCTTGCTCCCCTGTTCAGACATGCGTGCTTATTTATGTTCTGTTTTGAGACCTTTTGCTTTTGAGCTTATGTTTTTGTATGTCAGAGAAAGCCGTTTGCTGGGCAAAGAGCTACACACTGATGATGCTGTGTGTAAAGAAAGCACTGCCCATCGTGGTCTGCCACTTACCTATCTCTTCCAGAGTTCTGCCAAGCTTCAGGGCACAGCAGAGGAAGATACGTGTACTTCACCCTTACTGACAGCAATTCTGATTTACCGTGTATCCATACAAGGACAGAGGAGAGGCAGGCTTCTTTCTTCTCTCAGGGACTCAGGGTCTTTAGGCAGCAGATGAGCAAGTTATGTAGTTAATAGCATGCGACACACCACTCTCACTTCCCTCATACAAGAAGCACACGTTCTTGCTTCCAGACTGTCCCTCCACACAGGACTGCCGGAGGGCTCTGCAATCCAGGGTAGCATGGGAAGGCAGGAGCACAGAAGCAGTGTTTCTATGCCCAGCTACTTCCCTGTTTCTAGGATTACTGGTGAGCTGAGGAAGTATGGAATGATTCACATTCATTTCTTAAAATCATCAAACCAAATCAATGAGATGCTTTCTGTCTGCAGCACTGAGCAAAGGGGAGTTCTGGAGGAAAGGGTAATTTATAAAGAACAGAATGGAAATACTGCATGCCGTATGACAACTTATTTGTTTATTTAGATTTAAAATGATTAACAAATTTGCCTCTCCATGGCTCTCAATGCCCTAACATCATTAACCACTCAATAAAATTTCAACAGTTTTAAAGTAATCAGTTTTACAGAAACACAGTCAGCCAGCCACTTTCACAGCTATCCCTTGCTTCAGTGCAGGGGGAAGAAAACCAAAGTCCTCTGTGGGTTTTGCAATATACTCTAATTCTTTAAATATGTGCTATTTCAGATCTGTGATTAGAAACACATTCCAGAGTCCTGGAGAACATTCAGCTAATTGCCTTAGGTTTTAATGGGCATACAGGTCAGGCACCCTGCTGATCTCAGCTCAATGATGCAACCATGATCCTTGTGCTGGACCAGCTCCAGGCACAATAGATTATAACTGGCATCTAATGCACCACCCATGACCTAAAAATGGCCATCAGAGATCCTGGGCTGGCCACACCAAACAAAATGCTTCCCTCAGAAGGAAAATCTGTGCATCTCCATAGCTGGCCTGAGACAGTACAACAATAATTCTGCCACATGGCCAGGTATGGATAAAGCAGCTGAAAAGAAAGGTCAGCATGCATTGTCCAAAGGGGATTAGATGCAGTTCCTTCTTTCTAAGGCACAGATAATACCTCTGCCATCTTATCTGTCTCCTTCCTCATTCCACCCTCATGACCTCAGTACTGAAGATGAAGTTTAGCCAGCTCACCTTCACCCATACCCAAACGTGACTGGAGAGAGAAGCTGACTTTCAGCACTTCAGATTCACTTTCGAAATGCTAGCAAACGTCAGTGCTTATATGTATATGTAGACACACACACAGACACATACACAGAGCACTGGCATGGCAAAGTCTGGAACCTCAGTCCAGACAAGAAACATACAGAGCTTCCAAACTCTTGACACTCTAAAGCTGGAATTCAGGCTTCATCCAAAATCCACTAAAGACAACGGCAGTCTTTTCACAGTCTTCAAAGACGTTAGGCCTCTGCGTAGTGAAAGAAGAATTCTCCCAAGACTGGCAAATTAACCCCAGATAGGTACTGGCTAGGGCAGTAAAAGGTTTATGAGATACTGTGTTCATTCCTGGGATTATTTACATGTAAGGAACCAAGTTTCTTGTTTATTTGTATAGAAAGTACAGCCACAGCATGCTGTTTAAATGAGCAGTCTTTTGATATTTTAGTAAGTGTTTCTATTTATACAATGGGGAACCATTTCACTCTCCTCCTGCACTCTGAATTTTTCCTGTGGTGCCCCTGTCTGTACACATCTTCCATGACTCTGGCACAAGTGATTACCACAGACAGTTCAAAGCACCACCAGTCATTTCACTAGTGCACTACAATTCAGTAAAATGTATGGCAACTGCAAATATTGCAACTACAAAATACATTTTAATCTTTCCGAAACCTGCTTCCTGTTGATGACCCATAAAAGGGAGCAGTTCAGAATACTATTTCATTGCTTTGCTTCCCTGCCCAAGCTCCTACATTACAAGCTGAGAAATGCTACGAGTCTGAATGAACTCATCACCTGCAATAACCAAATTTCTTCCTACTATTTGAAATGCAAATATGCACAGGAAAAGCTATAACCTTCTATATATGTCAAAAGGTCAGAAGAATCCTTAAGTTCAGTGGCCTATTCATACAATATCAATGCCACAAACTTGTATTAAGTGGGCGCTGTTCTTTTCCAGCTGGAATTACCCTGGTTTGGTTTTAGCAAAACAATGCAAAAAGCTAAAGCAGCACAAAAAGGGTTGCATGAAAGCAATTTTTTGATACCACTTATTTTGCCGATTTCCTTACTACAGATTTTCTTCCTATTTCTTACTGTCTCAAATCAGAGCAGCAACCTTTGCTTTCTTAGATTAGCACAATGACTTAATGCAGACATTTTACATTCACCATCGCCATGAGTAATGGAAATAGATTTGTCCCTACTGCTTGATGTTAAACAGCTGAGGTCAGGTTATATGCTAATTTAAACATCAGACAATCCTACTGGCGTCGATGGGATCATGTATAGAGCAAAATATTGCTTCAGTTGCATTTCTGTCCCCTGAAGCATTCTGTTGTATTTTACCGTATGTCTTTGGTGATGTTCTAATGGGTACATAGCAATGAGGGTCATTCGCAGCATGGTGGTATTTTGAACTGCTGCTTGCAGGTTGCAGTAGTTGGATTTGCCAGTCACGTAACAAACAAGTGGCCTAAAAACAGACAATAAAAGCAGGAGATAAAAACATAACATGTATTTTTGTGGAGCAGCAGAACTAGTGAAGCAAACTTTTCTATCAAGACACAGCTAATGGTTAGATTCTCTAGTGTCTAATGAGGTATCAGCTCCAACTGAAGTTTGTTCTGCAGGTGTGGCAGTTCATAACTCTTCCTTTATAAGACCTCTAGTGCTTGATAAGACCAAAAATTACACTGCAGTCTCCCTTCAAGGGTCTATGAATTGCATCTTTTCTTATCAGACTACCTATTTTCAAAGAAAATTGTGGCAATATAGACTTCTACCCTCAGATAGCTTTGCTGGAGTTGTTTTTCAAATTACTAGAATAGGGAAGATACGACAGAAACACACAAGCATGACTGCAAATGCCTCACGTTCTTGGGAAACTGAAAAAAAAACAAAAAACAAAACAAAACAAAAAACAAACCAACAAGAGAAACTATTAGAAAATTATACTTACTCTCTACAGCTGGGGTCTTCAGTCAATGGAAGAAAGCATGCTTAAAATTTATGAGCTCTGAAATGACATTCTGTAAGGGCATCCTCCTCTCCATTGACTAGAGAGCCCACATTCCTCCCTAAGGCACCTGAACTGAGTGCCTAAAGTGAATATCCTTAAAGTTGGCAATTTTGGAGAGAAAAAGCTCTGTGGATCTAGTGGATCCCAAAAAAACATTCTCCTCCATGGAACCAGGGAGTTTCCTTCAAAACGTGATTGCCAAGTTTTGATAGTCTCTGGATATTAGGTAGTCTATGAGCAGCCCCACAAGAACTATGTGGTGAAGCTCATTCTGAAGGACTTCTAGAGGAAAAAGAAGCAACTAGACCGTTAATGCTGAAGCAGAGCTGGCACAAAACCAAGGAGTGGCAAGATTTCAGAGGTATGGAGCCTTTGTGAGACTGTTCTGGCAAAGACCTGACAAATCTTCTGGGATATTTGTGAATATTAAGGTGTGGTTTGATGCGAGTAACATTTCAGCAAGAGAAAGATGCTGCATTTGGCCAAAACAATTGTTCCTGACATCAGTTTAATGTACATAAAACAAATTGCATCACATGTACAGAAAAATCATCATCATTCCTGCATCTGTCACTACCAGAAAGCCATTTGGGACCACATCTTCAACTTAATTTCTCATAATGCTCCATCCCAAGCTCAGGTGCAGTCACTGGGGTTACGTTCTGACATCAGTAGAATAACTAGTAAGCAAGAACTGCAGGCATTTCTTGAAATGTCTCAGCAATCTCATCAAATAACTGAGCGCAAGTAGAGAAATACCAAGAGATGCAGTTAGAATTAGTGAAAGAAAGACAAAGGAGGTTTATTATTTATATTCCAACAGTATGCAGAAACCCCAACTGTGATCTGAATCTCAGTGTGCCAGACAACATATAAACATACAGTGGAAGCCAATTTTGGCTCTGAATAGCTTACTGTCTTCAGAGGCAAGACAGACAGAAGGTGAGAAAAGAAACAGAGAGAACTAACATACACACAGCAAAACCAGTCACAAAGCTAAGAGTAAAAATCTGTCACCCTCCAAATACCAAAGCCTCTCCTCTGTCCAGTCTGTCATAGCGCCTGCTAATCAAAACAGTTTGACATCTTGAAATGCATTCACTTTCCACAGGATCTCTGCAAGCTAAGCTATGAGGAGCTCTAAGCAGAAAACAAGCTGAATCACACCTCCAGAAAACAAAATGATCAGTTTATTCTGCTACGATTCTTCATGAATCCGCAGTAGGTTATTGCTTCTTTGTCCTTTACTTCTCTTTTACTGTCTTTTTTTTTTTCCTCTAAGTAGGTCACCTCATCTCCTGAAGTATGAAGCCATAAGACTATGAAAGCATAAAGGAGATTTATTCCTCTCTGTGTGCATGATCTTCTCCACTGAAAGAAGTATGGGAATGACTACAAGGTTCATCATCGACTTCCAAGAACAGAAAAATGCCTTTGTTATGTTTCTGTGACATATCTCAAACAAACATAGGCAGGATGAAACCTACAGTGAAGACAGAAGAACTCCTACCATTAAGTTGTCCACTAAAACATCTGAGCATGATCCAAAGGCGGTAAAACATCAGAGACTAATTTCATTTGAGAATTTTAATTTGCTAGACTTAACACAAGACCATTAATGTTTGGGTTTTTTAACTCTCTCAGACCTCTCTCTGCTCCTATATACACATTTATATTAAATTTATGATTTACAAGCATCATGATAGACTGACTGTCCTTTTCTGACCTCTTAAAGGGCTCTCAGTCACAAAGATTCTTCACATATGACGCTTAATTGCATTTTAATAAGTTGTTCTTGAGAAAATAAAATCCCCAACAAGCGAAGCTGACAGAAATTTAAATCCTACACATGCCTAAAATACAAAGTCTTTGCAGAGTAAAATCAAGCACTTTTTTTTCCCCTTCAGTACTCTTATTTTGCATCTTTTTTGCCGATTTCTGTTTGTACTACTTCCAGAGGTCTCAGTTCACACCACCAAAAAATGATGTTATTCATGATAGATGTTCATTCTCAGGAAATTTCTCCACATAAGACAAGGCAAGACTGAAGAAACCCACAGAGTAAAGCAGGGTTGTTTGCATTCAAAATGTCTGTAGTGAAGGAAAAGCTTGTGGCTATTTTATCAAGAGGCGGATGCTGATGCTGTAATTCCAAGATTATTTATGAACATACTAGACAGCACACACATGCTTACATATGCAGATAAACACAGAGCGTTCAACAGAGTCAGGAAGGACCTTGAATCACAAGTGGCTGTTCACATAAATATACTGTAATGCTGACGTTTCAATCTTATGGAAAATGCTTCTGACAGTAGCCTAATAACGTATGTCCTTAAGAAATTAATTCTACAATTCCATATTTCAAACTCCTCTGAAACAAGCAGACTCTTTTTGGTATATAAGAAATAGAATTATGCGAAATAGGAAGATTTCCTTAGAAAGTTAAAGCAGAAAAGAATACATTAAGAATCTGTATCTTTTAAGATGTTCCCAACTCAAATTTTCACTTACATTAAAAGCCCAGTAGCTTTCCTAAGGATCAACAATTGTTAGGATCCAATACTTTTCCTAGGAATTAACTACAAGTCAATGGACTTTACCATCACCAGAAATACCATCTACATTCCTCTGCATCTGTGCACTCCCTCGGGTGGATACATTTTCCAAACAAAAGCAGACCTGCTTTCTGGGCATTCTTTATCAATGCTTCCTTACTTTTGACAAAACAGAGAACAAAACATTCAAAGGAAGAAAGCTTCTATGTGCAAATGAATCAATGAAGTTTACAAGATGAATTATGTATCTAGCTATGCTGAGATCTGATTTCAATGAAATCAAAGGCAACTATACTAGTGTAGGGTCTGCTGACCTGGAATTTTCATTAGATCCACAGGAAATTTTAAGCTCTTAAAAACACTTGTTAATAATGCCAGATGACACACTTATCCAATTATCTGGCCCATTAGTTTTGCAGTTTACAACCATTAGCAAGTGGTTTTCCCACCCTCTGAAAACTTTCATGAAAAACAGTATTTACAGTAGAGTAACTGATAACATCATGCTGATACCAGAAACCCTGCTCAAGTCCCTACTTTGATTATATCCCAGACTGGAATACAGGCCTTTTCTCAGGGTTAGAAGGAGAGGTTAAGATCCTGTCTCAGGGTATGTGAGAGCTCCTAATGTCTCCAGTAACTGTCAATTCAGGTTCCTCGTGTCTAGAGTCTATGAAGCCCCATTATTTGAAGAACAAGATTTTTCACACAACTTAGTTGTTGCAACATGCTCCAGGAAAACTGTGAACAGAATCACTGACAAAGAAAGGACACACATCTACTAAATTTTGAGACTTCATTTGACCTACAAGAGCAGTGCGCTTAACAGTGCTCCATCCATTAGTATTACTGGCCAAGGCTGCTCAATAAAGGCTTTACGATGAGAGCATAACAACCACAGCAGGTATAATTCTTAGTGTTCTTGTGGACAATGACTAAATCAATACTGAGTACCAGCCTCAGAGCTTCCAGATATCAACACGGTAAGTCTTCTTTCTTCATACACCTTCACTAACAGCATGCAATAAACTATTCAGCAAGCACAAAATTCCTGTATTTCAACACAACAGCACAAATTTCCCCCTTCTAGATTGTCCTCTGTTGTGGAAACAGGATAGATAGGCCAGGGTAAAGTATGCTACTTAGACATGCATTCACTTCCATGGATTTGCTCCTGCACGGCAAAACTTCTCTTTTGTGATATTTAGATGAACACACAGTTAAACAGCTACAATGCACCACAGTCGCCCATTTTCAACCTGCATTCTCAGTTATGTCTGCAAGGTCACACAAGACAAACCCAACAATGACAGAGAAGGATCTCAAGCCAACAGCGTGTCAGACTTTCCCTAGAAACCAAGTATCCAGTCCACAGTTAACTCACTGTTTTCTTACCACCTGAGCTGTTGGCCATGCTATACCCTCACTGTATGAGCTGAGCTTTCTTTCACACCTTTAAGCACCTACAATTTAAATATTTATAGCTAAGCTCTAGTTACATAGGCTCCCTTTGTAAGTAATAACCACTTTAGTTTAAAAGTAATTTGATCATCTATTTCATACAGGGATGAGTTCTGGGCAAGCCTCAGTAAGTACACTCACTAGATCCCCATAGATTTCAGCATGAAACTGGGATGACCAGCTCACTATAAGGTGTTTACCCTGCATTTGTCTATATTTCATCAGGAATCCTGAATTAATCATGAATTAATCCTGCTCTGTGCCTGTCGGTCTCTTAAGTGGATCGTAACACTGCCCTCTCATAAAAATACTGTGAAGAAAAATGTATTAAAGACTGTTATTTGCAGCTATTATGGCAGTGTGGCGACAGAAGGACAAGGCAGAGCTGAGACTGAGTGGCCCTCAATAACTACATATTCTGATACATTCTTGGGAAGAATTTTGGTAAACAGGGGGAGACCTCCAGCCTTAGGACACAGCAAAGGAGACACCACAGCTACTAAACAAGGGGTATGCTTGGGATCTAACCTAAATTGAATCTATCCAGAACTCTGTGCAACATTTCTATGTGTATTAAATCATTTTCAAATATGCCAAAACCAAAATAAGCCAAGTATGGTTTCTTAATTGCATGCATAATCACTTCTGTAGTATATATGTAAATACCATAAATAAAGGCACTACAAACGCATAAGAATGTGAACAAATACTCCTCATTTTAAATGTCTGCAGAACCACAAGCTACCTAAGATGCCTGGACTCAGTTCCATATCTGACTTGAGAGCACAAATGCCTTTGACTGCCAACCATTAACTCACTTTTGAAACTGGGATGAACAGGCCAATTGACTTCACAGTGGTGAAAACTGCAAGGATCCTTAGAGAATACCCGTGACTTTACCTACACGTGAAGTCACTTGCCAGTGAATGCAAGAGGAAAAACAAACAGAGCTGGCCCCAGCCACAAAGGAGATAGAGAGGATAGGGTAATACTACAATCAACTTCTTTCACAGGAAAAGCGTTGTTTTCTAGTTTAATCCTCTTTCACAGTGGATTAAGCTAATATGGAAAAAGCAATGAAGAACAGTATCTGTATAACTATCCCAAAATTGCTCCATGCGTTGGCAAGCATCAGTGTACTTAAACTCCTACTGGCAGGCCACTGAAAAACCACTGTTTGGCAGTGTCTGCTATACTCAGAATCAAGTGCACAGAGAAGACAAGATTAAATCTATAGAGATATTCAGATGTGGAGTCTCTTCTGTCAGATGTGGATATGTCCCCATGCATCACAGCCCAATGAAAGAAAAGAACCATGAAGCCAGGCTGCTGTTGGAGAGCATGCATCCTACGGGGTCACAGCACAGGGGAAAAACCACGTGTACTTCAAATGCAAGATGCACAAGCCAAGGGATTTGGGAGCGTGAGGTGGAAACCAAATGTGTGATCTTACACTTTACATGTGAGACTTGTCAAGCCTGCCTACAGCCTTACAAAAACAGTCACAAACCATGCTCAGCCAGCTGGTTTGTATTTTCATTGTATTTCCTAGAGGCAGAAAACAGAGTCTGCCCACAAACTGCGTTCATATTCTCCTCGTGTACATTTTACTTTTCAGCACAGCTATGATGGGTTTAATTTCACCTTGATTTCTTTAGAGGGTAAAAGCATTACAGAAAAAAATACATTTCTTCTGCTTTGCCTTCAGCCCAAGAATGACAGCAACATTCTCCCTGTGAAGAACTGGTAATGCTGCAGTGATTTTTATCACTATCACTTGTACATCCTGGATATTAATAGATGTTTGGAAAATGCTGTAGTATCTCATTATTTATAAAACATATCTGGGTATAATTCTGCAAAGAGATGAATACCTCTATATCAGGAGCTGAACAAATTGCTTGTTTTACTCTGCAGTTTACATTAATGGACCACTAAGGTTTGGCTTGGAAAGGTGATGTGAACATCACAGACCGGACAAATCTACAGTCGCTTATGCAACCAGCATCTTCTTTGTCATGACAAGGGTATAGCTGTACTCCTCCTACCCACTGCAAAGTCAACATATGTGAGTGCATCACCTGCAACACATATCTCTCCAGCTTATTACAGTGCACAGGTATGTCTTGTTTTGGAATAAGCTGACCAACAGACTATTGTATTAGTCAACACCACAGTATCAAAATTTAGACACATTTCAAACTGGAGAAATGAAAAAAAAAATGCAATAGAGATAAGAAAGTACATTTCAGTGAGAATAAGGAAGTACACAAATATGGGTTGAGGAATTTCCAGATAGATGTAAGTTCTGAGGGAACGCATCTTGTATTAAATCTTAAACTCAGTATGAGACAATAACATTATGCTTTTGGGAAATGCAAATACCATGCTGCGACCAGTGAAGGAGAGAAGAGCTTTTAATACACTTCCAGTAAGATTTTTACTTGACTGAGCATTCGGGGTTGTGTGCCCATTTTGAGACACAAAATGTAGATCAGTTTGGAGAGAGCATGGAGAAAAACAAAGAGAAACAATTACACAGAAGAAAAAGTAACTGTTTAATTGAGAGGGGTAAAAAAAAGCCCAATGGCTTTTTAACAGCCAGTCACAAAGGAAGTGATAAAAATTGCCGTGTCTGTGGTGGGCACAGCAGATAGTACAAGTCAGGAAAGTAAAAGAGGGAAAACCTTTCTAAGGATGCTGTAGTATCACCCAGGAAGATTGTGAAACCTACCCCATTACAGTTTTCAAAAACATTAAACAGACACATCCCAAGAATGACTAAGGCAGAGCTGATCTTAGTTTGCAGCTGGGCAACGAACTCAGTAAAACCTAATGTTCCCTTTTAGCCCTATATTTCTTTTTTTTAGTTGTTGTTGGTGGTGAGCTTTGTTTCCTGTTTGTTTTGATCTTCCTGTGGATGAAGAAGATAGAATGTCTACCATCTGGCTTTCAGGTCCTCGTGGGAGATTGCAACCATATGGAAAAAAATCTTTCTATTCTATGGAAACTAGACATATTTGAAATGATACAATTCCGCAAAAAAACCTTCAGAGCTTTCAAATTATCATGTGTCAGAGCAGATATTTTTAAGATTATTTTCATTATACTACACATCCCTCACTTGATTATACTATGATTCTATTCTCACTGTAGCAGGCGTCGCTCCTGCTGACTTCAATAGCATTATTCCTCCTGTTTTTACACTACGCTAAATGAGAATAGACTCAGCCCTAAAGTAGTAAAATGGATTTGGGATTACAAATTCTTAATGTTCTGGGGCTTTTTTTTGCTATTTACTACTATCCTCCAGGTTTCATTTGTGCTTATAAATTGTCCCTTTGATGGCAGTGGCATGAATGTATTTGTTTAAGACACTGCTTGCTTCCATAAACACAGAAAGACAGATGAACCCCTGCAGAAACTTGCAGCTGGGGCTAGATTGATCTATAACTCAATCCAGCAGTTCTTAAACACAGGTAACATGAAAAGCTCTTCAGCAAGCTGCTGAATACAGCAGTCTGTTTCAAAACAATAGAAGTGACTGAGTATATTCATCTCATTGTAAGGAAATGCTCACAGAATCAGACAGGCTTCCTCAAAAGGCTGGGTTTTCCAGTTAGTTGCTGTGACTGCATCCCCTGGTGAGTTGCAGTTCTGAGTTCATAAATGCAGCAGCACAAAGCAAGGAATACTGAGAATCTGGGGCTGTTTTTAGACCTCAGTCCTCCTCTAGACAAAAGCCTTAATGAACTTCACTATTTTACACACAGACTGGATCTGAGGAAACGCTCACAGAATTACCCCAACAATAAGTCCCAACAACCTACAAGTTAAACCAAACCGAAAATACTCTGAAACTACATTCTAATAAGTATTCCAAAATTACATTCAATATTAAAATACTAGAGATCCCCAGCAGTGCCACATCATTGCTCAAGTGGGCGTCTTCTGCACACAAATTTCATTTTTGCAGACATAAAGCTTCTCTAGCTTCAGAATGTTAAATTGAAACTCATAAACTTTGAACAGAAAACTCAGGAATGAGAACGTGCCTCCGTATATCTCAGAGAACTCTCTGAAGAAGCCTCCGCCCAAAATAGGGGCATATCTATTCAATATCAAGAACACCGGACTGCCAAAGATAGCATTGCTGAGACTATCCTTCCTGGAGACCCTCCATGAGCAAACAGTCCTGACATCCAAGAAGATACTCCACCTCCAAAGGCTCTAGGAAAGTCACAGTATGTAACTTTTCATCTGTTTTTCTCCAAACACAGTTGTCTTAAAGAATCAAAAGGATAAAGGATCTAATTTTCATTCAAAAAAAAGCCAGTTTATGTCCCCTTCCAAAATACTATTTTATCCTGGAAGATAACTGGCACTGGCAAACTGTATGTTTTTAGGCAGCCAGGAGACATCAAGTTATACGTCATGATCCTTTTTTGGTTGCTAAACTCTCTCATGAAGGTTGAACCTGATTAAATCCACAGTGCTGATAATCACCAAGATTATCTTCCCTTGCAAGTATAAATACAAAGGGTAGAAGTGTTTTTCAGGTGGAAAAGAGTTTTGTTACTTTCATGGCAAAGGAATTCTGCCTGCCTAACCACACCTCTAATGCCTTTCTCATAAGAGAAGTCATTATGGCGACTTTTATAAAGGAGAATTTCTGATTTCTGCACACATATAAGTGGAAGATCCTGGAATCCTAGATGAGGAGTAAAAAATGAAGTGCCCAAAATGGAGGTAAGCCCAGAAACCCCAGCATTTGGAAACCAATCTCAGCTCCAGAGCTGGGGTTAACCAAGGACGCCATGAACACTTCCGTGGATCATCAATCAAGATAAGCACTCCAAAGGAAATGCTTCACCTCTCCTCCCTATAAAAGAGCTCCTGCTGTTCCTCACATAGTGCACCATTGATGGAAAGCCATTTCAAGAGAGAACTGTTCCCCTGATTGTGCAGACTGTCAGCAGCCGAGAGGATCTCTAATCTGCTAGTCACAGAATCTACCACAGAATCAAATCTATGATAATTCACAAGGTCAGGGGTCAAATCCTCTGGTAATTAGCAGAATAAATTAGTTGGTTAATCACTTTGGAGGAACAAGTACCTAATTAATGGGGAGGTGTTGTGCATGCATGACTAAAGATATTAATGTAATCATATAGATAGAATGACCTGTTTTTAAATGACATATCCTACCCAAAATAGCCTGGAGCAAAAGAAGTGCTGTTGACAAATGGTAGCTGAGTAAAGCTGTTTGGGTATGCAAGAATGGTATGTTGCCTTAAGCAGTATAAGTGGATCTGTGTGTACAGCAAAACTACATCTTTGAAACTATTTCAAAGTTAGAGTTCCAAGAAGGTATTGTTGTCTTAGGGTTCTCTAGGGTTATCGACTTGACTTCCTGTAGTGGAACACCTCCCCAGAATAATAAAATAACAGGAACAATCTCATGCAAAAATAAAAGAAATAAACCTTCCAGATTTCTCCTTCCTCATCAGATTCTTTGAGCCACTGGCATGGGCAGGAAGCCTGTCATATATCGGGGCCCAGCACAAGCATAGGGCAGAACAATGGTAAGAAAGCATTCCAGTTTTATGTAAGGAAAGAGACAATATGCTCTGCAAGTAAAGTCTGCCAGACACACTAGCCCAGAAGCTCTACTGGGTCCCCTGTGGACTTGTGTTGCATAGAAGCTCTGATTAGGTTATCATAATGATCCCTTTTAGGCCACAAAATCTATGATTCTTTCCATAATCTGAACTAGCACATTATCAGAGATAATTTTGTAAACTGATGTCAACATTAGAGAAACCGATTACTATTCGATCAATACTCTGAACATTAAAATAAATTCCTAAGAGTCCTTATGTGTATCTACTGCATCAGTAACAGACTGTAGTATTTGCAGAACTCAGGGAAAGCATCAAGTCTATTTGCTTTTATTAATGATTCCAAGGAAAAAACTCTAGGATGTATCGACAGGACCAGCCTTCCTTAACCTCCTCCTATGCTGCAGTAGATTTTTCAATAGCTTTTCAAAGGACTAGGAAGTCTGCTTTGGAAACAAATCAGTAGACATCACAGCTGGCAAGACACCAGCCTTCCCTGACGCATTCCTGGTATCAGCTAATTGAATGATATATTTTAATCTTCATCTCAGTTTTATTCTTAGGGATCCTAAATGTACACATTCATCTATAAGGGCCCTTAACGTGGACAAACAGTTCAGCTAATTTTTTTTGACGGACTCCATCGCATCAGGCTTGGAAGTGAAATGAGGGAGAGGCACTGCAGAGTGCTGTCTTTTTGGCCAAAGCATCCATCAAGAAAAAAGAGTCACTTACTGAAGAGCAAACATATACCAGTGGGAAAAGGAGAAGCTAGAGCTCCTTCCCCTTCTCATCAGTACATAAGGAGCAGTAAAAATCAGGCATCTAGCCACAGTCTGACTACCCACTCAGCACACTTCACTGGCACAGCACCCTCTCCTAGCCTAGAACAAGCAGTTGCCCCCAGCCCTAGTAGCTCTTCACCTGCAGAAGGACGAAGGCCAACATGCACAGGGTTTCAATGGGAAACAAGCACTACTTTAAAACAAGCCATTAAAACTATCCTTGGTTTACGAAACAGCCCGTGTTGCTCTGGATCCCTTTGGCTAACTGAATTATCTGTGTAAGATAAAAAAAATCCGCAAATTCTCCTGATTGTCTTGCCCGAAAATATGTAACTTGAGATATGCAAGATTAGTGCATAATGAGCTTCTAATTCTGAACCGGTATCTATAGCTGCTCGACCACACTGGGCACCAGAGTGGAAAATGCCTCACCGTCAGACTACTTCTCATCTGACATGGTTAACTCTCTCACTGATTTTTACGTTGGAGAAAAATGCTCTGCAAAACAATTGCAGCAATTAAAATGGTTTGACACACACCAGTTTTCCAACCCAAAGCATCAAAGAGGGTTTTTTTGAGATTTTTCCACAGAAAAGAACAAAATGTCAAAAATGGACACACCAATAATCGAGCTTTCTTCCTGCCCCACATCAGTACTTCTAAGTATTTTCACTGATTCTCCTGAAGTCTATCCTGACTGCCGGAAATTTGTACGTATACGAAAAGTCAATGTCCTGGAAAGGTCTAATTAGTTCTTTTTGGGTCTAGAAGACGAAGGTGAGAGAAAACATGGGCGACTTTTTTTACCCCTAAGCACAGCTTCCAAAATTTATGGAGGCCTCTTAAGATGTGTATTTTTATGTTTCCTTTATGTTTTTCATTGATGGACTATAGAAAACAGGTTTTTGGCCCAGTCAGAGACAGACATCAGTTTTAAGGTAACATGGGAGCCTAACCAGGAATATCTCCTTAAAATTGTACCTCTTCTGAGCAATAGCATTTGGTATGAAGGATACAGCCAACAAAAGGCAACAGATGCACAGCTACTGCATTTGAAGTCGGGTATTGTGTCAGAAAATAGTCTAGCATTTCCTAAAATAAGTCTCAGAGCATCTAGTATAGCACTAGACTCCTGCAATGGAAACTCTGTCAAATCCCTGCAAGCCTAACAAAGCGTGAATGAAAGAAAAGTGAAGGGTTAGGCAGTTTTGGGTTTCTAGCCATACACATTTACTAGAAGACCAATTTTTATCTGTATATATACATACACACAATATGCCTGAGAAAAGCCTGTGGTGAGCTACATATTACAAATTTTAAGATCACTCCATGCTGCTAGTCTTTCTCATATTTTCTAAAGTCATATCACCATCTTTTTAAAAGGCTGTAAAATGGTGCAGGCAACTTAAAGCCTAAAGCCAAGAATATAATCCAATCCAGATATGCCATAAAAGTGTTAATTAAGGAACCTTAGGAAGGACAGGGGAAAGATATTACTTAATACTGTGATAGTATCAGTGATGTCCCAGTGCCAAATCACAAGTAACAAAGAAATGAGATCTTGTAAAGGAATGACTGATTGAGGCTAGATCATTCTACCTTACACTAAAATGAAAGCAGGCTGCTTTAAAAAAAAAAAAAAAAGAAAGAAAGGAAAGGAGGAGATGTAGCTCTAAGAAGTCTCCAGGGCACATCAGGTATGACAGGTTGTAGAAGCTAATTAGATGACTTAGAACAGATAAGGAAAATCCCTATTGCTAAGCATAATGTCAGGGACTTGTTTTGGTATTGTATCTCTTGCTTCTTTATTTGTTTACTACACATTTATTTTATTTTTTTATCACTAAATCTTGTCTAGTGATAAGCAGATTCCCAACAATCAGATGTCTACTACATGGATCCATTACTCAAGTGCAGACTGGCAGAATTAAAACAGGGTTTACTACCAACTCAACTACTCGGTTTCAAAAGCCTACTCAAGTTGTCAGTCTGAAGAGGGGCATTTTTCTTAGCATATATTAGTCTCTGCTGCTTTGACAAGGAATGTCAACACAGGATACTACCATCATTCTTGGTTCTTATTTAAAAAATACAAAAAAAAAAAGGGAGAGTTTAGCAAGAGGCCTCACCTAAACTACTACAATCAGGAAAAATGCTTTGTAAAAGTCAAACACTGAGCAGATCACAAAGCTATAAGAAAATAACTGTTTACCCTCTCTAAAGGTTCTTTACACTCTCTGTAGTCAATCTCCTAGAAAAAAATAGTAAGTGAAGTTTTACCAACTTCTAGAGTGCAAAGACAATACTGAGAGCCTGAGTAGTGGGATTAGGGAGTGCACTACTTTTCAGGGCTCCACTTGCCATTTGCATCTGTAGCAAGCTATAAATGTCTTGTGTAAACTAGATTATTAATGTAAATCCATTTTCATGCAAGTTTTTAATAGACCTTATTTTATTAAAATTCCTGTTGCAACAAAAACTGCACAAGGATGTCCTTGCCCCCTAACTATTTACAAGCCGAGCTAAGAAGTAAAGAATTTCTAAACTTCACATTTCCTCGCTGAGACCGCAGCTCAGTAATACAGCAAACCTGGCTGTAAGGCTCACAGAACCAGATCAAAAATCTTGTAGCTATTTGACACAAAACATTTCCCAGTGGAAACTCATTCTGATGGTCTGTGTTCATTATAGAAGTACAGACAAGTTGAGGTTCTATCAGCAGACTTTTGGTGAGATCAGGCATGTTTTTTTCTTCCACAGCAGCCCTGAAAGCCAGCACACGTGCCAGGGAAGCTGACAGAAATATGGGTGCATGCCAAAACCCAAATTAGATCCAGTTCATCTCGCTGGGTGATCTGGTAGTCCACAGATGAGTACAAATGATTTTGAAGCCATAGCTTCTGTCTTCTCCAGGGAACACAGATAGGCCTGTCTGTTCCCACAGATCTGTACTGCCCTCCATCTTTAATATAGTTTGAAAAGCTCCAACAGCAACAGGACTAAAGTAAGTCTGGACCACAACACAGCACAGGATAGTAAAAATTGCTTTGTTTACAGTGTTTCAGCAATTCTGGGCAACTCAGCAATTCTATCAGAAGCTCAGAAATACAAATCAAAAGAGAAAAGGCAGAAATAATATCCACCTTACCGCTTCAGAGGCTTTCAAATGGCTGAGCTCTTGGTTAGTTTTCAAAGTTGCTGAAGGTCTAAAAAGTGTAAGAGTACAGACACAAAACCGCTGTTTCTGGTGAGGGTACTACCTGCGAAAAATCCTGGGAGTCTGATTTTCCAATGAGGCCAAAAAACTGTTCTCTCTTTGCACATGCAAACTTTGTAAGAATGATGAGTTTTGCAATTGAAAAATCATATTGCTTCTTGGCAATACATACATAAAAATACAAGATAGGTATGGCTGCATGCATTCTAATAGCAAGCCTCTTCTGAAAGGCAGGTCCAACAGAACTTCTCCATTACCAAGACAACAATAAGACTTGGCTTGGACCATTTCTGTTCACTTCTGCCAGACGCTCTGGAACTGTATGGAATAGAGAGAGTTTTTTAAAAAAAATCGCTGGGTTTAAATACAGACTTGAACCAAGGTCTCCATAGTCTAAAGCAGACCAGAATGTTATCAGTGACACTTTGAACACTGCTGCCCAGCCAATGATGTATAGCACTAAATGCTAGTTGGCAGCTCTCATTTCTTGAGGGATAATAAAGTGCTTAAAACAAAAACATAACAAACTATTAACTCCATTGTCAGCAGAAGACATGTAAACACACAGTATACAATAGTCACATTTAGACCAATGTGTTGTAATAGAAATGTCCTTAACCTGACATTTTGTTAGCAGGATTGTGTTTTTTCCTACAGTATTTTCACAAGCAGGAGACCAAGGAGTGTTTGTAGCTCTTTACTCTGTTTTAAGGGGTTTTGATGACTGAAATGACACAAAATGCAACTTCTGCACTATTTGGGCCTTGGCAGTTAACTAAAACTAAAATTGATCCTCAGTCCTCTATTGAGCTGGATATTGGAACAAACACCACATTTCACTAATATGAGCAGCCAGCCAGGTACTCAACCCACTATGGAGTACTTTTGAAAAACTATTTCTTATCACATTGGTAGCTCCTAAAATGAGCTGCAATTGGGAATGTGTTTTAAGAGGTTAAAGTCAAACATCAACTGGCACCTGACTAACAGGGAGACATGGGAGAAAAAACACACCTGTTAAAGACGGTCGTGACATACAAGTATATCCCTCAATATTTTCAGCATCTCCATCAAGGCTCATTCCTGGACAAAAGAACCTATTTCACTGCATGGATTTTCCTCTACATGTGGTTATCCTAACAGAGAAGGAAATCACTGTACACATTTTTATTCTAAGCACCTGGATTAGGGCTTCGTGCAGTGTTTGCACAGCACCAGACAAAGTCACAGGCCTGGTTTGTGAATGGGGCTCATAGCTACCGCTCAACTTGAATTAGTATCTTTTTAAGGTGGGTGAACATTTCCTTGTAAATAAGGGAAAATGTAGACAAACTACCACTTTTTTCCTAACCGTACTTTTTAAAATTATGCTAATGCTGTGCCATATGTTTAGTACAATATGTAATAAAGTGGAATTAATGAGAAGATACTCGAGGATCTATTATCATTTTTGGTAGCACCTGGTGCAGTTAAGTTTTAGATTCCTACTGAAGATTTATGATGCTTCTATAAAGCGTGGTTTTCATATGGGGATTTTCATACTGGAGAAAAACTTCAAAAGAATTATAAAACAGAGTGTTTTCTTCCCTCTGTTTTTGCATGCCTGTATGCTCTTTATACTTCACTCTGTCCAACAATTTGCTAAGTTATAATTATTCATTATATTTCCAAGCAGGACCCAGAGGCATCACTGAACTCATGATAAAAACATATACCAAAAAGTCAGCACTACAAGTTTTGAACAGGTATGCCTTAATTCCAGTGCTATACTTGGATTCATAGAATGGTTAGATGTGGCATGGACCTTAAAGATCACCTAGTTCCAACCCCTCTGTCATAGGCAGGGACACATAGACCAGGTTGCTCAAAGCCCCATCCAGCCTGGCCTTGGACACTTCGAGGGATGGGGCATCCACAACTTCTCTGGCAACCTGTTCCAGTGTCTCACCACCAAATACTTCCTCAAATACTGCAACTAGCTTAAGAATAATGTGGTCTAAAACTTATTTACTTACAGTGCTTTTATTTGCCATTTGCTTTTCAAATGACTAAGATACCTATTTGCAAGGTCGTCCATAAGCATCACGGACAGAAACTGCCTTTAAAAATACTGTAATTGAATATTAGATTTTCCAATAAACACATGACTGCAAGATTGTGACTGTAAGATGGGAGAAAGTTCACAATAAAATATTAAGCAACACTGACATACTCTCTAAAACATAAAAACTGGTAATACAAAGGCTCTTACTGCCTTAACCTCAGAGTACAATAGCCAAATATAAAAAGATAGGAGAGGAACATAAGATAATAACAAGACTATAGCATAAACAGAAAGTATGTTCGCATTGGAATAAATATTAATTACTTCTCAATCCAGAGTGTGTACATCTATGCATAAGCCATAAAAATAGCTTAGTCTAGTGTTTTTGCAAGATATTAATATAAAACGTCAGTAAGAGCATAGAACTTCTTTCACCTCCCAATAAATTTAATTAGAACAGTGGTCTGCTGAAAGGCCACCCAAGTCAGTCTGCCCAAACTCACTGGGGCAGCGCACATGAGTGATGGAGCATCCAGTTCATCAGTATTACGCTCTGACCTTTCCTTTACATTTCTCCTTGTTGCTAATGCTTGTACCAGCATGTATCAGATAATAGACAAACAAGAGTGGCACTCTAGTGTTTTTTAATGCTTGGTAACAATGGAAGTTTCTCCTTTGTCTTAAGGACAAGGGCTTGCTGTCTAAGCATAGGGGAAGAAGCATGTCTGCACTCTGATGCCAAGCTGAGCTGCTATTTGCAAAGTACAGAGTCTAAATACAGCTGGTCTTGTGAGGGTCCTTCCTAAGTCTGGTTACAGACCAATCCCCATATATACTTCTGGCAGAAGTCCCGCTAATCACCAATTAATGCCAATGGCTACAAAAGGTATTAACTGTATTTCAGGATCCCAGAGAGAGAAGTGTTAACAATGCCTATGCACAGGTGATGGTCAGACATAAGCTTGGTGCAGCTATATGAGAACTTCACGGGGTTCCTAAAAAGCAAAAGGAGGGACAGGGTCTGTTGCTAGCCAGATGTATCACCTGCTTCAGTTTCTAGCTTACACACAAAGTCCCCAGGATTTGCCCAAGGTCAGAGAGATCAGTGTCAGTGCAGACAAACTAAAGCGCCTCACCAGAGGTTATTTGCTGTGTTTATAAAATGCTGAATTCATGATTTCTGTCCAATTTGCAATAGACTAAAGTGACAAAGATTAAAGTGACATTCTCAGTTAGATCAGGTGTGGAAAGAATGCTTTTTAAATATATGCTGTGGATAAAGGTTAAACAAAGGGGGATTTTAGAGAGCCACTGAAAGCAGTAAATTGCTTTTGCGCACATTTCTCCTGTATTCATTTTTCTCCTGTATAAACCTCCTCTTGAAGTTGAGATGCTGATTTTTCCAAGTGTTTTTATTACTGCAAAAATAGCAAGGTAAACTGAGAATTTCCCTGGCCTAAGGGATATTTACATTTATTTAGTTTTTGATCTGACAGACACAGTTTATCACCTGGCTCTTTAGGACAGGTATGCTACTTAAAAATACAATGAAACAAGCCATCCAATATCAGTTTGAAGGACTCAGAGCTATAACCAATAACTGTTTAATTCAAAACACATAAACAGGCCTAGAAGCAAAAATGAGAACCCAAGATTCCCCATCCAAAGATAAGCACTTTAATCAGCTGGCTAGCGGGTCTTGCGGTGTCAGTGTCCCATGAATCCCAAATTGCATGCAAGCTAACATTTTAAAGGACAAAGGGAAAATGCTCTTCTACATCTGGGAAGGAACATACAGGCTTGAGCCCACTCAGGCAGAGGAAGTGTCTTGTGCTTTATATAGGTGAAAACTCGAACCACAGGTCTTACAGAAAAAAAGCTAAAGTTATCCATCCCCTATACTCCTCCATCATTCTATCTGAAGCAGCAGCTGTAAGTGGGTCTTTTTTTCAGTAACATTTGATGAATGCCTGGTAAGTACAGAGTGGCAGCACCTACCAGAACAGCCTTGCTGGGACTTGGACACCCTTCCCCCTGACATGGCACAGGCAGGAGGCTGTTACACATTGGAAAAAAAGAGACAAACCTCAGCATACAAAGAGAGGCTGTCCAGGCACTTGCAAACTAAGATTAAAAAGTAAGATATTAAAGTCATGTAGGTATCCTAGTTTTAGCTTTAGCAGAGCCAAGGTTCCCAGGACTGTAATCCTAGATTTACATGCCTAAATTCTTGACAGCTTCAGCTTTAATCAGCTGAATCCTGTTTTTGGATTAAGCTCTCATTCCCTACAATAAACATGTCTGTATCACACTTTACTTATAGTCTGCACCAAAAAGTACAACTGATGTGGATTGAGGAGAACCCGAGATACAGATTACTACAAAATTAGTACTCGAGCTGTGTGTGAAAAAGAAAACAATAAAGACGTGAATTTGTTAGACGGCCAATAGCAAAAGGCTAGAAAGATGAATACCCAGAAAACACAGACATGTAATGGTGGATAACAATCTTAACAAATTTGTTTTCACTCCAGAAATTAAATAAAGTTTTCCGTTGTCTCATATACTGCTGAATCATTTGCTTACATTGGCCAAATACCATGAAGGCAGGAGAAAATAAAACAGATCTTGAAAAGAGTTTGGTGAAGATACAAGACAAACAAGATGTTTTCACATCTTTCATATTACATACAGTATTTTAGCAAGCATTTATCTGAATAAAAAGTGAGTTCAGATTTAAAAATGGGAAATTTTATGACCTAGCAATTGACACAAAAAACCCACAGAAACGTAGCAAAGAATGGAGTGAGAGTAACAGGACAGAAGATCATTTACTAGAAACTAAGGCAGGCAGATGGAGATTCAGACTTCTGGTTGGCAACTGGAGGAAAGCAGCTTCTACACAAAATCTTTGCTTAAACACAGAGACAGTGAGTGAAAGAACAATCTGTATTAACAGCTAACTATCAGGAATAAAAATGAGAATTTTTACAGTGTAATTGTGGAAAAAAATGAAAGGCCTATGAGACAGACTTGCCAGGAATACTGCCTCAAACCCCATAACAGCTAATAAGAGTGTCTAGTAAGTACTTATATTCAAGGGAAAAAAAGAAGGAAAAAATAAAAGCCTGGAGAGAAATACCTTTCTTCCTATAGCCGGAACGAAGAAATGGAACAGAGTGGTTAGTCGTTGCTGACCAAGCATTGCTGAGCAACATAGTGCTAAGGGGTCATGTCTTGTAGTAAGAAAGACCTTTCTGCAATCAGCATGTAACTGTAGGCATCAGAGACTCCTAATCAGAGAAAGTTTGGGACGTTTGATTCTATCATGCAGGAGAGAGGCTTGAATTGCACCTGACCTTAGAGAAATGGTTGCCAACAGCAAAGGTAAGTGAACTGACAGGGAAAAGGTTAAAACAGCAACAGACAGAACAAGTACTGAAGCCCAAGGTAAAAAGAAAACAAGAAGCAGACCTGACACACAGGCATTCGGGTCCAGGATACAGGGAGGGGGTGGGGGATGGAGAAGGCAAAAGACAGACAGGCAGTCTTTGGCATGTCAAATGTGCTGAAAATCACTATCTTTTAATTTTAAAAGCCACAGCCATTCTGAGAAGAAGACAATGTATGCAGTGATTGAAGATGCAGAGATTTCCAATTACAGAGCTACACAATGTGACTTCAGCAAAACCAAGGGCTATCAATGTATACAAACTATAGGAAAAACTGCCAGCAATTCAATCACCACGTTGGCAGCTACGCTATCAGGTCAATGACCAATTCTGTTCCGGCAGGATTGAGTAGCTGGATGCAATGTTATCCCTACAACACTGACAAGGCAGTAACAGCAGACCATAATACTTGTGAGCAAGAGCTGGTGATAGACAATAAAGCCATGCTGAGACCAATGGGCAAACGCAGGATGTCAATAAGAGATACACAAAAACAAGAGCAAGTACTGCATACAGCTGACAGTAGCTGACATGCAGGAGCACCAGCCACTGCTGGGAAGCTCAAGCTTTTTTTAATTGCAGTACAACATCAGGAAATCTTAATGTGACACAGCAGAGAAAACTGTCACCAGAGGCTTTATGCTGCATTGTGTTACAAGCAAAAAACATATTTTGAGGTAAGGGACTAAAACATGGCAAGCTAGAGCTTGAAACAACCATCCCATAGAGCCCCAGAGGCTAGTGAAATACAGAAATTATGGGAGTCATTGAAAAAGATCATGGAAATCAAAAGCATTTCCGCACCCACTGAAATGACCACAGAGCTGATGATCACTGGCCAAAAAAAAAAAAATTGTTTGTGAACACTGAGGACTGTCTTTGACTTCAATCCACCTTCTACAGCACTGAAAGGGGAAGTGTCTGATCACAGATTACTGCTCCAGTTTTACTTTCAGGACTCCCAAGTCCTCTCAGGTTATTTCCCAGTATGTGAAATGATTTCCACTCATGCAAAGTGAGAGTAAACCACAATTCTGTTGTGGCAGAGGGTTATTCCTCTTTGCCCAGGAAATTAATGACTGCCTCAAGCACAAAGCATTGGAGAGGGAGGCTGGAAATGATAATGAGTTAAGTGATCAGCCAAACATATTAAATGCTATGATGATCCAATTGCACGGAATTAGCATATTTTGATAGACAAGTACATTAATAAATATTGATATAAATTTTTAATATTTGAAATTATATCAGTTCACTGTGCATGCAGTGATTTTCCAGAAATCTGAAAATATCAGCAAGGTTCAGCTGGCAAGTCTCTTCTCAGGGCTTCATAACTGCGTGCTCAGTTCCCAGGCAAGAGCTGGCATTTTCTGCAATATTACTAAAACCTTTATTTCTTTTTATAAAATACAACTTCAAGTATGACATCACATCCAGGATGAGTTTTTCTTGCCTAGCATGAAATTACTTGCCGTCTCTTCATATCACCTGGAAACTGTGAGTTTAAACACCTTTTCCTTTGCAGCTCTTGTGCCCTGGAACCACTTTGTGAGCATTACCATCTCTTTGTGCTTCTACACACTAACCAACCTCCCCCAAGGAGCCATGACTGGACCTCTTCCACTCCTGCTGCTGCCAAATGTCCATAACATCCACAGAGCTTTATTATGCCCACAGCTACTCTCCTAAAAAAACATAACTAGGCATATTTCTGTTGCATCATCCTCTGCTCCATCTGTGTATTTCATTCACCTTTTGCCCCTTGTTGTCCATCAGGAAAGTCCTGTGCAACATGTGTCTACCACACCTGGCCGCTCTTCCAAGAGCAAAGCCCACAGGTGCTCCTGGAGTATGAATAATCACATAAACCATCAATTCTCAAATCTCACCAGGACACATTATTCTGCTCTTGCCTGCAGCTCTTAATTTGCTTCTGCCTCTGCCATTACTTATGATTAAAAGCCCTGACTCTGTTATTTAACTCCGTGAAGCATGCAGCTTGTATGAGATGGTGTACAACGCAAGGTGAATCTTACAACTTGAAACACTTCATTATATTAAAAAGAAAAGAGAGCCTTATGATTAATTTTGATTTCAAGCCACAAAATGAAATAGTTTAAAGCCCCTCAAATATATTTCTCACAGTAGGAAACAGAATAAACCAACAAAACAAACTAAACATTATAATCAACCCAATTATTACCTTCTATTAGCCAAGTGCTTAGGGGATGAAAAACACCAGCATTTTAACCCAAGTGAAGCATTACTGAGACATTATTCTGCCAAATGGTTCCCCCCTTACTTTCAGCTTAATCCTCAAAAAAAGATTTGCCTTTTTCTTAAGGGCATTCAGGTGATAGATCTTACAGATGTGCTGGTGATAAATTAAATCTTAGGACTAACTTTTGGTTCAATGGTCTTCACATCTTCCACGGACGAGCATCAGCAAGAAATATGAGGGATGCCGCATAATAGTTCTTCCTTTAATAATAAAAAAGCCATGCACATATATTAACTGCAATGCACTAAGCCAAAATCTGGCAACAGTATCAGAAGGACAAAGGGGAGGGGGATCCAAGAGGAGGGTTCATCAGGCAAATAAATAACCAGCTGACCTCGCGTCGCCTGGTTTGGCCTTGTGCACGGCTCCAGATCACTGCCTGGGAATAAAACTGCTTCCCACTCCTCCCTGTGGTTTAGAGGAGCACGCTGGTCGACATTTAAGCCTTTTTTTCTCCTCAGAGATAGGCGCAGCCCCACTCGCTGCCAGCCCGGTGAGGCGAGGGGCCCCGGGGTGCCTCAGGCCAGCGCCCGCTCCCCGCCAGGCGGCGGCCATGGCAGACACCGGTCCCTCTCCCTCAGCGCTCGGCGGGGGAGAGGACACAGGGCGGCACCACCGCACACCGAGAGATACTTGTCCTCCTCGGTGGGGTTTTCCCTCCCCCTTTTCACTCCTTCTGCCTCTCCCCACGCCGTTTTTAACAGGCAGTGTCGAGAGCCCCGCCAGGCCCCTGCCACACCGCTTTCCGCTGACTCCGCTTTCCCACCCGAGGAGAACCAGGAGGCAGGAGCTAAGAAATACAATTTCCATAGTAATTTCTAGGTCGCTGAAACAGTGAAACTGCATCGTGGAGATTAATTTATCCCTCCGTTTGATGGAGGCTGTATCTAAAAGTGGCTCCAGTTGGCATAACTCACCCCCTTCCTCCCTCACCTCTGAGGCACCTCCTCACAGCCGAGCCCAGCAGCCTCGGCTGCCCCAGGCAGCGAGATGGAGTGGGAGAGGGAAAAGCTTCTCCCTCCAACAAAGCCGTGGGAGGCAAGGGTGGGCAAACTGTTGGGAGGCTCTGCACGCCCTGCCCCGAGAGGGCTGCATGGAGCCGGGGTGAGCAGCCAGGGAGGCTCATGGCTGGGTTGTGAGGGCAGGGACGCCTTCCAATTTTCTGAGAGGAGTGGAGGCCGAGGTGATGGTCACCTTCTCGCTGCTCTGAAATCATCACTGACGTTGTGGCAAAGCCAGTGGGAGAGAGAAGGAAAATCCCCCTTCCCAGTCAGGTCAGGGCTCGCCCTGCTCCAGACCCCTTCTCCAGCTGAAGGCCCCAGTGGATCTTGCCCCCGCCCCCTGAGGTCTTCTCATCAGTTTTGTCATCAGCCTTCCATCACCCTCCTCAGAGTTCGATCAATCACCAAAATAAAAATCAGCGTTTCCCCCATTCAAGGAAACCAACCTCCTTTCCCCAGCCACATGTGGCGGTGGGGAGGGCTGATCAATCACTGCCATGCCAAGGTTTGGCTGCCTCAAACCCTCATCCCAACATGTGTGGCAACGGCTCTCCGCTCTTTTATTTCTCCTCTCTGTTCTTCAAGACTACCGCTCTTCCACGAGCCTGAAATGGTTTACCATTTGGTTGTGATAACGAACTGATAATATTTATGCCAGTGCCAAGGCTACCGTAAATTACTGCAGCTCCCAGGAAAATAGCCCCTTTGGCTCAGCAGAGTATGCCATTTTATTTATGTTGCACTTATACACCTGAATCTTGAACTCTGTATTTAAATGGGAGAACAAATCAATACTACATAGGGGATGTGCGTGGGGAGGGGAAATCCACAAAGTCCTTAGCTTTCCTCCCAAAACACAAATTTGGAGGAGTGGAAGGAAAAGATGCTTGTGGGATGGAATAAACCTCATCTGAAAAAATGATCCTTATCTCTGGAAAACAGTTACTATTACAGATACAATTAATTTTTGCAGTGTGTTAAAACTAATAAAACAGAAGGGAAGAAGAATGGTATAGATGATTTTTGCCCAAATGTGAATTTAATTGTCTTATTTAGGAACAAAAAGTTGATTTAAGCTGCTCCATTTTCCATAAACTAATGCTATCTATTGGAATGTGCAGTAAATTGATAGTTATCATTTATCGAAGGTTAGGATTATGAGACTAGTTTGCACACACCCTAGAGACACAGAATAGTTTAAAAGAGACCTATCATGTATCAGATTTCACGTTTTCTTTGGCGTAACGAACAGGCTGGATTGAAATATTGGTGAATGGTATACAATAAAATAAGGATTTAGGTGTTGCAAAGCAATAGAAATCACTACGGGCAATAGCACTCCCTGGCTAGATCCTGGAGCCAATTGTGATTACAGTGGGAACTTCTCCTGGAGGAATACTATAGAATCAGGCCCCTTTATTATTGTGCTACATAGTAAATCAGATCAAAAGCATCAGCATTCTGCAAAACTACATGACTGATTAAAGCAATACTGCTCTGGTGGTTTTTATAATAAACTGGTGATGGCAGTGATGTCCAAATTAAAGGCCATCTCCCCAAAACATAAAAAAAGGCATATACTCTCTACAGACTCTTAAGACGTTAAATCACAAATCACTATAGGTTAGACAACAACACACAAAATGAATGTGGACAAGGAAAAGTACACCTGAAGTCAAGAGATGAGAGACCTGATACAGAAGATGTTTTTAAAAGAAACCAAAAAAGACAACTTCCTAAAAAAGAAGTTATTTTCTTTCATTTTGCTTATATGTATTCTTCATTCAACATTTAAAGTGATCATGAGATTTTACTTAAACAATGTGAACCTCATCATTAATGACAAGAAAAATCATGCTTTGTGAGTTCATGAAATGCATTTAGCCATTTTACCATCTTAAGTTTCTCTCACCTCCACCTGTAAAAGTCATTGAACAGATACAAGTTTTCAGCATCACTTAAGAGCACGCTCTGAATGAAGCTCATCCTTTTGACCTTCCCATTAAGACCTCCAAGTCTTTCAAGTTTCAGGAATCACCAACATGAACTCATAACCCTATTAAAGGCAACAGTTTGTTGCTTTTTATCACAATTTCCTCCTCCACTAAGAAGGTAAAATTGAATCTAAAATTGAGGTTAGCCCAGCCACCTTTGAAAGGAACCAGAAGTTCTGATGAACTTGAGACAGGTAATCTCCACCTTGCTAAGGCAGACACAAACGGTATCTAACCCTCTTTTGCTGTTGCCCTGAAATGTTTTCCTCTGACTTCGATGGAAACAGGAGGGGTCATGAAGAATAAAGCCTGAATTGTGTGAATCCCTGTATTTTTGCTAGTGACGGATTAGAGAGAACTAGAGAGCACAGAGGTGAAGGTTTTAGGTTAGAAGTTGGATGTTTTATCTTCCTAAATAAATAAATAAGAAAACATTACTTTGGTTTTCATTAAACACAAATAATCTTTGTGCTTTGCAGAAAGTAAGTACATGTGGTTTCACTACAAAGCAAAACACTGTTCTGAGAAGAAAAGTCAAAATATTTCATTTTGAAAATGCTAAAGCAGGGCATTTTGACTTGTAAGTCTTCCTTTTCCCTTTCTGGGGTTCAAAGGGATTGGCCAAATTCAGAGCAAATTTATGCACAACTTTTGGCTGACCTGAAAATACACTGTTGTGTGAACTTGACACTTGAACAATTTCATCCCGTCCAAAACACAAGACAGTATAGAGCATAACACGAAGTCCTTCAGCCTTCATGTTGCACCAAGTGCCTGTGGCAGCTTACTGTGCACAGGACCATGGAGTTACAGCGAACAGATTTATGTAGGATATGGTGAGCATCAAGAATGCTCACCCCCACTGAACCTGGATTTCATACCTCTAAGGAAGCATCACTGGTCAACAGTAAGCATTCACAACAGGACCAAGAGATGCTTTTATGGTTGTGATTGAATGTAGGCATTTACTGCCAAAATGAGTAAAAACATTTTCACTGAGTAGATTTCTGTGTTTTGTACTAAGGCCATATATCAGTAAACGAGCTCTCAGAATACACATTTGACACTGGCAGACTAATTCTCCATGAATAAATTAGCTCAGATTTATGGCCCTGGCATCACATGTGAGATTAGGTATCCACACTTTGTTGACGGGCTCATCAGAATTGTCTTGACAGTTTAAGTAACATCTTTTGTCAAACTTTGCACCTTTGCTCATAGTCTTCTTTCCCTGAAGTCAGCAGGAAATTCATATCATGAATGCAAACGTTTTGCTTTGCTGTGGATTTTTCTGCGACATTTTTTTATTCCTATTTGCTTTCATTTATAATTGCTGCTGTTGTTTTGCTTTTATAACACAATTTTCCTTCCTGGAATTGGCTTGTCCCAATTACAAAACAGTACAAAGTTGTGTGTATTTTTTTCCATAATCAATATTTAATTATTTTTTTGCCTCAGATATTTCCTTTATAATAAGAGTGAAGAAACGGAGCCTGTAAAACTCCATCAAATACCTCTTTTCTTTTTTTATTTTTCTTTCTAAAAATCATTACAAATATGAGGTTCCTACCCCACAGTCCACACCAAAGAACTCTCTCTCGGGAACAGATTATCAAGGCAGTGTGATCTTATCCCCTCTGGCATTTAACCCACACAGGTTTGTCATCTCAGTCCTACCCAGGAAAAGCTGAGTCATACACAGGGCTCAAGGAATTAACCTCAGAGCTTTAAGTCCATTCCAAACTTTCTGGCAGTTTTTTGCTAGTAGGTACAATATACAAGTACAGATATGTTGCATACCTCTGAGAACAGTGGAACCGTAAAGCCTGGCGTGGAGCTTCCTCAGATCTTACTCAAAGGAGGTCCTGGGTATACTTTTCATAAACTAAGCATATATACAATTTTACTGGCTACAGTTTACTGATTTTCTTATCCGCTTCTAGAAGGTCTGTTGTTTACCAAGCACATTATTTATGTCTTGTGTCACCACTCCTGATCTTTACCATAGATTATTTATGTAGACTAATAACCTAAGTACCAACGTGTACCACAGACAAACATTTCTTGAACATCCATTGCTTTTTCTCTGCCATACTGGTCTGTTTTGCTTTCCCTTAGAGGCAGTTAAAAGTGAAAAAGTGTAGCTTATTGTTAATGCTACAGAGGGGTTTCCATCAAGAGATCTCAAAAAGCCCGAGCATCAATTTATTCCTGCTGTCTCATTTGTTAGTCCGTGCAATTTACAGTAAGTCTATTGTTTTACACTAATAAGTGGATTGTTCCTATCAAGCTGCAGTCTCTCATCTTGTTAATCAATGCAACTCATGCTGACTCTTCACAGGGGTCAACCATTACCAGAAAGTGGATTATTATCCATCAGTAAAGTTTCAGCTCTTGATTACTGCCCTAATTATTCCATTCAGCACATGTAACTCAAAGGTACAGGATAACTCTGTTGAGTTCTACAAGTTCAGAACATTTTTGTTGCAATACCCCAGGCACGCCAGACCAGTGTGGCTCTGTGCTAATAGGCATTGCAATCTGTTACAGGAACCTTTGCGCAATTTTACCCTGCTGGCTACAGCTGATGATCTGCTTACACCAGGAAGCAGATAAATGAATAGTTCTTTATAAAAGTTGTACTTTGGTGGTAAGTACATAGCCCCTTTCCCCAGCTTGCCTACAAAAATTCATGGAGTCAAGAGTCACAACTGCTTTTTCATTGGCACAATTATTTTATAGCTGTAGAGGTAAATCCAAGACAATCATAATTTGTCCAATAGCTATTAATTAAAAAAAATCACCAATAAAAATGAAGAATCACTATTTGTGCAGCCTCCTCATCACAGACTTTATTGAAGCACGCTCTTAGAGTAAAATATAGATGTAAAATTAATTTACATATTCAGTTACAATCCCTTGCAATTACCACCTAATGTTTATCCAAACCCCAAACTTCCATAATTAACAAATTTACATGTATATCGTCTCTGAATTTGTCTAGAGAAATTACATAGTTTAATAAGAGATTTTAGCGTAGTGGTGTAAGACTGTGCTAATCAAGTACTTGCTTCTTTCTCAATATAGTGTTCTAAAGGATATCCTTCATAATAGCAAAAGAGGTTTATCACCAAAAGAGCCATTTCATTAAAAGACTAAATATGTGATCACTGATTTTTTTTCAGATGTTCTTTCTCATATAGAAATTCTGAAATACAGCCCCAGACCAACACACTTCAGAAAAGCACCTGTACAGAATAACACTGAACATCTCTTCTATGTCATATACTCCAGGGGATAAAAAAGGCTTCTGCTAGATACCTATCAGAAGCTGCTGTTAACAGTAAGGTGACACGTAAGTAGTGGTATTATCAACTTGTTCCCTGGGTTGCAATAGGCAGGGAGAATTAAAGCTCACATCAGTTGAAGTTTGTCTTACATTTCAAAGATTTAAGGTGATATTTACAGTTTTCTTTATTGCTAAGAGATCCATCATTTTGAAACAGTATCACCAAAAAAGACTGATCCTTTGTGCTGACAGTCATTGGGATGAAACAACTTTGCATTTAAGCCACGAGAGAATCCCAGCTCAATTAAATAAAGCCTTAACTGTTAGCATTTATAATTTTTACTACAGCCATACCTATGAGGTCTCATCAAACTCATGATTTCATTGACATTTTATAGAAAAGAATGAGAAACTGCCCCTTCTCCCAGAATAGAGTTTTCTTATGCACAGCTATATGTAGGCCAATATCGATATGCATTTTATTATCCGCATTGATGTGAAGTCCTGAGGCAATAAATACCACTGCTACAGACCTGTCCAATAACCTCCATTTTTATTCCTCTGCCATTGCGTGGGAACAGGGATATAAAGGTTAACGATGATGTCTTGTTTTTTTTCCTGAATTGATGATTTAAGTTGGGGTGGACCAACCAACGAACATTCTCCGGGCTGGTGACTAAATGTCATGCTTAGGACCCCTCCCCTGCAGTGCATGAGCGTATTATTTAGAGCTCGCAGCAATAAGTGCTACGATCCCTGCAGGAGTAAGGGGCAGTATGTGACTGTTGGGAGTTACACACTGCCTTAGAATGAAGCAAATGTGGCAGGCCAGAAATTACCCTCCAGGTCACTGGGAATAGCTGTCAGAACTGGGATTCAGGCTGTGTATTTCTTGCTTTGCAATTTCGCTCTAGAATCAGCTCTGATCCTGCTGCATGTTCTGTGGCATGTGTTGTTAGCAGGACTGCAGAAGGTGTCATGTCAGTCTGAATTAAAAAAAGAAGAATGCTGTCATTTTTGTTTGGGACGCCTCAGTGATTGCCTTGATTTCACTTAACACCTATAGGTCTATTTTCCAACCTCCTTCTTTTGTCTGTTATCCCTATTAAGAGGATGCTACCCATATAATTACATGGAATTAACATTGTCAACATTACCAACATCTTTATATTCATAAAATCCCTGCAACAACTAGTGAAAGCTGAAATGACAGAAACACTGCTGTAGTGAACAAGAAGCAAACCCCTGTTTCACCAGTGAGCCAGCGGCAACGCTACTTGAGAGTTTCCTATTATTATCAGGAAAGGGATGAGAGAAAGATAGGGAGAGTAATGTGATGTCCAGTGAGGACAACTTCTCTCTCCTCTGATCCAGAAGCTGAGAAGAGGATAGTTTATCCACTGAGCAGTCCTCCTGGCCTCTCCCCTCCAGCAAAAAGCACCAGGAAAAGCTGCAGAGAGTCTTCCAGACACCCCAGAAAATAGAAACAATTCTGGAAGCAAATACATGAGGAGCCTTTAACTGTTCACAGAAACACTTGCAGTGCTGCCTGGGCTTCCTCCACTCTGTACTAATATGCTACGCGCTCAAGTTCTCTCCACCTCTGCCTCTCTCATCGTCTGCCCCCAGGCTTCACTTCACACCTGCTCCATTGCTTTGCTTTTAGCCAACTCCCAGCTGAACAAGCAGAACCGCCGTAAAATGCCTCAGAAGCTATTACAAAAGTGCACTACCCTACTCTATACACATAAAACTGTCTTAATGCTTGTATGAAGTCTAAAATGTGGACCCCTGACCTGTTCCCCAGAAATCTGTCTCACACAGACCACATGCTTTTAGGGTAAGAGCTGCCTATTCTCTGTGTCTATAGCGTCTAAGATACCAGGGCTCTCTCCTTGGTTACTTGGTAATAAATGCAACTTTATTACTTGCTAACAAATGAAACTGATAATAATAAAGTTCTTCCCCAGAGACAAAATATCTGTTAAATCTACTATGAAAAAATGAACAACCTCATTTTAATATCCTTGTATATAGAAAGACCTCCTTAATCAGCATGAAGCTTAAATGAGGTACTTGCTTAGCAGGAACACCTACACAGGAACTGATTTTCAGCAAATTGTTTGAGATGGCCCTCTACTCTGGATAATTTTCAAAGTGATTACTCCATCATGCCTGAGGCTGAGGAGTAGGACATTACAGGTACTAACAGGTACCCGTGTCCTCTACATTGCAAGCTGTGACATTCAGATCAATTTTCACACTGTATCACATCTCACTTACAGCTGCATTTGGGCTTCAAAGCCAGCCCATTTCAGAATTCAGCTACATAGGGAAATTAAGTGCAGAAAAAAACCAAAACATGGCTACAGGTAAATTAATATTGTTCCAGTGCATGCACTCTAAGCTGGAATAAAATCATTTTTATTCCAAAATAATAGTTATTCTGAAATTAAGACCTATGTAGCAACAGAAGTATAATTAATCTTTTCTATTTATATTGCTTTTCAGCTGCAGAAAATGAAAGTTCTTGCAGCATTGATTATTACCCTGCATTGCTACAGTGACCAATTAACCACTGATGTATGTGTCAGCATTCACCTTGGTTCCAAGGTAGCCACGCTGCTCGCTAATTTGGCAGCTCTGACTTATTTTTACTTCTTCTGTTGAACATTCTTTATTAGAGAAATAGGCAGGAAATTGAGGCATATGCAGAGGTAGTGCACTCACAGCTATCCAGGCTGTTGCCACGCTGCACTACTCTTCACCATACATACAGCACTGGCTACCGTGAACTCAGCTGATTACATCTGCTTATATTACCACTGCCAATTTTGCCATGCAAGCACAACTAGTCGTTCATTAATCAAGTAAAAGTATAGTTAAAAAAAACTCAAAACAAAACAAAATATCATCTTTAAACCCAGAAAGTTCCCCTCTCCCTTTGTTAAGCCATGTTAAAGCTCATCTAACACCATACCAAGACTAACCGGAAAGGTTCTTTCTCCAGCCTCTTTGCTGCATGCTCCTTGTTGGCCCAGATGTCATGCTGTGGCTCAGTGAATCAGATCAGCTCGTTCAACCAGCCAGAGCCAGCAAAAGAAAATAAGATTCAGTTTCAGCTGGATCAATGAGCCGATCTCGCCAGACATGAGCACTACTGCTGAGCAAGGGAAGGCAAAGCACCATGCAACTGTAGGAGCAGAGAGAGGGAGCATGGGAGATGATAGTTTTAGATTGACTTGGACCAAAAAACTCCATGCTGAGAGTGCAGCCATTCAAACTGCTCCTCAGGATTTGGAAACTTCACATGTAGGATGGAGGTGGGAAACAGTGACAGGGCAGGAAAGTACTTGGATATGCAACAAATGGAGAATGCAGCTGATCATTTCAGTCAGTCACTATCAACCCCCTTTATTCCTCCCACCGTTCCCTGTGTTGTACCAAACACTGAATCAAAACTTCAAGCAGAGATCTGAAATAAAGATGGCCAGGTTCTTCTGCAGGGAGCGGGAACCTCTTAAGAGTATGAAAATAGTAAGTGATGACTACACGTGAAAATGATAATCAATAAACCAGCTACTGTCTAACAGTGCTGATATGGACCTCCTGCGAAGGGACACCCTGAGGTTCATATAGCAATCAGCTGTATCAAAGTTTCACCTCCGGGCATTGAAAAGTGGAGGGTCACAAAGACAGACAGGGGAACCATTCCCCAAGTTAGAGATACTTGGCGGATACATATTTACCACCTTTTATTTTCAGCCTTCCTCCACATAAGATTTCACTGGGCCTTGGTTAAGTGCTCACTATCCATAAAGGAAAAATAAGACACTGCAACAAATCACTCCAGAGAATGAAATACTTATTAAGGATGGGAATTATCTGATCAAACGTAGATAATGTAGACTTCCGAGCTGGCCATCCTTAGCTTTCTTGACAGCCAACAGCCTGTGAGGCAGGATTCCTCTCTTCCTAATGTAGGTACATAAAATAGGTCTGAGGAATTGTACCCTAAACATGCCAGTTCTCTCCACTGACTATAAATGAAGCCCAGAATAACAAACACAAATGGAGACATTCACACTGTAGATGACTCGGTGTTATGTGTCTTGCTCAGGTCACCTCTTTGTTTGGTGACTTAGTTTCCCTGTTGAATAACTGGAAAGAAGTTATTTATTCTCCTTTGAAAAGCAGTTTTATCTCTGTGGACAAGAAATATCACAGAAGTTAAGTTCTTTTAAGAAATTATCTTTTCTGTTTTAATAAATGGGCTAAAATTAATTGTATCTAGTTAAAAGAAATTAATGTCTTGAAATCTAAACTGAATTCCTCACAGGAATGATTTAAATGATTTTCATAAATTGGTAGTCTGGTGACATTTTGCCCACAGCACATTTCAAAGTTGTTTCTAGTATGTAATCAGCATACTGTAAGAACCGAGCAACTCCTGTTAAAAAGGAACAAAGTTCAAAAAGACATCTGAATTGCTGAAATCACAAAGGGAAGTCTGATGACCTTTTAGTCACTTCTGATGTAAAAAGCAAATCCAGATTTACGTTTCTCCCCTAAACTCTGCAGCTTTTAATGAACAAGGGCACCAGGTTTGAGGAGTCTACTTCATAAAAAATATGGAAGTAAGTTGTCACTCACCCTACTGGGGAGAGGCTTTTATTAGCCAAAGACAGTGTCATGCTCCCAGGAGACCTGTGCCAGAGAGCCCCAGGAACCTTTCTCTAGTTTTTATTTGAGATGACAGGCTGGGATTTCTGCACCACACTCCGAGCAGAACCACCTGCGTCAACCACACTGGGATCAGCCACTGTCTCTCTCTGCTCCTCCATCTTCCAGCACTCTTAACGCAACAAGAGTAACTGCATTTGACATCTCTAAGCCCTTTCACTCAAGGGATATCTGAGCAGTGAGTTGATTAAAATGACTCTAGGACTTCAGCATAAAGCTCTATTTAATCAGATCCCCAAAAGGAACAAAGCGCACAGAGCAAAAGAGGAAAGCAGTAAAAAATTCCTATGTCTTATTCACATTTATTCTCCTTGCTTAGTATTTTTTTTAAGTTCCTCTAAGTTTGGCTAGCTAATTCCAGCTTGAAGAAGCAGACTGTCCTGCTTCCAACACACCGTCTCTACATCATTCGTATAAATTTGCCAGTCTTTCTTCACTCAAATGGCAGGGGTGTTGGAACTAGATGATCTTTAAGGTCCCTTCCAACCTAAACCAGTCTATGATTCTACGAAATCTGTCCCAGCCCCTCGTACCAGAACGGAACAGCCCCCCTTACTAGGTCAAGAAGACCATGGCACTAATTTCTACAAACCACACAATGACATTTTGATTATGGAATAGGACAGGCCACACAGAGCATTACTGTGGAATAGAGAGTAAGCTTTATATCAATCCTTTATCAGCTCTGCAGTAACTCCTCTTTGTAAACAAGCTCCGGGTTTTCTCCTTCATTGTCAATTCTCAGCTTTGCCTACACAGCTACGGTATGCCAGGGCTGGGCCCGACAATTAACCCTTCGGGGCTTTAGAACTGGTTCTAGGTGTCTCCTTTACACCAAACTCCTTCACAAGTTATACCACACCAATTTGTAATTTCAGTAAGTTATGAAACAATAATACTGACATTTCCCTGTTAGCAGAGACATCTTCAAAGCTAGCACTGATTTGCTGGAATGTATTACACTGGAACAATCAGATCCTGATCTTCCCCTCTTTTTGCTGGATAAGACTGCAAGCATCTTTAGAGGACTTAGATTACAGCACTGAATAAAGCCAATACCTAAACTATAAACAAAGCCCTTGAGTCCGCAGAAAGAAGAACTAAAGCACTGATAGTCCTAAAAACCACAATGAGAGAACAGCACTTAACCTTTAGGTTTGACTACACCTGGGAAATTCCATCACCTCTGGGCCATTACTGCTGTGCCGATTAGACCCACTCTCAGCAGGGTTACTCAGGATTGTGGATTAAAACACTAGTGCCAGCTGATAGTTCATCATTTGTAGATGAATGAGTGGGACACTTTTAGATTTCCCAGTGGAGGCTAGACCCTTAAGGCTGTTTTATACCTTATCAGGAAGGAAGGGGAAGAAAAAAATAAAGCACTTTGCTTTGACATCTACCTTCAGTGATACAGCACTCTACTCCCCAGCAGGAGGCCCAACCTTGTAAAACAGATTGTACTGAAAAAAAATCAACTGTCACTTGAAAATGCTGAAAATTAGACATTAATGCTGTAGTAGAGAAATTAGGCATTTCTTTAGCATTGTATGCACATCCGACTTAAATTAATCTCTGAGAAATTAAAACCTGCTTTTGAAACACTGAAAAGGATTCATTTTCTGATGTTTGTAATGGACTCAAAAAATACATCTATGTATGCACATGTATATATCTTTATATAGACACACTTAGCAATCAATATTTAAACATTTTAAAAGAAAAGTAATTCTTAACATTTTCCATTTATGAAAGTAAACCTAGATACTAACATGCTGTAAATAAGCAGTTATTACTTATTTTGATAATAGCTGCAAGAACATGATTATTTTTTAAACTTGCAAGATTTTTTATAAATTTTAACTTTGAAAAAGAACTTTTTAAAAGAAAAAATGTATTTTCAACAAATCAGGACCAGACGCAGGGAGTACTTAATCAACCACTGTATTAACAAAAGACACTTTAAAAAAATAATTTACATCCAGATGACTACTTTCAAACTGGTAGATTTCTTGTTAGACCTGCATTTTCTCAGCTCTCATCTGCCCTTAGAGTGATGATTTCCCATTTCCTTGTGAATTTTTTTTCTGACAACACAGTAATTTTGGAGACTAATTTTTGCTACCGGTTGGATTGTAAATCTTAAATTATGAGTTTCTGGGGGAAGTTAGCATGTTTTTATTCTGCTCTGAGCACCATGGGAGTCCTGGTCTGTAAGTCAGGCCTCACAGACTAAAGTGGTACACGATCATTCATAATTAAAGGCAACGATTATATCACGTCCCACATCTCACAAGATCTTAGCTTCAACTGTTCAGTCAGGTTCACCAGTCAAGAGAATTTTATTGAGCTCAAAACAAGAGCTCTCCCAGCAGTGTACAACATAGTAGGCAGCTCCTCAGGACTCTGCAGCCCCCGGCACCTCGTGCTGTGTGGTGGACCATCATGCTGAAGAACATGCCAATCTCCCAAGAATACGTAGTGGAGATGAGTAAGGCCTGGTAGTTGAGTCTAAATGGACTCAAGACCTTTACCCATAACACCGGGGACACACTGCAGGAAACAGGCCAAGGAATTCTTGTGGGCAGCCATCAAGGGAATTAAGATTCACAGGGAATTTGGCTTGGGGAGGATGAGAAATTTAATTGCACCATGCAGTCCCATACCTTTTCCCAGACAACAATTAGGCTCAAGTTTCCTTACTTTTTAACAGAAGTAGTATGTTGTTCTTAGGATAAGTCAGACAAGGACAAATTAATTCTCCATCACAAGGAACTTCTTCCCTATCTTCATCCTTAAACATCTTTCAGTGCCTCTCCTTATTCCTACTCCTCTTTCCTGGAAAAACCTTCACTCAAAGAGAAACTAACACCATGTAAATTTACACCAACTTCATTTCCTTTCCATCAAAGATAGTTTTGAATTTAAAAAGCCTGGTGAAAACTTGTAATGATGAGTAACACTGAAATATCTGCTTTATCCTCCACCCTCAATGCTTTTTTCTTTTATTTGTTACTCTTTGAAAATGAAGTGTATTTTTGAACCACTGTGAATGTGTGAATGCATACTTCAGGTTGCCGTCTTCTTTCTCTTTCAGAAGATGTGGCAGCAGGAAGAAGGTTATGGCAGTCACTGTTGCGCTGGAACACCTGAGGCCCTCACTTAGGTTTGTGCCTTACTGTGCTAGATGCTCTGCAAACCATTGTCAAACTAGTGAACAACTGCCAATATGAACAAATACTCACTTTGACTCTTTGGGGACACTTAGCTATAGTCAAGAAATGGAATATCACAGCACACATCTACTATAAAGTAGTATATCCCAGATGCAAATTATGGAAACTTGGCAGAAAAGAAACTCCTTAGACCATCAGTGCAGATTCATGAAGGGATGATATGACATGGTAATCTACCATGTGTTCAGAAGACGGTTTCTTTGCTTAGAAGAAAATTAAACAATTGTTAAGTTTGAGGGGGGGGGGTTGTTTGCTTTTGGTTTTCTAAGAACACACAGATAACAAAAACAGCTTGCTCTAACAAAAACAGCTAGCTTGTTTTGCCCAAACCTTACACTTCACTCCTCGGAGCTCTGACATTGCTTTGCTGTGAAATTAGAGCTGTACTGAAAGAGAATTTGGATCCTAGCGTGGAAGTCAAATCAGTGCATCAGAGTGATAAGACCTAA
Organism: Chroicocephalus ridibundus; assembly: GCF_963924245.1. Classification (NCBI taxonomy): domain Eukaryota; kingdom Metazoa; phylum Chordata; class Aves; order Charadriiformes; family Laridae; genus Chroicocephalus; species Chroicocephalus ridibundus. The sequence goes on along the minus strand of NC_086285.1, from coordinate 8,794,939 downwards.
CAGCAGTAAATAAGCTTCTGCAGTGATCTTATAAACCTATCCTGTGGGCAAACTCTGCTCCACTTTAAAAAAAGACTATTGTAGCAGAACCGAATGTGGGAGTTTGGAAACAAACCACAAGACTTGTGCCTTTATTTGCATGTTAATCCCTAGAATGCTTTTCCATGTCACAGCTGTTTCACAGCTTGCAGATATTGGTGTCAACTCTGACTTCAGATGAAAGTTCAAGACCTTTGCTTATGTGTGCATTGGACTCTTTCTAACATGGCAAAAAACGGCACTAGTTCTTTCCTCACATTTAACTTCTTTGGCAACACATTTGGAGGTACAGTGCCAAAAAATGGCAATGGTTGCAGATCTCTGATAAATCACCCTGAATTCTGTCATGGTGAAATAAAATAAATCAAAACTGTCTTTCTCTGAACAGTGTGTAGACAACCTTCAAAGCTCGAAAATGCAAATAAAATCACATTTGTTATTAGCCCTCTGATTACAGGCAAAAAACAAGAATCTTTTGTTGCATAACATACTGGAACAGGCCCAAACTCTTTAATTTTTCTTCCTTGGAGAACTTTCCTTCTGTCAGACTAAGTGGGTAACAACTAAGGGAGCAATGACAAGGTGCTGTGCTTCCCTTCTACTCTTTGTTTTAGCTCTAGCAAACCTGGGTTGGCTATCGAGTGCCCTGGCCCCCAACTCAGTAGCAGCTCCATGATCTTAGGTTATGGTGACGCTATGCCTTAATAAGGGCAGCGTGCTTCTGTTTTCCAAGTCTCAAGGGGCTCATTAGAGGATCTGCTAAATCAGGCTTGTATAGTCTGTCATTAACTGCAGAATTTAATTAGTCTAAGTTTGCGCTGATTTGCATTTAGGAAAGACTGAAGCTTGCGGAGTTGTTGCTGTTATCATGCTGCATTTATCTTTTCTTCTGTTTTCTAAGGGTTTTTTTAAGGTACATAAAGGTCAGGGGAACATTCTTGGTGCAAAGCCACTCCTGGAGGTGCAGTCATACTGGGGACTTAGATAAACGCTTACTAGGAACAGAACAGACTCAGTAGCAATACTGGGGTATACCTACCCCAAGTATCATAGCAGCCAACATTAGCATGGTATAATCAAAAGAAATTATGAGAAGGGCAACATGATGAAGCTCTTGCATTGAGACTCTTTGAAGTGTACCCATGGGACATGCATTTGCATACTGCTTATTTAAAACATACAAGTTTCCCATACCCATAATGTCATTGAGAAAATGCCCGCTGACTTCAACGACAGCACTGCTAAGCCTGACACTTTTGGTAATCACATCTGTAATGCTGAACTGCTGATAAAGCTTTTTGCCATCTTTTAACTACAACACCCTGGATGTAGACTTGATGAAAAGAATCCCAGATTGTTCTCTCACTGTTGGACTTTCAGTGTCTTGCCAGCTGTACTAATATGGTTTATATTCTGAGTACTGGCAAAAAGAAGTTACTTCCTTCACAGTCCTTGCAATGTCAGTGGAGAACAGGAACTCTGCTGCTGTAGCAGAATGGCTCATTCCCCATTTCGCAGGGTCTCTACCATGACAAGTTCCTACTTTAGTTCTTGTCACAACACCACAGATCTGAGAAGCCCTGTGAAAAGCTTTTTCCATTCTCATTCTAAACACAGCCAAACATAATCACTCTGTGCCAAAAGGAAAAGACTGCAGCTGGTAAGGAAATTAAATTTACTCCAGATCTTCCAGTAATGCTTTATAGCATAAACGATGGAGGGATAACAATCAAGACATGCATAAAAATGTCTCAGAGAGCACTTTAAAAGTTTAGGGTTTTATCTAAAAGAGCAAACACTCACCTGGTAACCATGCTTTTTTTTTTCCCCCTTGTGGAAGGATTAATAAGACAAACAATGTATTAACAGCACTAATATGACATTTTCTCTCTAGCATTCATTTATCACACAGCTCTTCTGAATCCCAGTAACTTGCATTAAAAAGCTCTATCAAAAATCCAGAAAATCCAAATTACTTCACTGTCTTTGCACCCAAATAGCTAAATTCATACTCAAAAACATCTTGATATTTCCTATTAACTGAATATGAGGTCTACTGGAAAAAACTGACAGAAATTCTAAGATATTAATGATTTGTGGAAATTTTTTCACCCTCTCCAAAATTGCTTTCAAGCACCTGGAATGCGTTGCTAAGCACTATACAGAAATGATCCTGTTTAGCCTATTAGATTTCAATTTACATTGGAGAAAAATGCATTTGTGAAGTATTTATATACACAAAGAAGTATAACATTAACTGCACTGTGGAGATGTTATCACTTACAGCCACTGAGTGCCTCAACTACAAATTAGAGGATAATTAATTTAAAATAGTCCTGTACTAAAACAGATAATAAAGTACTTAAAGGAAAAAAGCTGTAATAGTTCCCATGGTAGATTTTTTCTTTATAGGAAGGACATGAATGTTACATCAATTTAGTTAACAATGAAATATTGGAACAGGTTGTAGGGTAGCGTTGACCTTACGCAACAGAGGGCCTCAAGTAAGATTTAGAGGCACAGCTCTACCTTAATCCCAAATTTGCCTCTGCCACACCTTGAGGACCTGTCTTACCTCCATCTCTACTGCCTTGTTTCCTACCTCTTGACATGCATGAGTGAAGTCATTAGCTCCTCTTTTACAGGGTTGCAAGCAATCGAAAATTATTTGATACTTGCTTTTGTGTAAGAGCTTAAAGACAAACAGTTGTGACAGAGCCACAATCCCTGAAGCTGGAAAAGGAGGAGGGTTGGACTAGTGCTGCTCTGAACCCTCACTGCACCACCGTTGTGTAAGACCTGCTCTGGTGGCTTGCAAACGCTCACCCATGTGAGCATCTCTGCACATGACACACTCTCTGGTGTGTTCCAAGTACGAAACGCAGATGTAGTATGCTCATGCACTTAAGCATTTACAGATTCAAAAGCCTTGTCTTTCGCCTAGGCCTCAGATGAGAAAAATTATATCTGAGCAGGGACAAATGACTTCAGTTGCATATTTAACTTTTTAGTAAGCAAATTGTTTCTTACGGAATGTATATATATATATTTTATAGAATGCATTTCTCCATTCTAAAATTTTCTTTAGACATCTGTGTAGAAACCCACTGAAAGTTTGCAATTACAATCAAGGGATAACTTTTTACATAGAAATAAATTTATTCCTTTCTTCGAAAAATACACTTGTTTTTCTGATTTGTTTTTTCCCCTCGTTTACTGAGATACTAAAATAAGTTTATTTTAGGTTATTAACTTTAGGCTATGTAAGGTTTTTCAGCATATTTAAGTATATCTGTAACCTCAGTCCACACACTTGGAAAAAAGAATGTATATATCAGTAGGGAAAAATATACATGCATTAAACAAAACTGTTCCTTCTTGAAGTACACTTCATGTTTCCTAAAGCTTGACTGACAGATCACTCATATATCAGGTAACTGTGGACTTTACACAAATATTGCTCATTCTGCTTTGCAGTATTTTGCAGGAAGGCTAGGGGCTTAAACCAGATGTTTTCTGTGCTATTCCAATGACACTGAAGAGAAACAGTCATTCATATTAGAAATTTTCAACGGCCTAGGTAAATTTGTACAATCATTCATGTAGCTATTTTTCATCCTTAAGGATGTTCTTTTTAATTAAAAAATGTTATTTTTAGTTTTCAAAAAGAGGATTAGTGGTGGAGGATTTCTTTATAGTAGCAAAAATATGTGAATTTCATAACAATTATAAGGTAGTGCATGATTTCCCATAGCCTTCCCCAATGATTCCTTTTGTATCATTATTTCCACAGGATATATTAATCTGTGACTGCAATAAAGTAAATCAACAGCTTTGCATTACTTCACAATAGTTTTGCTATTAATGTTTTTCACCTCCTAATGATGAAAAGAGACTTCCTGTAGTAAAAGCTGCACGTATATAAATGTAACTAAATTAAAATTGTTGGAAAGCACACCACTGTTTTCCCAGGAAACTAAAAAAAATAGTTTAAAAATAGCCTTAATAAATAAACTTTAATTAAAAAAGGGGTTACAGCCCAATGCTCCTGCTGCATATAATAAAGCTGTAATCAGTAAGTTACTTCCTGCAAACAAGTCCTTATACAGCCAGGACTCAAATGAGCAGAATGATTGTATCACCCAGACTGATATTAATTCTGAAGAAAAATCGGGACTTCTGAATTATTAAGGAAGACTGTTATTGAAGTTTTCATTGAACATCCATATCCTGAAGCCATATAAACGTCACAAAAAGCCACCACACTTTGGCTCTAATTCAGCACAATTCTTAACCAGTCAATCAAACTACCTCTACATTTAAAGCTAAGCATGTGCATAGTGTTCCCTGCTGAATCAGGCCTCAGATTACAACTTCACTTTATGAATCTGTGATTATCACATTTTTAAGCAGAACCTAGGGTCATAAATTCCACAGGAAAATTCTTATATACCTCAACAGAACCTGTTTTGTCTATATAGAGGGAAAAGTACTACAAGTTAATCTAAGATGTGAATTTATAGTCCATTTTCTGTCCCATGCCAATTCCCTGGGTGAACCCTTGGTCCCGTTGTTCTTTATAGCTTTACACACTTCCAAAGTATATTGTCTAACAGCAACCAAAGATTTTTATTTTTTTTTTTTTATAAGGACTAAGGACCTGTTTACACTGAGATTCTTGGTAAGACACATGTAAATTTATATTGTAGATGGATGAGTTATGCCATATTAAATATCTGAGAGGATAGTCCCATATGGAATTAAATAGCTTTAATTTAATTTAGCTTAATCCACTTCATAAGTAAAATAAATAAAATGAAATGAAGGCTACTTTAATTCTGAATGACAGTTCATTGTGACTGAAATAGCCAATTGACAACTATTTAGTTAATTCAGATGAACCTTGCTGAGGACCACCAAGTAGATGAGCTCTGACAATGTCCAAACAGAAGGAAAAAGGGGCAGATAGCCTTGTATAAATGTTCCCCCCTCATCTGCAACACACAGCAACACAAGGCAGAGAATATTTGTGCTGGGTTTTCAGATTGACTCCTGAATGGCTAATTCTGGCCATATTTTAAGACAACACCATTCTCATGGTACCTTTGGAGCAAGCCTCTCTACAGTTTTTTGCACACAGGATTCTATTACAATCACTTGTTAGTTTCAAAGGAATCCCTGTGTGCTGACTGGCAAGAAGAGGGCTGAGACCTGTGGGCTATAAACCCGGGGGAGGGCTGGCACTCATCCATCCCTGTGCTAAGCAGGACAACACTCAGCCCTCACCCTCCCCTGGAGGCGTGGCCGTGTTCAGAACCACGGACAGCTCCCGCCTCCCCGTCCCGCTCCACCCTCCGCCTCACACGCCCCGTCCAAAGAAATGCCTTTGAGTCGAGATCCAGACGGTAAAGTGACAAAACACGGGTCATTCTGAAAGCACAGCGTTCAGGCTGGGCTCTTCCAGGCCACTCCGGGGATTATTCTGTTTCCTGAGAACCACGCATTCAAATCTCATCAAGGTTTTTGGAAAACCTCCGACTAAGCAGCAACATTTAGTGTTTAAGATGCTCGTAACATCACTCAAAGCTCACTTAAGTAACGAGTTGATTCTGTGATTCAAAATGACCAGGCCTGAAGGGAAGAGCAATCAAACTACAGACTTGGTTTTCTTCCTCACTTCTGTAACTAAAGCCTGCTGAGGAATTCTGGCAACATTCAGCCTGGATGTGGAAGCATCTTCGTGGTGGCCCTGCTGTGAGCTAAATCTATTTGGAATTAGGTGGCTTTACTCTAATTTCTAAAGGCATTGTGTGTGCATGCATGGGGAATACAAATACCACTTCTCAATAAAAACAGTGAGCAAACTGCTTTTTTACAGGAGCAGAGTGCTGACATTTTGTTGTAAGTGCTGAGCTGGACTTAAAATGGAAAAGGAAAGCATTAAAAGAGTGCACAGAATCAGTGCATTTCTATAGAGTCTGTCATCCAAGGATCTCCAAATGCTTTAAAAGCAACTCTTCAGCAAACCTTACAATACTTCCATGTAATCGACAAATATTAAGTTGCCAGGTTTACAAATGGGTAAACACGGATACTATGAGGTCAATCAGAGTTTGCCGAAATCAAGATTTTTTTGCCCCGAAGTAGCTGCATCAGTGCAAATCCCTGGCACAAATACGTTACAAAGGGGCAGTATGCCTTATTCTTCAACACAGGATCATACTGCATCAGCAACAAGCTGCATACTAAACTGAGGGATCATATCTACTCTCAGTCTTGCTCCAGAACACCCTACTCTCCAAAAGAGCCAAAATAGATACCCCCTCCACACTTGTCTGACAGGCAAGCAGTCAGCTTTGATATACGTGAAAAGAAAAGGAGAAAGGACGTAGTAAAGTCAGCTGAGAGATAGAAAATGCAGATAAAGAAAGAAAAAAAAGATACAGAACAGAAAACCTGAAGTTACCTTCTGCTCCCTACTACAGCAAGTAGACTACAGCAAGACTACAGCATGTCTCACAAAATGGGTACTCAAATTTGTTCAGGTTTGCAAGTCTGTAACAGTAACACCTGCAACAGCTGTTTTGGCACCAGTATTAATACTTCACCTTTAGACAAATTTGAAAGATCAATATCCTGTGAGTTTCCACTAGAGATAGTAATAATAATAATAAAAAAATAATCCAAACCCTCAAATGAAGTAATTCTTTGATATTATCTGCCCAATGACTGCTTGAAGTTTAATTGCTTTAACTTTTAGCAATGAATAATAGCCACCTATACAACAATCTGATTAGAGTGCACAGATTCCATTTGTTATAATTAAAAATCTTGTTCAATGTCTTTTGCTTCATTGGTCATTTGGTTAGAAAATGCAGAGTCATTTATGAAAGTGATAATCAGGGTCACTTATGGGATCACTCCATCCTACTCGCAGCTCCACAAGTCTCTGCTGTGCAAAGCTGGAGCACCACAAGTGAAAAGGGAACAAAAACATCCTTTGCATCAAAATCATCCTTTGGTCTATCTGGGTCAGTTTTCCAATAGCCATGATTTTTTGTCATTACAACAGAAGACTGCAGATCGCATGGCTAGAAAGACATGGTCCTTATGCACTGTAGACTGGAGATGAAGGTGGGGGTTTTTTGCTTTAAAAAAGCCACATCGCCTCATTCTCAATAGCAGTTGGCACACAAACTCTGACCGTTTTTGTGTACAGAAGTATGCAGCTACCTCGCTAGCAGCTAAATCCAGTGCTTTGGATTCAATATTTATCAATTATATTTTGCCCAAAAATATACAGAAGTGCTCCTTGCCACATTGCTGAGTGAAAAAATAGTAAGAAATATGAATAGTGCAGCATAACATCCAAACTGTATCCTGGCAAAGTTCAAAGACTGTCTGCTTCTCCTGTACAACGCAGCAAAATAAGACCATAACCATATACACCATAACCCTGTAAAGGTACAGCGACATAAACCACAAGGAGGGCATGACTTTCATCCCACAGTACACTTGTGATCACAAGGAAGGCCTGAAGGAAGGAGAGGTTGGAAGCTAGATTTTCCAGGCTGGGGAGAAAATCAACCAGGTTGGGATTGCAGTTAAAAACTTTGTAACTGATGCTTTCACAGAGTTATTTTTAGACAATGATCCAGAGACATGCAGTCCATGCAAGGGGTAAGAACACTGTAAAAACTCAAACAGTATTTAAATAAATAATCCTTTACAAATTATCTCCACAGAACTCATTGAGTGCCATGCTTCAGCACTTTTCTTCTTTTCTTCTCCTTTTCTTTTACTTCCTTCTAAAAAAGCTCACTTGACTTACAGTGTAAACTCTAAGGTGCCTGCTTTAGGAGAAAAACAGCAAACCACCAGGCCAGTTTTTGTGCATAACTCTTTTCTGAGTCAGTTGGCACCATTCTTGTAGATAGCTGCCAGCCACCCTGGGACACTGGAATCTCTCACCACAAACTCACACTCCTGAGAATACACCCTACACTCTACGAGCCACGCAAACCTGCCATGTAATAAGGATTACCTTAAGTGATAGCATTTCTCTAGGATCTATTTGTCCAAAGCCAACACACCCATCTCAGCAAATTTGGCAAGGCAAACAAGGGCAGAACAGTACTTAGAACAAATGAACAGAGGCAGAATTGTGATCAAGGACAAGTTTAAATGGAGTTGGGGTGTAACAGCAGTTCAGATATATCGATACGAGCAGGTCTGGGATGATATTAGACCAATCATGGGAACGTGGTGCTCAGAGCAGCTGCCTGACCCAGATTCACCATCAGTGGCTGACTGCTTGAAAACAGGATGAAGAGTGTCTTTATATGCTGTGGTTTCACCCTGAGCATCATTTCCTTCTCTTTGCTCCTCTTGAAAGACACAACTGCATATGATACGCATGGAGAACCAAGATCTAAATGGGTGTCATTGAAACCAGAGTGAATGCCATATTCAGCTAGGCATGTTTGAAAGTTTTGTCCATATGGAGAACTTGGAATGGTCTGCTTGAAACCAACCCATGACGTATGCCAAGGCCTTTAAGGATGTCTTCAGTACTCACCAGTGCACTCTCCATAATGAGTGACTTTTAAAGCACATTCTGACAGGAATGCTCATGGCTGAAAAGGAGCTATTGCATTCTTATTGTCATAGCTGTAATGACTCCTCTGAAATCATCTCAGATCCAACAGGGAATCAAGATAAAGCAAGTTACGCACACCCCTTACAGACAGCAAACAGCAGATACCTGTCTTTCTGATGAAGACAGAGAAACAAGACACTCCTTAATATAACATGTTTCTATCCTGTAGACAGTTCCAGACCCAATCCTGATCACTTTATTTATACAAGCAACCTGCAAGGAGTCAATTCATGCTTGAAATATCATGCTGGATATTAAAGGAGTTATGCATGGAGAATGTGGTCTTGCATAACATAAAAGCTACAACAGCAAATTATGAATTAAGCACTGATTAATAGCTTGCGTCTAAATATGCTTTCTTCAGTCACTTTAATTTACAATACATTTGTAATGGTATTGATAGGTTGTAAAAGGATGGGAAAACTATGTCTAAAAAGCAAAACTAAGGTGAGGAAAGGAAATTAAATCTCCATTCAGCAGAAAAATTACTTCAGTATTTGTTTTCCTTCCCATGCAAGATGAAAACAAGGATTGTTGAAACTTCCCAGTAAACAAAATTTCAGTTCCCAATAATCAAAATATCTCATTTTATTAAAACTGAAATAATTAATTTTCCACATATTATTTATATAACATAAAAGCAAACAACCATCAAGAATTACATTTCATAGTTTTTTCCAGTTGTCAGATTTTGGTAGAGTGCTTTAATTCCTCTTTTTCTAATCAAAGCATTATCAAAACCATGATAGTCTTAGATGAGGTCAATGGTGCAAATACAGAAAGAAATATTTGATTTGAAAATTTTATACTAGATTCCACTATCAGTCAGAATTTTCTCATCAACTGAAATACTACCAACTTATTAATATATAGCATATTGCCTGATGCACTAAAAAAAGTTAATTGCTGTGCACCAACTGTGACAAATACTGCTTAGATTCATAATAAAACCCTGATTCAGACACAAACGTGGACATGAATAGAAGACATCATCCTCAGTTTTCTTTGTAATTTAGAATAAACTTGCTCTACAAGTGTAGCCCAACTGCTAGCGTACATATTTATATTTTCCTACAATCTCTTACTGAACGCAGTTATCTTCAATAGATCAATGACCTTTGTATCATTTAATATAATGCTAAGTACAGACAAGTATTTAAATTTAGCACAGTAAGACACAGTTTATGTTCAAATCAAACACAGATGGATAGTATGGGAGCTTAAAATACCACAGTCAAAATATACAAAGAAAGGGAATGGAAGAAAAGAACACCCCTATTTTACAAACGGGGAATGGAGGTAAAGACCAGTAAGAAGCACCAGGTAGGGTGCGGTTACCACAGAAGGAGGTGGTAGAGCTGCCCTGCACTGACACAGCTATTTGCCCAAGGTCATGCAAGAAATCAGTACCATATTCCCTCTAAATGCAAATTTCCTGCATGCCAATCCAAGCGTAGTCGCTGCAGGACAGTGTTTCTCCTCAGAAACCATGCGACATGTCAAAGCCTGCATGAAGGAGATATGCTGAGAATACCACAACGGCCACTGCTTAGTGAAGTTTCCTGTAAGCATTACGCTCATTGGCATTTAAATGTAGTTTTTGTTGTAAATTTCATTTTTTTACGACTAGATCAGATGCAGTGCCACTGGTTAAATATCACACGCTCTCAATCACATGCAAAGTCCCTACACTTTCCATTTTAACAAATCACAGTTGTCTTGCACATCCTGGAGCCTCCAGTAGTCAGGAAACCTCTAAAGCCATTTGACTCCATGCAGCTCCGGCAGGCAAACAAAGTGGCAGCAGTGAAATGTTACCACACTCTGCAATCAAAATGGACATCAAGGACAATGTATACTGTAAGAAGAAAACCTTGCAGACTATGGGGCTCAAGTGACACATTCACATAAAAGATTTACTGTTCAGATTAACATGCTGAATTTTGATCAGACACTTTGCATTTCATTACCATAGGTTAGTCCTTCCTCTCGTTTATAGTCAAATCTCTAGACTTGCTTTTCTCACCATGGCAGGACACATTTGCATTAACAACTTCTTAAGTTGCTCCATATCATAGCAGTGTGGCATAGGCTTTTCCGTCAGATGGCGTGACATATACTTCCACTCCAGCACGGCATACACAGAACTGCATCAGTATTCTTCTGCTTCTTACCCCAGTCTGTCCTCGTTATAGCTGAGAATTGTTAGTGCCTTTCTTCTCATCATAAAGTTGTTTCTCTACAGAATCATTAATATCATTTTTGCCTCTCCTCACACTTTCAGCATACATTCCTACTGCTTGCAAACAAAATGTGTAACAATACTGCTGCCTTAGGACTTTCACTAACATCAATTTGCTCTGCCTCAAACTCTCCTGTCCTCTTACGGACACACGCACTGTATCATTTTACTGATGCCACAGAATCTTGAATGGACCTTCTTGCTGATGGTGCTTTGTCTCACCTTGTATCACAAAGCGGCTCCCTGCATCTCCTCTTCGCTCTTGCTGATTTTACTCTCACGACTTACAACATTTACAACCAGCCTTTTCAAAACCAATGCCCTATTTACCCACAGAAAGGATACAGCTTGACTAGTCTCCCTTTAGAAGGGCTCCTTCTCAAAATAGAAAAGCAGTAAAGCTGATATGGGAGTCAATTAAAAAAGAACTAAAGGATAGGAGTATAATTAATGTTAGTCTATACAGGTTTCTGGAAAATAGGTCTTGTCAAACAAACCTGATTTTATTTCTTGATGAGATTACAGATTTGATTGATAAAGGTAATGGTGTAGGTGTAACAGATCTAGACATTTGCAAACGTATGTGGCTTCGTTACTTGAACACATGCCATCACTGGTCCCTGACAGCCTCCAGCCCCCCTGCTACCATCCTTTCCAGTCATGTCTTTCACTGGCATGGTTGCCGTCACATGGTTAGGGAGGTCAGGAGACGCAATCTTCCTCCATTCTCATATCATCCGTGACCTACCACAACATACAGATCTGTGCTGTTAGCACGCAGTGGATGAAAGACATCAATTCCTGAGTATGCATGAAATTAGTACAACAAGCCCCGGTGCAAGATCTCATGGAAGATGATGGTATTTATTAACGAAATCGGAATGTGCTGGTTTTATCCACTTGCATTCGTTCTCTCTTAGAGTTCACTCATCACACTGTCACATGCATCAAAATGTGTGTGTTCAAGTGGTCTGCCTGAGACGATGCGTATGTGCCACAGTGGACAAGGGATACCAACTATTAAGTTTGCACAGCAACATTTGGGTTTTTCTTGACTGTCAATGGCAAGCTAGTTTTTTGGGAGGTCTTTCATACCTTTTATGAGCCAACAGTTGATAAGGGGTGGTTCTTTGCTTCAGAATCTTGCCTACTTAGGCATTCATAAATGTTAGCAAGATTGCAGCTCATTACCTGGTTTTGCTTGTATGGAGTATGTCTGAAGACATACACACCTGTTTGACTACAGTGTAGCTCCTTGTTGGGCAAACAGGAGAAGGAATTGTGCTAGTATTTAGTGGCCTTTTAGTGTCCTTAGAAAGCACGGTCTTGTACTGGAGAGATGCCTGTACTGTGATTTTTATCAGAGCCCAGGCCTTCTGGGCTTGAAAGTACAGCACATTCCTCAGTTTTGTTGCTGGGAACAATGTTCTTTATTATCAGTACATGACGCTCTTCTCAAGACTTATTTTACTATTTTTTCCAGTGTTTACAGAAACACATTTGCATCTGTATTTCATTCATACCAATCTTAATTTTTCTGTTACAAGTCTCTACATGTTTAGTTATTTGAGAGGAAAAGTGGCTTACTACAAGAATTTTCAAAAGGAGAAAGCACAAGATACTGAATGTAGCAGAGTGGATGTGCCAGTCTGACACATTTACAAGGCACAAGAGAAATAACTGAATTCACTTTTCAGATAGTAAATGTGTTTACTGGGCTCGGCTTGTGTGAGCCAATGGACTCCACTAGCTACAAGCACAATTTCGCCTATGTACACCAATGACAAAGACACTACGCTACAATTACTTTAGATAGCTGGGAACTAGACTCTGTATCCTGCAATCTAACACTTCCTATGTGTTGCAAGTTCTTGATGTGCCTGTGCATGAATTCACCAACTGCAGCATTCTTTGACATATGGACTCTACCCATAAGTGGAGACTGTGTGTGTCCTGACTACAAATTTAACTCGCTCTTTATTTCACTCCAGGACCTAGGACTTGAGTGTCTGTGCTTCATACACAGCAATTTACCTCGAAGCTGCTTTCCAAGCGATTCTGCTTAAGGCACAGTTCACAAAGACAGTCCACTCCCGAGCCTGCCCCAGAGAGACAGTGCACACTTAGGCCACATCTCCTCCTCCCGTGACTCTCCTCCAGCCTTGTCTCAGGAGGCCTTGCACTTTCAACCCCTGCACGCCACACACATGTGTTTACATGTCACAGAACAAAACCATCATTCAGAAGGACTGAATCCTGCCCTTCAAGCTGAAAACACACACACAAATTATTTTAATTCCTGTAACAAAGAGGCCGCTTGGGAACCAGGGAGGTTCCTGCCAAGTGATGTGCAACATGGACTCCATCAGTCACCTCCAGAGAATGCCTGAGCAGTGTAGACACAAGCTGGTTCGCAGCAACTACTCATGCAGCTGGGGCTCAATTCCTTCTACAGCACACAAAGATTAGCAAGCAGGCGATGGATGTTAGCAACCATCAATAACTATCAATTTAGGATAGATTCAAACCGTGACTGAAGATTGAAAGCTTCCCCGTACCCAAATGCAAATTGCCCAAAGCCTTCCAGCCTTTCCATTGGTCTGCCTTTCTTTAGTCGCATCTATTCATAATGTGTCTTCTTTAACATAGCAGGAAGCAGAGAGCTCAGGATAGCACTACAGCCATTTGTCACCGTTCTGCGGATTAGCCCACTTTGTCTCAATGTTTTCCTTGATGTCACTGTTAACATGCAGTGCTTGACAAGAATATAACTCCTTAAAAACTTAACAGGTTGGGTTAAAAAAAAAAATAATAACCAAACAAAACCCAAAACAAACCTGAACATGAAAATTAAATACTAGAGAAGTCTCTAGAAACCAGGGATTCAAATGTGACTGAACTGTATAAAAAGGGAAAACAGGGAATCTTCAGAGGAAACCAAGGCAGCCTCTCCCTGCAAATACTGGAAAGCTAAATTTTGTGCCACTGAATTCAGCTAAAATGATCATACTCCTCCTCATCTATTTAACATCTCCCTAAAAGCGTGTGCTTTTTCTCCTCGTTATAACCCATCAAAAGGCCTCAATGGCTCATATGATTCTCACTGCTACATTTTTACACCTTGGCAAGTTGCTTCTAGGCATACTGTGGGGTCATTTTGCTTTCTTCATGTGGCAAGTAACAACCCCCTTATTTCTACAATGAGACTCCATCTCCTTTCACTTGGTTTAGTGAATAGATGGAGAGAACACCTTTGACTGCATGTAATTTTGCCTTTTCTTGCAAGAGTCTGGAGCATCAAGCTTGCTTTCCCCCCCTCCCCCCCCCCGTACTGAATTAGAATTCTTTTGATTCAAATTTTTTTTTTATTTTATTGTAGATATAGGCATGATAGACTCTGACTAACATTGCAAAGAAACCTGTAAGGACATTATATTTTATGAAAAATATCTGCAATTTATAGTTACAGCCAGCTTCAAATCTCGAACACTCCAAATCACGGTCAGGTGAGGTTTAGGGACAAATACATGCATAATTCATGAAAGCATAGCCATTATTGGTAGCTCTATAGAATAAATAGTCCTTGGTAGACACTGTGCATTTGAAGGATGCACCATATTCGCGCTAGCAATATGGAGCCAAATTGGTATTTACGGTGTACTCACAATCCATTCAATTCTGTTTCCATTTGAACACACTGGTGAAATACAGTGCAATATTCTGTTTCAGTTACAAGCAAAAGATACACTACTTCAAGCAGAGCTCCCGATAGCCGGAGAGCGCAGAAGAGCTGATGACTGCACAGAGTCCACTAGGGATCTTGTTATGCCAATCTAATTAACCTGGAAAATGCTCAGCTAGCACCATGCTCTGGGCTCGCACACAGATGGAAAACGGGCTGCTCAACTATTGTGTGTGCAAGGCAGACTTCTCGTAACTCCCAAATCAGCAGAAACATTTAAGCATATGCTTACCATTAATGTTAAACAGGTGCTTAAGTACACTGCTGAACAGGGAACATAACAAGGAGCATGTCTCTGGAGTACGTGATTTCTGCTTTAATTGCATACGTACAGGTTTTATTTATTTGTTGCCCTTAGATATTACCAACAGCCTCCTTTCCCTACCAAGACTGCAGTTCTGTTAACATCTGAATAAGAAAATGATGAGACATGCTCTCTTTATAAAAAACAAGGTATATCTGTAAAACCAAAGATACTGGAACAAAAAAGGAGATAAGTAAATTTTATTTTTAAAATGTCTGGAATCTTGTATAGATTTTGATTCCTACAAGGATGTCAAAATCCACCTGAATAGTACCTTCTTTAACAAAGTTTTGAACAAATAGTAAATGTAAATGTACATGGTTAATGCAAATGAAATAAAATGCAGAGAGAATAACATAGAAGCAACGGGGAATGTAGCACGAACTTCCCTTTTGTGAGAAAAACTCTCATATAGTGAGATCAGGAAAGGTTCAGTCATACTGATATGAACTACAATTGATTTCTGAATTACTGCTCTACCCACAGCATTTTACATATCCTTCATGTGGACCATAGATCCAGGTTTTTAACAGAGTCAATAAACTCAGAGCTCATGAATAGTAATGCTCCCGCATTACAATAATTCGCTTTACAAACTAGATCTTCATAAGAGGTACTTTCAGCCCCCTCACAGACGGATGAGAAGGCATTATTATGAGCATATTTTTCACATCCTCATAATTAGGCGCAAGAAAAGAGCCATACAAGCTTATTTCTAGGTTACGTTGCTTATACACTGTAGAAGAACTACTCGGTATTTACAGAAAACATGTCAAGTTATCATTTCAGTTTTTCTCCCCATTTGCAATAACTTCAGTCCCAAATGATAAACAAATAAAACTGTTTCATTTCCAGCATGTTTCACAGTTTATCATCATCAGTGAAAACAAACACAAGCAAAAGTGCAAGCATGCAGCATACTCTATGAAACATCTCATAGAGGAGCTGATGGGGTTCTCCATGGGGGACACCTTACAAAACGAGACGAAGTAAAAACCCCAGCATGCTTTTCTTAACCTGCAGCATCCTCTGGGATAACTGTCTCACTCTGCTTTTCTTCTGCTTGCTTTCTTACCCTGCCCTTCACCTTCTTTTTGGTCAACTCCAGTATATTTCACTGTTTGCTACCTTAAAAAAAAAATACTGAAAATCCTTAGTGACATGGTGGGGTTTTGTGTTGAGACTCAGGTCTGAAGGCATCTGAGCCTCAGACAAATTTCTTACTCACTTCAGCAGGAGTAGTAAACCCGTTAAGTTCAGCAAAAGTTTTGCTTGAGTAAGTGCTGAATAATGACTACAAAATGAGGCCATCTAATGTGTGACTGGAATTCATGCCAAGTCTAACTGTCTCTACACATGCCTGAGTTGACAAAATCTTCTGGCCAGTGTTCCTGTAACTTGAGAGGGATTTTTCACAGCTTTGACCATTCTGCGTACCGTCCAGTGCTTCACCTGGGCGTGCAACAATCACCACTGCAGCTAATCCCATTCTCTTGAATGGTCAGTTTTCTCACACTTGATTTGAGTGAACGTTTGGGTGCACTCAGGGTAACCTCTAACATCATTATTCTGTAGTAATTAGGGATGAGATGGTAAAAATACTTCATAGTTGGTAATAAAGTCAATAAACATTCAGTCATACCGCGAAAGAGGACTTATCACAAACAAAACCCTGTATTGGTTGCTGAACATGCAGTGAGTTTGTAATTCTTCTATTGTGCCTTGTATTGGGATTGGGAACCACCTATTTACAATTGAGGGCTGAACTCAGATTTAGCTACACATGCAATGATTCTCCTGGTTAAAATACCACAGGCAATTCCACTGCTCCTGTTCCCACCCTTGACTTCCATAGCAATGAAGAGGGTATCACTGGACATACAGATCCCACTGGGAACATTTTGTGCTTGGAAACCACCTGCAAGATACACCACTCGTATCCCAGTGCACAGCCTAAGCATTACAACACAGGTGCTCCAGGAATTCCTAGGACCTTACCAATACCACCACAGGTGCACAAAGCCAGTTTTTGCAAAAGCAGAATTTTAACATAACCTTGATAATCCATTTCAAGGGCAACCGGCACGTTACAAATGCAAACTTCACTTGCTACAATGCCCTGCTTGCTACAATGCAAGCTCTGCTGGCTACGGTGTCCTTACAATGGTAGAAAATCCATGGCATCTATAGGTAGAATGCATGCTACAGCTGGGACACAGCTATCACCATCCCTGGAGGTGTTTAAAAAAAAGGGTAGATGGGGCACTTAGGGACATGGTTTAGAAGTGGCTCTTGTCAGGGTAGGCTAA
Organism: Chroicocephalus ridibundus; assembly: GCF_963924245.1. Classification (NCBI taxonomy): domain Eukaryota; kingdom Metazoa; phylum Chordata; class Aves; order Charadriiformes; family Laridae; genus Chroicocephalus; species Chroicocephalus ridibundus. The sequence goes on along the minus strand of NC_086285.1, from coordinate 8,777,644 downwards.
AGGTTGGACTCGATGATCTTAAAGGTCCCTTCCAACCTCAACAATTCTATGATTCTATGATTAGCGTATTGTGAGCATTCAGGCTCTAAGGGTTTAGATTTATTCTGTAAATTAGATTTGTTTTTAAAATTTTATTCTCAGCTGCAGCCTTTTCAAACTGAACACTATGGGAACCTGCTAAATGCAATGCTCCATTGGGAAGGAATGCCAGGCTTCGTAAGTGACAGCATTATGCATTAGTGGATTACACAAGATTTAGAGTACATACAATGATTTAATAAATGGGCTTTGCTTGTTAATCTCACGTGAATCACTGTTTAGTACAATAACATACAGACAACACACATGCAAACACACAGACCTAGAAAAATAAATGCATGTATTGTGTTTGTGATGACACTAAACTATTTGGATTAAGTAATTTTAAAGCTAGAGGTGCATTATAATGTTCTAGAACAGGTCTGTATACATGTAAATCATGGACCAAGTGATTTCTGCAGTGAGATGGTATCTGGCTGAGGTGGAGCTGGGGTCTGCCACAGCTGGACTGAGGTGCTGGGGGATCCAACCTGCTTCTGCACAAGGATGCTGGGACCTGGAAAGAGTAAAGCTCCAAACATGCAGCTCATGTAGCCTCGCATCCCGCTGCAGATGTCGTTGACAAACCCTGGATAGATGTGCAGACCCGTACTTGTCTCACGTAACTGCACAGGACTAATGGGGTGCTTAGTTGTCATTTAAGATCCTCTGGAATATCTATGATCATGTGTAGTAACAAACTCAAGACACAGACACCTGCAGGGTAGATGTTTACGGTTCAGCTAGTACCCTATATTTCCTTAAGTCCATGGAGAGAAACTGGCATTTAAAAGTGCAGGTCCTCTGTCCTATTTTACAAATCTACATGAATACGGGATGAACCATGCCCCCGACTCCACTAAGTTATAAGGAGAGCCCAGGCTGACTTCCTTAGATGTAGATGCCTACACTGAAGAAGTCAATGTTTAGTCAAGGAATCCTATCCCCTTCTTGTTCCATTGAAGAACTTCAAAAGCCATAGAAACTACTGCACTCCCACAGAGACCGTTTCATTAGCTCATCACCTTCACTGTAAAAAACTGGGCGCTTTATCTTCTACTCCAAAATGCTCTGAGTCCCAACTTCCAGCTTTGAATCTTGTTCTGCTTTTGTCAGCTACTTTACAGAGCTTGTTGCTACTAGAAGTTTTGTACCAACCAGAGGTGTCCTTAGGCATGATTCCCTATCGCCTTCCCCTTTACATAGTCACATAGACTCACTAAGTGAGTAGAAAGCTGTGCCAAGAAATGCAACCTCCAAGATACACAGGATACACTTATATATACAAGATGCACTTGGTGCAAGGGAGTTGAAAGACTCATTTCACAGTGCAGAGAGGAGAACTCTCCTCATCAAACAAAGCCCCAGGCCATCAACCTCTCCAAAACACACATTTTAGGTATTTATCTTGAGAAAGATCAAGCGAATCCAGATTTCTTTACTGGACAAAAGTAACCTCTCCAATACAGACAACTGCAATGCTATCCTCCTGACGGCACAGATGGCTCTGTGGCTCTGTGCTGCTCAGGGCTTTACTAACGACAGCTGAGTGGGTAGCAGTAAAATCCTGACAGTACCTTCAGTTTCTCCTCTCTTCCTGTTTGGGAAAGTAGTGAAGAGATTTATAAAGTGAGGGGAGGGGATGGGCTATCCTGTGATCAGTCAGACAACTCAGAGGAGGGAGGGGGAAATGAACACAAAAGTGTTCCTCTTACATTGAAAGCAAGAGGAAGCAGAGGAGCTCCTGGGTGATACTGAAGAGAGAGATGCAGGTGGGAGGTCCACCATCGGAGTCAAGATTTTGAACCTCCCCACTTATGAGAATTAAAGTTAGACTTTCATTCTCACATTGCCAGATAGTGAGCTAGCAATGTGGACTACTTCACATGACTCTCAAAGTTATTCTGAGACAGCCTGGCCCCATGCACTTCCCATGGGACCTGCAACTTTGATGGATCCCTTATAATTCCAATACACCGTGGGCAGACTCTGCACTTCTATCCCCTAAGCAAGGACGTATCTAAAGGGGCACTGCATTAAGTGGACAACATTGGGATCCTACTGGCTGTTTCCTTGTGGAGCTCTCTGCCACCCCACCCTAAATGTGCAAAGACTCTTAGTTTCCATCAACTAGTAACATGAGATTAGAACAGGCATATCTCACAGCTTTTTCCACTGGGCCACAATGCAGCAATTCCAGTACCTCCTATGGATTGTACTCCCTACTGCATGTATTATCCTAACAAAGGGGAACGCTTGTTCCCCTTTATGCCTGACCCAGAAAGGATACCAGACTGTTACAATCCTTAAAACACAACCTGCCTCTCACTAAGCAACAGCAGCTGCCCAAAGATTTTCTGCTGCAATTTTTGCTGTAGTTTGGCAATTGAATTTCTGTCTGGCTTTAAACTTCAGCTGGAGTCCTGATAGCTCATCTGGGAACTGCTACCGTAGTTCCCCTGCTTTCAGCTCTGGAAGTCCCCACGTTTCAGCCGAGGTAGTAGATAGCTAATGAATAGCACACAAAATCTGGACCGCATTTGGCTTCTAATCAAGTAGAATCTGAGACAGAGGGAAGGACAAAGTAGCGGGGAGTCTGTGCTGGATCAGAAACTCCACCATCTACTTCACTGTGCAAGTTTCAAGAAAAATTAGTCTCCATGCAGCTTCTTTACCCCACGGCAGGTCGTCTGCATTCTTGCCTGAAAAGCATTACACCATGTTTCAGTGCAACATGATTGATCACTGCAAGCAATAAACCTGTGGCTGAAATACAGCAAGTAAGGGAAATTACAATGGAACTTCAATGTCTTTTATTTGTGTTTTTAATATAGATTCACTGCTCATGAGAGGCACCAGAAATACAAAATGGGCAGGAGCAAAGCTGGATTTCCTATTTGGCTGCACCAGTGTGTCTCCAGGAAGAGCAGCACTCCAAGGACGACAGAGTAGCTTGGTCTTCTTGCCATTTGTACTCTTGAGGTCTCTGAGACCTCAGAGATGCCAGCAGAGTTCCTAGGGGACAGTACTTGCCTCTGGGCTTATTTTTATTTGCTTTTATATGTACATCCAAACTGCAGCTATCAGAGTTGGGATTTAAATGGTTAAATTAAACATCTAAATCTCCACACTCTTCTACAAGTGCTCTCAATGAACCAGAACTGCCTCTTTTGCCCCATTCATAAATTTTTCATCAGAGTAAAGTAGAAAAGTGACACATACATCACAGCATCTCTTGATAGCTTCCAAACATTAGAGCAGCTGCTGGCTAGACTGAAATTTCTCACGTGAGATAAGAGTTTCACGGAAAAATCCTTCTAACCGAGATAGCTGGCTACAGCAGAGGGCTCGCTCCTTTCACTGACAACTAAATGTGCCAAAACAACAGCATGCTCACACACAGCACATTAAATTTTGCCTTCACTAAGCCCATTGTTTCCACTCACCTAATTGTCTGCATCTGAAGGCAGGAGCTCCTTTTTATCTTTACTGTCTGTAACTCTACCAAATTCCCAGGTTCTCAGGATTTGCATGAGTGCACATAAGAGAAGAACCTGGCACTACTCTACAGGTCCTCTTCAGAACAGCTCTTTTTGATCCAACAAAAATGAAAAAAAAAAAAATAAATAAAAAGCTCAGGTACATGGTAGATCAGTCCCTGGGAAGACACAAGCAAGAGTAGAATAAAACAAGTGTAACTGGTATTATTGTCCTTGACCTGACAACTGAATGTGTAAGGGAAGAGACAGGAATATTGTAATGAAATAAATTATATAGCTGTACCTAAGGTTAGGATCAAATGTAAGTGCATTAAATTTATCTCCAAAAGTGATAAATGTTTATTTCCACACTGTTGCATATTAACTTGAAAAAGACTGTGGAAAACTCATGGCGTATGTCAATTCTTACTAGAAGAAACCACTGCGTATTAATCACTCCCTGCAGTATTTATGTAGAATTAAGAGAAATCCCACTGTAAGAGCCTAGACTATTTCCGTACGTTACATTCCCCTGGCTCAAATGATGAATGGGAAATAGAGCAGTAAAATAAAAATAGGCACCTTTCCAGGTAAACGCTGTTGTTTAAAAAAAAAAAACAGAACAAAGCCCTGGTGAAATACTGTCACAGGGATAAAAACATTTATCTCAGTGTCACAAGAATGGCTTTGGTTTTGCTGGTCTAATTAGGTAATAAAGAAATCACAGGTGTAGTGACTCCATGAGCTATCACCGCACTTAAAAAGGGCCCACTGCATGGCCAGGGACCGGCGTGCCAGTATTATCACTTGCCGCCACATCATTTTAAGAATGAAATAGCTCAATTTAGGAAAGATTTTTAAAGAGAAGAAAAATCAATACATAGTTAGAAGCCTGTCAAGAATCTAAGCAACAGCAAAACTGCCAGAAAACAAACAAAATAAACAAAGGAACCATGGTGGGCTTTGAATTTTGAATGACTTCTCAAATTCTGCTAGGCAATTAATGCAGCGCACACTGTCATGCACCTCCTGGGACTCCACACACATACAACCCTGTATTCCCAATGACTGCCAGGTACGTGAGGGAGGACACTCACAGCATTAGGTTTTGACATGACTAGTTCAGGATTGTAATTTTTGTTGTAATAAAAGTGCTAAATAAGTAAAAAATACTATTTTTTTAAAATGTAAAACTACAGCTTAAGGAAAAGGGTAAAGAAAGTAATAGTCTTAACTTGCTAGAACTTCCATCAAAAGCGTATTTGAGATTTCAGGATTAGGTCTTCTAATTATTACCTTGAAGAAATATAAAATCTGTCCAAAGATCATAAAGCTCAAATTTTCACCTAAATTTAAGTCTTGCTTAAATAAACTGCAGATCCAGTTGCAACCACAGACCAGATTAACACAGAAACCAGCTGTGTGTGTTTTAGGTGGCCCATAAAAACACTGACATTAATTAAAGAAATCAACTGTGTCAGTGTAACAGTTTCCTTGTCTTGAAATGTCACTGACAGGGTCTCAAAAATGAGTTCTTCAAAGGAAAACCTTGCATTCAGGCGCAGGGAGACTGCCCCGGAGTGACAGTAAGAAATAACTGTGACTTAGCAGCCTGGGGGGCCGGATCCTGCTGCCGTTTGAACCAGAGGCAAAAACTATTGTCTCTAGCAGAGGGATGTGAATTGTGGACAGCCCCTGCTACGCAGCTCTGTGCGCAGATCGATCACTCCAGCCTTTGCTCATCTCGCAGAGGTGTGGATATGCGGATCCATTTTGCCACGCTCAGAAGCGCTAGCCAAAAATCCCAGCAGAAGCTCTACCTAGCCTTTTGCTGAGTGGGGGAATCCCTGCCCGCTCATCATTCCCTGACTGCTGAGACTAGCAAGGAAAACGCGCAGAAGGTTTTTATTAATTCTGTCACATTGTGTATGTAAATTAAGTTAATCCTGTACTTTAATCGAATAATGTCATCTCAGGTGGTTAATTATTTATTCTTATTGATACAGAACATCCTAATCATAGACTATAATGACCTCTAGGATCAGTAGTTTAAGCAAATAATAATCTCAATTTCCCCACGTTAAAAAAAGTTCCAGCACCAGATATTTCCCAGGCATTTAAAAGGCATAAGGAAAGGAGTACGATGCAGTCACACAGGCTGTGCATTTCTCCCGGAAAAATGTTTGCAGAAGTTCCTGTTCAGTTCCCTTACTTGAATTCACAGGTCACATAGCATTGCACCTTCCTCTTAAAAACTACCACTGGAAAAAGCAATATTATTGGAGTTGGAAAAGGAGGCATTTCCTTAAAAGGCCAGCGAAGCATTTTACTACAGAACTTGATTAAAGGATGGAGAACACTTTGGCCGCTTCTTGAACACGTCAACACAAGGCATGAGAGAAACGCATACTACCTTTGTATTAAATATTAGCATTTCCCCTCGCAGGGGAGGCAAAACACAGACAGGAGCACTCTGCTTGAGAGGAGGGAGGGGACAGAAGACCAACAGGTACCCTTTACAGGCTTCAGGTTATTTGAAATAAGTTGTTTTCAAAGCCAAGCGCCCCGAAGCCATCACGTTTCCCACCCTCCGCGCCCCCCCCTCAGCACCGAGCTGCCTCCAGGCTGCCGGGGCCGCCCGCATGCGGGGCTCCCCGCACCCCCGCCAGCCCCGCCGCCCCCAGCGGGTCAAGCCAGCAGGCAAAACACACAAATATATTTCCATCAGCACAAGATGGCAACCAGCACTTCTTCCGGGAGAGCAGCTGGCTTGCCTTTTTTTTTTTTTTTTCATTAATGGATTATGGGAGGGGGAGCTGATTTAAAAGGCATCCCGAGTAGATTTTTCTTAAAATAAATAAATAAATAAATGGCATCAAGACAAACGTTTCCACTAGTAACGCCGGAGGAAAGGCAACGTAAAACCCCCAGCTCGCTCACACGCACGTCGTGGTCACCAACTTGGCGAAGTTGGCCGCGGCGGAGCGCGGTGCGCGGAGCGGGCGCGCAGCCCGCCCCGGTACAGCCGAGCCCCGGCGCCCCCCGCCCCCGCCGCGCCCCAGCTCCCCGTACAAAGGGGGACGCCCCAGCAGCCTTCGCAGCACCGGCGACCCTCTTCGAGGGACGGGGCGGTGAGGGGGGGACACAGACATTAAGCACAGGTGCAGCCTCGCCTGGCTCCCCGGCCAGCTCAGCCCCGGCCGTGGCGGGGCTCCGCGCCCACCCTGCGGGCGGGGAAGGGGGTGCGGGTAGCACCGAGCCCGAGCAGGGAGCCCCGCCACTTACTCACAGTCACTGGAGGCGCCAGCAGCAGCCACTTACCATCATGTTCCCTTGCATTTTAGCCGTTTGAAACATTGCCTTTTCCTTCATTTTTGCCGTGTGTGTGCGTGCGTGTGCTGCTCTCCCAGAGTTACTTAATCCAGCGGCTGGATCACTTTAGTGAAGAACCGGCGTGCACTTGCGATGGCTCTTTTTGGTGTGGAGTGGAGGGGACTACAAGCAGCAGAGGGGGTGGGTGCCTGCTTTCTTTTTTTTTTTTTTTCTCCCCTTCTTCCCCACCCTTTCAATATATATTTTTCCTTTTGCCCAAAAAAAAAAAAAAAAAAAGGCAATAAAACAGCCCCTGTCAAAGGGGAGGGGAGGCAGGAGCGGCGTGGTGGGGGGTGGGGGGGCTGCCAGGCTCAGTCACCACCCAGATTCAGCTTTTGCCCTGCGGGAGCTGGCGGGGCGGGGCGGGGTGGGCAGGAGGGAGGGAGCCGCACACACGCCCCCCGCCCCGGCCATGCCCGGCCGCCGCCCCGAGCCCGGGCGGTCCCGCCGAGCCGAGGCCACCCCGGGGGGACCAGTTGCAGAAAAGGTGGTAGGGAGGGAAGGATTGGGGGGGGGAGGGGGGGGGACGACACAATAAATAAAAAGAGGGAGCTGGCGAGGGCGACCGCCCCCTCCCCTGCCTGTGCCCGGCTCGTCGCTCTCTCGGGGGGGTGCACACGCCTTTTACAAACAGGAACCGGGGGGGGGGGCGGTGGGGGGAGAGGAGCCGCCTCTCCCGGCGTTAACTGTTCACCGGCTAGAGCCGGCGCGGCCCCAGCCAGGCCACGGCTGATGCAGGGAGGGTGGGGAATAGGAATCACGCTGCCGCGGGGGACACACGCCGCGTTTCCATGGCTGCGCCCCCCCCGCCCCCCGCCCGCAGACCCCCCGGCCCCGCACACCCCGGCCCTGCCGTCCCCCGGCCCCGCACACCCCCGGCAGGATGCTCCGGGCTCTGTCTGGGGGAGAGGGGGCTTCCCTGGACCTGCCCCAACGCTGGGATTTGGGATCCGGGGCGAAGCCGCATGCTGCAGGAACCGGCAGGTGGATGCTGGAGCTCGGCCCCAACCACGGGGAAAAGCAAAGGTGAGGGCACAGCCCGTGTGTGTCTGCGGCTGAACCCCGGCCACCACCTTTGCTCCTTTCTAGCGGTGTCCCCACTTCTTCGGTGAGCGTTTTCCACCGCTGTCAGCAGCAGTCCGCCAGCTGAGCTGCCCCACAGGTGGCTGGAGCAGCTGCTGGAAGATGGTCCTCTCCTGCTGCCCATGCGAGAACATGGCCCCTACTCATAGAATCATAGGATGATAGAATGGTTAGACTCAGAAGGGACCTTAAAGATCATCTAGTCCCAAGCCCCCTGCCATGGGCAGGGACACCTCCCACTAGATCAGGTTGCTCAAAGCCCCATCCAGCCTGGCCTTAAAAACTTCCAGGGATGGGGCATCCACAACTTCTCTGGGCAACCTGTGCCAGTGTCTCACCACCCTCAGGGTAAAGAATTTCTTCCTAATATCTAAGCTAAATCTCCCCTCTTTCAGTTTAAAACTGTTACCCCTCATCCTATCACTCCACTCCCTCATAAGCAGTCCCTCCCCATATTTCCTGTAGGCCACCTGTAAGTAGTGGAAGGGGCTTTAAGATCTCCCCAGAGCCTTCTCTTCTCCAGGCTGAACCCCAGCTCTCTCAGCCTTTCTTCATAGGAGAGGTGCTCCAGCCCTTGGATCACTTTCATGGCCTCCTCTGGACTCACTCCAACAGGTCCATGCCCTTCTTATGTTGGGGGCCCCAGAGCTGGACGTGGTGCTCTAGGTGGGGTCTCACTAGGGTGGAGTAGAGGGGGAGAATCACCTCCCTTACCTTGGTGCAGCTTTCCAGGGACAACGGCCTTGCCACCCATCCCAAAGATTTACACCTCAGCCTGACACATGAAAAAAAATCCTTCCAGAGAGCTGCCTCTTTTGTCTCTCCCTGATGCACCAGAAGTAATTACAGCCATCTCCAGGACAATTAGCTGCCCATTGATTTCATTTGGCATGAACAGAACTGCTTCAGATGTTGCCCACTCAAAAGGAAAGAAGAAACTGAGAAGAAAGTTATTTGTTTAATAGCCGAGAAGAAAAAACAAAAAGAAAAAGCAGGAACTCTTCTTGTCATGCGAGGTTTAACTAAGCCAATGGCTAGAGCAGAAGTTCTGTCTTTTCTTTTTCGGTGGGGGAACTGCAGACCCTTCCATGGGTTCTTTGGTTATGCCCATCTGTAGCACCTCGAACTCTAATCCCTCACAGCTTGCAGCATCTTTATTTCACAGGCCATAGCTCTTCACTAGCAATAGGGCACCACATGTGCAATCCCATAGCGCTGCTCACACTGTGTTTTTCTTCAAGCCACTCACTTGTTGAAAGATATTCAAATACAAAATACCTCACCTAAGATATTAAGCACATATCTTGAAAATGACAGTAATGGGGAAGCAAGACCCCGAGGCACCTGTGAGACATGCCAACGGCAGATGATGCTGGTGTCCCCGAGGATCACCTGTGGGAGCTTTTGTCCTAGGAAAATGTCACCCCTCACTTGCAGGTCTTGATTATTTTCTCCCTTGTCTTTATTTGGGAACTGCTTACACTTCATATATGCTGCATCTTTAGCAGGAAGTTCTTTATTGTGTTCCTCAAACTCTCCTCTCTTGCTTTCTTTACTTCAATTTTGATGTTTTATCAGGCAGTTCCTGTTGCATCTCAGTATTTTACCCTTAGGTGTTTTAATTATGTATGAACACAAAATATTTGTTATCTGCTTCACAGTTAGTAGTCCCATTTGCCTCCTGCATTACTTTATACACCAATACAATTACTTACCGTATATTGAATTCTGGCAATAGTGTTTTTTTGGATATTTTTCCCTCAGCTTTGTCATAATGTAGTTACTGGATTTGTGTGCTTATTTTTATTGGCATAACTGTGGCCATTGTCTTGATTAAAACAGCTTTGTTTAAAGTTGAGACTACTGGCAAAATGCTTAGTTTCACTATTGACAGTATCCAGTTGTTGAGTTGGGTTTTTTTATTATTAAACGTCAACCAGGGTCCATTTGACCAGCATTTGTACATTACTGTGTTTCCACTTCTGCAATGAACTATGTCCCTATCATCATAATCCAGAGATTTCAGGAGAAATGGGACAGTGTTTTGCAACGCTGTGCAAGATGATGACATTGGTGATGTTGGGGCAAAAAAAATCCCATTATGAGAGAGAAATTCTTGATTTGCAGCTTTTAGTTCTCTTTTTTTTCTTTTCTTTTTGACTCATTTGACACTGAGAAAAGAGGTAGTGAACAGTTTATCTCTGAAATTTTTATGGCCAAAGTCTGCCCTTGGAGGTTTCCAAAAGCTGAGCAACCTGATCTGATCTCAGAGCTCACCCTGCCCTGAGCAGGAGCGTGGGCTAGAGACCTCGTGAGGTCCCTTCCAGCCTAATTATCCTATGGCCCATAAAATCACAACATTCCAAACTGAGTGACCTTTTTTGTTACAGATTAAAATGTCTGCTTAACAAATGACTGTTGTGTCACTTCCTAAGATGATTCCAAAACGTCATCCTTTGTGTCCCCAAAGGCCTCGGGTTCTGCTGATCATGACTTTGGCTGATATTTTCTATGTCTGAAACCCTTTCGTTTGGCTGATGGAACAGCTAAGACTTGCTCTTGGATCTTGAAGCATGAGACTAAATTGTACTGCAGATTTGTACCCCAAGCTTTGGCCAGGTGATTCCATTGCAAATGGTCAATGAAACTGTCCTTCAGCTTTGGGACGTTTAAGACAGCTACAAGTGATATTACCACATTACTCACTTGAGTTCATTAACCCCAGTGGGCTCCTTTTCATCTAGCATTCAAACAACTGTTGAGCTTTTCTTCTTGAGGGATGTTCTCCATGTCATTTTAATGGAAATTCACTAGAGCTGCCACAAATACTTACTCTCACTGAATAAGGAATCAACTTTTTTTATGTTTAGGAAGTGAAATGGTGAATGCAGAAAGATGATCTGAAATTTCTTCCACATTTTTGTAGGGAACGTTTTTTACCGTCTTTGAATGATGTGGAAGGATAGACAATCACCCTGGGACCCAACACAGTCGTATGATTTAAGTAGCTAAAAAGATTGCTGGTGGTTATTCTGTATTTAAGGCCAAAGACCTGGCCCAGGAAACCTCAATAAAACATAAAAATGTTTCTTCATCATGTCGGGCTTTTTATCAGAGGAAAACTGTCAAAATTAATGACTTTTGCATTCATTGGTTTAGTCTCGGTGCACCTCTTTTGTCAGTAGAGTTACTTTTGATATAAACATGGGAAAGTTCAACCCAGACCCAGCTGCATCTTAACAGCAAGATCTTAAGTGAAACCCCTGTATGAGGAGAGGTTTTTCTGCAATCTGTCCATTTGTATCCAAAGTGCATACCAGGAGGAAAACCCTGGGAACTCAGACAGGCTTCACTTTATATCTGATCTTGAGATATTCTCCATATTTTAGGTACTGTATAAAACCAACCATGGCATCTTCATCCGCCAACATTTTTATAGGACATTTTGAGGAAATGTGCTTTTCTCACATCCCTCATACAATGAGATATATGTATAAAAAAAAAAAAAGAAAACGAAAAAGAAAGCCTTATAGATATTCTGTTCATTGTGGGTTTCAGTACTCTGAGGCTGACTGTCTTTATCTGAAAAGGAACACAGGCTACAATGCTTACATCCTATTCACAATACTTTATTTAAAGCTATGATGATAAGAGAGTGGGAGAATTTATTTTATCAAATAAAACCCATTCAGTGCATTTGATGCTGGCTCTCCTTCTCACTAGCCAAACAAGCTTGGGAACAGTCCTTCTGAATAGAAGGAAAGAATTAATTTCACATAGTATTAGCTGGCTCTACAGCAGACTTTTATTTACTCGGTATTTTAAAAGAAAAATATTTTAAGGATGTAAGACCACAGACAAATACAACAGCTGCTGTACTAAAAGTCAGTTCTAAGAGTATCAGATTTCACTTCCTCTCCTTAATTTAAAGTCACTTTTTATTCTCCCCAATAAAAGATTTTGGGTTTTCAAATTATAACAAACGGCTTTTTCTTTCCAGTCTGACCCTTTTGTGAGGATCCCATCTTCTTCCTGTCAGCCTGATCCTACAAGCTCAGGCTTCTCTCCAGCCTAATTTCAAGATTATGCTCTCTAAGATCAGGCCAAGTCATACTACACCTTCCCCCGATTTCTCCTCATCCCTTACATCCCATCAGACCCAGGTCCACAGCACATCGCTTCATTGTGACAGCCATGTCTTCTGCCCTTCGCTGGGCCAGCAGGTTGAACTGAGCATCAGGGGAGTCTGATTTCCACTTTCTCTCAAGCAAGCAGAAAAGCTGGTGCTTTTCAATAGAAATGCTGAGGAGGAATCCAGTCTAAATGCTTGAGATCAGAGAATCATTCAGGCTGGAAGGACCTCAGGAGGTCTCTAGCCCAACCTCCTGTTCAAGCAAGGTCAGCTCTGATGTCAGAACAGGTTGCTCAGAGCTTTGTCAAGTCATGTATTGAAATCCTCCAGGAATGGGGACCACACAGCCTCACTAGGCAACCTGTTCTAATAGTTGACTGTTCTCAGAGGGATAAACATTTTCCTTATATTCAGGCTGAACTTCTCTTGTTTCAACATATGCCCATTGCCTCTCATCCTTCTGCCATACCTCACTGTGAAAAGCTTGGCTCCATCTTCTTGATAACCTCCCCAAGAAACTGGAAAGCTGCTGTCAGGTACCCCCAAACCCATCTCTCTTCCAGGCTGAACAAGTCCACCTCCCTCAGCCTTTCTGCAAGGGGTAAGTGTTCTATGACCATCCTGGTGGCTTTCTGCTGAACTTGCTCCAATTTATACCAGTCTTCTACTGAGGGCCCAAAACTGGACCACACATGTGGTCTAACAAGTGCCAAGAAAATGACATAATTGCTGAGGGAGAGCTCATCTGTAGTATTTGCTTTACTATTATCTTGTAACATTCAGGAGGAATGGGACTGGTGATATCTCAAATGAAATGGATGAGCGTTATACTGTGCAAACCTAATGGAAGTCAGAAACAGAGCTTTAGTAATAGTAAATATAGTCCATAATGCTATTTATCAGTACAACACAGGAAAAAAAAAAAGCATACAGCAAGCAACATTTTTTTCTTCATAGACCAGTTTTGAGAATTCTGTTATTCAAGCCATGCTACATGTCTATTCTGAAAAATCTTCACTCACACCATGCTAGAATTTTGCCTGTGTATTTACAACTGCAGTGATTGCTTCTTCTAGTAAAAAGATGACATTGGAGAGTCAGATAAAGCAAATACACTGCTAAATAAATTTAAAAATTCCTTCTGAGAATCCCTAATTCTCCAAGAAATTAGAATAATGACAGTGTAGCTGCTGTTGAAAAGTTAATATTTGCTAGCTCTTACTGCATGAGGGTACTTAAGCCATCTTTGTTAACCCAAATGGGAGAGAAGAATCTGAAAAAAGGGAAATTATGTTATCTCAGACATTGTGAGGAAAAAAGAAATACAACAAAAACTACTGGAGTTTTGAATGATTTGTCTTTGGACCATTAATTTTTTATTCTTTTTAACCCTTGAATTTTCATGGGTTACTGACAACATTGTCACTGCCTGGTGACATTCTCCTCCTCTCCCCATGTTCTCCACCTTATTTCTTTACAAGCGTAGCCATCCACTCCTCATCCCTCCCAGTGAGGTGCAGGACCAAGCAACTTTACGCGCTCAGGGAATTTGTAACGGCATATCTGAAAACTGTTGCCTTTGAGAAAAGTCTTTCCTATGCGTCCCTGTTACACCAATAGGAAGATTTTTTACCAAAGGTATAATTGGATGGTTCATTGGTCATGTACCAGCTCCATCCTGGGGGAAACAGTGGGGAGCTCAACACATCTGATTTCTCTTGCACCACTTAGACCCTAAATGCCCATATACGTGCTTTGCCATTTAGTTCTTAGAACACATGGGAATTTGTTAGATTCATCAGGGATTTGGCTTGAGACACATCACCTGTGGACAGCTACCTGGAATGCCGTCAATTCCCCATTATCCTCGAGTGAATTATTCAGCTGCAAATAGACCCTAACATTGCTACAGAGATCTCCAGCTTGTTTTTGAGTAGTCCAACAGCTTACAGGCTCACATGGGGCACTCCTTCATGTTGTTATGCTGACACCTCAGCTAGCCTAGACAGAAACTTCCACTGTGCTCTCATAAAAGCAGATCAGATGGGAGATCTCATACTACAATCCATTGCACTAATGGATGTGCTGTATTTTCACTTTGTTAGGTACAAGTACCAAGTATATATTTCAAATTCTGGGACTCAAATGAGTCCCTGTCCACCTTGAGCACGCAAGGTTCCTTGCTAAGACCGGCAGCAGATGTACTCCATAGTGCAGCCTGGGCGGGAGGCAACATTGACAAATGTACACTAGGACAGGAGGGCAAAATCTGAAGGATCCCTACTAGAACTACAGATTCCCCCGTAATGTTTATGGTTTTTCCACATTTCCAGCTTTTAAACTCCATTACTAAAAGCTAAAAATATACAGAATTCAAATAATTACTTTTCCATGAATGAAACTGTAGAAGTTGCTAAGGGATTCAGAGTAGGAAGAAAAACATTCATAATGTAACTTCTGCATAATAGCTGGGTGTATGAAATTTAAATATATGAGAATGTTAGGAAAATCTGGGCAGAATCATTAGACTCACTAGTGGTAACAGTAAAATGCTAATAGGAAGCATTACGAGACCTTGCTTTTCAGGCAGGCACCACTTCTGGTTAATCAGAGCTAGTATTTTTTATACTTTAAAAACTGCATGTTCCTTTAGTAGAAATGACATACATCTCATTAATCTCTTCTAGCAAGTATCCTTACCCTTAAATGTACTTTGGATTTCCAGCTGGACTTTATCGATTCCACTGCCTAACCAATGGATCACAGTGTCTTTGCTAAATTAAGAATATCCTGTGCTACCCAGCTTCTCCCAGCAGAAGTGGGTACTGCAGAGTTTTAAAAAACAAGCACACAAAAATACACAAAAGCATAACTAAAACATAGTACGCCAAAAGCAACATATGTGCTAAGTTTTTGCATTAACACTGAATTGCAAATATAGACAGACTTGTGTTAAACATTTGAAAGTTTGTTATGCAACAGATTTTATCCTCTAAAACAATTTAAATTTCATTTCAATACCGTCCTGACAGTTGCATTTTCAAATGACAATTTTGTTGAGAAAGCATCATACTCTCCTTCGCTCAAGTGTTCACTCCTAACAGTGATTCCAGCCAAGTTGGAAAGATACCAAAACCACAAGTCCTAGAACCAAGACGAATCTCACATATTGCCAAGAAAATGCCAAGCGTTAAGAGCCAAGCAAGTTCCTCCCATTGAAATCAAGAGAAGTCCTGCCATTGAATCCCCCAGCTACAGCCAGGGTCTAGCTTTCCTTCAACATGCAACACCCCAGAATCACAAAATGGTAGGGTTGGAAGGGACCTCTGGAGATCATCTGGTCCACCCCCCATGCCAGAGCAGGGTCATCTTAGAGCAGGTTACACAGGAACACGTCCAGGAGGGTTTGGAATGTCTCCAGAGATGGAGACTCCACCACCTCTCTGGGCAGCCTGTGCCAGTGCTCTGCCACCCTCACAGGAAAGAAGTTCCTCCTCATGTTGAGATGGAACTTCCTATGTTCAAGTTTGTGCCCGTGACTTCTTGTCCTGTCGCTGGGCACCACTGAAAAGAGCCTGGCCCCATCCTCCTGACACCCACCCTTTAAGTATTGATAAGTGTTGATAAGATCCCCCCTCAGTTGTCTTTTTTACAGACTGAAGAGACCCAGATCCCTCAGCCTTTCTTCATAAGAGAGGTAACACCACCATGAGTCAAGCTCACTATTGGTATAAAATAGTACAGTTCCCACTTTAGCCAAGTAGAAAATCTGGACCCACGAATAAACCTTCTATTTAATACATGCCCTGGTGAGGGCATATTGCTCAGAAGGCATTCTGCCTTCGGTATATTTTATTTCACTACTTCAGTGCAGTCGTCTTGCAGATAACTTATTTTGTGAATATCAATGTATTTCTATTTAATTCATGAAATTGTATAGGATCTTCTAGGTAGATAATTTAATGCTTGCCAGCTTCCATTAATTTTTAACTAGACCTTCTAGCCTGGAAGACATACTGAAACATTCTAATTTCAGATCAGGTGGGTCTATGTTTTGATTAAAGAGCCAATTTTTTTTTCTTCCATTGTGATACGGATGATTAAATTTCTCTGCTAATTATCTGTATTACCTCAGAACACTCTGTGCCTGACAAAAATATTTCAACAAAATAAGACTACGCTTAATTGCATTACTCCTTTTTTTTTTTTTTTATGATGAGAGGTTGATATAAGCCTGTCAATTCACTTTGAGTTCTTCACCTCATGGGCAATGTTAATGCTTCTTGCGGTTGGATGATGTTCCTACTACATCTGCAGGTATTTTTTTGCTCTACTTTTCACTGGACTTTCAGTGGAATTCATTACAGTGGATGACCAAATCTTGCAAGATAGCCATTACAACATACAATTTAGTCTTCCTAGGTGTATGTCGTAAATTAAACTCAAATTCTCAATTATTTGCGATTAGGTACCTACGTCCTTTTGAAGAAGTGGATATCGTGCCTCCAAGTAATCTGTGTTGTCTGTTGTTGTGAGACAGTTGTTAGGATGGTTTTACAGAGTTCACCAAAGTCAAGGACTTCGTTAGTCTCTTGTGCCAATCACTTAACTTTCTTTATTTGAGTCCATGAGATGTGAACTCTCTAGGGTAGGGTCTACTTTTTATCATATTTCTAAAACGCTGGAGCAAACAGGGCCCTGACTTCTACCCAATAATATAAAATATTACACTAGAATGATTGTTTTTTGACTGTTAGTAAGATGGGTCCAGACCAAGGGTTTGTCTCTGAATGCCTAAAACATTTAGGAGGAATAGACAATGATTAGATTGCTTTGGTCAGGTCTGAGCTCTAAATCAAGGTATGTAGAAAGCAAATGATAACTTAGATCACCATTTTGCCTTGAATTAAAGACTCAGTGCTGCCCAATATGGGGCCAACACTTTTCCTAGTGGAAGCAGAAGGAGCTCTGGGAAAGCTATTATTGATTTTTCTAGATATCAGGTTAGGTTGCCAGCTTGGAGGTAGGAAAACGAAAGTTTAAACCTGCCTCAGACTTTATTTTCATTAAAAGATACAGTCGTAAGCTGTTTCACTTTGAATCATAAATGAATACATATTCTCAATTTGCTTTCTAATGCATCCTATTGGGTCTAATTTAGACACAGTCATTTAAATATGTTGTGAATCAGCTAAGTGAGGAAAATGGGGTTCATTGCACCAAATGCCTGGAAAGCAGCAAAGAACAAAGCCTAGAAATCCCATCAAAAAGAATAAGGATTACACCATCCTTCTCTTACAAAGACACATAGATATAAACAGATAAACCAAATCCACTAACTGTAATTGGGTTTAGGAAAATCAGCTATTGGTGCTCATTATGGGGAGGTGAATAGGACCCCTGCAGACTCTCAATTAACTTAGGCAGATACAGTGTGTTTAAATAAATAAATAACAACAATATTGTTTTGCTCCAATACAGTGATGCAGATAGTAGCTTGCTTAGGTATTTTATGGAAAGATGAGGAAAAAACGCTCCTTGCTTAAAACTTTGTCCCTCCCTTTCTGTAATTACCCCGGAGGAGTAATAGCCCAGACAGCTCCCCCAGATCTCGAGTGACCGCCCTGCATGGAGGAGCACCAAAGCCTGAGCCATCCCTTCGGAGCATAAGGCTTTGTGCCTGGGGTCTGTGGGGAGAAGATGACATATGCTGTGATCTGGTCACCCCCAGTCACCATTATAGCTCCTTCGCACGTGGTACAGGGGACCATAATTTCAAACAGCCTTTTGGGTGCTACCACCTCTAGCAAGCACTTTCCCTGGCTGATCCCAAAACCAAGGGGTTTTAAAGACACGTTTCCCAAAGCAGCAGTGAGCAAAGGATCCTGGCCAAGGCTGTTAGCAGGAGGAGACTTTGAGCCGTGGACTCGGTGGACAAGCGAAGGCCGCGGCTGTGACGAAAAGCAGGACGCTTGTCTGGAATGCAGTGTGGAGCCTCTCTGTGATTTCAGTGGGCTTCCATTATCTATTTTGTTTTCTATTTCAGTCTTAGTTGTTCTCTTTCTCTTTTTCTGAGAGAGGAATAGAGTTCAGTGGTTGGTTTGGCAAGAAGATATTTACGTACAATTTTTTTGCGTAACAAACTCTAATTAGAAAATGTAAATATAACTTAACTCCATTACTACACTGCACAATAAAATGACCACAACACAGGCTACTCCAGCTCTCTGATAATTCATCACCCAAATTATACACCACATCTCCATTAGACAGTCCTGTTCCGCAAAATTCATCTTGCCTTGTCATGGCTGAAAAACAAAACCAATTTATTGATAATCAGCACAAGTGAACCAATGAAGTTCAGCATTTGGAATACAGCAAGAGAAAACATTTTGAAGTACAGCTGATTAAAACCTCCTCTTACAGACTAGATTATATTTCTATGCTGAAATTTTTTAAGAAAAATATATTCTGCATGAGTAACTTGGTTTTGAAATGCAGCTGTTTTGCATCATGGGAGTTCATATGCCATTAACTCTTTTTACAGGCCTGGATCCTTGGCTAAACGGCATTTGCCTTCAGCTACTGTATTCTTTACCAGGTGTATTATTCACATCCTGGATATGGACAAAGTGACTTGCACAAGGAATCTTAATCAGAAACAAGGGCGTGAAAAGCCAAAGCGTGGTTACAAGACAGCAAAAACTTCACCCTTCTCCTCTCCAAATACAAACGAATACACAAGCAAAAAGAAAACGTGAATGCTTCTGTGGAAATTCTGGCCATGAAAACTTTAATGTATCAAAACCTGCAAATTGCATCTCAAAATTGTTTAGTTTGAAAATATTTGATTATTTATTAAGCCAATAATTTCCAGAGAAGCTGAGTCCTGTAAGCCCCCCGTAACTCTTGTGTCAAGTGCAATTGTACGGACTGCTGAAAAAAAACAAGCTACTATTTCTAACAAAGCTAAAAATATATTTAAAACAAAAGACTTCTGTAACCAACACTTGCATATTTTATATAAGAAAAGCTATTGACTATTGTGATAGCCATCTGCAAGATGTTTTACAAAGTGAACCCATCTCAATTATCATTTATAGTCAAACAAAATGCACTACAGAAGTGGAATCACTGGTTCCAAGGATGAATTAATGGCAAATATGAAATGTAAACAGCACACTTTAACAAAGCCACGCTGTAAAAGGACACAGAGATCAGGCACATAGCAGAATGGGCAGAGTCAGGGAAAGATTACCACAGTAGTGCTTCAATGGAAACACATGGAGAAAAAGGAATTAAGGGCAGTGGAAGACTTGGAGGCCTAAAGCAGAACATAAGCGGAATTTAGATGTTTGGGTCTAAAGCTGAAATCATGAGAATTGCTGCTCAGCCCTCACTTCACTGGTATCTCTTGCCAGCCCCACTGGCAGTGGGGTTTGTGACCTGCAAATTTGACCTGGGCTCATATACATACGGCCAGGCTCCTACACACAAGTGTCCTGGTTTTGAGTAGCCATGCTGCTCCCAAGCTCGCCTGTGTGTTGGCGTTGCCTGCAAACCAACACCCAGCAAGCACTCTACAGCTTTTGGGCAAGGTGTCCTCTCCTCAGCTATTCCCACAAGCGAAGAGCTGGGTCCCAAAGTCCTCTAGGGCCAAGAGCCGTAAGACACATGCAGGTAGCCTGAAGACCTGAGGACAAACAGAGCTTGGAAGCAGTTTTTAGGGAAGACTTTACTGTGGGACAAAGTTTATCTTCCTACGTCTGCTACTGTAGTTAGAAGTGGATTGAGATCCTCACCTTAGGCAGCCATTCACTCTCTTCTGTCTCCCCTTCACTTCCACACAAATGCTTGCTACCTCCTTGAAATTTAAGCATTCAGTATTTTTACAGAATGCAAAGAAAATAACTTTTGAACTGAAAACAGGCCTTACAAATCTGGGCCAAAGTCATAGTGGAACAATTTGATGCAACTCCAAATGCTGCAGGAGATTTGCCACCACAGTTGTTATGCCTTACTCCCTCTTAAAATCATTGCCGTTTTTTAAAAAAATTAAATAAAAAGTAAGCACTTTTTTGTACGAGAGATGAAACTGTTCCCCAGTCAGTTGTAGCATAAAGCCTGTTAAAGCAGTTGTTCTGTTACTATTTCCCTCTCTGTAAGAGAATTTGAAATCAAAGTTGCTTATGAGATGGGAGTACAGAATATGTATTTTGGTGTTCTCTTTTTCCTGATGTTCCTCAGGCTGCTCCTGCCTATGCAATAAATACTCCATCTACTCTGTTTTCAGCTGAGTCTGACTTCTGTGTGAATTTATGCATCGATGAAGTGAATAAATTAGATGTGAGCTGAGATGATGGAACGTAAGGGAAATTATTTTCTTTCCTTTATAACTCCCACAGATTCATTCCAATGCCATAGCTATTGTTTTTAAATATAAACATGGAAGACTACCAGTCGAGTTAACTCGCTAGCTCTGCGATACCTAGAGAACTGAAATCAGAGCCAGGCTCCTGCAGAAGTAAAACGGACACAGGTGTTTCTTTTCCTTTCACGTGAATTACAGAAAAATGGAGTGGTTCTAACTCCTGTATGAGAGGCCCTGCACAACCCCTTGACCATTTCTGTGCAAGGTGCTCATGATCCAGGTCTCTGTCTCTTCTCTCTCTCCTCATCTACTCCCAAACCCTTTTAAATGGTCTATCTTTGAAAATAATCAACCCGCCCTCCAGATTTTCTTTCATTTTCCCAAATTCTTTGACATTGCTTGTCTCCATTTTCTCTATCAAAAGTATGTTTTCATCAAAATAGCCTGTGGTCTACAGTGGTCAATTCTTAGGCCTGCGTTAACAACAAAGACCTTCATGTCTCTATCTACCAGGTTTATGTTATAAACAAGTGGAAATCTGCATGGTGCCCCACAGTTTGCATAGTTCTAGCCTCTAGATGTAAAAGGAACTGAAACGCTGTGACATTTTTATGAATACAGAAGCAATTAAGTAATGGATATAAGTTTGTAAATCTTATTAATTACTGAAGATCAATGCAGCACAAAAGAAAGATGGTTCAATGAAGACTTCTCATGTCTGCTGATATTGCTCCATGGCCTCAGGCAAGACACAGGCTAGTTCTTGAAATGTCTATAAATGGCCCACTGACTTCAACCGGGCTGAGTGCCAGGGAACAGCAAAAGCAGGGCTGCTCCGTCAGAGAGAATGAGCCAGGAGCTCAGGGTGGCACAGCGCAAGCCCTCACTGACAGGGCACTGTCCCACAGCATCTGAGCAGGGCCAGGGTGGTAACAGGTCCACCCACAAGGTGCAATGGTGGGTCAGGTCCAGGTCTATATAGCAAGCTCCATCAGGAGACCAGTCTGGAGACAAGCTACCAACACTGTAGGCTTGGGAGGCATCCTGGGAGGGCAGTAAGTGCCTGGACAGCAGGAGACAGGGCTGGGCTCAGTAACACCTACAACATAGCTCAGCAAGCCCTGGACACCTGAGCCCAAGCTTAAACAGAGCTCCTGGGCCATGAGGAGAGAGTGTGGGCAGAGGTCCAAGGTGAGGCTGTTCAGGGCAATTAAAGCCTGTTAGTGCTCTCACAACCTTGAGATTAAGTGCCAAAAATCTTGGAGGACACAGATCTTAGCTTCTCTGTGCAACAGTCCATGGAAAAATTAGGACACTACTAGCTCTATTCCAGAAAAACATGTACTGCCGTCCAGGATTTCTCCTAATAATACCACTTAGAAGCCAAAAGTAAAGTCATTACTGTTAAGAAAAGAGCTTGCCCAGCAATAATGCAACTGTTCAGGTCTTACCTACATACTCTGTTCTTAAATGTTCACTAACAAAGAGGAAAAAATCTACATCGAATGGCAGAATTTGCAGGTCTGCTTGCACCCAGCAGACACCAGCCAGCTCCTCCAGGCACTGAGCAGGGCCCATGCAGTGGGCGAATACCCTGTGTGCTGCCTTGCACAACCAGCCTTGCTCACGAAGCTTAAAAAGCAGAGCTGTATCATCCTCCCTGCGGAAGAGTTTTGTGCCACCCAAAGGGTCCTGAAATCTCAAATTTCAGGAAATATGGTATTCAGAACATCCAGGATGTCCATGCACTTCTACTTCAGCACAGAGGTGCTAGTTGGGAACAAACCACAACCCCTAAGACACAGAAACTCCTTACTCAGCGGGGCTATTCTCTGTGCAGTTACAGCTCCTGATCTGAGGGGTTTGGGCTGGTTTCTGCCTTCAGGCGCATTCCCCAGTGGAACCAGAATTTGTCCAACCTAAGAAACCACAGCATAAAGTTCCCACAGAGACTGAGAGAGTGGCTGGGACCTACAAGACATGAGTTACTGGGACAAATGCCAAGCTTTGACTTCTCCTAAGGAGATTCAGAAATCAAGGGCTGATGAGGTTGACTCCCCTAGACTTTGAGAGAAGCCTCCCTGGTCCCCCAGTTAGTGGGCTCTCCACTGGTACAGTAGTCCTTTTCCACCTACCCAGCATTCAAATATCCAATTTTTTTTTCTTTTTCTGTTCTTTTTAAAAAAGATTTCCTCCCAAACACAAGCAGACGACTCTCCTCTGCCTGCTTTGGAGGTGCTGCCCCTGAGATGAACTGTAGAGCCATGGACACATTAATTTATCATACACCTTTCACCACTAATCATTTGTTGCCTATCCCATTTTCCCAGGGACTTACTTTAACTCCAAAATTGATGGTGAAATAAATAGACAAATAAATCAGCCAGCCAGAAATATCTCCCCTTCTATTATACCCGATGCTCTAAGATATTCTGGTTTCCTCCTCACCTCCAAATTTAGTCTTGACTGGTGGGCAGCTCACATAATATTCAATCTCCATGCCTCTTTGAGGTTATCCATATATAAAACTATCATGACAAAAAAGCAACCTGCTGGCCCTGGAAAACTATAGTGCTATTGGAAAGAGCTTTTAGAGTTTCAAGGCTTTTCACCACAACCTTCTAGCACACCAGGTTGTGGATACACAACTTCGCAGCAAAAAATACCCGAGCTTTTTCAGCACAACAGCTCTCAGCGTGGCTTTGTGGTTCACACTCCTGCTGGGGGCTCCAAGGAAGACTACAGGGGACCTGTAAAAGCAGCCCTACAAATTGTCATCACCTGTTCGTAACATGTTATTGGTACTGCCACAGATAGTGACAATGGTGCCCCACTGTGCTGAATGATGCTTCTTCAGTACCAATAAAATCTGGACACAGGGTCAGAACAGAGATCTACTGAGCATTGTCCAGTCAGACATTGATTTTCTTTTTGGAACATAATATATGTTTGACATAGCATTTCTGGTAGTAAAACAGAACCTGGCAGACGGAAAAATGATGAGAAAGGACAGAAATTTGAAGTGGCATGATAAGGCCAATAAACCTTCGTTACAAGCTCATCCAACAGAGGAAAACAACAAATGAGAAATGACATTAAAAATGAGACAAATCTTCAGCCAGCACAAGTCAACACAACTCCGTTCAGGTCAGAGGACTTACACTGATTTACATTAGATGAGCATCTGGCCTCGTATACCTTATGATTCAATACAAATTTAGCTTTCATGGACATGACCTCATAACTCCGGGATCACCCTTGTAGAGCTGATGTCAAAATACAGTCTGTCACAGATCTATATGCTTGTTACTATTATTAAAAGAAAAAACCGAAATGAGTCCAAGAATCCCCCTACCTGCTTAGAAATAGGATGCAGCATAATTTCATGCCTTGACTACAAGTGGCTGCCTCCACGCTAAAAGCGTTCAGTAAATTCGCAGCAGGCAGCCTGACTGGCAGAGAAAGAGCAGGAGCTGCAGCCCCTCAGGGGCTGTTCCCTGGCTGTGGATACAGCTTGCTGGAGACCCTAGCCCCTGCTAGAAACAAGCTGTCAAAGGGAAAAGAGCAGATCTGTTTGTGCAGATGGCTCCCGTCAATCAGCTGTTAGTTTATTCCTGATGTTCAGAATTACTCCCACTTCAGAAACTTTTCATCCAAAGGAAAAAAAAAAAAAGATACCAGCCCTAATCAAAAGTAGCACTGTACAGAGTCCTTTTTAAAAGGAGTAACTCTTAACAAAATCATTCAGGAAATGGTTCACACAGCAAAGGTGACTGACTGGAAAGATGACACAATAAATTACATAGCCTTGAGGATGAAGTACGTATGTGTTATATCATGTAATGGAAAACTTCCTTGGGAATAACAAGAAGATAACTTCTCTGGCTGGTCATAAAGTCAGTGATGTAATTTTGCAATCCAGTAGAGGGCAAACTTAGCCTATATATTCTCAAAGTGTTCCTAAGACAGTCAACAGCAGATGTTCAGACATGTTTATCTTTCATTTGATAACCTATAAAGATATGTAGCAACCTACAGCACCAGAATTTACAAGATGAAATGGCATCAATCATACCTATCATTCAGTGGCTCTTCAGCCAAATCAACGTTTATTACAAAATCAACAAACTGGTAAGGAACAATAATCAATTTTAGCATTTTCCATTAATGTACTGTTTTATCCCATTAATTCCAATATTTATCAGTAATTACACACCCACTTGCTGGAGGTTGCCCACATATATAACAGAGAAATGAAGAACTCACCTCTCTGCTCTTAATAATACATATCAGCACACCTGCCTCAAGCAGTTTTGTTTTCACTTAACTGTCGCCTAAAAATGAAATGTCTGCCTTAAATGTGGGGTTCTGCGTTATATGAAGGAACACAAGCATTTTTAGAGAATGTTTTCTTGAAGAACCTCTTGCCACTAGCACAAAATCATGCTGCTGTTACTGGCCATGTACAGTCCACAACCTTCCCAGCAATACCTTACATGGTCCTGGCCATATGAATTGGATAGACCATTGTTTGCTTCTAAAAGACTGTTTCACATGTTTGCCCTGTTCCTCTCACAGAACTAATGGCTCACAGCCAACACGTGGAGGTGCAAGAAGCTCAAATCCATCTCAAACAACTCCCTTTCTATAGGATGAGCGCAAAATTAGCACCCAGTGGTGGTGCTCATTCCCATTGGAAACCTGAAGGAGACTGATGAGCAACACCTCTTCCCCATACCCTCACAACAAGCTTATCCCCACAGGAAAAGGTGTGGTGACACCATCACGCAGTGACTGAAGAAAGGGTTCTGCTCACTCTTTCCATCATCCAATACACTTACCGATATGAGATATGGGGGCCAAGTGGCAACTAATAATTCCTTACACAGTGATTTTTTATGATGGTAGAACCAAAGGAACCAGAACTACACTGCAGTAGATACCACCCATATGTGATAGTGGCTCCTCAGGGAGGCTCAGCTGAACTTACTCCCAAGAAAGGCTCATGGATCAAGAGACTTGACTTTTAGTAGCAAATCTTCCACTGGCTTGATGAGTAATCTTGAGCAAATGACTTTCGCCATTACTAAAATGAGGCAGAACAACAGCCTGTATAAAGTGCTTGGATGAAAAGAACCATCATGTCTGTATTCTGTGAAATACCGCTATTACTGTGAGCAGTCTTGCTCATTAGTCTCCATCTTGCAAAACGCTGAGAAACTTGACTCAGACCAGCCAAGCACTTATGCATGTGCTTTGTCCTGCTGTGACTATTTCCATTCTAAAAGTTTAGCACATTATTAAACACCCTCCTGGATCGTAGCCAGCGTGCTCAGTAGGACCCAGATTTCTATTGGCTCTTTAGAAACCATCAATGATATCCTCCCTCAGAAGACCTTTAGTTTCTCTAAGACCTTTAGGGAGCCAGTGATGGGATACACACAAGTACGCAAAGCGCACACATAAACATGCACAAACACACTATCAAATCATAGAATGCTTTAGGTTGGAAGGGGCCTTAAAGATTATCTAACTCCCAACCAACTAAAGTTCCACCTTCCCTGCCCTGGGCAAGGACACCTCCCTCTATACCAGGTTGCTCAAAGCCCCATCCACCCTGGCCTTGAACACTTCGAGGCATAGGGGAACCACAACTTCTCTGGGCAACCTGTGCCAGTGCCTCACTGCCCTCACAGTAAAGAATTTCTTCCTAATATCTAATCTAAATCTACCCTCTTCCAATTTGAAGCCATCGCCTCTTGTCCTATCGATACTTGGCACTCAAGCAAATCCCACTGGAGCACAGTCAATGAGGCTGGTGTAGGGAGATCCACCTGAAGAGCTCATTTCTGCATGAACAAGCCCAACACAACCAGTTTTATCTGTGATGCTCTCATAAATGCATCTCATAGTCTGACCAGCCGATGCCCCTCCTAATCTAAATGAGCCGTGTGCCATTAATTAACCTCTCACATCACTGAGCATGTTGGGGACACCAACCTGTCCGAATCTGACATTTAATCCATCAGCACCTTAAAATGACACCACTAAGAGTTACGTCCTCCTCCTTCCCCAGAGCCATCAGCAGCTGCCTTGCCTTGTGTTTCCCACAAAACAGATGCTTTCCTCTAAAGATGGCTGGCACTGGCATTAAAAATAAGAAAAAACAGACACAAAGGAAAAAAAGAGACAAAGAAATGTAAGCAGCACAAATACCGTGCTGATCTAAGTCTATGTTTCCCTTTTCAGAGAAGGAAAAGGCTGCTCCAGAGCTCAGAATGAGCCCAGTTTTCTTTTTTGCCCTTTCAGTGTGAAGTCTAGCTGAGAAGCAATGTCTAATGAGATAGTCAACCTCCTAGAAGCAGACATGGCCCAATATCTACCTACCAGGTCTCCATTTTGAAAATGTGTATAATGGAGGCAAAACTCTCCATCCCAGAAAAATGCTGCAGCAGAGCAGTAGCTACACAGCAACAGCAAGAACAGCAAGGTACTCCAGGTTTCAGTTCTATTCCCCTAGTGATATCTACCACCTCTTACAGCCTCTGTTGATATGCAAGTTAAGGTTACAATCCCCTTTTTTTGTGGAAAAGCCTCAAGTTTGGCCCCTGTTGCCTGCCCCCCCTTTATAACCACAGGTGCTTCCCAGCATTTGGGATTTTCCAGTGCCTCCCTTCACCACGGGTGAGTTTTTTGCAGAATGGGGACCTCAGAAACTCCTATTTTTACAAATTTTTTCATATGGAAATAAAAAGAAGTTAAGTCTTCACTGATGTTTCACTGCATGTGGGTGGACTACAAAAGATGTGGCTCTAGGCGAGATGCTGTGTTGAGTACTTAGCCAGTGGTGAAAGCAGATCACGGGTGGCATCGTAAAAGGAAAGGACCAAGAAAAGGTCCTGTGCAAGCAGAGCAGCAGACACTACCAGGCAAATATCCTCATGGGTCTGCTGAGGGCTGTGCCATTCCTGCAGGACATGGCAGAACCCAGTCAGTTTATAGCAGAGGCAACATTGGGCAGGAGCAAAAGTACCTCATAGCCGGAAACTGGACCAATGGTCATATCCAGTACAGCCAACAGCGTGTTCCACATGAAGAAAACTGAATTCCTTTAGTAATATGAATTCCTAGAGACGCTAGCTATTAAATACTGCTAGTGGCTGAGCTTTATGCAACATCAAAGAGAATAATATTTTTGGTTTCATATAGGCACTGAAAAAAAACCCAACAGAGATGGGGTCTGCACAACTTAACATAGTTTGTTATGAAGCAGACGTTAGCTTTTTTCTTTTTTAAATTGAGTCTGCTTAATCCTTCCTGTGCCTCAAACCATTTTAGACAACCATCTCAACCCTTTTCTATTTAGCTGTATTATTTTACATACATAAGAAACTTTTGTGGTTGTAAAAACTATGGTCAAGGGAGCTAATACTGAGGAACCAGAAACTCATTTTAATATTAGACTCAGTTAGCAAAAGTCCCAATTTAGTAACATCAGAGTGCTTCTCAGGGGGTCACATGGAAGCTCTCCATGAAGACCACCAGCCATGAAAATCACTTCAGACTTCTCTATCAATCTCAGCAGAAAAGCTTTCCTACCCAGAGGTGTTAACTTGGCCCATCACTGGTGAAGAGGCTCCACATCAGGCACCACACACCAAAGAACACCAAAGAACCGAAGTTTCTTCTAGGGATGTCTGTTTTACTTCTGATACTGGGTGAGACGAAACGCTCATCACAGTACCAGCTTCTCAAGCTGAAAGTACTACGCTAGAAACTAAGTACAACTTGAGAATGAAGGAAGGGATGATGGGAGCCTCTCCCTTAGGAGCTGAGACACACAGCCCTAACACACCATTTCTACAGTCACTTTTCAAGGGTGACTTTCCCAGCATTTAGGGGCCATTTCGCTGTCAAAGATCTTAACATTTTAATACGTTTATTTCATTTGTGTACTTCAGAGACACACATGACAGCATGATGCTTTCCAAGAAGGCAAGCACAAGATGAGTAAGACAGCTATTATAGTGAACTCTGGCTGTGAATTTAATTCTTCCGTTTGACACAGGCACACTTGCTGAGGAGCGTCTGCCAGCGATGCATGTTTAAGCAGGGCACTAAATCAATATTTACCATAATTTTGAAAGATGTCTGAGCACAGCCTGGGAACGAAGGCAACACTCGATGCATAACCATCAGTGAAATACAGGGCTCTCAAACTTTCCAGATAATAAACTGCTCGCAGGGCACTGGATGGCAAAGACAGCTAAATCCACAGTATAAGTACCCATAGGTGGGTAGTGCCATTCCAGCCTTCCCTGCTGTGGTCTGAGCCGCAAAACTTGTGCTCTACAATAATTCTTTTTTTTGGTTGTCGTTGTTTTTTTGCTAAAGGCAGTGTCTGAGAGCCTGTGACTCATCTAAGCCCCTTCAGCATGCCTTCAGCGTGCCTTCCCCCCGTCTTCGTACCCTTGCTTCTTAGAGACAGTCTTTAAACTGCCTTTTCCAAAGCCCTCTGCTGCCCTCCACACAATGAATCATCTCCTGGAGAAAGGCATATCTGTAACTGCCAAGCCAGTTTTTGGTACTCAGTGACATCTGGATGAACCCTCTTGGTGCCAAAGGCTCTCTGAGCAGGACTGATCTGGATCATCCGGTAATAAAACGAAAATCTGGGGAAGCTGTATTCCCCACACAGCATAAGAAATACGGAGAAGGGGCTCACTGCAAGTTTATTCCTGGAATTAGGAAGTTCTGAGACAGAAAGAAAAATTGACCATCTAAATGTCTCACCGACACAAAACTCTAAAGAAAAAAAAAAGCCCATCGCAATACCAGAAAGTTCCAGGTTGATAATGCCAAAGTATTTTAATTAAATATTAAACATAAATAGATACACAATGAACAGCAATATGAGCAGTGTTTTGACTGACAGTATGACAGCTGAAACAAAATGAATCAAAACAGTGAAGTAAAAATGAAACATTTCATATATTTAAATGAAACAAAGCTGACACGATTCATTTACATTCACTCTCCATTTAGAATCGTATCAAAACTGAAACCAATTTGTTCCTGCAAAATGTGTCTACTTTGATTAAGCTGCATTTCCTGATGATTGTTAAATTTGAAATGTTTTAGATCATCTCTAATTGAGAGACCTCTTAAAGTCTAGAAACTGCTCAAGACAGAAAGAAAGTATTTTAGATGAGAAAAAGAGATGTGACTAGATGCTGGCTACGTGAAATGGCCATTTCATGATGGCATGTGTCAGGAATATCAAGAGAGAAAGGAATAACACACAATTTCAGGAATGTTTGTGAAATGTGGTATGTGCCTTCTCACTAGCTCCTACGCATTAAAGGATCTCCCACACCTGAAGCACCAGGTTTTAAGTCCCTTCTAGAGTTCTGCTTCCCCAGTGAGGCCCATAAATGTCAGATTTCTTAGTATAAAGAGAAGAGCATGTGGAGAGTTTGTGTAACTGAATTAATAAATCTGTGTTAACACCTTTTCCGCATCTCCCAAAGCACCTCAGCTGTGTGCATCTTTTAGGCTATGATGCTTCAAAGGCTTTCACAGTTGCTTAACCTGAAGCAGACTAATATATATTTCTAAATGTTACATATATTTTTAAGAGACATATATTTTTTAAAGTGAAATAGATACCTAAATGTATGCAGCACTGAAGCATCAGAATACAAACTCCCTGAAACTGTTTTCGTATGCATTTCATACACTGCTGTCAACATCTCTGGTTCTTGCCCTAAACCAAACACAACGTGATAACTAAAATAATAAATAATGAAGCTTTCGGGACGTGCTTTTGGGAGCATGTGAAAGCATGAAAGAGAACGAGATCTGTCTGACAAAAGATGAAGCCAGTCTCCAGGCTTGGATTTACTCAAGGGACCAAAGTCACCTCCATGCCCCACGTGACCCTTTGCTGGCACGCCACACGTCCCAAGCCGCATGAAACACCTTTTTCATGGCTTCTCAACCCATTCTGCGCAGAGGCCAGTCCTCAGGCCACCAACCTGTCCACAGGGACAGGAGGAAACCTGCGGTGTCAGCTGTAACGAGGTGGTGTGCTGCAAACCTACATAGCAGCTCCTTCTCCAGCATATAATTGCACATGAATCACGGAATCACGGAATCTTCAGAGTTGGAAGGGACCTCTAGAGATCATCTAGTCCAACTCCCCTGCTAGAGCAGGATTGCCTAAAGCACATCCCTCAGGGCTGCATCCAGGCGGGTCTTGAAAATCTCCAGAGAAGGGGACTCCACACCCTCCCTGGGCAGCCTGTTCCAGTGCTCTGTCACCCTCACCGTAAAGAAGTTTTTCCTCGTATTTGAACAGAACTTCCTATGTTCTAGCTTGTGCCCATTGCCCCTTGTCCTGTCGCTGGGAACCATTGAAAAGAGCCTGGCTCCGTCCTCCTTCAACCCACCCTTTAGATACTTGCAAACATTAATCAGGTCCCCCCTCAACCTTCTCTTCTCCAGGCTAAAGAGTCCCAGCTCTTTCAGCCTTTCCTTATAAGGGAGGTGCTCCAGTCCCATAATCATCTTGGTTGCCCTACGCTGGACTCGCTCCAGTAGTTCCCTGTCCCTCTTGAACTGGGGAGCCCACAACTGGACACAGTACTCCAGTTGTGGCCTCACCAGTGCAGAGTAGAGGGGGAGAATGACCTCCCTCGACCTACTGGCCACAGTCTTCCCTATGCAGCCCAGGATGCCATTGGCCTTCTTGGCGACAAGGGCACACTGCTGGCTCATGGATAATTGCTGTCTACCAGGACCCCCAGGTCCTTCTCCTCAGAGCTGCTTCCCAGCATGTCCGCCCCTAACATATACTGGTGTTTGGCATTCTTCCTTCCCAGGTGCAGGACCCTACACTTGCTTTTGTTGAACCTCATTAGGTTCTTCTCTGCCCAGCTCTCCAGCCTGTCCAGGTCACGCTGGATGGCAGCACGGCCCTCTGGAGTGTCAGCCACCCCTCCCAGTTTGGTATCATCAGCAAACTTGCTGAGGATACACTCTGTCCCCTCATCTAGGTCATTAATGAATATATTGAACAAAATTGGACCAAGTATTGACCCCTGAGGGACACCACTCGTTACAGGCCTCCAACTGGACTCTGTGAATGAAGAGGGGACAGAAAGGGGAAACATCCTCTCAAGGAGTCTGTGGCCACACAAATGCACAGGTTCCCCCACTCTCCCCTTTGCGTCCACCGCAGACATACCAAAAAGAAACCAATGGCCTGAAAAAGTGCCTGAGAGGAGAAAACATCAGGTGGAAGTGGCAAAACCCCCCATACTATTAGATGCAGATAGTGGGGGAAAGTAACGTGTAAACTTTCTAGAGTATGGAATGGGTTTTCTTTCGTGTTTGAAAAAAGCTCAGAATTTTAAAAATGCTACCAAAAATAAGAAATATTGCCACCTCGCCTACTGCAGGTGTCATTTCTATTTTTGATGCATATTTGATGCAGATTATTTTTGCTTTATTGAACCTGGAATAGAGATAATTACTATTATTATCAATTATTCGTATTTTTCATGATAGACATAAAGGTGAAACAGATTTAAACAAGACCAGGTGCTGAGGAGAACAATGAGGACGATCACACCAACACACGAGCCTGCGTTACGAGAAGGGACAAGCTTGTCTTGTTCAGCCTAGTAAAACAAAATCTCAGAGGGGATATGAATGTTGTCTATAAATACATCAAGGAAGACAACAAGAGAGGAAGGAGAGCTATTTAAGCTAAAGGACAACACTGGCACAAGAACAAATGGATATAAACTGCCCATGAATAAATTGAGGCTGAAAATTAGAAGAACATTTCAAAGCAACAGAGAAGTGAGACTCTTGAACAGTTTCCCAGTGGGAGTGATGGTAGCAAATGACCTAATTTGTTCTAAGATGGATCAGTTAATTAGTTTATGGAAGGGTTTAGCTGACAGAGGCTGGCTATGACAGAGGGCAGGCCCCAACCCCAGATGTCCTTTGCAGCCCCACGTACCTAGGCAATTTGAGGTGTTAATTCAGTTCCTTATTGAATGGTATATTGTCATGGTTTCTAAATCCCAAATGATTGCTTTTTTCCTGAGTGATTCCATTATGCAGTGCCACCGATGTGCATGTTACTTTCCAAACACCAAGGAAAGGTCTCTGGGTGGAGGAATTATATTTTAAGACACACACAGGAGAGCTCGTTAGCACAAGCAAAGGGGTGTGGTGCTAAAATCCTTAGAGTATAAGAAATGAAGGTGAAAGACTAAGGTAGGCCAAGGCAAGAGCACCATCCTTGTGAAAGTTCATGGTCTTTCTCGAGGGAAGCAAACCATGGCACTTCTTTACAACTCTTATTCTTAACATTTCCTTCTTCATCTTTTTATGCACCAAGCATTGAGTGTTTCAATGAGATTTAAGCAAAATTGTGAAGTAAGGGGGTTCATAAATTTCTGAGTGAAGGAGATGGAGATAAGTGGGACTCCGGAGGACAGGAGCTCTTCTTGATTAATCGTTTCTGGATATTCATCACTTCCAGCTACCTGAGAAGGCAGCTCTCCTCCTGCCTCTCACTTTGGTGACATCTTTTCTTGGTACCCAGTCATACCCTCTGGCTGCACTGGCCTTTCTTTGCCTTGATGAGTGCCGATGCTTTTGGGAAGTAGACATGGAAGAGCACAACTGCATCTGAACTTCTCATTGCACCTGTTAATAGATTTTATTGTAAATTTTTCATTTATTATTACTTTAAGGAATGGAAACACACTTTGGTCACTTGAATGACCACAAAAACATGAGCACAGTGAACTGAAATGGCTCATTTTCCACACTGTTTTCCAACGCAAAGCATTTTATGAGGCAGGCAGGTTTGTTGAGAAATCTTGGAGAGAAGAACTGTTCTTTTACATGCTCTGAAATGTCCAATACAGTCCTTCCCTCAGCGTGAAGCCTCTCCCTGTTTTCAGGGTTTAGGGGAGAAGGTTGTAGCGTTTTTTGTTGGGTTTTTGGTTTTATCGGGTCTTTTGTTTGGGTTTTTTTTGTTTGTTTTAAAGGTAAGTCCCCTTCAGAGGGCATTGAAAATGCACCTTGTGTGACTTAAGGGACTACCAAAAAATGTTTTCAACAGATGTGGCATTTAAGGGCAGAAGACAATTGCACTTAATAAACAGGGTTATTCTAGGGAAAGGATGGTCTCTTGTCTAAATGTCACTCTGGTACTTAGTTTTGTCTTTGAAAAGTGCAATCATGTAATTGAAAACTCCCTGCAACGTTGTGTTTTCTGTTGGAAGTTTTTATATAGCGGTTTTTGTTTGGGGTTGTGGTTTGCTTTTTTTCTTAACGTGGATCACTTGATAGTGAACTTCACTGTTTTCTGGTCAAATTGTGAAATAGAAGGTTCTTCCCTTAAAGGATACACGTGAAGGATATCATCTTTCTTCTCAGACAACTGCCCACACATAATGTCCAACTAACTCAAAAGGCAACCACGGGTTTTAAAGGTACCGTTGAACATCCTGCATGGATCATTTGGAGGGTGACCCCATCGCGATGTCAGCCCAGGACATTTTGTGCCTACCGAGCTATAAGTAGGAAGGCAGTCTGGAGACAAAGACTGAAGGATAGGATATCAAAACTCATTCCCATTTCCTTCTGTGCCTCTTAAGTGTCCAGTAGTCAGTGGCAATCCTGCCAACCTTTCCTCAGGCACTCAACTCCCCGGAATCCAGTTCAGGCATCAAGCGCAACATTGTCTTCTGCGTCAACCCACTGTGATACACAAAGCTACACAAAATACATCGCTTAGAACTGCTTGTTTTGTTACCAGCTTGAATAGTTCTGTCTATGCAAAAAGATTAAATAACCCACTGAACGGTTGCCTGTCCGGAGGCCAAGCAGTGTAGTTACATCCATCCAGCTGAAGTCCCTTGCTCCTCCAAAACAGGGAGCATATGCTGACAGCCCACTGGGAAAGGTCTTTAGCCTCTGCTATGGCTGGAGCTGTGCCCAAACACTTCTGGGGATAGCGACAGATGAAAACTATGCCAGCAGCTCTGCTAAGAGGCTAACAGCATGGACAACCACAAGCGGCTCTCAGGCGCTGCCCTGGCCCTCTTTAGTTCACTCGCACAGATTGACTCAACACAGCAGACGTTTCGGAGGGAAGAAGTGAGACCTCTGTAGTCATACAGTGCTTTTGTAACAGAATGGCAGGACTAACTATGATATCATAGGTTTTTTTTTTTTTTTTTTTTTTTTTGGTTAGAAAATCCCTCAGAAGGCAGTATGGGGAAAACGTTAGTCTTAATCCAAAACCCTCTAAGGACAACAGAAAGAGACTCGCAACAGCTTCTGCGGGCTTGTGTGAGCTCTATAGACTCAGGATGGGAGAGAAAGTAATGCCATGGATTAGAAGTTAGTTAAAAATAAAACAGTAAGAATACATGGCACTTTTCAACATAGCAAGGATAGGAAGAGGTTTTTCCCAAGATGTCCGTTTATAGATTTTGTGGGTAATGTGTTCTCAGAAGTGGCAACACTTGCAAGCAAGTGAAATAGCTGTAGTCAGGCTAGGAAGCACTGAAAGAAACTGTATTTACACGTTAACAAGGCAAATTACAGGATGATTTGATCAAACCTAGTATTTTGTCAAATAATCAGTATGTATGAGCCACAATTTGACAAAATTATGTAACTTTGCCTATTCTGATTCGGGTGCCAAGCTAATGCAGCAAGTAAAAATAAGCACATATAAAAAGCATTAACCATAAAGGACACATCACCAATTACTGTAAATTGCTCCCAAAGCCAGTAGATCTAAATTAATTTAGGTTACTTTGGCTACAGTGTTGCGACAGCAGTGATGCCAAAAAATCTGAAAGCAATCATGGATGAATTTAAATTCCTGTAGCATGAAAGGGCACTTACAAAACAGGATTCCTCCACAGAGAGAAGAATTACCAATGGCCTATCTACTAAAAAACATACAATATTGGTATATTCAAGCCCCCTGGAAAAATGAATTAGTGGAGGAGCACTGTATGTAAAAAGTTCTGCAAACAGATTAAGCTCCTGAATCTGCATGGGTATGGACCATGCGCTACTGGATTACAAAAACACTGATATGGTTCTACTCTCTCACTGTAAGGTAAGGACAAGTTTTACTGAGGACACAACTTTTGGGATGGACAACTGAACTAAAGAGACCAAGTTTTCTGAACAGGGCAGCAACTACTTCAACTATATGCACAGGAATTGATCAAATAGTAAAAAAGGCATAAGGAAAAAATTCTTCATGCCGTAGGTGGATGCATTCTGAAACAGCTGCGTTTAGATAATGCAAAAGCATAAGCTGTTTTTCCACTTATTTTCCAGTAACACAGTGACTGGTGCATGAAATGAATGAAGCTGAGTTGTTATACTGGGAGCTATCACCTGATTTACAAGTTCAATGATACGGGGAGACAAAAGACAGCAATACTTGAACATGGAAATTTAGATAAGAACTAGCGAAAACATCAGGAAACGATTATGGAAATTTTTAGGTCCAAACCAAAGAAATTAAAAGTTCATTTTGATCCAAATGCTTAGACGGTCTTTAATATTTTGTTTTGGTGGATGACAGTCAGCTATTTCCCTGATGTAATTCTGCTTATTCACAGAAAAAAAATTTACAAAATCTTTTTTTTTTTTTTTTTTTTTCCCCTGGAACACAGTGGGCAATGCCCTGAAATACAATTCAAAGGAAATTTTTTTTACTCACAATACCGAACCTCTCTTTTTTGGCAGAAACCTCTATGAAAGAATCTGGGGTTTGTTTTCATTTTCACTGCTTCCACCTTTTCAGCCCTTTACTAAATCGGGATCCCACTTTGTCCAGCTTGGCTGCCAGGCCGGCGGCACGTACATCGCCTGCAATGTGTTGTGCCGCTACCACAACGCAAACACCTCTCCCGAAGGAGGTCCTCCACCACCAGAACGGCAGCACAGTGGCATCCAAGGCAAAGAAGAAAGCAGCAGAAAGGTATGAGAAAAGCTGTAGGCATGAACGGCAAGGTTCACTAAGTTCCTGAAGTTTAGCCAGTGTCCTCGCAAAAATGAACCACGCTCGAATAAAGTCCATAGAAAGCAGCGTAAACTACAGCCTGAAGTCTGTAATTATAACGTTGTGATGGCTAAGATTAAATACGAAGGCTGATGATGGCGTTCATCTCATTTCCTCTGACACCCTAACCTCAGGCATCAATGTCGGATATTGTCAATGGAGAGAAATGGGCATTTCCAGCAGTTTTCATCTAAACGTCTCAGCCTGGTAATAAGCAGTCCTTGAGAGGTGTCTGTGTCTTCCTGAATATTGTCCCTTTGGTGACTTGTTTGCCCACAGAAATGAACTCTCATGGCCCTCAGTTGGGAGAAATTAATTGCACCCCAAACAAGCAAAGAAATTCAGAAAAGACAAGATGTTTGTAGTGTCTCATATATTAACAATGGGCATTTCCATTAGCCACACAAAAAGCTCATCTTCATTTTAAGCTTGACTAGTTCCACTTAGCTATTTTAGCCTTTCTTAGTTCCACACAGTATTGGGGCAAGACTTAAAAAAATTGGCAATAATAGCAAAATTCTTACTGGACTCTGTGGCCTTTTACCCGCTTCTCTCTTTGCTGATAAAATGTCTTTTTGATGCAGAAATTTTTGTGGTTTTTTTAAGATAGCATCGATTTCCTTTTTCTTTTTGCAGTTCTGGGGTGGGTTGCTGGGGGAGCTGTTGGAAAGAACACCAAGATTTCACAGCGTATGAGGTGGCCTTGTTGTGCCTTCCTTGAGATAGCCTGTGTCCCACAGACTGTACATACGCTACAGCAAAAATAATGCTAAAGGATAATTTTCTCCTATAAAGTCAAAGTTCTAAGTGATCGAGACTCCTAAAAAAGCAGGATTAATTATCTTAGTTACCTTTACCCAAATCCTCTGTGCTATTTTTTTCTGCTGTGCGCGACTTTTAAACTGACTTAAAAGTCAAGGGTTGCAGTATTTTGTGTAGAAAGGATGTTTTTTCCTGCAGTATTTAACTGCAGCTGTTGGCACGTCAATCTTTCTTCAAAGTTTCAGTGTCCCCTTCTGCCCATGTTTTTTTTCAGTCTGACACAGTTTTGTGACACCCACGATTTCCTCCGTCTCTTATAATTTCACGCATCTCATTCAGGTCTCTTCACATTCAGTTCTTTCACTCTTAATAGAAATGAATTTTCCTTAAATTGTCTTTTTAATATGTATATTGTCACGGCACAAAGCTTACTCATACCTGTAATGCCAGTGTTTCCTGTCTTCCCCCACATTTTTTACATTTTTTTCTTCCTCCACAAAACACACTGTTTCAAAGCAATAAAGTAAGTAACGGAAAGTACACAATAGCAGGGCTTTCTTGGAGACAGGGGCTAAAGGCGCCCAATTCCACAGGAAAACATGCTGATTCCCAATCATGTTAACAGAGTTCAGTGCATTAAATATAGCCCCATGTCAGTATTTTACAGATTTGCCGTGCACAATAGACAGTAATGGCTCCATAGAAGCTCTTAGGGCCTTTTATGAGAACTCTCAACATGAGAGAGTCTTTTATTCTTTTTGACAAGTTGATCTTTTAAACTACTCTAGTAAAGGGAAGAATGGAACAAGGCAAAGCTAAAATTTTAGCTTTTGCTCAGCATGTCCGGATCAATGCTAATTAAAGACAAACTATAAAAGAGAGACTGCTAGGGATTTCAAGTCTAAATGTAATTATGTGTAATCTAACTATTAAAAACAGATCAGGAAGCTAGATGTTGAGTTTTAATGAATCTCCATTTTCCTCAGACTGAGACATCTGCAGCTGTATGCAGAGCTATGTGAAAAGCATTCACAACAACCCAAATTTAGACCAAACTCACCTGATTTTGGGTTTTGTTATGACAGCCAATCTATTAGAGAGTTGCATAATCCTTTTGCTGCTCTATATAGGCAGTCAGTGGAGTGAGCGGAGCACAGAAGTGATGTGATTTCAGTAAGCCATGTTGCTGAGAAGACTTACAGCTCCATTCTGAACTAGATGATTTTTTTTTTCCTGGGTATAAAAGCATAATTCTTTTCAAGGACAGATAAAGTATGCTACGATAATAGAGGTGGGAAGTACTGAAGGCATTTAGTGTACGATCTAGCCATCATGCCTGCATTATTTCCGGCAAAGATGGCACGTAGCTCCCCAGAGATGGGAAGGTATGTCTGGGGGTTTTTTTGAGGGTTTTTTTGGTTTGGTTTTTTTTTGTGTATGTGTGAGTGTCAGAGATTGCTGTGAACCATTTGTAAAATGCTTAGGAAGAAAAACTCAAAATTGCGGACTCTGTTGACAGTTTG
Organism: Chroicocephalus ridibundus; assembly: GCF_963924245.1. Classification (NCBI taxonomy): domain Eukaryota; kingdom Metazoa; phylum Chordata; class Aves; order Charadriiformes; family Laridae; genus Chroicocephalus; species Chroicocephalus ridibundus. The sequence continues at coordinate 8,738,721 of NC_086285.1, read as the reverse complement.
CCATGGGCAGAAGTGTGCTTTCTATTGATGAGCCCCCCCCAATTTTTCCTTTCTGCCTCTCTGTGGAGAGAGAGGATATTTTTTAGTAGACCAATTGATAAAGCTGGAAAAACTGTCAAGCTTTTGGATAAACAAAGACCTTCTCCAGGTCTGACACAGAAACACCCATCTTCCAAAACAAATGTAAGCTAAGAACAGCTGTGCAGAATTTAAAGAAATATCTTAATCAGTTAGACCATCTGAGAGAAAAGGCAGCGTGCACCTGTGAAGCAGAAGGGGCTGTTTTGCAGAGGTCAGGGTGCTAAGATGGTTCCTCCTATGGGAAATGGAGGGGAAGACAGGTAATTCATCAGCAGCACCACACGGAAGAGTTCCTAAGGAAAACAGAAAGTTTCCTACAGACACAACTTTTACCAAGCTGGTACCTGAGTTCAGCTAGCTTCCAAACGGAAGGGACAGACGGAGATCAGAGGTGACATCAGGGGAGCCTCCCTCACGGCACAAGCCAGTTGATTTACGCAAGAGAAGGGTGAGACTACGGCACTGTGGAAATCCAGAGAGGACTGCGGGCCTCTGCATGCAATCCTCAAAGAAAAGCGTCAATCATTACAAAATATTTTCCTGGAGTGCTGCCACCATCCTTCGGTAGGACACAGGAACAGCACCACCAGCTATGCTGAGCATGCAGAAGGTCCAGAACTATGAATAACAATCTGCTCCTTTCCAGAGAAGTAGTCAGCGTGCATCCATCACTGCTCTTTCCAGTCTGCCTCCTGGTTTGAAGTCAGACTGGGGAATTTATAAAGTCAACGTGGCCAAATCCAAGTTTTCTTCAAGTATATGCTTGAAACTCTGCAGTTCCAGTCAGCAAGCAAAAGTCTCACAAGCACTCCAAATTTAATGAAACCATCCAAAGATCAAAATTATAAAGATGAAAACGAAAAGTGTATACTACCATAGATTATCAATGGTTTATAATATTCAGGATTTTTTTTATCTGCCTATGACAGTTACACCCGAAGGCTGTGTCTGGTACAGACAGAGGGTGGGATTTCCAAAAGTACCACTTGATGCGACCTGGCTCTTGCCAAAGGCAAACTCACTTTAGTTAACTAATAGTCGTTGCCTCGCAAATATGTCACCTTGACTAATCATCCTTCCACTGTACCAGGACACAGCATGAGTTAAAAAGCCCTGAGGACTTCTGAGCCTTGAAAGACATGCAATTACCCTGGAGATGAATACAACCACAAATTTATAAATCTTTATTTTTTCATGCTGGTTGAAAAAAAGGGCAGCAGAAATGGCTAAGTGGGACAGAAGGAGGTGAAAGATGGAAAAGCATCTTTGCACATACTTCCTGTTCCTCTTCATCCTCGTATTTAATCTCTCTAATCTGAGCTGTGAATTTCCAGGTCAGTAGTTAGTGGGAAACAATACAGATTGTGGGACAGATGCTTGTCCAGGAGTCCACTGGTACTGGAGCAATACTAGGTCTTGCTCCTCATCTATGCTGAAATTGTGTAGGCTGAAAGATGCCAGTTATCAGCCAGCATGAAGAAGTCCCTGCAATATACAAACACCCATTGGAAGGGATGTCTCTCCAAGAAAATGATCAGCAATGTAAAGCTCGAGATTTTCAGGACCATTTACTCTGTCAGGTTGTTGCACTGTCCCTTAAGGACCTTGCTACTCCTGGTTACTTCAAATTTTAGCACCTGAGCCAAAAATTTTCTATAACATGGTTTCAAAATTTATTCTGGACAGAAGCACAGGAAACATTTCCAAATAAATTTCCGATGCATCTGAGACTTGTTGTGTAAGTTATTGAGCTGGGATACATAGCACCATCACTGGGGTGAAATCTCGTGCCCGTCTTTCACAAACATGATCTCTGCCAACACACTTTGTACTAAGCAATACTTCAGCATTAAGCCAGAGACTGCCCAAAGTTCTTATACAGGTTTCATTTCCCTTTCTTGTTATATAAATCAGAAAATTCTCCCTATAATCATCTTGTCTGAACCAAGATGATGAGAGAAAATGTCCTGGGGCACTATCTGAGACGCCAAGGTCACAGGAAAAAACGTATTCCCATGAACAATAAAGGTAATGGTTCGTCTTTTGAATTTGCTGTAATGTCAATTCAATTTTAGTTTAAATTTCAGCAAAATTACTGCAAAACTATTCTTGTTTTTAATAGTGTAAATGCCACCAATTATAAACCCAGATGAGCAGTATGAAAAGGAAATTATTTCTTTCCAGAGACATCCAAAGAGGGGGAAATGGGATCAGTCCGCCTAGCGCATTTATAGCCCTCACGTCACATACCCACGTGGTGGTAGTTCAGAAGCTATCAGTTTTCTCACACTGCATAGACATTTCTCAGTGTTTTCCTACTACAGCTTTAACATTACATTTTACCTGTTGATTTTCTTGTTTCCTTGCATCCTGTATTTGAATTCATCCAAAGCACTTGCAAAAGTCAAAATGGTCAGAGCCTGAAACATGCAGAGTAAGAGAAGATACTCCTAAATCCTGTGCTAAAGTCACCTAAGTTGTTTTTGGTTTTTTTGCTATTCTTCAAAAAAAAAAAGCCAAGGGGTATGCCCTACAAATGGCACTGTAAAGGGATAAATTCCACTCCTTGAAAATCCCACAGAAGCAAGAAAACTTTTCAAAGCCTTCCACTTGAGGGATGCAGGTTCCTGGACTGGGAACTGTGCTAAAGCACCCAGTTCTACCCATATGCTTCATTCTCTGCTGCTTTTCACCTTTAACGTGCATTTTCAAAAGGAGTTGATTGCATATTTGCTCGTAACCTTCCCAAAATTATACAATCACAATAGTTTTGGATGGATCATGAAATAAAAGGTCATTTCCCATATCCTCACTTTCCGAACACCCCCCATACACACACGCCTCTGCTCGGTGCCACTGACGCTCAAATCTGCCACCCAAGGCAAGGTTGCCACTTGTTTCAATACAGAAATTGGCTCAAAGAGTCCAGCTCCCGCTGGGTAGACCAGAGGAAGGAGAAGCCCCAGTTCATAATTAGTGTATGCTCACCCGAGGCTCCTGGGCTGGCCGCTCCATTGCATGGGATTAGATTATCAAAGGTGACAGGAAGGTGGAGTTTTAACTCATACTCTGGTACTTGCTCCCATTACCGTCCTAATGCCTCTGCAGGGCTAGTGCCTGCCAAAATACCGTTTGTCAGGATGGAGCCTTAGGGTTTGAGCCTATGGACATTACCTACAGCATGGAGAGGGCAGGGCTGGAAGAAATGCCTTTGGAGCAATTCACGTGAGAAAACTACTCCCACGTTAGCACTGGCTGGGCTGTATCTCAGCACCCACCGGGTCCTGCCTGGGGCTGCCCCCACCCGCCTTCGCACTGACTATGGACTGAGTGATAGCCGTGTTCTAGAAACAGAAACAGAAATAAAGAAATGAAATTAGAATCAGTCCGCTACAGATGGCTCTGTCACTATAAAAGCCGCCTGCTCTCAAATTAACATTTGTTTATACATAAATTTAGAACACCACAATAATTTAACACCCTCAACAAAAATGAACTCTTCTGAGTGGTTCTTCTCTTCCCAGCGGATAGCGGGAGGAGGAAAATGCTATTTTCCCTTGAAGGCATTCACAGCAGAAATTCAACGGCAGCACAAACAGTGACAGTATTGTGGATGGAGTAAATGCTTCCTGGGTGCCAGCATTCACTCTGCACAAAAGACTCGGATAGCATTGACGAGTTTGCAAATACCAACTTGGAGTAGACACAGAGTACCTATATCAACCTCTCAAATCTAAAAAAATGTACAGCCAGGTGTTAAATCACTAAAGCTGTCAAGCTTAAAGCTTATGCAAAAATGAAAAAAGTAACAGGGCTTGGAGGGAGAAAAAAAAAAGAAATAATAATAATAATAAAAGAAAAACCATGATAAAAATGAGAAGTTTTAGCACACTGACCAGGAAAGTGATTTGGAACTGTTTAAGAGATTAAGGATTGTTACTGTGAGGAAAAAAACCCAAAGCTGTAAGTCCAATATGCGGCTGAAATGAAGGCGGCAAACAAAATGTGTGGTTGCTAGGGGAATATAATATAAATCAAAAGCGCTACTATAATTGCTATACACTGTAAGGAAGTGATAAGACCTCTCTGGGTATATTATACCTAGTCTGGGTTATCACATCGAGGAAAGCTCCCATGCTTTTTCAAAGAATGCAGTGCAGAGCAAAACAAAGTGAACAGCAAGCCTGCAAAATTCAAATTCTTAACTACAAAAAGAGTTTGAATGAGAAACTCACAAACGCAAAAGACAAAAGCTGACAGATGTGAGTCTGAACATTGGGTATTATTTATCAAAAAAATTCTATTGAGGCCTGTCGGCCCCAAAGCTCGTTATTTATTAAATTCTTGCCCCTTACTGAAATTGATGAAGTACACAAACAGCTCCTAGCCATCCCCACGTCCCCCATCTCTCTGAGGTTGCAATAGAAGCTGTTTCAAAGTCCTGAATCTGTCCTGGTCAGAAGTAACCCACCTTTGTAGCCAGTCCCAACCCATCAGTAAAGATCCCAAGTGAGATATGATCTTATACAGATTCAGAAGTGAGCCTTGGACCTTGATCCAAGCCTCCTTCCAGCAGAGGCCTCCTGAATCACCTTGGACAAAGAACTACTTCACGCCACAGTTTCCAATAGCAGAAAGGGGCAAGGAGGACTTCCCTGCCTTCTAGGAGTAACATGACGATGAATGCATTAAACAACACTTGTCTTCCATGTTAGAAAGACATAGTGTGGCTGTGACCTAGTGAAACATTACTTCTCTTGATAAATTGGCAGATTCTGTCTACCTCACACCTCAGACATACTCTAGGTTTTAGAAATCGGGATGCAAAATATGGAATGGATGCCTCAGGCAAAAATCATAGGACACAGCTCGTAGTTTTCACACGTGTACAAAAAGATAAAGAATGATCTAGAGTCATCCCACCTGACTTTCAGTGCTTGACTCAAGGCACTAAGTTGGGAGTGCAGCTACCTCTAACTACAGTCTACGCCCAGGAATGGTTTCCCTCAATACGTTCAGCTATAGCACCTCCAAAAGACGTCAAACTACAGCCCATCTGCCAAGGTAGAGTTTCAATCCAACACTGTAATCGCCTTACTCCATCATCAGTGCCTTGTGTCAGATAGCCAGTCTTTGCCCTGGGTGATCGGCTCTCACAAACTTCCTTTTTCACTGCACTTCAGGTGACTCCAAAGATCTTAGTTTGTGCTTCTTCATTTGTAATTCATGTATCCCCATTAATGGTCTATTTGTTGATTTATCGACCTTGTTTTTAAGTTTGTTAAATATACAGTAAGCCATATAAACTGCGGCAGTGTAGTCATAAAACACAAGCAATACATAAGAAAAACTCATTACCAAATGCCTTATTTCTTATTATAATAGAAATCAAAACAGCAGTAATGTTACTGGTCTATTTTCCTAATATATGAGAGTTGTGTGACCTTTTTCAGCGCATGAAACGCAGTGGCCCAACACTGACACTGCCTAGGCCAAGACTGGAAGCTCTGGGACAGACGCTTGTGGAGAATGTTTCATATATCAGGGGGGAAAAAAAATTACTTTTGAGCATGTCCATCAAACCCCACTGACTATGAAGAGAGGCTGTGGGGAACCAGCCTTCTCACTTAAAGTTGTCCGTAAGGTTGGATGAACCCAAGCACGTAACTCCCTGTGGCAAAGAAAATCAGGTCTGAGCATCAAGAGTAAAATGCTGCTGCTGCTATCCAAGCCACCTGTTGGAATTGGGAGAGGATCCTACCACATGGATAGAGCGAGGATGGAATTGGGCAGGTTACTACCAAATACGTTAAAAAAGATTCAAGAAATAAGGTAGGAACAGGACGCAGGACCTGATAAAGCGCTAGCCAAACTCCAACCTGGAAAAAGGAGTTTCCACACCAAGGAAAAAGAGAAACACTAAAATTCTGGATAAAACTCCCTTATAGTTGGAGAAAAAAGCCCACAAAATAAAACAAAACCCCACAAGCAACTCTACCTGGGAAATTCTTTATCAAAATGTCAGAGAGTTCACATTTCTCTTGTCATTAAGAAAAAAAAAAGGAGTAAATATGAGTAAATGTTTCTGTGTGTGTAAAGTATGACTATTATAAAAGTAATACCGTATCTTCATCAGGTATGGGCTCTGACCCATTGTGCAACGTGCTATATAAATCTGGACAGAAAGAGAGCTTGTGCACCGGAAATCTCAAGCCAAATTCCAGAGAGGACGCAGTACACAGATACAGACAGGAGAGAAACAGGGAAGGGAATGAAGGATGGTAAGGAGCAATAATTTGAAGGATTATAAAGGATGACAGTGGAATAGCTTCATGAATGCTTACACAGAGCTTCTCCTGTGCAAAGGAAGAAAGCGTGGAAGTCCTTATTTGAAGATGTATCTAGGTAAACAGTGCTCACATGTACAATCACATCTTGTGAGTATGGCTCAGACTCCTCGTTACCTGTTTTCAATCCTTCTTCTGTTTTAGTTCTTGCACACATAACCATGCTGGTGAAGGGCATCAAAGGACACTAGGTCTTGCCACAGATACTTTTTTATCTCCCCAGCTGCTCCTACAGAAACGGCTTTCCTTCCATCTCCACTTGTGCTGTCACTGGAATCATTTGTGGGTGTCAGCTCAGCCTCCCTTGGGTGACCATGAGCCCCACAGATCTGGGGCTTTGTACAGGGGTCATTTGCCCGGGGAATCCCACCCCTCATAAACAACTCATTAGACATTGCAATAACCTGCTCACTCCAAAAAGGAGCAAGACCTGTTAAAAACTACACGCTTCCCTTTTATCTGCTGGTCCTGAGGACACAAGTCACAGGCTGTGTTACGAAAGGTCCGTAACCCCATCACGGCACAGCCAGTCCTTGCAGCAATAACTGCTCCTCACCCACAAAGGGCTCAACCTTTCCTTACAGCAGGAATGCCCACGAGTGCAAAGGAAGATGCAGAGACCTCGTGCTTCACCATTACGTTGTTGCCTCGGGAAGGCAGCATGCTCTAGATGACAGTTTCTTTGCTAGTAATTTCTTTGCTGGGCCACTTTCCAGAAGCCTTAAGCAGGATGCCGTATCTCCTTTATTTGTTAGTGACCCATAGCCTTTAAAATAGCATTATATTGCTGGCTGGGAGGGCAGAGAGAAAGAAAAACAAGGGGAAAAAAATAAATTAACTCCCTGGGCAATGGAGCTACTGAAGTCTGGTCTTCTATGGCTCTGTGGCTCATGACTAGATTCTCTGATGTCTAACAAGGTATCAGCTCCCGCTGATGCATTCCTATTAACCCTCTTTTGTACAGTGCCTCCAGTGCCCCAATGAGTAAATCCATACTGCAGCCTTTTATATGGTGGAGGCTCAAAAAGAGTCTCTCCCCTCTACAAAACCATCGATATTCATGAAGCTTGCTGGGCCTTTCATCAGATGTGGTTGATATTGGCCAGTTGAATCAAGAAACTGCTGGGGAGGAGGAGGAGAAGCAAGTGTGCATTCACACACACATTGTGATCACCTAACACCTCATTACCCCAGGAAACCAGACTAAAGATCTCGCCCTCTTGCCATCGAGCAACCATTTCCACCAGAATGAAATGACTCAGACTATATCAGAGAGGCAAGTTCTCAACACGTCCGCCGTGCTAACTATGCTCAGTCAATGCAGAACGCACCAGCTCCAGGCTCTGAATTAACATGCAGACCAGCAATACAAAAACCCCAGCCTTTCTTGCAGTTTCAATTCATCAGTCCAAGCAGGGATGAGCATACTTTATTTTTCTCCCCAGATGGTTGGAAGCTGCAAAGTAATTTAGCAGGCTATGTTCTTCTTAAAAATTATCATGCTTTTTCTTTCCTGGGTGACTTCTACATCCCCTGCTGACTGGTTTAATGGTACTAAGAGTTATGGAATGATATTGTTTTTATTATGTGCCTTTTTTATTTTTAAATTGCATTTTGACACATAGGCTATCCGTTCATGGGTCTTTAAAGAAGCAGCTCTGCCCAAGTGCCTACGCTATCTAAGTAACAGAATGGCTACCTTGAAAAGAAACTGAAAACAAGCCAAGGTGCCTTTGGGATGCCAGTGTTCATTTTCAGTCCTTTCATTTTGCTGTTCTCCAAAGATGCCATGAAACCACTTACTGACTTGTGACAGTAAGCAAAACACTTCAGGAGCCATGTAGAGAAATCAGGAAATTGCGTGATTTTAAGAAAAGATTGTTCTCTTCGCTAAGGCCTCACAATGTCGGCGTCTTCCTGCCCGCTGTGCCCCCAGGAGCACTGGGCACGACTCTGCAACCAGTCCGCTGAGAAGGGAAAGGGCCACAATCACAGAATGGTTTGGGTTGGAAGGGACCTTAAAGATCATCTAGTTCCAACCCCCCCTTGACACAACCAGTGTCAAGGACCATTCGTGGGCACTAGCACTGAGGCCTTTCTAAAGTTCAATTGTTAACACAGTCACAGGCATGGGTTTTGCCCAGGCCACCTAGTGGTCCCCCAAGCAACTCCTGGGTGCAGTTTGGGAATTAACACAGGTGATGGCCCATTGCCGAAAAGCAATCGGCATCCTTTCCCGGAGGCTCCAAGAGGTTAGCAATAGAGATGCAGGCAGTTTATGCCAGATGGCTTCGGTGTCTGAGAACTGTCCCAGGCACATTTAATCTACTGGAGTCGAGGCCACCTGTCAGTCTAAGGGAACAGAAATGTGCAGGCTGTTCTGCACGGGGACATCACGTACCCTTCTCCTGCCTCCTCTCCATAAGGACCAGGCGTTACAGAAGGGACCACATAGGGAAGCAGCAGCATAGAAGGGTGCACTGGGGATAGCAGGGACAATTAATTCAATCCCACTAACACTCAATCCAAAAATCTGTCACTGGCAGATTATGGGGCAGCAATCTGAAGAGTGCTCTAACATGAGGAGTACAGCAGGGAAAGGAACAAGTTGTACCGCAGAGTCACAGGACTTCCAGCCAGCTGCTGGCACCCAGGTTTCAGTCTTCTGCTGACAGAGAACCAACAGACTGGGTCCAGAAGAGATCAGAACTCATTTAAGGTGATGGTCGTCACCTTGCCTAACACACTGCAGACTGGAGGCAGGCCCTCCACCTTCCTAGTCCATGCCATAGCCCTCAGTAGCACCAGGGCTGAGAGCAGCGCCCATGTTTATCCAGAGCTCAGCAGAAATCTGTTCTGCATGCTCAGGTGGACTTTTTCCCCCTTCAGTTCATAGTCAGCTGGAGACAGTCACCTCCGGGGACAGAAAAACCTCCTACTACAACTAGTCAGCTGTATAAATCCACCCCTAACGAGCCGTTTCAAGCTTGTACTGCAGGGTACAAAGCACACATGCATTCCACAAAACACAGAGCGCTTGAATGCTCCAACCTACACCTTCCTGCCATTTCTGAACTGAGCAGCCAGAAGGCACCAGAACCATCACTGCCATCCATCAGCAAGAGCTCTCAGGATCAAAAACACCCCAGGAAAGCCAGCTGGGGCTCTGACTGCCCCCTTCCAGGCAGCAGCTACCGAGAAGAGCCAGTAACGTCTAAGCAGTGGGAACTGGGGATCTACAAGCCTCCCCCACCTTCTGCCACTGACCTGCAATGAGACAGCGAGCAGAACACTTTGCCTGCCTGATTCCACATTTCACACGTTATTTGTTGTTTATTTTGGGGGATGATGAACAGTAGGAATGTTCTCTTAGAGCAGTTTAAAAAGCAACTAGCACGCATCTCTAATAAAAGGCTCACCACAATTCAAATGCAAAGTGATTCTGTGATAGACATCTTCTCAAAAGATATTTGATTTTTACCCCTTTCTATCCAGTACCACCTTTTCCTTTGGTTCATCTCTAATTCTGTTCATTTGCCTTAACCACAGAGGCCAGTATAAGGCAAGCTTTGGGAAATGTACCGGCATTATTTAAAGATTTATCCCTGCTGCAACAAAATCCTTTCATGCTTCTGATTGCTAATTACAAGCAAATACTTTGATAGCTGTAGAAATCAGTTAACCATCCTCCCACCTTCCAAGGCACTGCGTCAAACTTGTCACTACGTATGAATGCACGTCTTAATCCAGTTTGATCACAACCTGGAACGAATAAGCTAAGAATAGGCTGATGCAACCGAGCACAGGAAAGTTGAAAACATTTGCTCACTATTTGGGACTCCATTTCTCTTTGAATTAATGAGCGCGGTGCTATAAATATCTAATTTCCATGAATTTCAAATAATGCGGGAAGCACATCTGGGATGTCAGTGTTGGAAAAGAAGTGTGTTTGCTTCTATACTGCAGCAAACTTCCATTTCCATTTTAACTCGAGGCTCCAGCCAAGTCCCTGTGGGAAGTGCAACGTCTTCCTGCCAACATTTGACCCTCCCTGGAGGACTTTTAGCCAGTGACCAGTTGTGCTGGGAGAAACACCACAGAAGCTGGCAAAACCCCACAAACTCTAACCTGGCTAATTGACTTTGTTAGAAATACTGTTCACAAAGAACAGAATTGAGCCAATGAGCCAAATTCAGCATTGCTGTTAGAAGATACATATATTCATTGTAAGAAAGTATACTTCCGTGATTTAATTTCACACATGCAATCGAAGGACATATAATAGGATGCTTGTCTTTTATATGGAATACAGTGTTTTTTGTTTATGTGACAGCACATTCAGCTCCCTGATAGCAGGATTTCCATCTTGAGTTTGAATATGCCTCTATCGCACACCTACAGCCTTCCATCACAGGCAATATTTATATTAATTAATTTTATTTTTTCTTGAATCTAGGTTTTTATAATGTTTTGTTTGCTCCAGAGAGACGGGCATGGCTACACATGTGCTAAAACTGTTCTCCCAGAAACAAAAATGAGCGCTCAGGAATTCTGTTCAGCCCGAGAGCTGAAACCGGAGATGGATGGAGAGATGGTAAGTCCCAAAACAGCAGTTCCTCTTGTTGTTGTTGTTGTGGAGTTTTTAAATTATTTTTTTAAGTGCACAAGCAGACAACTGCCTCATTCCTCAGTCACAGCAGGTTTAGGATCCATATGCTCTTCAACAAGACCTGGCAGAAGATTTCCGCTGGAACAGATTTCCACCAGGAAAAGCCAGATTGAGGAAACCAGCTCTGTTTACACAACCATACCAATTTTGACAAAATTTTGGAGGAAAGATAAATTCTGATTTTTTATCAGCTCCAGTCCCAGCAGTTGACTCATGCACCAAAAAAAAAAAAAAAAAAAAAAAAAAAGTGCAGAATTGAATCCTCATCCTTTATAGATTTTTATGTATTCTGGCTCCGTGTGTAAAAACTTGAATGAGCAGAATTGGCTGGATCCAATTACATCATTAATCACTTCTGCAGTCTGCTGGTATGAGACTTGAAGTGGGTCTCTCTTGATGTTATGGGGGCAAAAAAAGAATCTCTCCGTTACTACTGAGTTAGATTTACGTGCATGGCAGGGGTATGGGTTGCTTCCATGCATACCGGCGTGCTTAGTGCGAGAGCAGTGCTACAAGAAAAACTTCAGGACTGGTCAACAGAGCTCTGCCTTCAAATATCTCAAACAAAACTGTGCCAGCTTAGTCAACACTGAATCACAGGCTAATGCACTGCATTATTACTGAGACACAGAGTCTCTGTTCCTCATTAACCACATTAACAGCCTGTATTACAGCCATGCAAACGCTACAATACCTGACTGCATTCTGCAGCTTTCAAACGGGCACTGAAATTTTTCTACCTAAATCCCTGAATAAAACACACTAGAAACTAGAGAAGCTCCTACAAAAGGTGGCACTGAACCCATAGCCTTTAGTTCTCAAAGCACAAACCACCTCTCTAGAAAAAAAGAGGACAGGTTTGGTTAATAGAAGCAGCCCTTGAGATCACCAGACCCGAACCTGTCAACTCGCACTCAATGCAGAGCAGATTATAAATTAGGAGGGAGCTGCTAAAAAAAAAAAAAATAAAAAAATGAAAAGAGAAAGAAAAAAGCTCAGACTATACCAATGAAGTAATGTCTCCGGGTCAACAACTCCTAAGCAAGTAACCCACATAATTAACCACCACAAATATCTGTAATTAACCTGCAAAACCATACTAATTAGGAAAGTGAGAAGAAAAGACAGTATTTGAACACCAGATATTTATTTTCAAGGGAGGATACACACCTGGACAAATGACAGAGGGGGCCAAAACATCTCTGAGGCAAGCTAAGAAGGACAATGTCTTCTGATTGCCCATCAGTACTTGAACCAGGCAGTGCTTGAACCCTGCCAGCTCCATGGGTACCATTAGCCCCCGAAAAATACCAGATAGGAAAACCTAAGAAAGCAAAGATGAATTCATAGAATGACAGAATACCAGGTTGGAAGGGACCTCAAGGATCATCTGGTCTAACCCTTCTTGGCAAAAGCATGGTCTAAACAAGATGGCCCGGCACCCTGTCCAGCTGAATCTTGAAAGTGTCCAATGATGGGGAATTCATCACTTGCCTGGGGAGATTATTCCAATGGCTGATTGTTCTCATTGTGCTCTTCCTGCAAGGTGGCTCTCCCTTCCAAAGTGTCCACTTGCCCACTCAGTTTCATATCATCAGCAAACTTCATCAGGGTACACTTGATCCCACCATCCAGACCACTTATGAAGATATTAAACAGTGTTGGGGCCAATATTGATCCCTGGGTGCAGCCTGTCAGCCACTTCCCCACCAACCACCCAGACCACTTGTCTAGACTGTAACGCATCAGTTTCTCTAGGAGGAGGCTGTGGGGAACCATGTCAAAAAGCCTTGGAGAAATCCAGGTAGACAATGTCCACCACTCACTCCATATCAACCATTACTTTGTCATAGAAGGTGATCAGATATGTCGAGCACAATTTGCCCTTGGTGAATCCATGCTGGCTTTTCACAATCACGTGCTTCATTTGACTTGTGAGAGCCCCCAGGAGGATTCATTCAATAACTTTCCCAGGGACTGAACTAAGACCGACAGGCCTAGGATTTTCTGGATCCTCCTTTAAGCCCTTTTCTAGATGGGGATGACGTTAGCCTTCTTCCAGTCTTCTGGGACATCCCCTGATCTCCATGACTTCTCAAAGATTATGGACAGTAGTCTTGAATAATGCCAGACATCTCTCTTAACACCCTCCGGTGGATATTGTCAGGGCCCATTGATTTGTAGGGGTCAAGCTCCTGTAATATTTCACATACCAACTCTTCCTTCACTGGTGGTCGGTCTGTTTGCATCAACCTGGATTGCTGTTCCCAAGGCCTGTGGCCCCACAGTGCTGGTAAAGACAGAGGTGAAGAAAGTGCTGAGAACCTCTGCCTTTTCAGTGTTGTTGATGACTAATTCACCTCTCCCGTTTTTTCCGTTTCCTTCTGTTTCTCCTTGTTGTTTATGTACCTGAAGAACCCTTTCTTGTAGTTTTTGACATCTCTGGCCAATTTCAATTCAAGCTGAGCTTTTGCTTTTCCAACTGCATCTCTGCACCTCCTAGCAATGCCCTTGTAGTTCTCAACAGGTATTTGTTTGCTTTTCCACCTCTGGTATTCTTCTCTTTTGGTTTTGAGCAGACTCAGAAGCTCGCAGTAAAGCCAACGGGACCTTTTGTTCCATCTACTTCCCCTCTACATCTACATCCCAAAGGGATGAACTGGTTTTGTGCTTCCAGGAGAGCGTTCTTGAAAAACTCTCAGCACTCGCTAGCTCCTTTATCCTCCATGGAAGCTTCCCACAGACTGTCTCGCAACTGAGCTCTGAGCAAGCTCAAGTTTGCTCTTCTAAAATCTAAAACCTTTGTCTTAGTACTAACCTTCAGCGTGCTCAGCAGGATCCCAAACTCCACAATACTGTGATCACTGCAGCCAAGGCCAAGATATTACAAAGCAGGTTTACTTGGTTTGTGAGTAGCAAGTCCAGCAGTGCCTCATTCCTGGTTGCCACATCTAATATTTATATGAGGAAAGAGTCCTCTTGATGGATGACATGTGAGGTGAAGTATTGTTCTTCCAACAAATGTCTGTGTAGTTGAAGTCAACCATAAGAACCAGATTCTGTTGACCTGAAGCTCACTTAAGCGACCCAAATATTGCTTTGTTGGCCTTATCGTCTTGGTTTGGAGGTCAGTAGCAGATGCCTACTATAAGATCCCCCTTGGAGATGACCCCTCAACATCTTGGGAGGCAGCTAAGGGACATTTGTCCCTGCTCTGGTTGTCCTGGCTTATTCCCCAGTTGGTTGCAACGGTGTTTCTACTTTGAAGCCCACACCCCGAGTCCTGCAGTTTAAAGGAATTTTACAGATTGAGCTAATCCCTAATTTTTAACATACAGTAGCAGGCTGAATTACTTTATGTATTAAACAAAGGACACACATAATTCCTCTCACAGTGAAAAACTGCACTGATGAAAGAAAGTAGATCACCTCTTGCCTTATAGACTGGTGTGCAAGATATGTCACAAATTTGCATGACAACCCCAAGGTTTTGGGTATACACTTAGGTTTCTGAGTCTGGAAAAAAAAGATGTTAGAAAAATTGCATGTAGACAGAGACCTCCCAATTCCTGTCTGAGAAGGTATCTGTGAATTTTCCATCTTGGCTTTCCTAGCAATATTTCATATGCATAAAATGAGCCCCAGAAATGCAATGTTTCAGGATGAACCAGGGAAAATCTGTTGTGTAGAGCACAAATCTGGCTTTTACTGGACTGCTGCCCGGGTGCTCAAAGATGATTTAGGCCCCTGAGTCATGGTGAAGTTGATCTGTGTACATTTGGTACTCCCGGAGTAGGACCCTTTCCCAGTATTTTAATCTGCAGAGGAATTAGTAGCTGTTTTTTCTGTTTTACCATTTCATTTGTCGGATGACTGGACTTTGGGGTAAATCCAACCAGTCCTCCACCCCCATGGACGTTCTCCTGCTGGGTGCTGAGCAGTTGCGGCTCTCAGCACACGCATGAGCCCTCTTTGGGGGTGTCTGACTGTTGACGACAAAGCTGTGCCAACACTTCTGCTAGCGTGAACAAGCGCATTTCCACTGACCTCAGCAGTGTCGACACCAGCAAAGAATCTGGCCACATGTGATTCTTGCACAAACAAATAAAGATGATACAGATCGGTACTATTCTTTATGTTTGAGTTACCAGCCAGTGAGCTGAACTAAATCCTAAACTCGGGGTCCGCGGGGCTGATTTCAGTAGCCATGCACCTGCAGGAGGTCACTCACCCCTCTCAAACAGGCTGCTCCCAGGCAGCAGGGGATTTCTGTTTGGCAGCATTTCTCATAGCTTTGCACAGCTGTAATGAGTAAAAACAGTCAGAGATCTTCAACACAGCTTAGAGAACTTGTTTCACTATGATGGGAAGCATTTGCATTCTTTTTTTGATAAATATCCCAAAAATAATTCAGTAGGGACTGGTAAAAAAAAAAAGGAGTAATCACAGACTACTTTTATGTCAAAGACTTCTAGGCTGCGTCCAACAAGCATGGAGCAAAATTACCCCATACCTGTCAATCTGAGGATGAAGGGAACCAAGGTCTTCATCTCACTTTGCAGTAAGGAAACTATTTAGGATCCAGGATCTAATCACCATGCCCTCATCCCAGTCTGCTGCAGTGAGAGTTCGGGTGGGTTGACCCTGTCTGGATGCCAGGTGCCCACCAAAGCCGGTCTATCACTCCTCTCCTCAGCTGGACAGGGGAGAGAAAATTCAATGAAAGGCTTGTGGGTCAAGATGAGGACAGGGAGAGATCACCCAGCAATTACTGTCACAGGCAAAACAGACTTAACTTGGGGGAATTAGTTTAATTTATTACCAATCCAATCAGAGTGGGATAATGAGAAATAAAACTAAATCTGAAAACACCTTCCCCCCACCCCTCTCTTCTTCCCAGGCTCAACCTCCCTCCCCATTTCTTCACCTCCTCCCCCCGAGCGGTGCAGGGGGACGGGGAATGGGGGTTGTGGTCAGTTCATCACACGTTCTCTCTGACGCTCCTTCCTCCTCAGGGTGAGGACTCCTCACGCTCTTCCCCTGCTCCAGCATAGGGTCCCTCCCATGGGAGACAGTCCTCCACAAACTTCTCCAATGCAAGTCTTTCTCACAGTCTGCAGTTCTTCATGAACTGTTCCAGCGCGGGTCCCTTCCATGGGGTGCAGTCCTTCAGGAGCAGGCTGCTCCAACGTGAGTCCTCCATGGGGTCACAAGTCCTACCAGCAAACTTTCTCCAGCGTGGGCTCCTCTCTCCATAGGTTCACAGGTCCTGCTAGGAGCCTACTCCAGCACAGGCTTCCCACAGGGTCACAGCCTCCTTTGGGCATCCACCTCCTCCGGCATAGGGTCCTCCACAGGCTGCAGGTGGATATCTGCTCCACCGTGGGCCTCCATGGGCCAAGGGGACAGCCTGCCTCACCATGGTCTACACCATGGGCTACAGGCAAACGTCTTCTCTGGCCCCTGGATCACCTCCTCCCCCTCCTTCTTTACCAACCTTGGTGTCTGCAGAGTTGTTCCTCTCGTATATTCTTACTCCTTTCTCCAGCTGGAGTTGTTATGTTTCACAGTAACTTTTTCCCTGTCTTAAATACGTTATTCCAGAGGTGCTGCCACCATCACTGATGGGCTCAGCCTTGGCCAGCAGCAGGTCCATTTTGGAGCCGGCTGGCATTGGCTCTATTGGACACGGGCGAAGCTTCTAGCAGCTGCTCACAGAAGCCACCCCTGTAGCCCCCCCGCTACCAAAACCTTGTCATGCAAACCCAATACAGGAGACTTTCAAGCTCTGCCTGTTAATCACATTTTCAAAGACTGATCTTTAGTTCACATCTCCTGATTTTCTTGTATGAGCTCTACAACGCCAGTTAATTGCCTCTGTCTGAAGTGGCCTCCTTAGCATATAAAATCTCTCCGTGTCTTTTCTTTTTTTTCCTTCTGCAGTGCACCATGAAAGGAACTTTAAAAGAGAATTACAGAAGTCAGTGAAAACCAAACAGGTTGCAACTGAAGCCTTTTCAGATAGAAAGGGGCAGAATGAAATGGATGTCATGGTAAATGCTTTCCTCTTATGAAAGGTAATTATTTTATTTTTTTTTAAATATCTAAACAGATGAATTCCATAGTGAAATAAAATATGTATATATACTTTGGCTAGGATTTTTAAAAAGTGATATGCAGCTACCTAACTTTGATGAATAAATGACCTTGTTCTTCTCCTGTGGGAGGCTAAAGCCCTTCTGGAAACATTCCCCTCACAGGGGGAATCTCAGGTTGGGATCCCAAACCCCTCAGATGCCAAGATAGCAGTCAAAGGGTGCAAATATTGCCCATTCGACCTACCATGAGAGGGGCCAAAATCTGAGTTGGAAAGCGGAAGAGAATAAAAAAAAAAAAAGGATAGCTTGACATCAGTTCTCATCTTGAAAATATGCAAACCCACCACAAGTGCTGAATGTATCAGCAAAAACTGAACTGAAACTGCAGCACAGCCTAAACATCAAGGGACAGGCAAAAATGGAATAGTCAGGACCAACAATGTTTATTTTTCCTAGGGAAAAAAACCATGTAGTTTCTCCATAACACAACAAAAACTAAAGACGTTAAAGAGAAAGGCACAGAATTCAGTATGCAACTTACTATTATATCTGGCGTTTATTAGAAGAGAGTTAATTCGCTGCTGCCAAAAGATAAAACCAAATTAGACAGAAGGGTCCCAATTTCTCAGCCAGGCTTCAGACCTTCTGCTCAGAGCAGGTGGAGGGAAGGAACCTTAGAAGTAGCACAGGAGATGGATGGAGTGCTAAATATTGCATGCTGTACAACAGCCTCTACTTGCTACTGGCAAGCGAAGGCTTCTTGACTTGACCCCCTGGGGATCAGGATCTCCATCGCTGGGGTGCGGTGAAGGGCAAAGAGCACAGGGAGCTTGCGAAGCTGGAACAGCATGGACGTGCATTGCATGATACGCTGTGGCAGGAGGGGGTTGCAATGTTTGGCAGCCACCCAGAGAGTAAGGAGGGCTCTGCTGAGAAGAGCCGTGCTGGCTGCAAAAACACAGCACTGCCACTCCTCTTTGGCCTCAAGGTTTCACACGCAAAGGTCACTCCAAAGGGGAGGAGAAAGGGTAGGTTCCTGCTGGGAATGGCATGCGCCGGAGTTAGGTACCCTGTTTCCAACCTAACTCAAACATTTCAGCATCATGACAGTGTTGAGACTCAACTGGTCCATCACTGTTGATCTCTGGCTGCTGCAGTAGTTTCTTGGGATGCCAGAAGCTAGTGCAAGCTTGACAGCCTTAGAGCCACCTCCATTCCCTGTGCTCTCCTGAATTTCCCTTGTGATATTTGGCTATGCCCAAAGACCAAGGTCAAAATGTGCTGTAGGCGCTCATATAACACTCACATTTTCTACTGAAACTTTGCCTTCAAGCACAAGGCACAGCTAGGGTCTTAAAGTCGCAGCCAATTATTGCCGGCTATCAATCCATGAGTGCAACCAATGCACAGGTGAAGATGATGCACACCAATAGTACATCCCTGCAGCCTGCTTGTTCTGGTTCAATAAAGCACGCTATCTGTTTCTAAACAGCATGGTTTTCTCAGTTTGCTATCTTTCTGATCTTTATTTGAAGGAAGTGGCAGCTTTCAAGAAGCACTGTGCCTGGTTAGACAGCAAGACTCTTTAATGGTGTAGATCACTGCTTTAAAAATCTAAAATTAATTTCAAGCCACAGCGAGGCAGGAGGACACAAGTCAGCTTACAGAAAATTATGCATGCACGTATTCCAAAAACTTTCACTGCCCTTTTTCCTTCAAATAATGAGGGAAATGGGAAAAAAGGGATGTTACAAAGAGGAAAACAATGCCAAAATCTCATGACTAAAATATTGTCATGGAGCAACGCAAGGAGCAGCGGAGCACTCTGGTGATAAGCAGAGTGTGCGTGAGTCCAAATGAACAAAAACCTGGGCTTGAATGAGGAGACCTCAGAGCTTCACTCCAGACAAACTTCCCCACTCTTAAACAGAGCTGGGGAACAGAGGTCCTCTGGGAAAAGGTGACAAGCAGCATTCGGCAAAAAAACATAGTTTAAAATACTCAGGTCACTACACAGTCTTCTGTTCCTACTCTCTGCACGCAGCAAACACAAGGAGAAAGCAAAGGAGGGAGATTCTCAGTGACTTCTGTTCAGAGCTTTGCAAACTGGAGCTAATTAAGTGTCATGGAGGGGTTTTGCACAGCAGAAGCCACATGAAGGATCTACGTTTTTTCACATATCACAGGCGCAGCATGCAGAAAGCCATCAGACCTGACCAGATAAAACAGGAGATCCCAGAAAACTCCCTTTTGGGAGTTTTGGATTGTGATCTTACAAATAATAAACAATTAGTAGTATTCTGTTTTCATCCCATAGGAGTTCTGGGTGGGCATCAGTGTTCCTCCCCTATGTGATATATACGATATTGTAAAATTTGTAGTAAGCACAGGAAGACAGTTTATAATTTTTAGTGTGGAGAGACCATAGAAGACTTAGTAATGAAGCAGACATTGGTAAAGTCCCAAACTCTAGATTATATGTACTGCCTTGCAGAGAATTAAGCACCTCAAAATAGGATCTTGTCATTTTACTGCACAGGGGCTTCCTGAAAACTAGCCTGAAACCTCCTGAAACTGCTCAGCACCAGCCCACCAGGAATGCTAAAATATGGGACATCTTCAATTCTGCACCTTTCTCTCCATTGGGTCTGAGAGGAGACTCCCACCAACTCCAGATGACACTGCCCAGTCACTTATTTTTTTTGAGATGCCCACCGCCCACAGACAGGTAGGAGGCCTTGAGTAACTCAGTCCTATCAAAACCGTGCTTACAAAGCTCTGAGGACTATTGAAGTCATATAACTCATTGGTGATACACCTTACTTATTTACAGAGTTAGCGGTAGTGAAGCTGATGGCAGTTTTAGATGTAGCTTGCAAAACCTCACCTCAATACCACTGTGGAGCATCCTCCCATTATCATATATGGTCCCCAATTCTGACAACACAAACTTAACGTTTACAAATGCCATAGAATCATAGAATGGTTTGGGTTGGAAGGGACCTTAAAGATCATTTAGTTCCAACAGCCCTGCCATGGGCAGGGACACCTCCCACTAGACCAGGCTGCTCAAAGCCCCATCCAGCCTGGCCTTGGTCTGTTTATCTGAGTGAATTTAAAAGTAATTCAAAGGCCAAACTCAAATTTACCTGAAACCATGGTCTAAGTGTTTCATTTGCACAAAATGGATTGTATTTTTGATAGTTAGAAGATGGAAGCAAGGGACTACACACGAAGCTGTTATTCCTGATGGCAGTGGATACTCCTAAGTCAGAAAGACCCAGGAGCAGTTTTAAAGGGATAGAGCATTTGAAATGTTTAGATACATAAGCCCACTGAAATCAGCGCAAGACAGGAACCTACCGTTCCAGAGATGTATAGGCCAGCAGCAACAGCTACAGTGGTCTCCAGGGATGTCGCCAGACCACCTGAGTACAACCACTTTCCTTCTGCCAGCCGGAGCTAAAAATAATTGAACGGTTCATTTATTGATAGGCAACAGTGAAGCCTGGACTCGTTTCTTTTGCTCTTCCACAGGCGGCCCAGAGGAACCCGGGAGAGCGAGCTAGGCTTCAAAATTACATGTTTCAGGAAAGCACTCCTGGGATGTTCAAAAAAGAAAGTAACAAACAAAAAGGAAAAACTCTATTAAGAGCTCCCACCTCCCAAGTAACAGCATACGCTTGTGCAGGGACCACCAAATGTCATGTTTGAATACATAAGTGACTAAATATCTTTCAAAATCCAGTCCCTGCTGTCCTTGTTTCTCAGTTCCACTGTCTATAAAACTGGAGTAACACTAATCTAATGTAATCCAATCCAATCTAACAGCAATCAGCAGTTATCTGAAGAAAATCTCATTAGAGGTTTTGAGGAGCTGAAACACTACTGCTATGGAGCCCACGGAAATATCCTAGCTGATGACTGCCTCTTCCTTCATTCCTAATCTCCTCCCTTCTGAGGATAATGCCTCTAAAACACAGTTTACTAAATACTGGCAGAATTTTGAAAATAACTTTCTAATGTGTCCATGTTTTCCCCTAGGAGCTGATGTTCTCCCCTCTGATCTTTACAGATTATTCTGTCACTTAGACATAGCGACAGTTGTTTCTAAATGGAAAAATAAATCCCCTTTAAAAAGCAGAACTAAATAATAAAAAAAAAAAAAAGCAAAAAACCAAACCCACAAAAAACTCTAAATGTTAACAAGCCAAAGCTACCTACCAGAAAAAGAGACTAAACCCAGCTATATTTCCCAAAAAATAACCTTCCAAACACTTGCTCATCTCAAAGGTCTAAATAAGATTTGATTTCCTAAATATGAAAGAATCAGGGTAGGACTGTTAATATAGCAAGAGCTGTTAGCAATAGTGACACAGCCTGATTTTTCTTTACTGACAGCCATGTGCTAGATGAAGTCCACTGGGGTTATGACAACAGGACTAAGGGAAATGTCACCATCCTGGCATTAAACCCGTGTTAAGGGAGTGGAGAGGGAGCCTTGGCCCTTATTTTGAGCAGTGAAGTGTATACTCATCTCTAGTTCTCAGAGCAGTAAGGGGAGGGGAATCTGCTGTGCCAAAAAAATATATGGTATCAACAGAAGGCAGTGTATTTTTCAATCCAAGAACTCATTATTGATTAAATTTATTTAGAGCAACATTTACAAAACGAGACACGGCCTGAGTAGTAGCTGACCAGCTAATGTTTGTACCGTGCCCTGCAGGGCTCCCAAAGGACCTTGCAGTCAAAGACACCGACGTTGATATCGTGCTCACAATTACAGGCAAAGCATGATTTCACCTTGCCTGCTTTATCTACATCTGCCTTCCGCTCCACATGGAGATTCATAAACCTTCTGTGCACCAATATCAGCATTTTTGCAATGCTTATTCGCCCGTTTCAAAAGGATTGGCTTGGCTGGACTACCCTTAAAAAAAAAAAAAAAAAAAAAAAAAAAAAAAAAAGAAAAAAAAATGGGCATCCTTTTTCTCTTGGTCCAGACAACAGGCTGCCTCTCCAAGAATTCATCAAGATTGAAATGCAGACATCAACCTAAGTCTGCTGACACAATTACCCTGATCAGAATAACCCAAGTTTTTCTGAAACCTGAATTTTAGCAAAATAAAACCAGTCATTTCCCCCCCAAGCTCTGAGTGCTGTGCCTTGTATTATTATAGATAAAGCAATCTCAGCTATGCTGATTACACTCTAGTATTCAGCCATCCGTCCTGACCTACAAGAAACATTCTGGCTCTTGGGAAATGACAGACAAGAATTTAATGCCATAATTCTTCCCAGCTTTTCTTACCCACACTGACAACTAGCAACACACTAGACAAGGCTGACACTACAAGGATGCAATTTGAGATTAGGATGCCTATGTTTAGGTGCATACGTGACTGTCAGGTGTCTAAACTCCTATTACAGTTAACATGGATCTAGTCAAAAAAAGCCAATGGAATATAAGAAGCAAGTCAGGGAGCAGCCAGCCCATGGCGACCTTAGAGTGAGCTTCATCGCTCTCTGGACTCTACTGACTGTGTCCCATTGACTATAATGGGAGTTTAGGTATTGCCTGACCTAATTATAACCAGTAGAATTCTACTGACTAAATGAAGATACCCAGCATCATTTGAGATGTCCCTGCATTTCCAAGACACACAGCTGGTGCTGGCAGACACAACACAAGACCCGTGGGAAATTCATATCCCCATGGCACAGCAGCTGAAAGGATACCTGGCACATCTCACGCAGCACTACTGCAGAAAAATCCTGCCCCTAGGTTACACGTGAACAGAAATTAGGTGCCTAAATATTGGTGCTGAAATCCTTAAACTGAGTCCTATCCTTCAGGGATCACCTTACACCCATTACCCAGTTAGCGCAGAGAGAGCGTTTTGGTCTTTCTAAGGACTCAAGTCAACACCTCTGCATCATTCTGATGGTATTTTTTCACCTCTACAGCAATACTGGCTATAAACTTGAGCTTTCTTTTTTTTTGGCTTTTCTTTTTTGTTGTATTAAATGAAATTGGAAACCTTGGAAAATACATGAATTTTCATGCTTAGGAATGCTGTTATAGTGGTGATTAGGAGTGCTGCTACAGCACATATAAATATGTAGCCAAGATGTGAAGGCTCGTTCACATTTACACATCCGAAAGAAGGTGCCTTGTCAGTGATGCTCCAGTATACCCTTCCCACTCATGAAAACAATCCCTTTTTTGGCAAACGCTGTCACTTGGTACTGCTGACGAGATCATGCATCCTGGCTTTCAAACAACTCATGGGACAGTAGGTATCTTTTCTACAACACAGTGTAAACACACACCTTTGCTTTGGTAACACCTACATTTTATCGTCTTATTTTAGTATTTGGGTGCGTCTGTGTGCTTCAGCCTCTGCAAAGAACAGCTATTTGTCATTTGGCTACAGTCATCATTCACATGAACAGCATAACGGTCTTAATTAAGTTGCTAAGTCTGGGAATAACAGCGGTAGGACCGCATTGTAATTTGCAAGCTTTCTCCTAACTCTTTTCAATTTCTATTTCCAAAGCATAAGAGTGTATGTGACAGCTTCTATTGAATAAAATATTGATTTTTTTAATTTTTTTTTCCTTCTGGATGATCTCCCCATCAAAAGTCAAATCTAACGAACGCTCACAAGGAAGTAAGAGAGGAGGTTTCAAGAAAGAATAAGTAATTTGTGGTAAGATCTCTATAAACTATAATTTAAAGTGCTGGAAGCCTCATTTTTATACAATCACTAAAATAAAATTTTAAGCACCAGGAACCATAGTTCTTCATTACTGGGTTCTTCAATAAACTTTATGCTTTACACCTTTAGAGGCAATTCTTCCATCAGCACATAAGAGATTTCGGTATGTTGCTTCTGCTGACATTATGGGAAGTTAGACGCAGATGTCCCTCCTGTGCTTAAAATAAGAGAGAATAATCTCCCTGTCTTTCCATTAGTCTGTATCAGCTGCCAATCAGAATTTCTCTGGTGCAAAATATATGCTGTAAAATATAATGAAGCTACCTCAGGAAAGTATCTGAGGAAGGCTAATCATTGGAGGTCACTTATAATATTTTGCTGTCAAAGATAGTTTTAACTGAGGTATTTTTATCATAATGCTGCGATGGTGCACAGCATTGATTACTTTCCATTAAAGTCATAAAAAAGCACTGAAGTTTTCTACTGTTCTGCAAATAAAAGAAAAGGGGACACAGGAGAAAGAAAACCCAAACACTTGAATTACTGCCATAAATAGAGAGTTTGAGGGTCCATAAACAATTTCTTTCCTCCCTCCATCCTTAGCTAATGACTTCATCACCTTCGTTATGAGCATACATGGCCAGAAATTCTAGGTGCAGTTTCTGAGTGGCAGCTTGAAATACCTTCATAAAAGCACAAGCCGCAGCAACCAAGAGCCATCACTACCTTTTCAGTGGCCCATGTGAAGATACCTGTGTTTCAATCTGAACCAGTCCTTCGGTGTCCCTGAGCTGGACAAACCAGCAAGGCAATATATTTTTATGCTATAAATGCCCTCTATGGGCAACAATTCACACAGATTAACAAAAAGCCCAAGCAGATTTCTCTTACTATTCAAAATAAGGGAAAACTAGCTGGTTTTATCCACTAGAAGTAAATTAACTTCTTCATATCGCGGAATATTCAGTGCCCTCCCCTGCCATACAGAAAACAGCAAGAGCAGAGCAGATACAGGAAGGAAGCAAGAATGAACCCTAAACGAAGGAGTGAAAGACACGGGCAAGTTGCAGATATGCTCTGTGATGCAGCTGCAGCCTTAGGGAATTTCAGCAAGATCGAGATAACTCAAGTGACCGAAGTTGGAACAAATCATAAAATATGGAGCTACAGAGCATGCAGAGAGCCGGGCCCGGGAAGTTCAAGGGTAGTCCTGACCTGCTGGAGAAGAGAACTATGACAATAACAAGCAGCTAAACTTGGAGTAAGTGACTGCAAAACTTTGGTGGCCTCTCTGCTGGCAGATTAATTGTGCAACAGGTGGTCAGACAAGAGGGCTGGCAGTGAAGCAACACAGCGTGTCAAGGAAAACGTATCATACTGCGTGCTTTCACTGGGTCCCAGATATAACCCTGATTCATGTTGAGCAGAGTGAGAGACGCCCCATGACTATCAATGGGATCACACACAGAAATCAATGCTAAGCAGCGAGAATACAAAGCGAAGGATAAAATCCTTAGTTTGAGAGATGATCATAAACCAACGAACAAACTAAAATGTAAGTTCTTTGATGTAGGAAGCGGTGTTATGCTCTCGGGCTGGAGAGCCTCTCATTCAATTGTGTTCCAATACGCAACTAGCATTCCTATGGAGTGCTGCAATAGAGATAACACTGAAGAGAGTCCCTGCTGCTGGATCTTTTCTGGACTTGTTTCTTATGAAAAGCTAACCGATCCTCCACTTCGGAGAACAGAGGTAAAGCAGTGCCAAAGACTCTGTGTGAGGTCATTATCCAGCAAAATCTGACTTGAATAAAAAACTGCACTAAAAATCTGCAAACACTAGGATGTTGGGATGCTAAAGGAAAGTCCAAGAAAAGTCAAAAGCCTAGAAGCATAAACTAAACATTTAAAAAAAAAAAAAGCATATGGTGTATATCTGCTGCCCTGAGTAGCAGTAAATTACCAGCAGCACACATCTGTCTGCCATAATTTCAGCCTCTTCCTCGCATTCCAATTTCAGATGCCATCTGCAAACAAGCAAGTTAGCTGACCTCAAAATGTTGATGACCTGCCCCTTTCCAACTTGCCAGCAGAGCTGAGAGAAGCTCAGAACCCACCACCTTTGTCAGCCCCCGACCCTCTCCCTGGGGCTCTCACTGAGGACAAGCCTTGGCTTTGCTGCAGCGTTATTTCATTCTGCCTACTTGAACCACGACACCTAGGAGTGCCGTACCTGCTCTCTTTTTAATTTATCTGAGGTTTTATAATTTTAATAACCTTCCTTTCAAGTGAGCTGAAACCCTGGTGTGCTCCCCTCTTCTCTTCCACATGCTCTGTGGTTGCAACACAACTCGCCCCTTTGGGTATGCTTCCCTCCAAAGTCCTCTTCTGGAGCAAGGTTTGCATGTCACCATATTGGGACCCTGCAACCGCCTATCTCTGTCCCTCCTATATCTTTTTTCCTTCATTCCAAAGGAGAATATGTTCTTAATGACACTGAAGTTTGCTAAATTCTCAGATTTTAAGAACAATAACTTAAGGCCAAGAGTAAGGATGGGAACCCCACTTAGTGGGTTATCAAGTTGTTATTCTCCACCAAAGAGCTCACAGACCATGCAAAGGAAATGCTCATCCTTATTATTACCAACAGAAAAAAACCAGCAGAATATTTGCCCCAGTCTCAGCATGATGCAACTACCACTGACTGCTGTGGGTTCACATTAGATCCCCAAGACCACGCTTACACTGGGAGGTTAAAAGCAGGTTGGAGAACATTTTCATGACGGCAGCAGTGTCTGGCCTTGATAATGAGCTGGGATCTATGATAAAGTGACAATGTGAAAACATAAAGCCTAAACCACTTGGCCAGTATCCCAGTGTAACTCAGAGCTTAATCCAGGAATCGGGGCATTCCCCTTGAGTGCTAGCACAAGTCTTTTTAGCCAAACTTTATTTCTGGTAATGCCATGAAATGCAAACCAGCCCTACCTACACCTGCGTAAATATGTGGTAAATCGGTGCTTTTCATTAAAAAAAAAATAAAATATCCCAGCATGTCATTCTGGTTATTTTGTTTTAAAACCAGCATAAAAATGCCCAGCATAATGTAAAGATCATAAACATCAAACTCTGTCCACACCAGGCATGGGAAAACTGCATGAAAATAAATAAAAGTGCTAAATAAACAAATGAATGAATGAAAGCAAATTACTTCCCTATGTTTACTTAACAGCGTTAATATAGAAATAAGCCAAATGTGTTCTAGTGAACAAGAAACTGAGTCTGAAGTGAATCTCTTTTCTTTTCCTTTTTTTCTATAGCTTAGAGGTCCTTTGTACTCTCACTGAAGTTATGGCCTCGAGCAGTCCATACAGCATTCACAGCATGATATTGTAACTATTTCATTGGGAAACATCATAATAAAAATGCTGAAATAAATATTTTTCCTGTTATTTGACTTCAGCATTAAAGTATTGAAATGGCTAAGCTAATTCATTTTGATTATCAGCCCATTGCTCTTGGTATTATAAATGGACCCCACAATTTTGACAGAGCTTCTAGCTAGCAAATGCCTGAAAACATTATTTTGTTAAAGCACATATCATGCTAAGATTTTTATTTTTTTTTTATTTCAATGAATCAGTTATGGTCAATACAAAGTTAATATAAAATAGTTTACTGTTAAACGACATGGGCACTCACACACTTGCTCCATCCAGTTAAAAAGCCATTGCAGATTCCGGTTATAGCACTCAGAGCTCCGGCTGCATTCTTAAAGCACCAACTGTTAGTTAGTTTTGTTAGCATAAACACCCAATAAAATTTTATGGCGTGTTCAGCTCTCATTAAAGATGACAAACAGCAGCAGAGAGCAGCACCCACAAACCAATGGGGAGCAGGACGGCTCCGGCGTCGCCGATCCCCAGAGCTCGTTCATGTTCAGGGCTCGGGGCTCCCCGTGCCGAAGGGCACTGCAGAGGTACAGAGAACAAAATCCCGCGCACCGCCGGAAGCCCCTCGAGTTCTGCACAGCCCCACCATAACGCTCCTGGCAAATATTTACTGAGGGGAGAATGGTCCTTCTCTGGCTCCATTCTCATGCGCTCTCTCAAACCTTAAACCAACAGCTGTTCTAAGCAACGTTGGTGCACAACGGTACAAAACCCTTGGCTCTTTTTGCTCCCCATCACCCAAAATACCCTAGACAAGATGCTCCATCAACAGCAGGACTAGAGGAGCCTGCTCTTCTCTAGGTTGCATCTCGCGGTTGGATTCCCTCCAGTCGGGGAAAGCGTGACCCCTTCCAGGAGGTTTTTGATCAGTCAGGGCATTTATAAAGTCAGCCTGCCCATCTCCCTCTGCCTTCCCATCCTTCAAAGGGGCGTTTTAGCCTTCCACTGAAACTTCTAGTCTTGAACCTGCCATCATCCTCCTTTCAAAATTTCCTGTTGGTGGGAGCTTTACAGAACAGTCGACACTTGGCACTCCCAGGAAGCACTCAAGGGAACGTGGCTGGAATTAACTGACAAAAACCGTCAGCTTCACAGGTAGAATTATAGAGAAAGCAGATTTCACTGCCTGAAATAATACAAGATTTGGTCACGAACTTCCCACAGCCATTACTCCTAAAATCCTTAGGCTGGGTTGCTTAAGGTCCTAGAAATTTCTGAAATCTTCTTTCCATCAACAGAAGCAAAACTTCTCTCACTAATTCAGCACCCGTACTGGATAACATCAACTGAAAACTTACAGATTTCAAGAAAGACAGAGAATGCCACAAAAAACAGCTTTGAGCACTTTCCCTGGAGTTGCCTGGCTTTTCTTCTTTATTTGGAGTTCACCACTCCTAGTTTTGACAGGTTTTGCCTGGCTTTGCCTCTGCAGCTCTGTGAAAGATCCCCCACAAAGGGTAGAGAAAATAGACAATTAAAACCGGTATAGGGGAAAGAGTTAAATCACCACTACGCAGTTCCACGCCACGTACAAAACAAATCCTTGCTCCACAAGGAGCCAAACTAACACCTGGCTTCCTAATGGACAGAGGACTCAAGTCTACAGGTTTCTCCCCTTTCTTTGTCCACAGCTTTTTCCTGCTGACACCTACACTGGGCAAGGGATAACATGCTTCACAGAGAGGGATATGCTCGTGGGATGTCAGGAACAGACGCTGATGAGCCAGCTGGCTCTTAAATGGCCAATAGCAAGCATTGCCTTTATTTTCCATGGCAGAGAAGCTCAACTTCAAGTCTACCCTCTCTACCTAGCCTGCAATTTCCACAGAATTTGAGATTGTTATTATTCTGTTGCTTGGTGGTTTATACTCAGCACCTTACTTCACTGCCTGTAAAACTAGAGTAGTTCTCCCCTTCTTCCAGTTTTTTTGCCTCTTATTGTCAACTTAAACCACAAATGCTCTGAAGGCAAAGCCGTTTCTGTCTCTATTGGGTTGCAACATCCATCAGGACTGGGCCTTGATCTTTGCTGGGGCTCTCACGCAATACTGTATTAGACCACTCTGAAAGGTTAATGTTCTGAGATGGAAGTGTAATTTCTAAGGGACTGCCCTCCAAGCTAGGCTGGATTTTAAAGATAGCTGACTGATCATGTTTTAAAGCCCTGGCAGCTACATCAAGCCCTACTTTAACACTTATTAGGTGTGGAAGTCAACCTTGCATTCCCACTAGAGTATTAAAATTGGACAACTCAAAAATATACTGCTTAGCTGTGCCCATACATGGTAACTTGCCACACATAGTAAAATGCAAGATGCAAGTAAAACTGAACGCGTTTCTGCTTCAGCAATAATACAGAGGAGCTACCATAGCTTCCTTATCTCCATTTTCTGCATCAAAGAGTGCTAGAAATGCTGTGGCTCTATTGCTTCCATAACTTTAGAGGTATTGAATCTCTCTGCAATTAAACCAACAGAAACAAGTTGTAATTCAACTGAAATCAGTGGAATTCACATGAGGGGGAATAGTTCATGTAAAAGGGAATGAAATTAGATTCACCCACTGTAAATGCAATAATCTCTTATTAATCATTTAAAGAATGAATGACTATAAAAAACAAACTCTCTCATATCCTGTTAAAAGGACATTATTGACCTGTTGACCACGGCTGTATGAACACTGCACTGCCCCTTTAGATCAGGGCAACTCCTTGCAAAGAATCAGTTCTGCAGGAACATCCCACATCAGCAATTTGCTTTTCTTATAGGTTAATTTTGTTCTTTTCAAAACAATGGGAGAGCAACCAAGGGTGCAATCAAAACTGTACTTCCAGTTCAGCTTAATTGAGTGTGCTTTACTTTAACAAAGACTTAAAATTACTTCATCGAGTTGTTTTCACACCCACTTTCTTACATACCAATATTGCTAATTAGTACAATTGTCTCTTCTTTAAAAGAAAAAAAAAATATCTGTCCAAATGATTTGCTGTTATCCTCGAGCATTCACTATTGCAGATTAAAAATCAGGTTACAGTTATTCAGGCAGAAGTCCCAACCTCAAGATTTTCTCCACGCTTACACACTTGAAGCCGAGGGAGGAAGGGTGCTTGCTTAGTGTCTGCTATAGCCGAAAATGTGTCCTGTAAGCCACATCTAGAAAATCCATGATTAACACACATACCATTTGCTCAGTTTTAACTCTGCGTTGCTTCATTTTACCGTACAGCCTGAATGACTCTCATGACTCCTGTTGAGACAAGAAAACACTTATCTCCGACCCACGCATCAGGACCAGAATCAGGAAGAGGTTAAAGCCTAGATCCAAAAAAAAGATTTAAACGTCTAACACAACATCAGTGCAATTTAGGTAGCAAAAAGACTGCATTACCCTCAACACACACATACGCTATTTGGGTACTTATCAATGATACACTACTGGGGCCACCAGCTGCATATGAGTGTGTGCCAAAGGAGCTGTACCTACATCTCACACGACAACAGGTCTCAGAGTCAGGAGACCTGACCCCGAGGATATACACTGACCATGTCCAAGACTGAGCTCCACACAAAACAGCTACAGCAGCTGTAGTCATTCAAAAATACGGTGAGAGAAAAGTCAAAAGAGACTGAATCAGCAGCAGTGTTGTGCCAACCAGTATGCACTAACGTACGGCTGAGGCTGCTGTACAAAGCTGGGGGTTCAAACCTTACCCTCCAGATTGTGCCAGTGGTTCGGCTAAATGTGTTTTCATATAAAATAAAGGAGCCATGCATCCCCTTCCTCCCCAAGAGACACAGTGGTTTCCCACCTTCCCCACTCCAAAAAACAGCCCTGCGCTCTGCTTTGGCTCTTCTCCAAGAGGCGAGATGGGAGGGCTCCTGCTGTGGAGCAGCCTGTCTCCTGCTGGTAACAACAGTCCCCCAAAGGATGGGAGCTGGTGGGTCTCTGAATCCTCACCAACTCTTGGAAGACACCAGATCCACAAATCCTGCTCCACAGGATACCCCTTTGCTCACCCCACCCAGATGGAGGGCCCCAAATAGAGTTGTTTCTAAAGAAAGAAATGACTCCCAATGTTTTCTGTAGATTTTCCTCTCTCGAGATAGATGAAACTGGGAATCCCAGCATGAAACAAAGTGCCTTCTCACAGCATCTTCCTCAGTACTAATCTAAGAAAAGAAGTGAAATTTCAGACACAATTTCTGTGCCTTGCATTGGCTGGCATGGGGTTCTGGACTGCTGAATAAAAGCCAAAAGCCAGGAGCTGCAACGTGCAGTGCCGAAAAGTCTGAGTCCCCATGTGGAGTTAGCCCTCATTAATTCCTTCAAGAAATCTGTTGAAATGTGACAGCTGGCAACCGAACCCCAAATTCTTATGCCAGGATCTCAATAACTTTCCAATAATGTGTACTTTCTTAATCGGAGTCAAAGCCTGCTCCCAGCCCACACAAGAGAGGTGGCTGGTTTTGTACAGACTCTCAGCGGCTCTAGGGCTCACCACCCCAACACATCAGAAACGTTCCTACGATTAAGCTTTTCATTCCAGCACTGGGGTGAATCCTCTTACCTTCCTCCCACAAATTGTCTTAGGAAAGGCACTGGGATTAGTCACAGGCAGGAAAAAAAGAGCATTAGAAGCTGTATGTACACAAACTATTTCTCAAAAATAGTTCTCTCTAGCCAATAAATCACAGTCTTTCAATAGCACTCACAAGTGGCTTAGAACTAGAACTTGGTTAAAAACAGGTAAAAAGCGTTACATAGAAACGTCAAGAAAAATATACATGTTTTAGTGGGCATGCGTTACTAGAGTTTGGAATTACAATCAAGCTACCTACTTCAGGGCTTTAATTGTAGCCCTCCTTGAAATTGTTACCTCCCTTGCTCATCACAACTGGGCAAAGCTGTAAATCTTGCAAAAGAAATTGGAAGTCTAAGTGCCCATTGCCTAGCGAGAGCATAGCCAGGAAGAAGAATGACCTTGCCCCACTGAGTTGGCATTTACAGCTCTTTGAGTCGACACAACGTGCCGATGTATTTTTTTGGAGAAAGAAAACTCACACCAAGTGGTTTCATGAGCAGTGGAAACAACAGTGTTTGATTTATGATGGATTTTTGCCCCTGCATTATTTGTTCAACCCACTCCCTCTTGCAAATACCCCAGCCCTCACCCATGGCTGCTTCTTTTCCACCATAAACTTCCAGTTCTTACGCATTTTGTGCTATACCCCTTCCTTTCTCCCATTCCCTCACAACCTTTACATAGCCTGTGATGGGCAAAGGACAGCCCATGATGCAGCTACAGCTGACTGGTTGCTGGGATAGGGCAAATAAAGGAAGTATGACCATATTTCTCCTTGCTGCTTCCTCTACTTGTGTATTAAATACTCTTTTTTCTCTATTAAACAATTGATTTCCATGACACTTGTAGGAAGCTGACATTTGCAACACTTGTGTTCTGACAATTTGGGCTAAAACTGGCTAGTGAGTTCAAAAGTTAGGCAATTAGGAAAGTCAGAAAAGTCTTGTTTGTGATTTTGTTTAGGGTTTTATTTGTTTTTCAGGAGAAAAAAAAAGATATTAAAGATACTAAACATCTCACAAGCATTTCTGTGTTTTAGAAGTTAGCATAACAAAAAGCTTCTCTATTCTGCCTCTGGTCTACTCCATCATGGACCTCTTATAGATCAGTTATTTGTTTTTTCAGCCCTGTTTGATACACTCTAATTTTTGAACTCCGCAAGGTTTCCTTGCAACTGAATCAGTCATGCATGGAGCTTTCTGTGTTTTAATTAAAAACCTGAAACCATCAATCATGTCAATCTTCTGACTTGAAAAAATATATTTATTTCCAATGGAAGAAATATCCACAACCTACAGCATTTGAAAATAAGATGAAGATGCCTTCAAGACAAATACAAATGTATCAATTATCATGTGCTGAGAACATACATATTTGAGCCCTATCTCTTCCCTCTGTGTTAAAGCATTAGGTCAGCAGCTTGATACAATAAATTATTACTGATCTGCAATAACCTTAGCCGTTCAACCCAAAACTCAAAGAAAACCCGAAAGTGCAAAGAAGGGAGGCCCAACGTTGAAATTACAGGCAAGACCCACGGAGGACCTTCAACTTAAGGCCCTAGAATTATGCAAAGAGCTTATACATGGGTTTAACTTCAAATATATGATTAGTCATGGAGCTAAGTAAATAATTTCAGCAGACTCATCTAATCTGCTTGTGTACTTCCACAGCCCTCATCATGTCGCATCTTTTAATACTTGCGTAGCCCCATGATTAGTGGGTTTAATCCTAAAAAGATTGTATGAGAAAAGGAGGAATAACTGCATTCACTTTACAGAAGAAGAGGTAGAAGGTAAATCCGTGTGCCTAAGAGTTTGTAGAGTCAGGTCTGTACTGACTAGACATGGAGTACCCAACCAGATGAGCAGCAGCACCAGCATTTCAAACAACAACACAAGTCTAGAAGATGGGATGCTGTGCTAGCATTAAGAGGAAAAATAAAAAAAAAAAAGTTAACAGAGCACCATTTCTGGCAAAAAGTAAATTTTCCATTTCTTTAAGGTGCATCGCATTCGCAAATATGGAATCACGTCTTTTTACAAAACACTAACCTCAAGAAGGCATTTGAAACCTCGGGGGGGGGGGCGGGGGGGAAGGGAGGGAAGGAATCCACTGTAAAACAGAAATACAAACACTGAAAAACACTTCAAAGAGTTGCAGAAGGAGCATCAACAGAATTGTCTACAAGGGGGCACATATATCTACCCAACTCCAGTTTCTATTGCACTGTGTCAGTGTTGTAAAGGCAAATGCGAGGGCCATGTTTGTCACTATCAAAAAGCAGTTAATGCAAATTTGATCTGGATCAGGTGCGAGCAGCCAATTACACTTCTGTTGAATTCAGCTGAGTCCACCATAAGGTGTTTTCTCCCAGTTATTTATTTTTTTTAACGCTGGCTCTGCGAACGCACCGTGGCGAGAAGCAAAAGCAGGAGACACAGAGATGGTCCCAGGTCACACACCAGCACAAATCTTTACCCTCGAGTCGTTTTAACCCTTTCGAAGCGGGAGCGTGAGCTCGGACCGTTCCAGCACTTGGGGCTGCGAGGCCGCAGCATCCCCGGTTCCGAAAAACCCGCTTCGACACCTCCCCGAGCCGCAGCCCGAACGCGTTAGCCCCCCGGCACCGCACCCGCGGAGGGGCGCGGGAGCCGATACCCGCCCGCCCCGCGCAGCGCTGCAAGGAGGAGGCTCCGCGACCAGCGGAGAGAGAGATGCCGAACTTCGCCAAGTGATGGGCTGGCGGCGAGCGCAGGGGGCTGCTGCCCGGCCCGGCGGGGAGGAGGATGCTCTCAGGTTCAGGGAACGGCAGCAGCGGAACGGGGACGGGGGGGAGCCGGGCAGCCCCGCCGCTACGCACCCCACCGAGCCCCGTTCGCACCGGGCTGCGCGCCCCGCGGAGCCCCGCGGCCGCTCTTACCTTGGGCCCCTTGCCGGAGCAGCGGACATTGTTGGTCACCCCGGCCGTCTGGTTCATGCTGGGGCCGGCGGACGGGCAGGAAAGTTGGGCTCAGGGGCGCGGTGCCCCGCGCAGCCTCTCCTGCGCACCCGCGGAGCCGGGGCCAGGAGGGGGGAGGAAGAAAGGAGAGGGCGGGCTGCCCCCGCGCCGGCACTTTGCCCCCGTCCGCCGGGGTCTGCGCCTTGGCGGTGCTCCCGGCTTCCCGGCTCCAAAACAAAAACCGAAACACCCCCAACGCCCCCCCCCCCTCCGCCCCCGTCCCCGCTTTCCTCCCCCGCCCTCCAAAGCAGAGGCGAGGCGAGCCCGGTTCTGCCCGCCCCCCGCCCTCCGGGGCCGCCGCGGCAGCGGGGAGGGCTCGCACGGCACCGCGGGACGCGGTGTCCCGCGTTGTCCCACGCCGCGACGGCCCCGGGGCCCGGCCCGGCCTCGCCCCCCAACTCCCCCCGCCGCAGCGAGCCCCCAGCTCCCCGGGGGAAGCTCTCACTTCTTCGGCGTTATTTTGTTTTAATCTCCCCCTCCCCCGGCGTGGGCAGCGGGAAATGGCATTAAAAAACTGGCAAGGGTTCCGCCAGGGTTGGGGCTTTGGACCCGCTGGTGCTCGGGGCAGTTAGTCCAGCTGTTTGCAGTGGTGGTGGTTTGATTGACAGGTGTTTACTCGCTGCCAAACTGCAGGATTTGGGTCTCGCTTTCCTCTTCCAGGTGTGTTGGAGTTCAGGGCTTTTCTTTTGTTTTGGTGAAATATGGGCTGCACACCAGACTCTGCTTTGCTGGTAAAAATATTTAAGTAAACAAACAAACAAACAAATACCTGTCATGAGTCATTATCCAGATATTTTCTTCTATCCCAGTTCTATCCCTCCACTTCAGCCCATGAGGCCAGATGCTTCCTTCTCTGGCTTGCAACAAAAACTTTGTGAAATTCAGTTCCCCGAGTAGCAAAAAAACCCCACAAATAACCAGAAAACAACCCACCTTATGTCTGAGTAAGAAGATCTGGATACCTAAGGCTAAAAGCATTCACGCTTCATCTTATCAGACCAGGGTTTTTTTTCTTAGGGATTAATCTACCAGAATAGATAATTTCAGGTATTTTTGTTACGTTTCTACAGCATACTTCAAAACCTTTAAATAAATTTAATACCTTCTGGGCTTTGCTCTTTTTTTCAGGTAAGCAAGGCCATACAGCGCTGCTTCTGGAACAGAAATGCTCTGGTTGCTCCTCATGCACCAAAGCCAATGCTGCTTTGGAGAATCCCAGCTGCTTCTTTTCTGAGGGGTACGTATCCCATCACGTGCTTAACTGGCTGTATCTTCCAGCTCTGTGGCTAAAGTGGATTTAGAGCAACCACCGTGGGGGCAGATAGCAGAAGAAAGCGTAGTTAAAGGGTAAACTCTGTTAGAGCAACTGGCCTTTTAGCTCTGAGGCAGGAGAGAGGTCCCAAAGCCACGTTGTGTCATCAAACTTCCCTCCCTGTGAGCAGGTCACGCTGATTTTGAGAGAAGAGCAGACATGTAATGACTGGTTTGATAAGAGAAACAAGTTTCCCCTGAAGAAACCTCCTTTTCAGGGTCAGTCCTTCCTCTCCAAAGAGCTCTTCTATTGTAACGACCACACTCTGCTCCTTCACCGTGCAGTGTCTGCTCCCCTGGCTTTACCAAAACAAGGTGTGTAGCTCAGAAGTGCTGCCAGTAAGTCCCCCTCGGGGACTTACCACCAGCCTCCATGAGCTCTGGGTGCTGGCACCCTGGCTGAGCTATCAAGCGTGATCAGCCCCAAATACCACGTTATTACCATTCCCTGCTACACCCCTCTGATGGCTTTCACTTTTTTGTACTGATTAAGATTTGAAGTTTACTGCTCCCACTGCTCTGTTTGGTGGTTTGGTTGTCATATCTTCCCCAGGACAATGTCTCCTAATAAATCCAATTATAGTTTTGAGTTGTGTATTTGGTAGGCTCTGGCTACATTATATTATCTCAGTAAGGTTTGTTGCACTGAGACATGCAGAAGTCCCTGGAATTATTTGCAGTTGTACAAACACACAGAACAACTTTCAAAAAAAAGAGATAGGCAAGCAAAACTACCCTTCTGGCCACTACACAGAGCAGCTGAAGAATCCGTACTCTTGTCCCACCTCTTAAGGCAAATTCTTCAGGAAAACAAAAGAATAAAATTTATTCCTGCCTACACATTCTTTCTCACACAGCAAACTCTTGGCATTGCACAGACTGATCATGGGAGTGTTGCCCTATCCTGGTTTATCACAGTTTGGTCCTGAAGCAAAGCAGGATATGAAAGACACCACTCCACCACCCTTTCCAAGGAGCCTCCTCCTCATTCATTTGCAGCCAGTCTATTAGAGCAGGCAGGGAGTCCATTGCCACCGTAGGGCACATTTTGTCTTTGGAGAGAAAGAGCTAGGGAAAGTCTCCTGCTTCTTCTTATTTTTCCACTTAATGTCTACCCCACTCACGGGAATCTCCCTTCTCCCCTAAAACCAAGACAAACCTTATGGAATTGGACCTCCCATAGGAAAGGGCAGCTTCCAACTGGGGTAGTAGGGAGAGTTCACAGGAGAAGACTTTTGCTTTCAAAAATATGAGTAAGCGTGTTGATGTTTGCTAACCCGTGAAAGGAGGCTGCTGAATGCATAGTGGAAGTGCAGCCTTTGAAATTTAGGAAGAATTGATTCAATTCCAAACTCTGCCCAGGCCTCTCTATGTGACCCTGGGGGAAAAACCACCACCATCCTCCTTTGCCCCTCAGTGCCCCTCCTGCACTGAGGAAGATCCCACCTCTGCCCATCCACCTACAACTTCCCTAAAGCAGGACATACCCGTGGCAGCCCTACACGGTCCAGCATAATTTGGCCCTTATTTCATCGAGGGCCCCTAAATACTGCAGAAAAACAAATGGGAAAGCATTACAGTCTGTTGTTCTTTAAACTGAAGTGTTTTATATATCTAGAAAAGAATAGACAATGCCACAAACAGCACAAAGTTTTCAAGTGCCTGTGAGAAAAGTAAGTGATTTATAGATTAGTATTTGTAGACTGTTCAGTGAAGTGTGAAGGAACAACAATATACTGTCATATAAGCTGTAGCATATAAACATCCCTTGGCATTTTACACTTTGAAAAGGATTATACATAAGCTCAGCTGAGAACAGTATTAAAAAGGAAGCTCAGTCATAGTTTTTGGGAACATTTAGTTAGAGAGCTAATCTGTCTTTGGAGCTGAGCTAAAGCTATGCAAAATGGATGCAAGGAAATTCATGCAATCATGACCTAAGATTTAAAAACAAAATGAAATTTTAAAGCCAAAGTCATGTCATAAAATCTAATAACGTATCGAGTGCTTTTTTGAGCTCTTCACATTCATACTCCACAGATGACCTCTGTAAAATTGAGAGAAAATCAAAATCAAGAGCTTTACATATTTATCCTGACTCCAGAAGTTGAGGCTTTTGGAGAAACATCCGGTATCACAAAACTCAAAGATAAACCAGCAGGACTGCCAACACTGTTAAATCCAGCTAGTGGCAAGTTCCAGCTCAGACAAGGACCTTTGAAATATCTCCCCATGTTTATGAGTTCTTCCCAGGAGCCTGTTTTGATCTGAATTTGAGCTGTCTGGGGCACGGTGTCGCTGCCCTGTGACTCTGTGACCTGAAAACTCCAGGGGTTTTCAGGTTTTCACAATAACATGGTGAAGACGCGACACTTCTGATTTCCTTCGCCGACATTTTCATCAGGAGGATGACTGAGTTGATAGTCTAACGCTTTACCACTCTGCAATTTTTACCATCACTTGTGACTTAACCAGAACGGTGCATCCATTTTGCACAGGTCAAAAGGGCTGCAGTAAGTCTAATGCGAACTTGCACTTGTAGAAAGGTCAAAGTATTGTAGAAATCCTCAAGGTTCACCTTGCTCTCCACCTCGGAAGAGAAATGCGATTAAAAGCCTGGTTTAAGGAAAATGCTCAGAGAGGTGAGTAGTCAACACGCAGCGAGCGCGGAGAAGTGGAGAGCACAGGAGGCGAGGAGGATGTGAAAACTGAGACCATGGAGTGCTAAAGAACACAATTCTAAAAATCAATGCAATGATGGATCGGGAACGAAGGCAAAAAGCACAGCACGGGGAGACTATAATTAGATGATTTAGTCATAGCCAGGAGCCTGACTGAGCTTTTTGAATCCACTCAAGTGGACACAGTTAATGCAGAGTTTGGCTTGATCATTACAGTTCTTCTCATGACAGCAGCACAGAGGAGGTTCACGGAATCTTTTAGTCTCTATTAGGGCAATATAGGTAAAAACCCACTAGTAGACACTACGGAAGAATGATACCCGCAGACAAGGCTGAGCATCTCCTCTTGGCAGCTGTGCTGCTGGGACCACCGCTGTGGACTCAGCAAAAGGCTGGAAAGCAGGAATAACCCCAGCAGCACTTGAACCTGTTCCGTCCACACTGCGTTCGGTGGCTCTGCAGTGAAACTGCAAAAAGCCAGTCACCACTCTCGCTTTCCTTTTATTGCTACCAGCAGTGGAGGTTAATCAAAGCTAGTGTAATGATGGGGAAAACGCTGGTGTAGAGTAACACCGATGTGCACGCTAAGCCTCCCCAGAACAGAGCTGTCTATGTGGACTTTCAGGCTTTGTGAAAAGGCAGGGAAAAAGAGGTGTTCCGAGTTCCCCAAAACCTTGATCGTGAAGAGGAATCTTTGCTCAGCAGACTCTATGGGGAGATATCCCTGCTGACTGTAACTTAGGGTGAATACCCAAGCTGGTGCTGCCAGCACAGAGCCCAGCTGGGTCCAATATCCTCCCCCCGAAAAAGGACGAATTTCAGTACTGAAGCGAGCGCATTTAGTGCCATCTCACAGCGTCTCTGCTGTGCCCTGCAGGCTGCAGTGCTGGCTGGTGGCAAAACCACGCCTGAAAGAAGCTGACCCACAGAGAATCTGAGAAGTGTGCCAAGAGCCCAAAAACTCCACACTTTTCTGGTATCGTTCTCCTCCTCGTGTACTCACAGCAGCTCCCAGCTTGACCAAGCCCATCCTGTCTCCTCAGTTACGTTTTGCAACTCCTCTTTTACCTGGCCTGTTGTTCCCCCAGGACATGATGGCAGAAGAGAGCTTAAAAAGCAAGCACCAATTAATTCCACAGGTGCTGGACCCCTCTGCTTGCCCATAATACTCCTCCTGGCCTTTCCCCACCTGCTTATCTCATCCCACTGCCATAATTCAGGAGGAAGTGGTAGCTCAACCACTGGGGCACAAGCGTGGGATCCAGAATCCAAGCTTTGCTTTTGGCTCAGCTGCTGATCCACTGGGTCCTTTCCGCTCCTTGGGTCATCCGCCTTTTCTTCCAGCTGCAGGTCAGCCGGGCAGCTTCACTAAGACACTTGGAGAACAGACGCACTAGATTTGGTAACGGACTTCAGTGGAAGCAAAACACCCAAGCTAGTTAGAAAACAGCCACGCTTTTGTATTTTGTAGGTCCCACAGGCTCCTAAATTCACCGGGCACCAGAGATGTCCAGAAAGCCCCAGCTGAGGCACTCAACCTGCATCCCTTGAAAGCCATGAACTTGCCCAGCAGAGAAATCAGGCACATGTCCAAGGTGAACATCATCTATAGTCCGTAATAAGGGCTTTTCCTTAGTATTTCTGGAGTTTGTGTCTTCTTCTGGAATTGCATTTTATTTTCCGTTACACAGCTGCTGGGTAAGCAATCCTTTGGCCAGATGCACGAACACTCCCAGGTGAATGCCCTAACTATTAGGAATGCTTTAAGCATGGCATTATTAAGTAATAATTTACTCATCCCATTTAGTCTATGAGGTCTCCTTATCGAGGAATATTATTCACCAGTACCACTCTTGCTCTTTCTCTAATTTATTTATACTTAATGGCCTTTCAAAGACATCTCTCCACATTACTTGCAGGCACTATGATATATATGGGATATTAAATCACATCATGATATACGGCATGTTACACAAATATTGCATAATTATACAGATTATAAACATTAAAAAATCATCCGATAAACTGACATCAAATGCACTCAAGGCTAGATTAAGGCTATATGAGGCCTTTTAATTTAACAAAGCAATGAGAAATAATTTTATTAAATCTCACCTTTGCAGAAGCAGCAAGCTGTCTGAAGCAGGTAAAATATTGGTATATCTGTATTGAAAATGTGGGGTACCTATCGAACTAAAGCTGGAGCACTGCCTTCACAGGGGCGAGAGCGATTTCTGCGGTGTAGATGCCGTTATCCTGCTGACCACAAGGTGGTGCAGCATTTTGGCCATGCACGAGTTGGGTGACAAGTTCGAAGAGCATCACTGACCCTTGCACTGGTCACCACTTAGCTGTTTTGGGACTTCAGGTCACTTTTGGCAACTGTCAAACTGTGTACAAAATCCATACAAATGAAAAAAAAAAAAAAACCAAAACCAAGCTTTACTAGATACTTTCTCTTTAGAGCAATCCTAAAGGAGATTTTTTCCTCAGAAAGGAAGTTTGTTTTTTTTTTTTTTGAAAGAGAAAAATAAAAATAGAAAAACAAAGCAAGTTTTTCAGAAAAAAATAATTTTCATAACAAGTTCAAGATCCATAATATGTTGGAAAAAAAAAGGAAAAGTAGTTGGAAAGATTGTTGCAGAGTTGCTCATAGGAGCAGAGGAAAGTCCATTTCCCAGGGCTTCTCAGTTGCTCTTCATCTGTCTTGTTGTGAAACAGTTGTCTTTTGGAGAAACAGCAGGAAACCCAGCATGGGGTCTGGGGTCCCTCTGTGGATCCTGAGCATCAGAGAAGGATAAGGAGACTTGGATCCACCAAATCAGAATTTATATAATAATAAATAACTATTAATTATATAATTTTATATGTATATATTACACGTGATTTTTTTTTCAAATCAGAACATTAAAAATTTCCAGCAAAAAAATATTAAAGTCTTCCCCCATCCCCTTAAATTTTTTATTTTTTTTGAGGAGGTGAGGAAATCCATGCTGCCCTTATTGAGTCGAAAACACAGTATTTTTCATTGGTCAATTTTGATGGAAAATCCCCAAGCAGCCGTAGTTTTCATTTTTGTTCTGTGTGAACTACTTTTTAGCATGAAGGATGTGCAACACAGACACACAGTATCCCCGAGGCAACTAAAGCATTTGCTTAGATGGAAAAGGAATAGCAAAAAGCTGTTTTAAGCCAAGATTCTTGAAACCAGATGAGTTATTCTGAATGCTTCAGTTATTGGACAACTGGCCTGAAAGACCTTCCTCATTTTCACAAAGTGCTGAGCCGTGAGCTTTCACTCCCTAAAATCAGGTGCTTTTAAGAAGACTTGCATTAGGCTCCTGAAGAAATCAAATAGCAGCTTCTGAATTCTGAATTGCATTTTTAACTGTTTATTTGGCCAACTTGCAGTGGAAATTGAAGTACAGGATGAGCAACATATGACCCACCAGCTTGCAGCAGGTGCCTCCAGTTTGCAGTGGTCTGTACCACAGCCCCCAGCAGACAGTCAGTCCCCCACACCTCTGCCTGGGCCGTCCCTTCTGGTTGGAAGGGACTTTACGTTTCCTTTACCCTCCCGTTTCATACTGGGCAGAGAAAGTCCAAAAATTAAACGATTCAAAAGTTTTTTCAACCCAAAACTCTAAACCCATAAAATTTGCAGTAAAAAACTCTCTTTTGAGTGCTTCAATACAACATTGCCACATGTACATTTGCCCATTTGTTAGTTAATGACAAAACCCCTTTAACTCCATGTAAAGACTGTCTGTAAATATTCTGTTATCTGCCAAGACCCTCTGTTCAAACCTCCAACTTTTATAAGAAAAATAATAACTAAAAAAAAAAAGCAATTTGAAGTTGAAATATTTTACAGTCCAGTATTTAAAAAACAGTCAGGTGTACAGAAACACAAATAAGCTGGTGAAGGTGACATTAGCCGGTAAGAATTGCACAGAAGCATTTAATCTGTATTCCCTTTTTGTGGTATCTCTCCTTAGTGATGGAGGGTTGATCGGGTCAGTTTGGTACAGCTGTGACTGATGAGAGGTGAGCTGGGGTGGAATAACCGTTACGCCTTGTGTCAACACTGCGAAACAACCCAACTCAGTGGACTGAGCCTTGGGCTGGGACCCCAGGTCAGAGTCCTGGTCCCGTCACGGCCACCACAAGCTCTCAAGAAGTCAAAGAGCCTAAAAGCATATTTCTAGAGGACACTGTGGCAGGCACATGAAGCTACACTGCACTGAAATTATCAAACTGTCACCTACTGTTTGGAGTGATTGCCCAGGAATCCACTCTGTCATCCATCTGCCATTTCTTAAGCATTTTACCTTGTGCTTTCCGTATAAGTGTCATTGGCTTGGACATAATTTACCTTATAATTATCGCAAGAGGTGTTGAATACACACACGCTCACTACCTGTAAAGCAGCAGCAAGAAAAGTTATTGCTTACCACTGAGATTTAAAAAAAAAACCAAAACAACAACACAACAAAAATCAAAACACAGTAAGAACTCTAAGACAGAGATACATGTTGGCAATCGTAACTGACATACTACAGACCTTCCTAATACCAATGTTCTGCTTCGCAAAACAAGTCCATCTGCTGCAAGATAACGATGACTGCTGCAATCTGATGGACAGAAAAATCAGGAGTAAATGAGGTGCATTAATTTTGTACAGAAAAATAAAGCTTTATCAAGTCTTCCTTCCCCCTTCAGTGGCAGTGCACCAGAGGGCAGGATTTAGCCTTGAATACGTGGTTTGGGGCAAGTTTTGCCTACCTCCTGCCCGGGGACGGAGCAGCCAGAAGAGCAGGATAGATGGCTTTCCTGCTCAGGAAGATGAAATTGAGGGGCCTCCAATACAGGACTGCAGCTCCTGCTCTGTATTGCAGTGCAGAATTTGACCTCAAAGGTAGAGCCTGAAAGGCAGATGGCGATGAGCCAAGTTTCACACCAGCCAAAATCTTTTTGCACTGTATGGTTCATTTCTCACAGGATCTTCTGCAGCTCCCGAGTTTCAGGGCTGGCCTCAGAAAAGTTCAAGCACGGCTTGTGGTAGCAAGACTTAGCTGTTCATCCGCTGAACAAAACACCCTTGTGTATCTCATGGTCTGTATTTTCCTACTGAGCCTGATTTTAACTGCATATTAGTTATGGCCTGAACTTAGACTGAACGTGGCTCTGAGCATGTTCTCCTTCATCTCATCCTCAGAGCCCATCCTTCAGACTCACCCGGGCTGACTGCCTGGGTCCCTCCCTTCCTCTGCTCTTCAGCTGCAGTTCCCATCTCACCCCGGGGCTTCCCACCTGTGAGCAGAAAGTTTCAACAGGACGTTCAACCCAACAACTTCGGGGAAAGGCCTGGTGGTTGGGTCAGGTCTGTGTTCCCCAAAAAACCTGAGGCTGCAGTCAGCCCTTAGATGGTATGTGTCTTAGGTCAACCCTTCCATCAACAAAATAAGGTGGCATCTTCAGGCACCACAATTAACTCCAACTTAATAGTGTCTACAAAAACTATTATAGCTGAAATTATAGTATATTATAGTGCAAAACCTGAAAATGCACAGTGTAACATATTCTACTGAACAGGGCGTTTCGGCCTCTGCATCTGTTATGGTTTAGCTGGGGTTAACTTTATGGTTTTTTGTTTTGGGTTTGGTGTCTTGTTTTGTTTTAATTCAGGCTATATTATTTCTCCAGGGGCAGTTACCTGTGGCATTGCTGCATGGGAACAAATTTCAGTTGCCTGGGAAGACAAGTGGGGTATCCCGCAACAGGTACATTAAGGAGAATTCATAGACAGCAAGAAAAAACCTTTGAGATGACAGATTCTCCCCGCATCAAGGGCAGCAAATGAAGCAATCATTGCTATAGCAGTTACCAAAAGAATTAATCATATGTTGCTGTACAGGTGTAAGTGCCTTT
Source organism: Chroicocephalus ridibundus (assembly GCF_963924245.1). Taxonomy (NCBI): domain Eukaryota; kingdom Metazoa; phylum Chordata; class Aves; order Charadriiformes; family Laridae; genus Chroicocephalus; species Chroicocephalus ridibundus. Next base: position 8,693,847 of record NC_086285.1, on the reverse strand, counting down.
TCTTCTTATTTTTTTTTTCCCTCCTGCACGCTCTTTCTGGTATCTTTATCAAACCGTTTACAGAAATAAGTTCTTTTATATGGACTACTAAATAAAGGTGCAAATCATATAGGAGCTTAGAGAAAACTTGACAAGGTGGCTCTTGTTAACTTAAATGGATCAATATTTAACAGCCAGTTACTTTGAAACATAGACTCTGCCTAGGCTCTCCCCCCACCTCCATATGAGAGATCAATGAGGAATAATTTGCACTATGATGCTTTATAGGAACTCAAAAGAATTCATCAATAAGATGAAAACGCTTGCAATACAGGCAGACACTACCTAATTCTAATTAATATTAAAGGGACGCTGTCTGTTTTTTTAAACCAAAACCACAGTGTAGCTTATGTACTTAAAGTTGTAAAAACCTCATAAGGAATGTGGTCTCTGTTAATTACAGTCTTGTCTGGGAAGGGGAGGGGGAAATTAAGTTGATCCTTTTAGTGATGAATTATTCAAAGTGAAAAAAATAAAAACAATCGACTGCAGCATTAGTACCAAGCCCTACACATTAACCTCGCACTACACATGGGTGGTTCTGTAGCAACGCACGCATACTCTTAATTTGACAAGTAAATTAAGCCACTGGGGTGCTGTTGCTGACAGGTTACATTTAGAATTAATCAGTGCAGGACTGATTGGGAGGTGTGTTATTAAGATAGTTGTTACAAATATAAAACTTTCATTTTCTTCATTAAAAGTTAGACAGAAACAGCACCCAGGATTAGCAATCATTGCAAGTGCACGTGTATTTGTTGCAAAAGAACTAGACTCCAGTTGTTGTTTTAAAGTCACTGGGCCTGGTCTTAACTTTCTTTTCAGGAAAAGCTTCTCGTTAGGCCATGTCAGGATGGGTCTAAGGGGTGGCAAAAGAAAGTTCCCCACAGTTCATTTTGATCCTTCAATAGTGTTACATTTCTCCTCTTCCAGGCTGACTAAAAATCTTTGTATTTCTCTCATACCATGCAGCACAACCAAGACAGAAAGTCTACTAGTGGAAGAAGAACTTGGGGGATGTCAGGGAGAGAGCCACAGGAACATGAAGGAAATGAAGACCAGGTGCTTAGGAAAGAAGCTTTCTGGTCTCCAAAACAGGGCAAGGCTCAGATGAAGCATTTGTTCCAGCTGGGATCTTCATAACAGCTGTCCTTGATTTGGATTCTCTAGTACAAGTTGGCTTCACGCTGCAGCCCTTTTCCTAGGGCAGGAATTGCTACAGTCTCAATCCCTCCTCTCCCAGGCTATTTACATGGATCTCGTGTTAACTCGGAGGCTCTTAATTGTCCATCCAATCTGCTTAAAAATGGCCAAATCCTGCAAAAGGTTTTAGGGATGAACAGACCAATGTATATGTATAAACAGAGACGTGCACCCACACATGCACAGTATAATCATATCTGTATCTATCTATATCGATATCCATATCTATCTATACATTTAGCAAACTGAGTTGAAGGATCCCCCATGTGTGTGCCAGTATTTATCTCATTTCTTCTCAAGTTGCTAAGTCCTGATGGGTGATGATATAAATTTATTGTGAGTCTTTCATCTTAATTTCAGCCTATTAAGTTGTTACGGAGTTACTTGTTCTCTGCATGATGAAGTCCAACCCATTTTGACCTCTGGAGGCTAATCGAGGCTTATTCTTACTCAGTTTTATCTTTGGAGCTGTGGAGAGGGTAGGAAATTTAATCTGCCATTAATCTTTTTTAGGTTTCAAGCTTCATAAAAAAAAATAAATTCAGATTCTAGAGCTAAGCATTTTTCAGCTGTCATCTGTGACAGCTCAAGTGCAATGTCCAGCATTTCTGTGAACTCAGAAAGCTTGATTGAATAGGGCAGAAGCTGTCAACGGTACAGGAAGCTCTTTATACTGTAAATGTTTATTAGTATCCAGAAAAAGAAAGTGAAACTTACGTAGCGATCTCATTTTAGGTCATCTCATGTAGTCAGGAATTATGATTTTAAAGGGTCTTCAAATAGAAAAATAAATTAAAAAAAAAAAAGTAGAAATTACAAGGATTCAGTCACTTCTTTCATTTGCGTCAGCAAAAAATTGAAATTAAACAGATTTTTCTTGCTGGATTTGTACCCTTTTAAAGAAAATATAGGTACAAATGCAGTTTGTATATATAAAAGCACTGACTTCTCTTTCAGTTTGTTTGATAAGAAAGTAATACCATTTCAGCGGAGTGTTGAATTGGCTTATTCTTTTTTATAAGGTTAGGGAAATGGCAGACTAGAATTTTCTCCACTCTAATTCCGTTTTCTTCATGGTTTTGATTTGGTTTTCCCTTCAGATTGATTTTCGCTGGCAGATAGATTTGCCTGGAACCTGATTCTGCCCAACTGAGACAACACTCCAATTACCACTGCATCTAACTACACTTCTTGCAATTTTCAGTGTATTTACTCTCAAAAATGCCTTTTTTCCCCTGTTAGAGAGGGAGACAACCAGGACTAGATCCAAAGAAAGCCTCAAAACTCACTGCTGCCCCCTCACCTCACCCCAGCAGTAGTGAAAGACTGGACAACTTTAATTTGAATGTTAAAACTCCCGATGTTGTCTGAGTTTCTGTGTGGGCAAGAGTTAGGAGAACATGGAGAAGGTTGTGTTTGTCCATCTGCCTCTCCTCCCAGGCTGATGGACATCTTGCTGAGGCTAGCCTGCAAAAAACAAGCATCAGTTGTGGCATTCCTTCAGAACCTGGCTTGAGTTGAGTGTGTGGTCTCCATCTTTCAGAAATAACCAGCTTCTTAAAGCACTCCACCAGGATCTGGGAGACTTGGGTTCAGCTTTCTTTTATCACAGGTGATTATGGGCGCATCTCCTACCTTAAAACTGAAGGTGAACCTGGGGTACGTATGAGGTTCGTTTTTGGGGAGGGAGGGCTGGGAAGCAGGAAAGTCTCTCTCATTTGCTCTTGTTGCAGCTCCTCCATTGCATTTTGAATAAAGATCCTCCGACCCAAAAGCATGCATTAAGTGGCTGTTGGTTTGGGCACTCGCTTGGCATAGTTGGGGAGAAGTAGGAGACCGCTAGCTTGCTTTCTGTCCTCTATAGATGGTGGGTACTAAAGGTTTTAATACGCTCGAAGGCGATGTTGGTGCCTTATGGCTACTGAATTATCCAACACGGGGTATGTGTGATACATAAGCCTTGTAACTACTGCAATCTATCCTTTGTAAGGCAGTATTGATCTCTGGTGTATTTCTCAAGGAACGAATAGAGCTCAGGACTTAATCCTGAATGGAGGAAAGTGATGCGTCGAGGGCTTGAACTGTGGAGAGAGCGGGATTTAACAAACACATCTCTGCTGCATCTCTTGTCGGCTGGTGCAGACACCTTTCTGCTTGGGTGGAAGTAGGAAAACTCCCTTCCGAGGCATTTGCATTCCCCAGGCTTTGCATGGGACAGCCCGATGACACCAGGCCGTGGGCTCAGTGGGACAGGGAGACTAAAAGGTTACTCCCACCTCCTCAAGACATCCTTGGCAAAGCAAGAAATTGGACCTGGGTCAGCATTCTCCCCACGAGACCATTTGCTCTGTGGAAAGGAATCAGCGTAGGAGGCAATAGGCATTTTCAAGAGACAGTGATTTTTGGTGAAAGATATAGTCATATAAGGCCACGGGTTTTTTGGCACTATATTGTCAATAATCAGTAGAAATATACAGAACCTTATCAGGGTGGAGCTGACTCCGGTGATACATGATCTTAATCCTTCCTTAGGACTCACACAAACATGTGCATGATCATTCTTACAACTACACTTTGTCATGGAAGTTAAGGCTTCTTTCTGTCACCATGCAGCTCTTAGTTTAAATTACATTCATCTCCGTTATGTACTAGAATTCTAACTATTATAATTGTATGTCACAGGTTATTAGTTTGTATGCTAAAAAAGTAACGGGGGGGGGGGGAAGGCAGGAAATGCGTTACATTGCAAATCTCTTTCCTGCCCCATATGTTACAAGTTAGCATAATGTATTTTTTTCCTAATTAAACTATGGCATTGCCTTTTTGCAGTGCTTCATTATCCGTTCTCCACAAAGAGGCACGGCCCCATCAGTCTTGTGATGAGATGCCACCAAATAAAGTTATTATGCCAAGAAGCAATCTAGGGAGAAGCTATTATGTGGTTTACTACAAAAGCAGTTTCTAGTCTTATTAGCTTGCATTATATAGTAGAAATTGAACTTAGGAGGGTACAGTGAAACATGCATACTACCCATTTTTCAGCCTAGGGTGTTAAATTTCCTTTAGAGAAAGCAGAAGTAAAAACACAAGTTCTTGGACTTGAGAAAGTCCAAGAACTTGTGGTGCAGAGTTGTCCTGATTTCAGCTGGGATGGAGTTGCTTTTCTTTCTCGTGGCTGCTGTGGTCCTAGTTGTTGGTTGGGGTTAAACCACAACACTCAGCATCTCAGTTGAAGACAGAGTACGAAGTCATGCAGTTAAGATAGAAAGGGTTATACAAAAGCTGTCTATTTCTCACCCAACTTTAGTAGCAAAAGCCAGCAGGAATGAAGAGAGGGCTGCTATCCCTGTACGTAATTGCCAGTGCCTTTACAAGCTGTTTATTTACAAGAACAGCTATAGCCCTTGCATGTGTAAGTCTTATCATATACAAATGGCAGTTTACATGATTTGGCTGCACGGTGGTGAGCCTCCATGTGCATAAATATGCATCAGGACCAGGCTTCAGATTAGAGAAGTCTGGTCCTATGAGGTCTCACTGAGCTCTGCAAAATTGAAAACTTTTCTTACCCAGATGTTGCTTTGAAGTATTTTGACTGAAATTTTGCCTGTGGGTTTACATGGGAATAAAACAAGAGAAAAATTTGTCTTCTTGGAATGTTCTTACTGGGGGCACTGCTACCATATTTAAAGGTCATCTTACAAGGAATTGCTGTGATAATTTATTCTGAGAATTTAGAAAGTGCAGTGAAATTCCAACAGAGGATTTTTTTTAATGTCCACCCAAACATCAGCAAGCATTCAGATTTGAAGGCAATTTATAAAGTAATGCACTGGGAACAGATCCATTTGAGTTAAGACAGGAAAATATCCAATCACAGGTGTTTAAAAATGAATAGTCACTTTCAAGCTATTCATCTAGGGAGAAAAAAGAGAAGGGGAAGGGAACATGGTTGGGAAGGGGATAGAAAGGGGAAAGAACATTTGGAGCCTTTTTGCTAGTTTGGGACTGAAATGTGTTAGTAAAATACACCCGGTTGCATTTTTAAAGACGAAGCACACTCAGCAGTTATGAGAAAGAAACCAACCCTCCCTCATGTCTCTTTCATGGGTCTTTGCTGGTTAACAGCACCATTGATTTTACTGTGATTATTTTGTTCGGTCTCGTGTTTTGATCTCTGATTTAAAACTGCGTTCTGCAGGAGGGTCTTACCCTCCCGTATTACCTACAATTATAGCCACTCGCAGCCCGTGCTCAGTGGAGTGCCTCGGTGTTTGTTACGATAAATATCAGGCCACTGACCATAACATCTCTGTGTGTTGAAATTCTTACCTTCACCAGAATGACATTTAGAAAGGTGTAGCTTAGGGCTCATAAGAATGGGAGTGAGAAAATGAATGCAGTTTTTGGAAATAACAATGCTGGAGAAACCTCTCTGGCTTCTTTCAGAAATACCACCGTTCCAATATAATTAATGGCCAGTCATCATACAGCAAGACCCTGCGCGCAGGCTGTGCAGGAGAGTGGAAGGTGGTATTGCAGAGGAAGAAGGGGCCAGGACTGAAATTCATCTGGAAATTGCTGCCTTATGAAACCCACCCTCTCCTTTGGATTTGGGATCGTGGTGGCCAAGGAGCACCACAGTTTAACGCTCTGTCCCCCAACACGACACTTCAACCCCTCCTCTGACATGCGGGTTTTCAGTGCATGCTGTCTTCGTCTTCAAAATCACCTTCATAAGGGGACACAGGTAGGAAATGGACACCGAGGTAACAGCTCGTGTGGTTGCAGGGCTATATAATCAAAAGTAACGCACCAGCAGTAAGTCAAAATACTTCATCACAGTGAACCTGTCTCTCCCTGGGAAGTCCTCTGGATGATACTAACCTTGAAGTTGACATTAGATTTACAGCTCAATTCCCTTGGGTAATGATGCTGATTACATCCATACTAAAAGAGCAAAGTAAGTTCTCTTCCTTCCCCTCTGTAGCGAGGCTTCACTCACGGCTGTCACAAGGAAAGCCTATGACAGGTCCCTGAATTGCTTTAGATGTTCGGCAGCTGCAGAGCTCTTTCTAAAGGATAGAAATCTCTCCGCTGCTCCAGAACAGCTGACAGCTGAAGAAAGATGGTCAGTTAAATTCTTTGTTGTAGCCACTCCATATACCAAGGTAAGTAGAGTGATTAAACTGATTTATAGTGCTTGGATACCCAGCTGCTTTTCTGCCCAAAATAAGAGCTGCAGAGCCAGTACTCAATTGCTTAATGAAACGAAACAACCATCCTTATATTGACAGCGATATTACTGAAATGTAAGCAGAGGGATCCCAAGTTGTCAATTTAAGGCACATTCACCTTTCACAGGTGGCTTGAGTCAAAAATCCTGGGGCTCAGACTGATTGAATTTACTGGGACGGGTATTTAGTATGGGACTCATCCGCGCAGCAGTAGGTACCTACAGGGGAGCTGCCTGCCTCTGTGTTACACTACGGGCACCTTTCTAGTCAATGCAGACCTCACCTATCACTCAATGGACTCTGGGACATGATAATCTCGCTGTAGAATAGACACCTAAAATATATCAGAAGAATCATCTCTGAAAACGCCTTTCCCCTCAACTTATCTAAAACTGCACTTGCAGCTTAGGTTGCCTGAGAACCGAGAAAACCAGGCACGTAGTAAATCCACTTAAATGATTATCAAAAGCCCACAAGTACCTTATCCATGCTGCTAGGCAAAGTCCCTGCCCTGCTCTAAGCTCTTCCACTAATTGCTACATTAACAACTTGCACACTGAAATCAGAGGGTCGGTGGTCACCAGGAGAGTCATGATGGAGGAAAGGGACAGGGAGGAGGGCTTTTCAGACCGCTTTTGTTGGCTACCACTAAAGTTTTTATTCCCAAGGCCTTTCGATACCCAGGGTTAGGGAAGCCGCCGATAATTTTCAATGACATGCTAGCATTTGAATTAAAACCGCAAAGCTCAGTTTCGTGGTGTTTCAGTAGGCATTTGACCACCAGCAAGGCTGGGAACAAGTGCTGCTGGTAAATACACTTGACAGGGAGCGTTCGTAATCAACGCAGCTCGGCACAACCTTTAGAGGAGCATAGCTGAGCGAGACTGCCTGAAGCAATCCTGTTCAAGTACATTTACACTGCATATAAATCTGATCTCACCTCCTTGCAATGATCCTAAAGAGGCAGTGAGTTTTAGGGGCTGCTCAGGACAGTTCATGAACAGTAACCAGACTGGGGACTCAGCCTGAGGGCTGTGATACAGGATTAGTGTGTGCCGTGGGGCTGTGAATATACCCACTTATCTACTATAAATATATTATTTAGCATATATAATATAGGCAGGTCAGGCAGTAATCCCTGGTCCCAAGTCCCTGCAGCACAGCCTGGGTTGTGTGCACCCTGCCTGGGGCTAGCTCCTCTTAGAGAAGACCAATAACATGCGCACTGCATAGGACATGGCTCTAGGCTATTGGAAGACCGTTGCTGGGGGAAGCAGAAAGCAAGAGAGCCTTGTCCATGCAGCCTTCAGGGCACCGCCTCTGGAGAGCACATCCCTAGAACCATGCCAAACGTTGCGTCAGAGAGAGGGAGTCAGGGAGGCCCATGACAGAGCCAAAGAGACAGCTAGTGACCAAATGGGGTGGAAAATCAGAGGCCCACTGCTTGCATCCGTTCTGTGAACTTTATATTTAGCAGTAAATATGAGCGCTCAGGGGCCATAGCTGGACTTTCAGCATACCTGTATAAACCTAATCTTGGAGGTTGCTAGATTGAACAATTTCAGTGATTCACCCAGGAATACTCACTATCTTAAGTATGTGTTTTAAGTATCTTGTCCTGTTGAGCTTTTATGTCTTATTCTGAGAAAAATAACTATGGTTTCTGAGATAACACAGCATATCAGTGCTAATCTACAGTGCTTCTCCTCACATGCTTTGGCTCTCGGTATTTTAGGAGAGCCAGACAGCTTTCTTTGGGAACAGCAATGCAGCCAACTATTACCATATGCTGTGTGGGTTCCCTCTTTCCGCTCCTCAAAGGAACTGACAGCCTGGCCTGGCCAGAAAAACAAAACGGTGAACTTCACACACACAAAAAGAGGTTTTGAAGGTTTTGTTCAGGATCAGAATAATAACATGAGATCTTACATAGGAAAAATCAACAGAAAAATCTCAGAATAGCTCAAAACCTGGGACTGGTTACCCATCTTCCCACTTGAGTCAAAGTACCATTCTCCTTTGGCTTCTCCTCTGGCTGTGAAGGAGATTTGGCCATTGGGATATTGGCCATTCCAAAGATATATGTTTTATCTCTTTTGTCCAAGAGTCAGCCTTTCTGTACTGGAGACATGGTTTTGACTAGCCATTTTCTAATAAAAAATCTTTTTTTTTCATGGTATTCTGTGAGGCTGAACATTTTAAATTACAGTAGCTGACTTGTTCACTCTCCTCTTCCCTTTAAAAAAGGCAGTCAGCTCCCACTTGCAGATTCTCAGATCACCACAGACGTGATCCCACCATCCTTGTGCAAACATCTGCACCGTGATATCCGTGGGAGTGGTATTGCTAATGTGAGGATTACTGTTCAGGGTTTCACATAATGTCTTTGTTCCTTTTAACTACATCATCTTCTCTCCCAGAGGTTATCATACGGTTAGCTACTTAGCTGACATCCAAGGTGTTCTTCTACTGAAATTTACAATGCCCTCCTGAAAAATGCATGTGTAAGATAAGGTACTGCTGAATGAAGCTGACTCTCAGCTACCTGGGCTGTGGGTTATCCATGCCAAAGCTTCAGAGCTGGCTCAGCTCTAACTGTGCTGTTTGAGGAAGCACATGGAGATACAGCTGTGTTATTTCCAGAGCCAGCAATAAGGCCATTTGGTTTTGGGCTGTGCCAACTTGAATTAAAAACCTGGTGGGAATAAAAGTTACTCTATCTAGAGCTGGCACAGGTACCCCTCCTGCGTATTGGTTGGACCAAGGTTGGAGCCCCACTCTATAGTTCCACATTCAATCAGCTCAGATTGAGCTGGGATCATTAGTTCCAACCATGATGGATCGAGACAAATGCGTCTTCCTAGTTCTTGCTAGGGATCACAACCAAGATAACAAACCCTCTGCCTTGAATCACCTTCAAGATAACTGTGCAAGCCACTGAGGCTATGACTGGCCTCAGGACAGCCAGGCTGTCATTTGGAGGCTGGTTGGAATGCGCTGACTCCTATGACCATGGGGAATGAGGGACAGGAGAGAAGAATGCTTTTTGCCTGGGGGTGCCATGCAGTCAGGATGTGCGACTGAGACTGGGAAAGTGCTCCCAAATCCCTTGGGGCAGGCATAACCTGAACATCTCTACAGCACTGAGCCTGGGTCCCAAACTGCTAGGTTTGAATCAGAAAAGTCCTTCTGAATCCAAACAGGCTTTTCCTTGTTAGCTCGGTTACAGGACCAGATTTGAATTGGTCCCATGCATTTGTACCGTGCCTTGGCTTGTAAGTGATTCCTCCAGAAACACAAAACATGAAGAGCACAGTGCAGGGAAAACCCAGTGACTAAACAGCAGCCTGCTTGGGCCTGGGGTCAGCAGGGAACGAAACTAATAAGCCTGAATGACCCCATCCATCCCAGGCTACTGGTGCTACCTGGGATTTGCTGTTATCCAACCAGCCAACCCGAATGATGGAGTGGTGACTATGGTGCCATAGTCACATGCCAGTTAATAAGACATAATAGTTATAACCACACAAATCTCCACTGTTGGTGATAAATATGGGATGAGTAACAACTTGATCCTTCTTCAACCTCACACATAGCAATTCGCGTAATAGATACTGCTATAGCAGGCCACATGTAAATCTGATAGATTAGAAATGTGCTTTTTCTGATAAATGTACCACCCATTTTACACCACCTAGATTAGGAAAATGAATACATTTGAAAGTCTCTAAAAGTAAATTTGCAATGGAATTTTTGCCTACTGCATTTTTCTAAATATATTTTGCTAGAGCCACTTTAGTACAGTAAGGTGCATCACAGACTGAAGTTCATTGTAAATACAATGTATTAATAATTTTCTACTAAAAATATCTTTAGTATCTGATCTTCACCCACATACCAGCAACACTGCAGTAAATTGGCCTTGTTCAGTCGATGTCAAAATAGATGTATCCACTTGATGTATGCAAGACATGTTGAAAGGAATAATTCAAGTAGAGTTACTTCTGTTTTGGAGGAAAGGCAAGGTTTGGGGAAAACAGACATCTAATTTTCTTATGAAGTTACAGCTGAGCTGCCTGAGGTTTCTCATGAAGCTGCATTAGAATCTGTTTTTCCAGGCAGTTTTCCTACAGCTCCAGTGAAGTTGATTTATGACCCATCCACTTCTACATGTTAGAGGGGCAATATTAGCCACGCTTCTTCAGTACATATCCATTCTCATACTTTCTTAGTTAGAATAAGTTTATTTACTCTCTACTCTTACCTGGAGTATGGTCTATACTCACACTTTATTCCCCTTATCATATATAGGTTAGAGGAGGAAGCTGAAGGAATATTTCTGAGACAGTTTCCCTCAGTCTTTTCCCGAAGGTCTAAAAGTAATATTGCCTACTTTTACTACAGAAAAAAAAAATAAAATCCTTCTCTTCAGGAGTGAAAGTCCAGGGTCCTCGCTTTCCCTCTCCCCAAATTAAAGTCACTTACCTAAAGTACCCTAAGCTATAAAACTAATAGGCTACCGACCCTGCTGTGCTTAGCAGAGCAGTAAGATCTAATGACTCCTGCACCAACTGTAGGGATGATTGGGCTCCCAGCACATCTAAATGCCCAAATTAGATAAGATTAATTCAGGCCAAGGTGCAGATGGGGCACAACACTTCGTGCTCACACCTGCAGTAGCTGGTACGATGATTTGTGTGCTGCCTCCCTCCTGCAGGCACACGGGCCCTGTCTGACCAGGAGCCCCGCTGCCTGCCCCATGCTCTGCCAGGGCAGCGCTTCACCCAGCAGGTAACAGGGAGTGTATCCTTCACGGGGGGATGATGGAAGAAAGAGGAAAGGATGCAAACCCTTCTCCTCCCTCCTCTTATGAAGTTCATGAGGATGAAGGGGAGAGAGAAATGGATTCCCCTTTTTCCTTCCCATGGGAAATTAATTCCTGGTCTTGGGAATTAAGGACACCTGGGTGAGAGGTCAGTTGTACGTGGCTCGTGCCTTCACTGCGACCGATCGTGGAGTGAGCGCTAGAGTTGCAGTTCCAGTGTGGCCAACTCGAAACACAATCAAAGAAGGGAAATCAAGTGACACGATATAAATAGAAACTGCTAGCCCCAGAAGTAAAATGTCCATAATCTGCATTTTGAACCAGGCAGAAAAGAATGTTCTAAGCATGAAATATTTTGTCCACAGCTGTAGAAAGGAGTCCATTTGTTTCACAGTGTGAGCAAGGCTTGCCACTGAAGGAATCATATTTTGCTATTTTTTTCCTGCATTGTGTGTTTGCTGCCCTCACTTTTGAGAGCTCGCTGCTCTCTGTGTGCTACCTGAAACATCCTGCATGCCTTTCAGATGCATTAATTGTGAAGCTGGTGAAAAAAAATAAATAGACAGCGACAGACAAGAGTGGCAAAAAAAATTGCCAGTGGTTTGCACAGAGAGGGAAGAGAACAAGCAATACAAGGAAAGTGCAGATAGACATGCCTTGATGATTCCTTTCTGATTCTGTTGATGCCTGATAATTGACAGAGCTCCACTCTCAAGAGTAAGCAGAGAAAAGAGGAGGGAGAGAGAGCGAAATAAAATCAGACGGAGAAGACTCGGTTGCTATTCATTTCAATAATTTTCATCTCCCAGCATTAAGCTTTTGTATCTTTGTTATTCTAGTGGTGATAGATGGAGAGGTAAGAACATGGAAACCTAAGATTTATCATCACTTATCTTCCTAACAAAAGAGACACAAAATTGCAACTTTCTTAATAAAACAGGATGATAATGGATAACAAGGATAAGTGGTTTCCAAGGACACCGCCTTCGGAAGGAGGCAGGTTTTGCAGTGCCAGCTTGGCAAAGAGTTCTAGGAAGAGCAGCAGCTCTTTTCACCCTCCCTCTGGGTCAGCAGCACTGCACATATTTGCTGGTCTTCATGGAGGAGTGTTCTTACTGGTGCTCGGGAATCTGATCCCAGTGTGGATCATGCCTCTGTTTCCAGCTGTGGGGAAACAGGCAGTTACACTCCCAGGGGGCTGAAGACGGTGGGGTGTGGGTTGATCTCCAGAGATCTGTAGCCCTATGCTGCCCATGTCGAGAGGAGCGAGTTATGTTCACCAGTGACTGAGACAACTACTCTTACACATCTTGGTTAATTATTTAGAACGGAGGGAAGGGTTAAATATGAACCTACACATCCTCTTGTTTCAAACTCTGGTTGTGCTTGAGAAAACGGGCTCAATGAAATCTATTTTGGGACATGGAGAAGTCCTGATTCAACTATACACTTAAGCACATACATAATTTTTCAGCAAATGTACTACAAACAGTTGTTTATACAGTGTTGAATTAGGGACAAGTTTCCCTCTTGATGCTAGATTGTGATTTTATTTATTTTTTTCTGTTACAACCCAGTGGAAAAGAGCAAGACAACATTTTTGCTAATAAACTTATTAGAGGATCTGAGAACTATTTATAACAATTCCTCTTTGATTTTCTAGTAGGACTAAAAATGCAAAAATGGCAATGATGCTCTTTATCTCCTCTAAAGTTGTTTGATTTCTGCAAGATATGCCTTTTTGCTTTAGAAAATCAGAAGATGCTTTTTGAGGAATGTACAATATTCAAGGGGTTAGATAGTAAAATTCCACATTGCCAAGTTGCATCTTATTTCAGTGTGGCATCTTCTTAAAGGAGATGGAGATGAAGTGAAGACGAAGTCTTGGCAAAGCTGTGTTGACAGTATCACTGGCTCTTAATGCAGAACATAACCCTAATGTTGGAGGATTTATGTTCTTTAGAAAAAGAGAGAAATCATATTGGAACTGGGCTCAAGTAATCTCTGTTCAAACTGGGATGAAATTCTTCTCGGATACCCTTTTCTTGTGGGAGTTTAAGCTGAAACCCTTGTTCAGGGTCATGTCATTACTTGGTCAAACACGACTGCACATATCGTGCCTCCAAGGTAATGCCCTGTTTCCTAAAAATGCAATAGGCTGCTGAATATTACATGAAGTGACAGTGACCATCTGTCTAATTGCAAATAAGTAATCAGGCCAGGTCATACAGTTGGGGTAACTCATGCATCCCTGCATCCCTAGTGAAACCAGGTACAAGATTAGCTTCATGAACTCAGAGGACTTTAAATACTAAATGGATCGTTAGATCCCTTTTTTTGACCTCTTTTGCGTTCCTCATCATTCCAGTTCACAAACAGATACTGTTGTTTAGCCCAGAAATTTGTATTTGAGTCGAACATTTATTCCAGAAAGCTGTGCTGGCTTTCAGGACAAACAAATTGAAAATCCATCATTTCCTTTGGGAATTTTTTCCAGCAGTTACATTGTCACACTAATAAAAAACACATCCTTCTTTCAAATTTGCCTTTGTTTTCACTTCCAGACACTGGTTCTTGTTATTCCTTTCTAGGTTAAAGAGCCCTTTCAGGTGCAGGACTTTTCCTGCACATCAGTATTCCCATAACAACAGTCTGAGTTGATTCTAATCTCTTCCTTTAGCTGGATGGGCAAATCTAAGCGTCCTGGTTTAAGACAGTTTCTCTAACACTAAAATGATTTTTGTAGCTTTCATCAGCAAACCTTTCCAAATTAACAGTGTGAAATATGGATTAGGAGCTATGAGAAACAAACTTGGTAGATGAGATAGCTTTCCTATTTGGTGTCCATCATCATCTTCTCTCTTTCTTTTCCTCTTCAGGAAGTATTGCTTTAGTGGAGAAAAAAATAAATTACCCAGAACATTCAGATATTGTCTCATGTGTAACACATCAACTGTACTACAGCCCAGGCATATAGGCTCTGAGGTGTGTTGAAAATATTGCATCTACTGCACAATGTACAAGCTGTGCATTTGTTCAGCATCACCTGGATGGAAATATGCGTCCTTGGCTTTGTGGCAATTAGTTTGCTGTTGCGTGATTCAGTTGCAGCTGAAGCCCCTGCTTCTCCATGTAGATTGGGACCACCTCAGCCCTTTACAATTCAGCAGATGCACAGGTGTCCGCAATCTGTGTGTCCCTGTGTTGCGGTTTGGGCTGGGCTGGCCACTAAACAAGCAACAGATGGTCTCGTCACCCTCTCTCCCTTCAGAGAGGGAGGTTTCAATCCTAGATTTCTGGAAATTCAAAGTTTAGTCCCTCAGCTTCTTCACCAGAGGAAGAGTTTTATTGAGTTGACTGAAAAGGAAGAGAATGAAACTTGATGCTGCAAGTTTATGGCCTACAAGTGCTTTATTCAGAAGAACTTCAGCAACAGCATCAGAGGAGAAATACACTGCTCCCACATAGGTGCTTAAAGGTTATCTACAATTTAGGCTCCCTGGATAGACTCTGTGTGAACAGCTAAATGAAAGCCTTTTGTCTTTGGTATGTAAGCAGTAAGACTACATGACCCAACAGTCCGTAGCAACTTTAAGAAGCAAGTAGTTAGTCTTGAAAGGACTGAATTTCAACTCAAGAGACTGGTGCATTAAAAATCCCTCTGACTTCAAAGAAGGTTTTAGATAAGTACTTCATAACTGATTTTATAATCTTAATAATTCCTGCTGCTCCATTGTAACACAGGTTTTGTATTCAGAGTCCTCAGCACAGTGTGGCCCTGCACGAGTGGAGACCTTTAGATGTAGCTTTGTTGTAAAGGCTGTATACTAGATAATAAAACTTCATTCCATAAGGCCTGCTAAGCAGCCCATGTATATACAACAAGATTATACAGTAAAGTTTTCCTGTCATTCATTAGTTTATCATCTGAGCTATTTCCTACAGAGCTTCCACATCTTCGTAAGATTTACTAAGCAAAGGCTATATTTTTCAGATAATAGTTTACTTGTTATGAAGCACTTAACCGTTTTATCTTAGTGGGGCATAACTATTTTAGGAGGCAGTCAGTAATTTTGTGGTTCAGCAGTGTTTAGCTGTACACACCCTTCATTTCTAAAACATGGATTTTGCAGTGCAGAGGAAAAATCACTAAATGGGCCAGTGAACTGGCGAAGGTTCTGAGGTCACAGAATAGTATTTTTTGCCCAGTTTTACGAAAAACGTCACTCCCAGAGATCTCAAGCTTAGACTTTTTCTAAAGAAAAAGAGAATAAATTAACTGCGTTGTGAAATACTATTGCAGCAGCTGGAATTCAGCTGCTAGAGCAGGCTCTGTTAAACCGTGTAACCTTTTTTTTTTTTATCTTTTGAAGACAAGAAGCGTATAATCCACGGGTTTAGTTAGGATTTGAAACAAGATCTGCAGATAAGGAAAGCTACAAATGTAAAACCAGCATAATTGCTTCATACACACCTTCTTTTCCCTGGTCCCCATTCAAATTTAGAAGCCTGAACTCACTACAGCTTTCCGATCATTATGGTTCAGTTAATCAGCTGAATGACATTATCGGAAATCACACTGCATTAAACCCTGGGAATTCATCACTGCCTTGGTCAAGTCCTGAAAACAGAATGTCTGCTCCACAGAAGACAAGTGGACCATCAACCTGCTCTGCTCACCTCTATTTCTACTCTCTGCTCCCCCAGTTTAAAGGCCTCTGGCACTCAAGATGCAGGATTTTCTTCCAGGTGTTTCAGAAGCTCCAGCTGGATCTGTCTGAAGGACAAACTACTTGTCACCTGAACCATCACATGGCTTTACCTGTTCATTTGTTACTTTCTTGCTCTCCTTAATCAAGTCACAGACCCCACATGTATGTGGATTTTTCACCAATGTTACTTTTCACGAGTAACGCCTGTTTTTCAGTCCACGCACAGTGGCCAATGAGAGGGAAGGGACCCTTGTTGCTATTTCACTTGAGCAGAACCTCTACACACTGCAATGGATCATCTTCTGTCCGGGAGGGCTGGGAAGGAGCAGAGATTTGAGCACAGGCTGCAAAGGGAGAGGGGTGAACCACTCAACAGTTTCATAGCGACGAAGAGTTTCTCTCAGAGATGTTTGAATTCAGTTGGCAGATTAGTACATTCTGTTAAACCTGTCGAGATTATGCAGTCCTTGTAAAGTCACTGTGCTCAGAGAATTAGCGAGTCAATCCCGTCTGATTGACAGAGCACTCAATCCCCAATCTGCCTACAGCATTTTACTCTTTAGCTTTTAGTTTCATCTGAAAAGGTAAAAAGGTGGCATGCAGCTTAGAGACTGTTTAAATTATTTAAATATAACATATTAAAATACAAATAAAATGCATATTATTTAGGCATTAAAAAGAAGAAACAAAACCACAAAAAAAAAAAACAAAACCCAAAACAAAACAGAAGGAATGCCATCATGGTTGGAGAACAAGGTAAAGAAAGCTACTAGAAAAAAACAGTTTTTAGGTAACCGAGGTTGTGCCCAAAAGAAAAAATAATATTCGTATGTTCTATCAGAATAAATGCGCAAGCAGAATGCAACCCAAACCCCATAACTGAATATTCTTTTTGTTTAAATCTTTGAATAACCTTTCCAGACACATCATTTGCAAGCAGCTCGGAGTGGCAAAATGTGATTAAGGTGTAACAAGAGCTCTGAGAAAAAAATAAGGCCAAATAAGACCACTGACCTAATGAAGTATAACAAAAGGCATAGACTAGATGGTATTCACCAAAAACTAAAGGTAATGAAGTATAAAATAGGTGAGCTCCTAGGGAATACATAGTCTTTTGTTTAAAACTGTCGTAATACCAGAGGAGTAGATGGCCATATGATGATAAAATATGATGCTGATTTAAAAGATGGTGGCAGAAGAAGCAGGGAATTTTAGCTTTGGGGAAGGGTGACATTCATATGGGTAAATTGGTAGAAGCTGTAGTGTAGAACAAAACTAGCAGGCATGAAAATTGCCACTAGCATGGATGAAAACAGGGATATGTTAGGAAAAGGACACGCTGCACAAGTCCGTTAGAGTACTTTGAAGGAATCTTGTCTGTGGACAAAGGACTCCAGTCAGATGATAGATTTCCTTACATTTCATAAAGGCTTTTGAGAAAGTGCTTTACCAGAAATTCTTTAAAAAGAAGTTGGTTGTTGTCATATATGAATGAGAAGGTCTTTGCATGGATGAGCAGCTAGCTGAAAGGTAGGAGTGAAAGGGCAGGAACATGTCGGGGTGTCACCAGTGAAGTCCTACAGATGGTTCCAGCACATGCACTTTTCAAATTACGCATAGACATGTGGGGAAGAGTCTTATCAGTGAGGTGAGGAAGCTTGCTGATCTTTTATTATTCCGAGTAGTAAAAGACAAGCTAACTGCAAAGAACTGCAGAAGAATTACAGTATTATGTGACTACGTGATAAAATGGCAAATGAAATTTAACAGCTAAGTGTGAAGCAATGCGCTTCATTTAAAAGTATCAAAAAGAAAAAAAAGCACAATCTTAACTTTGCGTGCATGATGGTGGGCTCTGAGCTAGTTATTACCACTCAAGAAAAACATCTTGAGGTTAGAAAAGCCACTTTCATCCAACTATTAGCTGGATGTTCACTAGCAATCAGGAAAAAAAAGGCAAAAGAATAGAGAATAGAACAGAAAACATCATTATGCCATTATATGAATCCATTAAATGATCCCACGTCTGAAGTAATGTTTGCGACTTTAATCTCTCATCTTGAAAAGGATATAGACAATTGGAGAATGCTCAGAGGAGGTCGCAAAGGTGAATAGATTTATGAAATGATTTCCATACAAAAAGTGATTAGACTGAGTAGAACCACTGAGCAGAGATACAAGTTGTGAACGTCACGGTGGAGGTGGCAAGGTGATGGTTGTACATAGGCTTCATAATACAGGAATTAAAGGTCATCAAGAGATGATGTGAGGTGGCAAGTTTAAAAAAAACCGGAGTGGGTACTTTTTGCACAATGAATGTTTAAGCTGTGGGAGTTTTGTCATAGGTATAACTGTTTTAAGTGCTAAAAGTTTTCATAGACTTAAAGAAATGGCTGTACAAGTTCAGGGGAGAAAAATCTATGAAGTGCTGTTACACAGGTGCCACCCCAGTCCTAGGGGTTCCCTGGACCAGGCATGGTAGGAGGCTGGGTGAGGCTGGCAGCTTGGTGGGAGCAAGGGTGAGTCCCACCAGCCTGAAGAGGTCTGAGCTGCTCCCGGTAACACTCCTTTGCTCTGGCTAGAAAGTGGCTGGGGGTCTTTAACATTCATGATAATCAGACCCTTTGTATTCAAAATGAGGATGAAGTTGCTGCATGACTAAAATATTCTAATGGCAGGAAGTCCAGAGGGAATTTGCAGCTTCCTCCATAGTTGATTTTCAAATACAAACACTTTAAAAAGCAGTAATGTATCTGTATAATGCATCGCTGATTTACAGCCTAAATGACAAACATCTTGGGGTTTAAAAAATAATCTCTTCTATTTCAATTTTCTCTCTATCCCTCAGAAAACGGATGCACCACAGCCTGAGAGATGATACTAGACCTGCTGAAGGATATTCTGATGAAGCAGCCACTGCAAATAAGAGTATTACCGCAGCAAGTAAAATAACGTGAATACAGCAAGTTGCAAAATGACACACTCAGCATTACCATACATATTTACACAGGCTAGAGCTCAGTGTAAATAATATATAAGGAATGACTCTTTACTGTATCCTAAGGGAGGAACAGTGGTTACAACAGATCATCTTAATAGGACATAGTGTCTAGCAGGCCCTGGAAAATTCCTGCTGTAAAACTTCTGCCGTACAGTAAAGATGTGCTTGCCTATGAGCTAACTTTTACAAATGTTTGGGTCACACAAAAAATGCCTTTTCTGCAATATTTGTTTACAAATAACTCATTGGAATTTACATGGAAGTGCAAAATGCACAGAAAGCTGTTCAACACCAAAGATCTCCCGTGGAAAGCTTTCCCCCAGCCACCATCCTGTTTGTTTTTTGTGTATGGAGAATCGAGGTGACCATGATGCATCTGGGATGCCAAGAAGCATGATGGAAAGGTGGCAGAGAAAGCTGATTACAGGACTGAACACATGGGTCATTACTGGGACCATGAAGGGAGGAATGGGGTTGGTACTGCTTATGGAACAAAGTGACCAGAAGAAGATCTATAAAAAAAAGCAGAATAAAAACCATGGATACAAGGATAGTTAGAAGAGAGTTGTTATTGTAGGATACTATTCCTCCTCTTCAATATATTCATCAATGACCTGGATGAGGGGATAGAGTGCACCCTCAGCAAGTTTGCAGGTGACACAAAGCTGGGGGGGATGGCCGACACACTGGAAGACTGTGCCGCCATACAGAGAGACCTGGACAGGCTGGAGAGTTGGGCAAAGAGGAACCTTATGAAATTCAACAAGGGTAGGTGTAGGGTGATGGACCTGGGGAGGAATAACCCCATGCACCAGTACAGGTTGCTGACCTGCTGGAGAGCAGCTGAAAGAGACCTGGGAGTCCTGGTGGACAACAGGATGACCATGAGCCAGCAATGTGCCCTTGTGGCCAAGAAGGCCAATGGCATCCTGGGGTGCATCAAGACGAGTGTGGCCAGCAGGTCGAGGGAGGTCATCCTCCCCCTCTACTCTGCCTTGGTGAGGCCGCACCTGGAGTACTGTGTCCAGTTGTGGGCTCCCCGGTTCAAGAAGGACAGGGAACTGCTGGAGAGGGGACAGCAAAAGGCTACCAAGATGATGAGGGGACTGGAACACCTCTCTTATGAAGAAAGGCTGAGGGATTTGGGTCTCTTCAGTCTGGAAAAAAGACAGCTGAGGGGGGATCTTATCGACACTTATGAGTACTTAAAGGGTGGGTGTCAGGAGGATGGGGCCAGGCTCTTTTCAGTGGTGCCTGGGGACAGGACAAGAGGTAATGGGCACAAACTTGAGCATAGGAAGTTCCACCTAAACATGAGGAGGAACTTCTTTACCTTGAGGGTGGGAGAGCCCTGGCACAGGCTGCCCAGAGAGGTGGTGGAGTCTCCATCTCTGGAGACATTCCAAACCCACCTAGATGCATTCCTGTATAACCTGCTCTAAGATGACCCTGCTCTGGCAGGGGGTTGGACTCGGTGATCTCCAGAGGTCCCTTCCAACCCTATGATTCTATGATTCTATGATTCTATGATTCTATGATTCTATGACTATAGGCCATAAAATGTTGAAAAAGACTGAGAAATCGCATCACAAGCACCCTAAGCATCAAGAAGGACAGGGAGGGAATGGAGACCTGGAGACGTAGCCAAAAAAAAAGTTGTCAGCGAGTGTTCAGGGAGAAGCTAAAGTTAGGTGAAGAGCAAGCCAGAAAAATCACTGGGGGAATATAAACTTGAATTCATCATTGTCATCACCATTCCCAGTGAGTTGAGAGGAGAATGAAACCAGGGAGGTGATAAGGTTATTAGGGAAGCAGGTGAGTACAGCCACGGTAACATGCTGGGTGTGATGGGTATTGGCTTTTAAAGTTAGCTTAGGTTGTGAAGTGACACAAACACTGCTTTTTCCCTCAGAAGTATTTGAAGGAGTGGACCACTTCAGGAAAGGAAGCTATGAGAGGAATAAAGGCAGCCAATATCTGGGAATGCAAGATTTCTCATTGGAGAAAAGAACCGGGAATATAGAGCAAGCAAGAAACCTCAAGGTTGGAGCAAGAAAATCAAGGGAGAATGAAGGAAGAAAAGACATGAAGATCGTGAAGAAGGAAAGAGGCTGCAGTTGTTAGTCACTTTGTCACCGTTTGCTAGTGTGGATTCAATCTGGGAGCTGAAATCAGAGCTCAAGGAGCACAGGGCAAATACTCGCAGGAAATTCCTCCAGTGTCCCTGAGTCCTCGCTGGGAGAACCCATGCACCAGCACAGGTTAATCCAAATTGGAGTGTAAAATGAAGTTTTGGGAAGAGACTGAGCATGTGAGGGGAAAGCAAATGGAAGAGAGAAGGGCACAAAGCATGAAGGACAGAGAGCAGACCGAAGAGGAGAAGATTTGGTCACTGAGCCAACACTTCATCCTCCACAGAAGAAAAGTGCCTGAAGCCACTTGTTACTCATGTTGCAGAGAGCGTGGCATGGAAAGTAACTGAGAGGGAGTTATAATCACCATAGAATCATCATAAATGATGAAACATATCCCCCCCATGATCACATTAGCAGCTGAATCACTCAGCTTCTTCATTAGTCTGTGCTGAAAAAAAGAAGGGGGGAAAAAAGGATTTTTTTTTTTATAAGAAGCTATTTTTCTGAACAAGCAAGAAAATCACAAACAAGCATCCCGGAAGAGAGTTCCTGCACAGAACTCATTGCAGGTTAGTTGTACATCGTTTTATATTAAGTGTTGGACTTATCGTAGAGGGACCAACTTGTTGCCATTTTACATTTCCCAGTGGAATGATGTTTTTACACTGATTCCTTTCTCTTGACAGCTCCCGTAGCACTCTGGATGTGATGGGTAATGGCTTGTAAATGCTGCATAGGAAAAAAAAAATTGCCTTTAGTTTGGTGTTGTGGAAAAGGTATTTTTCTTCCACTCATACATGTCTTTGCACATAGCTGCCAGAACCCATCTACTCGGCACAGACAGGGGCAATAGTGGGACAAGGGGACATGGGAGATTTCTTTTGCTTTCCACAAGCAATGGTCAGCATTTTAGGGCACATCTCTGAGAGGAGTTTAGGGAAGGGGTTTAGGCAACATGAGAACAGTCACCTGCTCTGGATTCTCCTGCGTCCGAGACAAGTCATGGCTCCTCTTTTTATGGCAGTAGAAAGCTAAGCTTTCTCTGAACAGAAACGTGTCTTTGTTCTCTATCCACCATGTTGCACTCTCTTTTCCATGGGTGGCCCATTAAAACCCAGTTGGACTTTATCAGTTTTCAGCCATTTAGGACAATATTTTGATTGCAGGACTGAAGGGATGGAGGAAATCAAGTCTGGAGAAGAAGAGCAGCCTGTCTTAGCCCCTTGCTTCCTTCCCAAGCTTGGAAGAGAATGTTTGGCCTCGTGTAAAATAGAGAAAGATAAACCCATGAGCTCAGCAGTGAGAGCCCACCTGTAACATGAGTAATATCTCCTAGCACTGTTTACTAGCTTTCCTTCCCCTGTTGATGAATCCTTCATCGCTGAAGGGCAAAGCTGGTGCCAGGCAACTCTGCTTTTTCACCAGGGCTATCACTAGTTGTCCCTTAGGTAGCAAAAACTTGTCCACACACGTGAAAGAGGAAGCACCAGGGAGTACAACTGGTGGGTCCTACGCTGAGTTTCGGTGTAGGGGACTTTGCTCCAAGTCCTGGTTGCAGCAGCCCTAGTAAGCCGCTAGTCTGGTATATCCAGATCCTGATCAAAAGGATGGATGGAGCACCGGGTAATATCAACAATTTTGCAAGAAGAATTTAAGGAATTTAAAGCATTTGAAACCTAGTAAAAAATACTATATTTTACATGGGAATGGAAACAAAACATTTGGGACTAATTCTGCTTTTGAAGCAGCCTAAACAAGGGATTGCAGCGGAAAGCAGTTAAAAGTGGAAAAAATCAGGGTTTAACTTTCCATATATTCTCCTCTCTGAACTAGTCCCATTAGCCTCTGCCTTCCATTTGTACAGCATGGTCCCAGGCCTTGCCATCCCCAAGTTTTCGCAGCTACTTGTTTTATGCTATTAAATTAAACGCTGATTCCCCTGAGGTCAAGAGTGACTTTCCCTCTGCTTTTACAGCTCCCAGCATAATGGGATACAGCCTTGAGTAAAGCTTTAACAATGCAATATGATGCAAAAAGTGCATATCAGTAGCAGCAATATCACATTTTCAGTCTCCCTCTTGAGAAATTATTTAGTGGGAGAGAAGACAGGAAGAATGTCTTTAAAGCCAGAAGGGACTTTGTGCAAACAACTTGTTAGACCTCTGCGTAACATGAATGCAGGGTACAGCTTTGTATTAATTCATGTTTCAGGTGCAATAGCTGTAGTTGAATTAGAGCTATCTGGGCAGGGGGGGATTTTATTTTTGGTCAAAAGTTGCATCTTAGTGCTCGCACTAACAAGAATAGGCAGAATCCAAAACCTTCTGCAACCCAGAAAGGCAGAAGTGCAGCAATTCAGGAACGACGGCAAAACGGCTCCCTGTTTCGTTTGCCAGAGAGTAGTACTTTTGCAAAGCTGTGTGCTCACACACAGGCTGCGTTAGGTGATGATTATCAATGCAAATTACAGAGGTCGGTGAAAAAACAATCAGTGAAAATTTCTGATATGAATTTTCAGCTCACACCGATGGGTATCTGTTTGTTCAAGAAGCATCACACATGCAAAATCTCACATCGTGGCCATCTGGACTTGGTCAGGGGCTGCAAAGGACACTTGTGTGCTTCTCCTGACTTCTGCTGTCCCTGTGTAACACCGGGATCACACACTCGGGGCAGGGGGCTGACATTAAAGTAACACGCATAGCTATAGAAGCGTGCAGAAGCACTTCTGCTGTACATTATGCATCTTACTACTATTTCAGGTAAAACTGCATGCTGGCAATTTTTCTGACAAATAAGCAGCAAGTAATGAATGGACATAAAAAACCCCCCACAAAGTAGAATGAGATTTTAAAAGAAAAGCTGGGTGATCCACGGGTCATGTAACCAGTAGGATAAATAACAGATGGGAGAAGATAATCTTGAATTGGAGGCTGAACAGTGAAAATGCAATGCAGTGGCTTAAAATGAACTTACACTACGAAACAGTCCTCTCCAGAGCAAGGCTTAGATCCCCAGGAGCCCTGACAATGACCCCCTGTGCTCTAGCAAGGATTCAGTCAGGATCCCCAGGATCCAGCTCTTCTGAATTGTAGCAGGAAATTTAAGAGAAAGAAGGCAAGAAACAGACCTTTTCAATCCTGAGAAAACACCTGGCTCTTCCATTTATTGAAATAAATTGTGATATTAATGTTTAAAATAGAGTGACAAGCAACCAATAAATCTGCTACAAACAGGAATCAAATTATTTCAGGGTTACTGAAGTCAGCAGTGATCTAAATAGGCATGAAATGAGGATCTGAATGAATGTAGTGTTGCTTTCCTTTTCTTTAGAGGTGCAACCGGAACATTCACGTCATCGATACGGAAAGCAACCACTGTTTCTGGAAACAGGCCACATTATCAAGCATAGGGAACCTCCTAGGGAAGAGGCTATTTGCAGCAGGCAAGGCGAAAGCAAAGCGAGGAGCCGTGGGCAACGTGAGTGGCTGTTTCTTGGCTTTGTTGGAAGCCGCGTGGTCGCTTTGCTGCTTTTTTTCCTTACGCTGTGTAAAACACGCTCCCTGGAGAAAGCGGGATTTACTCAGCTAGCTGAAGGCTCTCTGCTATTCAAGCTGCCTAATTACAAATTACGTCACATCAACTCATCTCAACCCCCATGCGGAGGGATTATAGACCATTAGGGAGTCAGATGAGACCACTAAGTCTCGATTCACTTTGAACATTTCACAGACAGCTACTAATCACAGGCACTCTGTTCTGAGCGAGATATGAAGCAGGGTCATGTCTAATCGCATAAATCAGTACATCCACTGCCATTATTTTCTGGGTAAACACAGGACGTGTGGGTGAAGGCAGGTGACCCGGGCTTCCTACACATGCAGCTAGCAAATTTTTTTAAATCAGAGTGAGAGTATCGTGAACAGAAACTCTCCGGTAAGCTAGCAATTGAGAGCGATTTACAGGACTTATAAGCCATTTGCAGGGTGGGCATTTAAGTCAGATGCTTTGAGTTTCGTTCATCTAAATTCCCTTTCCAAACAAGAGAGTGAGACTTGCTGCCTGGAATTTTGCTGCTGAAGTCAATAATTCAGTGTTGATCTTATTTATTTGCTGAAAGTATGAATCTGCTGGCTCCTGAGGATTTGACACTGAAGAACGGCAGTGACTGAATCTGTGAAAGTCCCTCGGAAAGGCACAAATTCTCTCCTTGATTACATCAAAGCAGTACCTCCCGTACAAAACCGCAAAGGACCTTTCCTGGAATATTACTTACAGGTTTTCAGAGTATCTGTAGCTTCTCTGGAGTCTGCTTTGCTACCTCAGCTCCTCTCCCAGGAAATGAGAACAAGCTGAAAACCAAAATTTCTGACCCAGGAAGCATTCTCAGATTTGAAATTTAATCTGGTACTATGATGAAAACACAAGCTCAGTGTTATTCGTTTGTGGTTTGTGGCTGTTTTTTTCCCTTAACACAGAATAGTTTGAAATAATGTACCTGTCCTTACTGAAATATTTTTTGTTGAAAAGAACAACTAATTTCACTTAATCAGCAACTGTTTGTTTTTATTTTGATATTTTAAATTGTATGTTGCATTACACATTACAAATAATTGGTCAAACCACTGGCAAAATTGAAGCTTTTGAATTTATAGAAAAAAATATCACTGAAAACTGGTTAAGATGGGATCTCAAGGAAAGTTTTTTACAAACCAAAGTGATAATGTAAGTGTTATATCATCTCCAAATACTTGGCCATCAAGTGAGTTTCTGTCCAGCTCCAAACTGGCTTTGCTTGGCCTCACTTTGCGTCACATTTGACATTTTATAAGCCCTATCTGCAGATCTGCTGAAAGAATAATGAATCCTTCTGCAGGTTTCTAAAGGCACCGTCTCTCCTCATGGTACTTGTGTGCTGAGAGTCAGCGCCATTAGCCCAGGTGTGGTGCCCAGGTGTTACAGTGGTGTGACCTGCGCGCAACACGGGCTCAGCCTTTCTCACTAACTCAACGCATGCATGGTGGCTGGGTTGAAAATCTGATTTTCTCTGCGTCTCTGAAAAAGCTGTTTATATTCCTTATTTATAGAGCAGCCCTGACAATGTTAAATACGCTGAATGGTGGACAGTATGACGGTCAGTCTGCTGCTGAGCAGGGGCAGGTAGCTGGTGCCTCGTGTGTCTGCATTTGTGATTTCCCCTCCTGTAGAGACACATCTACTGGTACTCCATGACCATCTTGCTTAATGGTTGCCCAGACACATAGTGAAATCTCCATCCTTGGAGACTTTCAAAACCTAACTGAACATGGCCTCAAGTAAGCAGATCTAAGCTGGCCTTGCCCTGAGATGAAGATAGGACCAGAGACCTCCAGAGAGGTCCCTTCCAGGCTAAACTATTCTGTGATTCTCTCGGCACTTTGCAGGCTTGCCTTCTCACCTCTTGCTTTGACATTTTTAAAAAGACGAAGCCTTCATTCAAAGTGAGATTTAATTTAATTTGACCGCTTTTATTAAAGAGTCAGACATTAAAAAGACTCCTCACATAAGCATTTTGTTTTGGACCAACTACAAGATTTTATCCAATGTGACATGAATTATTTGTTACTCCCTCATTTGCAAAGGTTTTGACTTTCAACTGAGATAAATGCTTTCCTCTTTCCCACTGCTCCTTGCCCCGTTTTGCATTTTGGCTAATGAACTGAAAAAACAGGTCTTCTTGCGCAGCAAGAAACTGTGAATCCTGAAGAGATTCCAAAGAGAGATTTATCTCAGGAAACACACAGTTCCATCTCTCCAGAAGCTGACTTGACTAACCTGACATCCCAGAGCACATATCACCAGACTGAGCATCCGCTGAGGACCTGATAGAGCTTCCCTGTCCACCTTGGGGACTCACTGATGGATTTGTGAGGGAACAGAGTCCTCCTCATCTGACAGTGGTATTTCTGTGATGAGCAAGATCATTTGTGACTCAGTGCAATTTTCTTAGGCATTTCTTAGGCGTTTGGTCATGCCCTCCCTGCAGATAGAAGCCAGACTCCCCTTGGCTTTAGCAGTGTGGCTTCACAACCACGAGCAGATTGCAGCAAGGACTACAAGAGCAGCATTTCTGCAGCCAGCCCAGGGATTCTCAAAGCTGTCACAAACTGAGAGGAAAGCCTGCCAGATTTCAGAAAGCTGTTTACCAACTGTGCCCCTTTTATCTTGTTGTGGAGATAGGGGAGGGAGCTAGTGATGCGTGGAGCCAGGCAGATGAGATCCTTCCCTATTCTGGTGGATTTCCTCCATCTACTAACATGAATATAAGCAAGTGGTGATGCAATTTACCTCTCGAGTGACCCGAAAGCTGCAGGAGAAGACATGTCCTGCAAGGGCAAGTGTACTTAGATATCTGGACACGAATACCCCATCTCCAAGAACTGCAGACACCTTCAAAGTGCTATCCAGAGGCACAGAAAAGCTGTACTGTTTAGAGTTATGCCCTAAGGTGGCATTTCGTGTCTATGATTTTTCTTTTTTTCCTCAGACTCTCCTATCTTACCCAATAATAATATTTCTTCCCCTTGTGTCACTAAAGAAAGAACAAAAGCCAAACTCAGCAATATGGTTAAATACTATCCTGGAAGTCATGTGTTAAAGGAGAAACTTTCAAGGAGTGAAGCAGCTGTATCATCTTCAGGTCTGAGCTGATGGGCTATGGGGCCTCTGAGGAGGCTGTCACCAGTATCTGCAAGCCTGGATGGGTATATTTAGATCTGGAGGCCTTCATTCAGCCAGGTACTTAATCATATGCCTTAACATTATGCCCTGAGTACTCCTTCTGGACCTCATCAGGAGTCCTCATCTCTCTGACCTTGTTCTTGAACACGTAGCTACATCATTAGGTTCATCTGCATTAAGGACCTTAATTAGAAAAAGACTTCATCTGAAAGGTTCATAGCTAATCTGAGTACAGGGGGGAAATCAGCCTCTGAAATCAGATCTTCTAGTAGGACATCGTACCTCACAACCAGCTAACCTGGAGAGAGCAGCACATACGGTACTGTGGAGAGACTCATTGGTACAATAGAGAGACTCACCAGGGGAATGGAGGAATAGCAGCCTCCTTGTGCTAATGATAGGCCTTTTTAAACTACTGTACTCATAAACAGTGAGGGGGAAAATCGGACACCAAAGGGCCAAGACAGAGAGGGAAACGGGTCCTGGGATTGGAAGATCCCGCTGCAATCAGAAGGCAGCAGATCCAGTTCTCAGCAGGCAGTGGTGCCTTGTACTGGATGTGAGTCAGGACAACTCCAACGTCAAACACAGGGACTGTGAATGGACATAGATTTCCCAGTTATAAGACTGTCCATGTAATGACTGGTGTTTTCATAAAATGGGGCCAGATGAACTGCAAAAGCTCAGCACCAAGTGAACGCTGACATTGCATAATCAAACAAGGTTTCTGTACAAAGCTGCAATAAAATAATTTTACATTTATCATCCCACTTAATTGTAATGGGTTTAAAACTAATGAGCCTTACCTCTAAACTCCATTTAAGACAATAGTTAATTGCTTCATTTTAATAAATGTTGGCAGAATGGTGAGTATAACAATGACTGAACACACGATTACTACCTAGGCTAGAAAATGAAGATATACAGTACTAATGATATACACAATCTAAAAAGCAATTAGGATCCTGAAGGTAGAATAGGCAACTCACTTAAAAAAAAGGTTATAAATGAACTTTCTCATCAAACATAAAGCAAAAAGAGGTTTCAGAAGCAAGAAAGCTGATTGCCTGGGATTTTAGTTTGATTCATTTCTCGTTCCCCTCCTTTCTGTCTGTGACGTGTTCAAAACCTGTCAACAATAGTGTCATGGGAACACAAGAGAGACAAGTAAAGAGCACTACATTCATGCTGAACAGCTTGTGCTGTACGGGGTGGATGTATTAAATGCATTAGAGAGCTCAGCTTTACAGCAGCACCAGTAAAGGGGCACACGGCAGATCTGGAAATTGAGGGTCAGAAATGAAAAGAAGCACAGTTGCTGAAAAAGCCCATGGGAAAGCTTTGAACAGAATTAATCTTCGCTGCACATAT
Source organism: Chroicocephalus ridibundus (assembly GCF_963924245.1). Taxonomy (NCBI): domain Eukaryota; kingdom Metazoa; phylum Chordata; class Aves; order Charadriiformes; family Laridae; genus Chroicocephalus; species Chroicocephalus ridibundus. The sequence goes on along the minus strand of NC_086285.1, from coordinate 8,664,604 downwards.
GTTCTACACCTCAGAAATAAAGTGGTGTATTTCTAAATCCAGAAAACCATGGTGTGTGGGGATGCTGGTTCTACTCCTACCACCCATCCAAGTTGCTATAAACGTCTCTTTCCCTGCTTGTGTTTCCCTTGTTGGCATTGAAAAGTCTCTAGAACAGAGCACGCCTTTTTGTAAATGGTGTATAACAGTGGCCACTGGGACCTCCGGAGATTTCTGGTGTCTCCATCAAGGACACCTCATAGAGGGGAACCTCTCAATATTTCACTGCCCCAGTGAACAGAGCTGCCCTTGTATGGCAGGGGCAGGGCATGCGATGGAGGGAATTTGGACAAGAGTTTTCAGAGCTGACTATATTTCTTCTCTCCTTCAACTTCCTGTGTGCCTTTTGTCTTAGGAGCAATGTTACTAATTCAATGTGAGAACGTTATAGTGGCCTTCCAGTATCCGAAGGGGGCCTACAAGAAAGCTGGAGAGGGACTTTTTACAAGGGCGTGTAGCGATAGGATGAGGGGTAATGGCTTCAAACTGGAAGAGGGTAGTTTAGATTGGGTGTCAGGAAGAAATTTTTCACTATGAGGGTGGTGAGGCACTGGAACAGGTTGCCCAGAGAAGCTGTGGGTGCCCCATCCCTGGAGGTGTTCAAGGCCAGGCTGGATGGGGCTTGGAGCAGCCTGGTCTAGTGGGAGGTGTCCCTGCCCATGGCAGGGGGGTTGGAACTGGATGATCTTTAAGGTCCCTTCCGACCTGAACCATTCTGTGATTCTATGATTGTATGTTTACCTATGTGGCCTTTTTATCAGACACTGAAGAACAAGTCTAATTTTTATTAAATTTCTTCATCATTCGAATCTTTGAGTTGTATAGTATCAGGCTTCATCTCTATTTTTCCCTATTAAGAGAAATTAGGTTGTTTCAAAAGCATAATGACACTTACTGTAGATGGCCTTTAATTAATACATTGTACAGAAATACTGTACTACCTCTCCCTTTGATTTACAACGGATTATATTCCCCAGCAGTACAGACAAAGTCCTGTTTGCATTCATTAGTGAAGCTGCTGTCTGAACTCAGGACATCTTCTGATCCATTTTCTCTTTCTTTGACAAATCTCTTTTCTTGGCAGTTTGCAGCAGTAAATTTCCATTTTCACAATTGCTTTTTTGGTTTCTTGTTCCATGACTGCTTGTTCTCTGTTTATCTATATTTAATCACATTCACTATTTGATATTACTTCAGAGTCCAATTTCAAAGCCCATTATCATTTGTTGGTCTTTAGCATAATTTACAAACCAGAAAACCTTGATTTCGGTGTCATTATACCCAGTGTTAATATAAACAATAACAAAGCTCACATCCCACAGCTGTCTTCTGCAGAGTCTCTCATGGTCATTAAATATTTTTTTTAAAGAAAGGGTTTCTAGAGTTAGCCTAATTTTAAGCACTGCACTAATATCTCATGGCTCTATAATTCTGCCTCTTAGATGTTATTTTAATTGGAAACCAAGGAATTGGGTTAAAAGCTTTACGAGTATCTTACCCAGCGCAGTGATCAGTTTCATTACAGAAGCCTTTACGCTGACAGTAAAACTCAACATGTTCTAACAAGCTAGTGAAGCATAACCCTCTTTTTATGAAATCATAAGGGTTTTCCAAAGTAGAGCCTGTGTCACACATTTTGTGTCCTTTAGAAACAGATCCCTCCCTTAAACTAGCTCTGTTCGCAGGAGACAGGGCATCCTCGTCGGGTGACATGAAGCTTTGGGGATTTTCTGCAGGATCAAAGGTGCAGCCTAAGCAGAGCGTGAAAGTCCTGGCAATGGCTGCTATCGCCGTCTCGTTTTTTATTAGCATGTCTGCTCAGTGGAACTGCTTTTCTGAACTAACGTTTGCAAGGTGACACCGTTTCCACTCCTTTTCATTCTCTGTTTTCTGAATCCCATCAGCCAGGGCTTGCATATCCTGGCTGGAACAGGATGCTCGCCTGAATTAATCCTTGAAGCAATTCTTATTCAGCCAACTTTGAGACCTGTAGAGCAAGGTGGGGTTTGCGTGCCTTTACTTTTCCATGACCTTTTGAATTAGGGGCTCTGTCAGGGTGTTACAACTACTCACTTGATGGAAAACAACCTGCTTTATGTTTCTTGCCTTGTGAACAGACACACACATGCAAAAAGCACGTACCTGCACACATCGTGAGTGGGACGTGATTACTAAGGTCACTGTTTAATGACCTGTTTTCAGTTGTTTATAATTTTGCCAAACATCCATTATCTGAATAAAACTCATCACCATGTGTCTGCCTTAGGCTGAACTTACGCAGAAACTCCCAGCAGAGGCACCACAGCTGTTTTGAGGGGAGGGTAGAGAAAAACATGCTGCAGTGCTTATGCCAAGCAACCCTTGAGACATTTCTTCGCAGCTTTAGTACCCCTTCCTCCATTGGAGACTGGCAGGAGGGTTACCTTTACGGCAAGGATAATTGTGCAAATCCCTAGAAAATCTGTCGAGCTGAAGTTTTTGGAAATCACCTTTTTTTTTTTTCCAGATCAGTAGAGAATTCTGAAAGCTTGACAGCAAACATTTTCCAGGCTCTGGTTTTCACTGGGGGTTCTCCAGCCTTTCAGCTCTTACCCCTCCTGCGCTGCACTTGCATGGAGACAGAGACTGAATTTGCTCTTCTCAGCTCCAGGGCAGACCCAGATGTTCTTGCAACACATTCCAGCTCCCCAGTGTCAGGGGAAGGCGAGGCATGGAAACAAAAGGGTTTCTGTATCTCCTGTGCTTCCCACAGCTTTCTCTTCTTCGCTCCCAGTACACCTATGGTATGAATGTGGGGAGGGGAATTGCTGTGCTAGACAGAGAGTCTGGTGAAAGAGGTAATTAAATTAGGTAGAGACAAGGAAAGAAAATTAGAAAAAGTGCTTGGACAAAGAGAAGAGCACTAGGAAATAGAAGAGGAGCCATGGAAAGGGGAGTAAGACTGGGATCAAACAGGAGTGAAGGGAAGGGAGAGATACCTGGTGCATTGGTGCCACAAGGGGGGCAGAAAGAACTCCAACCACCACGGATGGAAAAGAGGTTCAGACCTTCATCAGACTCTCCTGCCACCAGTGGAAAAGTGTGGAGCCTTCTTGCTACCTACATGCCTTCTTTTTCAGTGCCAGTTTGCACGGGAAACAGTGACCTACTGTTGCTCTCCTTTATTGGTCCAGCTGACTGTGACCACATTTTCACTCTGCTGGTTTTGGCAGACGGACTAATCTATACAACACCATATGGTGGGATGTATCCTGTGTGGTGGGGAGGTTGAGGTTCTGTGTAGGTTTTTAAAAGATTGAGGAACCTTCCTGTTAAACAAAACTTTCATTAGAAAATCATTACAGAGACTGCAGAGTCAAGCAGTTAGAAGTTAGGAAATGTAGATTGACAACAGAGACCTCTCATTGCTGTAAACACTTATTGTAACTGAGGGACACGTAGAAGCCTTAAACTCCCCAATAGTTGTAACTCCTGGTGCCCTTTTCATAAAATATCTAAAAACAATGAAAAAAAATCAGTTCTGTCACCAGTCATATCCCACATTCCTTTCCTTTGTGTCTGCAAATGTTTATAGGATACGGGTCAAGAATGAATTTTAGCCTTTATTTTTCTTTTTCTAAAGGAGGGATAGATATTTTTGGCATACAGAACAGTGAGTAAAAGTTGGCCAGCTTTATCTGGAGATGAAGGTAACCCTATCAATCTTATTAACTGCTTTAACATCTTTGAAGATGAGAATTGATTCTTCAGCCCCCAGAGCTCACCTGTGTGGAGGGAAAGGTGAAATAACAGCATGGAAACTCACAACCTGGAAAAACATTACGGTTTTCAACTCTGTAAAGGCGCTCCGGTGTGTAAAATGATTTACTTAACGGAGGGTTTAAAATCTTGGAAAGGGGAAAAAAAAAAGACACACATTTGAGAGATATTCTTCCTGTTCTGATGCCCCAGCTCATACTGATTAGTCCCTGCAGAATTCAGTTTTACAGAGTCTATATTATAGCCATAAATGGCTAGATGGCTTCCCCAAGGTCATGTTGGGACACCAACCAGAACCCCACATTTCTGCTCTGAGGAAAGGGGACATCTAAGCTGAGGTGTGGGAGCCACTCCAACCTAAAAGTATAAGGAGATAGAAGAGGCAGATGTCACTTTGTCTGTCTCTAAGAGCTGAGTCAGTCTGACTATAAGTTGTGCCTTCTCCTGGGCTCTTTCAGTGGTTTTGATTACTTCCCAAGGAGAGCTGCTGTAGTCAGCATCTCATCTTAGAGAGGAACACTTGAAAGGACAGCAGTAAAACAGACTTTTGAAAAGGTTGAGAATTAATAAGAATCAACTTCTCAAACACTCATGGTATTCTATATTCCTTAAAAAAAAGAACTGGGACTGCCAAATACCTGCCAATAAGCCATCTCATAACCTAGCTCATAAATAAATAGGTAATTCTAAGGAAATAATCATAAACCTGTCTTTGGCCACACATCACTTTTGAACTTTGCTTCAACCACAGTAGAAGATAAGATTATGGATGCGCTTAGGGACGAAAAAGAAATTTACTTCCATGTAAATAGATCTTTCGAATTTCCAGTATTTAAATAAGCAGTTCAAAATGGATTAAAGCAATTTTCTTTCTAAAGGACACAGCTAAGAAGCGTAGACACTAGGTTGTCAGTTCTCCACCCTTCACAATGAAAGGTGATTTATCATGCGAGCAGTCTGAAATACCTTTCTGGAGGTTGTGTCCTCTTACTGATTTCAGACAGTAGAAAGAATGGTTTCATGGACAGCCATGAGACAAAACTGAAGAAGAGCAAGTTTATTCCCTGACCATTGCAAGATTTTCTGATGGCACTGGCAAGTGATATGGCCCTTAGTTTGTGTCTCAACTTCTTCAGGGGACCACCATTCATCAGTACTCGCAAAGCAGTTCAGATCTTTAGAGGGTGAGGGCAGAACTGCCTCCTTACTGGGCTCAGTAGTTATTCTGAGCCTAAAGGAATTACAGGAGACAGACTGGGAATTTGTATCTTTATTGAGGACCAAAATAGCAAAGTCTCAGAGCTTTTTTTTTTTTTTTAATGCACTGTACACTTTTCTAGCTAACTAGGGCTGTGATTCATCTCACCTAGTTTGTGAACCAAGCTAATCATTCTTCATGGTCATTGGAGAGACCATAGGCACTTTCAGGGCATGATTTATCACCTCCATTCATGATCTCCACCTCAGGCTGCTCAGCTGTTCCCTACCCTCTGTGGCCTCCATCAACTTGCTCAGATAGGGATGTCTACACTATGGATGAATTTCAGTCTCATTGCCTGTTTTTCAGAGGAGTTAAACACCCAGCTTTTTAAATGTCAGAGGCCTGTGAAGCAAGGTTGAGGTGTCTGGGTGTTGCTGGGTATTTAGCCTACTGTGGCTAGTTGCCCAACCCCTGTGACTTGACAAGATCATGAGATTGTGATGGCTGAAGCAAAATGTCACTTGGTACTTCCAGGACACTTTCTCCTTGATAGACACGTTCCAGGAAGGAGCATCCATTTAAAAGCCTCCTACAAAATGGATGGGAAAGGCTCTGCCCTCAGAGCCTTGTCTTGGCAATTCCAGCTCCCAGTTTTGCTCTTAGAAACGAAGGTTCATCTCCCCAGTGAGGCTGGGATCCAAAGCTCATCTGGGTTTTTGACCCTTTCTTATCCGTTTCAACGTCAAAGATTAGGTCTGCAAAAGACCATCAGAAAGTTGAAAGCAGTTAGGGCTGGATGAACCTCCTTCAGAGCAGCTGTGTTAATCCTGTTATAAAATTAAATTCATCCTCTCCAAAGCAGATGTGTTGTTCTGCCCCCATGGAAGTCAATGGAAGTTTTAGATACTCTTCAACAGGGACAGGTTTCGGCCTGTGCTCTGTTTTAACCCTTTCCCATGCATTTCAATAATCCATGTTCTCTTATTTAGCTCTGCTCAGGGGATCTGGGGAGAATCAAAGTTTAAAAAAATTATTTTCCTCCGTAAAGCGAAGGACTGTAGCTACTTGCCCCGTGGATGTTCAGAAATGTTATCAAAATGTTTTACAATGGCCAGAGGATGGAAATATTAAGAGTTTGATTTTTGGAGTTGTTTAGAAGCTACAGCTCTCCTGACTTCCATTGGTGTTATAAATACTCAGAACTTCTTGAGTAAGGCCCGAAGAGCAGTTAACATGCAGTGCCTTCCAGCACTGTAACCAAAATTTCTCAAAGTTACTTTTTTGGGGCAATGACTTCTATGCCTCATAATTTATATTGATTTTGACATTTGAAAAAATTGCACATTTGAAGCAGCACTTAGCAGAGGTTATACATTTCTCTAGCCTTCCTTTACTGTTTTGTAACTGGCTTGTAGAAAAGTGTTTCTATTTTCACCCTGTCTCACCTTTGTTATTGAAATGCTACAAGACCTCCTGGTCTCACTGCAGACTGTGCAGAGTACTTCAGCTCTCCAGATCTGCATTCTACAGCCTGAGATCTCTCTTATTTTTCTAGTTTCTTTCTTGCTTGAGTGGTGGTTCATTTCCTAAGAACTAAGTTAATTAGTCTTTGATCTTTTCTTCTTCCCACACAAACCATCTTCTCTGATTTCAAAAACTAGTTTTCCTTCTGGAGCTGATCTTAGGGGGCTACACAGAACGTGTGCAGACATCCCCATGGGAGATGGGCAGAGCAAAGGGATCCTTAAGCCTTCAAATCAGGGCTGAGCTATCATCTTGCCCATCTCCCAAGTGTTGTGATGGTACCTACCTGATCGGCAAGAATTTTTCAGTACCACTACACACACTCTGTGCTACCTGTGCAAGATACTGATAGTTTCTGAATATCTACAAATGTCTCATTAAACCTGCCTTTGCAGGTTCTGTCCCGGTCTATACTGAGTGAGCTTTGCCATCTTTCCTACAGATGTTCACAACCAAGCCGCCTGGGGGAAGGATAGTTTCCTTCAACCCAACTCTGTTATGATGCCTAAATCTCCCTGCTCCACACTGGAATTAAGTACCTAAATGCCCTTGTGCATCTGGAGTCCTGTCCAGAACAACACTGGCTAAAGAAGAATGAGGGATGTGGGGAGCAAAGAGGGATGATCAGGGATTCCAACCTAAATGATTCTATGATTCTACGATGGGGAGTGCCTGTGGTAGTGAGAAATAGTTGCAAACCATTTCCAGGCTTGGTATGAGGCCACAGGCAGAGCAGGCAGGGCTGGAGGTAGCTTTAGCTCAGCTTCTGCTGGAGAAGATCCTGTAGGGGGGGATTCTGGTTGGGCTGTAACCCTGGCCCTACGGAGAAATGGGGAAATAACCTCTCCCCACTGGGATGAACCAGTGACACTCAGTTCTTCTGTTCTTGACCTCTGCAAACTGTATTGGTTTCTGAGACATGAAACTGCAATTGAGCGTTTGAGGAGAGATGTGCGTAAGCCCTGAATTTATTGTCTGTATTATTTCATGATTGTTTGGCTTCAGTCTTAATACTCTCCTTAGAAAGATTCAGAAGACGGAGTGGAGCGGCAGAGATGAGATGCCACATAACTAATCAGGGCTCAGGCAGATCCCCAAAACAGGCAAGCAATATTAGAAAAATGCTTCCACACTCCTTCCTGATTCATTTTGATGAGATTTTTGCCCAAAGAAGGGGTGTTGGAATGAAGGCCCATGGTGATATTGCCTGACCTTGAAACTTGCATCACACAGCAACTGAATGAGAATATGGAAGAGAAGAAAAAGCTGCTAATAGGATCTTCAGGGGAAAAACCACAAGCCTAAGACAGAAATGTTGCATTCGATCAACACAGCCTGTGAGCCAAATTCCGGTGCAAGGAGTTCTGTTAGCTTCGATGGGCTTATTCTCAAGAGGCAGGGAAAAAGTATACAAGCCCAAGTGCATGACAGTTTGCAAGAGTTCACTGTATGATACAGATAATTACAATTGCCCTTATGCACAGCCACTTACCTGTAATTAATTCATAAAATAATTATCACAAGAGTGCTGCTCTACTTAGATTTCACGTTGAACTTCAATAGAGAATTCTACTGCTCCTGAATGCTGAGAGCTAAAAATAATCAATAAGAAATAAGGGCTGCCGTAAATACTGGATGGTACTGATTCACCCTACCTAAGGGAAAGGCAGGATAGTCTTCAGTTAGAGTAAAAGATAGTTAGAGTAAAAGGAAAGAGGGAAATAGAGGGGTTCTGCATTGAGGGAAAATTGATTAAACATGAGGTGGTGAAGGACTGTACCAAAGATGCCTCCTCCCTCCTTTCTTGTGGGACAAAGGTTCCTTTGTTTGGGCTTTAAGTAGTGTGTTCTGTCAAGTGGTCCAATTTTCAACTCATAATCTGAACACCACTGCTTACAGATTTGGCACAGGGAGACACTCATTTTGTCTAAGAGTAATGGCAAAAAAAAAAAAAAAAGCTAAGAAAAATTCAGCATCAATTTCTTGCCTAGGAGGATTTATGTGCGGTGCCAGGACAGTGAGCCACAGAAAGGGCGGGTTTCCATCTTGCCAAGAAGTGGGAGAGATTTAAAAGGATTTACAGTATTGACTTACATAAATATTCTTTCCAATATATTCATATCACTGCTATCTTAGTTTACTGGACTTCACTTTCACCGCAGTAACGTTGCTTTACCTTTTCCATCTACTTTGACTTATTTTACTAGTGATGTGTTGTCTGCCTGTGTTTATCAGTTTGTATTTATATGTGGAGGTAAGTGCCCACTGGAAGATAAAATTAAGGCTCAGCAAGTTGCCTTTGAAGGGTGTTCGCATTGTCTATTCTGGGTTCCTGCATGTGCACAAAGCCCATGGCCCTATGGTTGCTTTGGAGTATGTGGGCACCTCACTCACGAGCTCAAATTTTTTTCCTCTACTCCTTCCCACTGCTTCTGTCACCACCCTGGCACAGGGCATACAAGGAAACCCCACTGCAATATGTGCATGCACATCACATGCTAGTCAGAGGTCTCACGTTGAAGGACAGGATTTTCTAAAGAAACATCTTCTATGGCTTCAGGAGTCATCCACATGCCATGTAGTACTTCTTCAGTAAAGACACCACAGCCATCAGATCTACCTTCTACCAGCGACAGAAAGAATAAGACATGTCTGGGGTTCCCATATAACACACCTGCTGGTGAGAACTGGGAAAGAGGTCTGAAATGGGAAAGAGGTCTGAAATGAATGAATGAAATACGTCTTTTATCTTGAACTTAGAGAATATCACGAGGGTCTTCCACAGCTCATCAGTCAGGTGTTGGTTTAGTTACTCACCCCTTCTCCTGGGTGATTTGTGAACATGCAAACAACACAGACCTTAATAGAGATCCTTATAGGATCTCTGTATATAGGACCCCAGGTTTTCTCTCTCTCTAGTGTGAAAAACTGTTCATTCCTACCCTATTGCTTAATTAATTAATTAAGCAATTCCTACTTAATTGCTTTCAGTAATTAATCTGGAGTAGAACTTTCCCTCTTTTCCCATGAGAACTTAGTTTCCTTAGCAGTCTGTGGTGAGAAATTTAAGTTTTTTGAAACTCCAGCTTCTCTACACTGACAAAACCTTATTCGTCGTCATGCTCGTTGGCACATTGCAAATAATGCTAAGAGATTTGTGAAACATCATTTCTTTTTTACAGAGATCCCATTAATTCTTCACAATGTATCAGTTCTCCATATCAGTATTTTTAAATTATTTTCTTTATTGTGTCTTATAACTTTTTGTCTGGTGCCAAAGGCCAAATCACCGATTTCTGGTTTCTTACACCACTCACTAAAGCTCTTTCGAAGAGTAGTATTATATTTGCCACCGAGATTGTATTTGTTGCCCTGCATTTCTCAGATAGGAAGGCTCAGTTAAACAATACTTAGTGATTCATCAATTTCATATTTGAGTACTATTTGAACACTTGAGTTAATATCATCTGGCTCAAGCAATTTGGGCCTGTTTAATCTATTAATTCACTCCTAAATCTCCTCTATAGGCTCTTCATTTTGAGACACTTTTCCCAACTCTGCAGCTGTGTAGCGTGGTTTGGGTGTAGGAATCTTCCAAATCTGTAGAGAACCGTGAAGCAAGAATTTAATTTCACATTTTCATGAAATAGCTAGTACTTCACTCTCTAGTCAAGGGTAGTTTATGAATGTAATAAGAGGTAGCAGTATTTCAAAGTATTTCCTCAGCTTCTGTTACCTGTAATAAAACGTTCAAATAAAATTAATAAAATATCACAACAAGACCTCGTAAATAAATCCTTCCAAAAACCATTAGAAGGCACTATTGAAAGAACAGAACTGCACACTAATTCTTGAATTATACATATGTGACAAATCATGGCAAATGGACTATCTTCTGGAAGAAGTACTGACTTAATTACCTGTCAGTTTGAACCTGCTGCCTCCTTATCCCCTGGGGAAATCTCCTCCCTTCGAAGAATTCTATGGCTCTAATCATCCCTAAGCATGAAAGCCTGGAGCTCATTATCCCTGTCCACGCATCCTGTGGTGAGAGCGACCTGCTGCTTTCTGCCAGCCTGTACGCAAAGGGAACTCCCAGGGAGATGTTTTTTTGGCAATGGCTGTTAAAGGGACGCTGGGTTTGGGGAACATCAGCTTTCCATGAGTTGCACCCAGGAGAACTGCAGCTGTGTTTTTGATGCTGTGATATCCACGCCTTAAAAGGACTCAATGCAAAATGCAAATCCAGCCTTAAAGGATGGGTGCCTCGGGGCTCTGCTCCCCCCCAGAATGTCTTGCCCCACAGCATCCCATGGTAGCTGTTACTGGGTGAAGCCTGTGGGAAGCGGGGGCCCTACCTGCCCACGGGTAGATGGCTGCAGGCAGGGTGTCTGGTGGGAACCAGCCCTCCACAGCTCCCTTCGGAGCTGGATGTGCTCGTCTGATTGCAGCCTGAAGGGAGTCAGATGGTTGACAACTCAAAAAGCTCTGTGGATTATCAAGGGAGCTCAGGGTAAATCGCTTCAAGGGGGTCACCCACCTTGCGTCCCCCCTGCCTGGCTGAGAGTCCTCTGGGAGCGGCATGAGCAACCAGGGACCCTGGGAGCCCTCATGCTCCCCATCGATATTTTTTCAGCCTGTATTTCCCTCATTCCCCACCAGAGCAGAGACTGAGTGTCCTCAAAATCACGACACTGAGAGCGGAGGGGAACACAGAGGAGAATTTCCCTGAATTTCCCAATTCCCTGCCCGCGCCGCCTCTCGCCCTGCAGCAGAGACTGCCCTCGCTCAGCACTGATACCATATGTCCGAGGGCGAGGGTAGGAGCAGGTTGTCCCCGGGCAGCCGGCCAGGAGAACAGATGGCCGTGCGAAGGCACTAAAGACTGTGAATCAACCCTGGATGCGGAGGGCACAAGTCAAAGAAGAACATTTAAAGGTCTGCCCAGCCTGCGCTCAGCCATCTGTGTTAACGGAGAAGAGACGCCGCCACTCGGAAGTGGTACTGGGGATTAAATAATTCTTATTGGTGTCGTTGTTAAAGGGGCTGCTCCTTGGATCTGAGGAGCAAAATGTGTCCCATCCTGCACTGCTCGGAAAGAAGAGGCTCTCCTGTTCCTGAAATAGTAGTCAGTAAGGGAAACAGCTTTTATTTCAGCATAGCTATTTATCTGCTTGTTTTCTTTTAACAGCAATCGAATCAAATCAGAGTAAATCACTCTGAAGAATCCACGATACATAGAAGTGCTGTGCTGCTTGATGCTTGGTGCTGAGCAGCTTGATGCTGCTCCAGACACAGACCAGCGCATCCTCCCTTGGAAGGAACAGTCTGAGTCCAGGAAGTCCCCTCTGAAGTCAAAAAAATTGTGCAAAGAGGTCGGCAAAGGCTCCTGTTAAAATTTCAGATGATTCATTTCTGATCTAAACGAGAAGCAGTGAGGGTCTGGGAAGCGGTGAGCACGTTTTCACCTGCTCGGATGTGTTTTTTGGCCACCAGGTCAGGAAGGTGCTAAAATCTGCTGCAGGGGATATTTACTTCACAGACGGGATAAATCTCTGACCACTCAGATAAGAAATGAGTCCTCTTCGCCTAATAAGTTTTGCTTGCATACTCCTTCAAGTTTTGCTTAAACTTTATTTAAAATTTGTTGTTTTGAGTGGGGAAATCTCTTTAGGTTTCCTTTGAGCAAAGAAAGCTATTTCCCATCTAATAGGGGTTTTACTATTATCCTAATCCTAACTCTGCACTAGTCATGCCCTGACGGTTTTAAGGAAAACAAAATAACAAATATTTTACTACATAATTTATGTTTTTTTCTTGGACTGGTTTTTGGAGCCAATATTTTAGCATTTACAAGAGATAAATAAATATTTTTTTAATATGTGCAGTCAAAAGTAACACTCTGTAATTAAGGTTAGAAGAGTTTCTATAATAAAGCCTCCTAATTCCCAAGTATAAAGCAACAGATTCTGTTTGGATTACTTCAATAACATTGTTCACTGGTGAGGCCACACCTTGAGTATTGTGTCCAGTTTTGGGCACCTCAATACGAGAGAGATATCGAGGTGCTGGAGCGAGTGCAGAGGAGGGCAACGAAGCTGGTGAAGGGCCTGGAGAGTAAATCTGATGAGGAGCGATTGAAGGAGCTGGGACTGTTTAGTTTGAGGAAGAGGAGGCTGAGGGGAGACCTCATCGCTCTCTACAACTACTTGAAAGGACACTGTAGAGAGGTTGGTGCTGGTCTCTTCTCACAGGTAATTAGCGATAGAACAAGAGGGAATGGGTTCAAGCTGCAACAGGGTAGGTTTAGGCTGGACATTAGGAAAAAATTCTTCACAGAAAGAGTGGTCAGACACTGGAATAGGCTGCCCAGGGAGGTGGTGGAGTCACCATCCCTGGATGTGTTTAAGAGTCGTTTAGATCTGGTGTTGGGGGATATGGTGTAGGGGAGAACTTTGTAGAGTGGGGTTGATCATTGGACTCGATGATCCCAAGGGTCTTTTCCAACCTAAATGATTCTATGATTCTAAGATGAAAAATATTCATTTATAGATCTCATGGGAACAGCAGTTTAAAATGGTTGAAGGAAGACGTTTAAAGGGATGATAAGAATTGCTTATAGCGTGTTAGAAACTCTGATACATAAACACATCATTAACTGTAAGACAATAACTGGAGACAATTATTACAGTTTTGCTGCCAGACGGGTGGCACAGAGGAGTGACAAAGGTGCTGGCCGGGCTCCTGCTGTGGAACAGCCTCTCCATGTGTCTTTATCCCCATCAGTTGGAGATGAGCTTCATGGGGGTCCTGAGGCACCTGGTGGCTGCTGCTCTGAAGCAGTGAGTGGTCCATGTCCGCACACTGCTGCAGGTGTGGGCATTAGCTTCTCGGGGACACATTCCTGGGGTGCTGCTCCACCCGTGGTGCCAGCACTAGTTTGATAGATGCAAAGCATGTCATCAGGAGGGTTAAACCCCTGGTGGTGCCCACACTTGGTAACAAGGCGTCTTCTTTCTTGACTATTTTTTTATGCAGGAAAGCAAACGTCTCCATCGAGGTAGGCCCAGAGATATTCCCAATGCCCACCCAAAGGGAGGGATAGAAGTTAAAAGCTTCTCAGCTCTGTGAGCACCTCTGCAGTGGCTGGCACAGGCAGGAGCCTCACCACCCTGGTGATGGGCTGAGTTGTCCCCAGGACTCTTTTATCGCAGTGCACCAGGCAGCTCAGCACCCACACCTGCCTGAGCAAGGAGACAGAAAATCAAAAAGCAAGCAAGAAGCTGACCCCTTCTCTCCTTCTAGCACAGCCATGCTGGTTTTGATGGCTCTGGGCAGCAGCACATGCACACGGGCACTGTAGACCGGCTTACCATAGGGGCTCAGAGGAATCCCCCATCTCCTGTAGACTCTGCTGTCTCTTCTAGGGAGGAAGGACAAAAGCAAAAAATGAACAAGCAGTGCAAAATTAAGCACCTCCAATTTAAATAGATGCTGCTCTGGTGGGTGCCCCAGGCCATGGAGGAGGCAGTGACTGAGACTTGAAAACAACAGGGACTTCTGCTCAATCCATGCCATGTTTTTTTTTCCCTTGTTTTGGCTCTCCAGGCAGCACCAGGTGGCTTCGTGCTGCTCAGTCTTGGCCTGGGACACAGGAAAGGAGCAGTGATGGCTTTGGGCCTTGGCCGAGAGGGGTGAGCACCTTTTGCAGGATGCTGGCTCTCACAAGCCCCTCCAAGCTGCGCAACCTTCACAGGCTTGTCCAAAGACGGCCAACCCGTGGCTGTAACAGACCTTTAAAGTTCGTCATGCAGCAAGTGTGGACCTAAAGCCCGCAGTATATTTGTATTCTGCTGGGAGAAAATAAATCAAGGAATGAACACAAAGATTTTTTTTCCACCGGCACTTTTTTTCTTGCCTTTTTACAGCAATGTGATATGAAGGAGGGGCACGGGGCTAATGAATTTCGACCTGTTTAGTCATAAAGATTTATACCTGTGGCTTAGAGCTAATATTGACCAATCAAACGGCTCCCCAAATCCTGCCCATTTTATAAAAGTTAATCATACCCTCATGGCAGCCCAGGTACAAAATAAATTTTGATTTACAACTGTACTAAAATGATCGGTATTTTATGCTGATCATTAGCAGTATTTCACACTGGAGAGCTGTTATATTAGAAAGCAGTAAAATGGTGTGTATCACATAACGATATTATATTTGGGCGCCACACAGAATACCAAGGGCTTATTGAATTTGTGTCTGAAGGGGACATTTGCTAAAAACATGACCATTGCAAGTGGGAAAAACGCGTATTATTTTCAGAAGTTTATTCTGCTAACATGCAGTTGATCTTAGTGTAACCCTTCTGACTTTGGTGCTATAAGCGATGCTGATTCATGTATTACTCTGCAATGACCATGTAGAGGGCTGAATATTGAGATTTGATTCCTCTTTGGCCCGCGGAAGCTGCAGAGGATATTGGTGTGGATAGGATTAGATGTAATTTTACTCTTGCAGGAGAGCAAAGGTTGTAAAAATATGTGCTTGATAGGGTGTTTTATTCACCTTGTTTTAAAAATTGTTTCCTGTGCTAGGGTTTAAAAATGAACAAGATTGATATTGGGAATATCTTCAGTAGGTTTGTTGTTATGGCCTCTGGCTTAATAAGCAAGACACAAGCACACAGTGTAATTGTCCTGGAGAAGAAAAGCGATACTCATATTCCTGACATCCGAGGGTTCAAAGAGAAGTTGCTTCCTAAAATATACATGTGCACACATGTGTGCTTGTACAGATCCTGGGGAGTTCCGATGAGCATATTCAGAGAAGAAATCTGGTGGTGCATGGTCCAGCAAAAATGTCACTGAATCAGCCTCCAACGTCAACTGCAGATAACTGCACCGCTACCGCTGCAGCAGCCTCATAACCTTTTCATCCCAGTGCATTTAAAAAAACGCATTAAAAAGTGCAGGAGGGTGAGATTGAACAAAAGGTCAGGAGATCACTTTGTAGGCAAGTGTGATTTTCTCGCCGTGTCATTATCTTGAGAAGTAACGTCTTGAAAGCTTCAACTTCTTCAACATTTCCTGCACAGGAGCAAAGCTGTTGGCTTTTTAAGAGGTGGCCACTTATGGAGGTGCCTGCATGAAAGCTGAGTTTTTAGCAGTGTCCTTGCAACTGCACGTATGCTGACCCCTCTGGAAATACCACCTGGGGAATGTGTGCCTATTTTGTGCTATTGTTTTAGGTGTCTGAAATTTCATCTGAGGTGGTACCTTTGGTGTGGCTCACCGCAGGAAGGGGAAGTGTGACGGAAGCACTGCAGCTCACTATTTATTTTATGTTGCTAGATACAAGATAGCTGCTGTTAAAAGACAGTACTTTCGCACACAGCTTTCGCCCACTGTCGTCATAGGAATTGCATTAACTGCATGAAGCACTCGCAGATGCAGGAATCGTCAATGCAGCAGGTCACAAATAAGGTTCATTTCTATCGTAGGTGAGGTCCCAGGAACCAGAAACGAATCAAGACCTCTCCTCCCAGCTCACTCTGCTGTATATGTGATTGTATAAGCGCTGAAAAAGAAGGCAATTTCAATCTGTAAATCCAAATCAGTTTTAGACCAGAGCCACTAAAATAAGTCAATTTGTGGCAAGTCAAGTTATCCAGACTAGGGGAAAAAATCCAAATAATGCAGAAAACAGCAGACATGATGCAAACTTTCAAAGCAATATGGATCTTCTCAGATGGTGGAAATTCTGCTCATGGAAGAACCAGGGTTAAACCTTCCAAGCTTTGAAATCCCTATCTTTAACCTGCTTATTTGCTTATCTCTCCTATGCTTCGGGATTTGTTCCATCACATTGACTTGAGCTTTGCTTCTCTGGTCACGTGTTCAGAGCCTAAGTAACTTATTTTCACCTGTCTATTTTCCAACAGCTACTTGCAGGGGGAATAAAAAAACCAGAAAATCTACCAATTTTTTGTCTGATCACTTTGCGGAGCTGGCATGAAGAGAGGAGATGGGCATCTGAATGCATTATTTGTCTTGTTTTAATCATAATTGTTATTGGGTTTGAATTCCTTGGGTGTAAGGAAAGAAAGGCCTCTTGAATTAATAGTGAAAAGCTTGGAAACAGAGAGAGTTGACAAAGCACTTTAACAGCCTGCCGCTCCCTGAATGGCAGCTGATAATGAGCTCACAAACTTGTGACTTGCGAGAGCTCATCCGTGAAGGGGGAATGTAAAAATTTCTTTTATGAGTTTTAAAACACTCATAACTTTATTAAGCTCCCCTTTTCACTGGTAAAATAAGTTTAATTGCCCTTCATGGGTGAGGAATTGTGTTTATTCTAAAGTGATTCATTTTTGTCTCCTGTTGAAGGGATTCTTTTCTTTTGCCTTTTCTTGCGCATTTATCAGCTGTTAGCATGGCGATGAAAAGAGGGGAGGAGAAGGCAGCTGTCACCAAAGCCCCGGCGAACCACTGGTGCTTGGTTCCTTGTTTCCACTTGACGGGTTTATACTGTGCCAGTTTTTCCAGTGGCACGGAGGGAGTAAGCTCTCCTGTTCCCTTTGACAGTCGGTGAAAGCTGGGAGCCCTGTAAACATTTCACCATGACAAGCTCTGTAATTAAAAACAATTATAACAATGAACAGCCAGCAGCAACCAGTCTTCAACGTATTTGTGAATGTTTGGTTTTTAGAAATAGAATCTTATGACAGTCACAGTTACAGCCCTCGCAGTGCTAGTCGGATGCTCAGAAGGTGAGTTTTGGTTGATGTGTAGTTATTCTGGAAGGTTTTGGTCCATGATTACAGGTGGGCGTGTTGTGTAGTACAGGATTTCCCAGAAATTGCGTTGCCTGAAGGACTGCTGCACCGGTTCTCATTCCTCTTCCTGAAGGTGGTCTTCAAGGAGGCAGAGCAAACATTGGACCAGTAACTCTAATACGAATGCTGTCCGCACGATTAAGATGGATTGTATCATTAATAATAGTTTGTTTCTACATTTTTAATGTTAGTGGTCAACACCTGGAAGTTCTTACTCTGTTACAGTCAAGATCTTATAATAAATTTGGCTGACAGTGAGAAGAGACAGGACTGCAGAAAGATCTGGGAACTCCATCATGGACTCACCTGCCTTTGTGCTGATTGCTGGGACAACACTTGAAATAGGAATTTGTTGCCATTCCTAAATTGCTGCAACAGTTCATTGGAGAGTTTGGCATCCACAGATAGCACAGCACAACACAAAATAACTCTGAGAACGCTGGAATTCAGAACTGAAAAGCGGAAATGAAGTGGGAAGTTTTCTTCCAGGGCAAGGAAATGAATAGACAGAAGGTGGAGAGCAAAACATTGAAGCAAGGGGAGCATTTATTAAGAACCTGGCAGCCAAAGATGGGAATGTTTTATGATTGCAGTGTCACTGTCTCCTGGTTGCTTGGCTCCCGTTCTAGCTAACCAGCTTGTTTTGTCCCAGAGATTAAATTTCCCGTACACACAGTTTGTCCCATCACTTTCACTTTTTTTATTAGTGGTGATGGAAAAGTCCAGGTCTTCTTTTTCTTTTTGCATTTTGGCAAGATTCAATAATCTCTTCAGCAAATTAACTGGCTGAACTATCATTTTGTAAGTGAGCCTAGCTGTTGGAGCAAGACGGATTTAAAGTCATAGATTTCAAGTTTAGTGCAAAATACACTTGTCTTGGCAGCAGCAGTGATTGTGGAGAGGCAGGGAAGTTTTGATTCACTGGTTCTAAGGACCACATGTAGCTATAACATTGTAATCTAGTTACTTACTCCAGCAGAAGTTAGGACTGAGCATAGAGGACTTGCTGACCAAAGTCTGTCATGGAAATGGGTACAGCTCACCAGCTCTTGCAAGCAACCATTTCCAGGTCAGGCTTGTCCCCAGCTCCCATCAGTTAACAAAGATTCAGAGTTTTTTCAATTTCTCCTATAACTTTTTACAGCTATGCTGTTTCTAGCACCCTGAAAACGAGCATGACAGTTCCTCTCCCCACGGTCTGACAGTGTGGGGCAAGCCCAAGGTTTTATGAGATGTGCCTGAGATAGGGATTGTGCTCCTACTCTCATTCCCAGGGGTTTCTTTGGGAATTTCGTGGACTCATGGTGGTGTGACTCCTCTCTTCAGAAGCACACCAACAAGAAAAGCAGACAGTTTAGTATTCACAGATTCAACTAAGATGTTCAAGTGCTTCTACAGCTTCTCTCTTATAAACGAGTGGTGTTGGCTCCACCTAAGCTGACATTACACTTCTGTGGTCTAGTAAGCGAGTCTGCTAAGGCGTTTTCTTAAGTTCGTGGAGAGAAGCAAACATTTTAAAAAAATGATTGTAGACACCTTTAGGATGAGATGAAATGCATCTTAACTTCTCTGAAAATTCTCTGGCTGAATTTCCAACAGGGAGCCCAGGGTAACTACCAACTCCTACCCAGAAGTCTACATTTTATGTGTCTAAATTCTGTTAAATTAATTCCACAGTAATGATCACAGTGAGTCAATAGTCCAGTCAACAAGGAGCCCTCAAATTAAGTCTTTTGATTGCCCTTCTGTCCTTTATAATGCATGGTGAAAAGAATTTCCTTTTATTTTAATGTTGTGATTTTAACCTGGAAATTCAAATGAGTCTGGACCTATTGATACAGTTGTAACCATGCAAACAGTAATGTTGTTTGCAAGATTAATCAAGAAACTGGGAATTTGTTTTAAATTATATTTCCTTGCCGCTTCTTTAGAGTGCTTATTCTGCATTATAAGGTGAAATGTGTTAGGTTAACTGCATTAAGAAAAGAAAATGGAGATTCGTGTTTGCAGGATCTATCTAAATACCATCTCACCCTTGATGTTACAGTCTAATGGGATTTGAATAATGTACTGGTATCT
This sequence comes from Chroicocephalus ridibundus, assembly GCF_963924245.1. Lineage (NCBI taxonomy): Eukaryota > Metazoa > Chordata > Aves > Charadriiformes > Laridae > Chroicocephalus > Chroicocephalus ridibundus. The sequence goes on along the minus strand of NC_086285.1, from coordinate 8,645,165 downwards.
AACCTCTGTATACAGATTGAATCTAAATTATTTGTATGAAGGATTCAAGGACATCACTTTCGTCCTTGCTACTATTCCCTCTTGCCCATCTAGTCTACAGTTGGCTAAGAAAACATTCCTACTTTTGAGATTGATGCAGAAAGCGTTTCTTAGGGGAGGACACAATATTACAAGCAGAACTCCGAGCTGATAGCAAAGAATTGCATCTCACAAACTCATGATAAATTTTTCTAAATACTGTATGACATATCTGGCTCCTCGATTAGGTAATTTGCTATAATATAAATTGTTTTATGGGATTAGATATGAATGAATCTCACTTACCTTTCATCACCTAACAGTTGCATAGAAAATCGTCAACAGAGTGTTTGATAAAAGCTGATTTATTGGAACTTTTGCAAAGGGTAACTCTCACATGGGAAATCAAAACTCTTGAACAGTGTCTGGTTGCTGCCTGGATGGTGACGGGAGCCTGACTTGCAAGCAGCTTTGCAAGACCATCTCCATCTGGATCACACAAGAATGTCCAAAGTGCAGCTTTTATATCCTACATGTCCACTACAGCAAATGCATGATCCATAGTTATTGGTTATATTAAACTGCAGACAAACTTCTCCTGTCTTAATAAAAAAGTGCAACAGTGCAGAATAACAAAACCCTGTCCTTTGTGACCCCTTCTGTATCTGCAAGAGAAGTTTCTACTGTCTATTTTCTTATCTATGTAAAGTTTGATCCATTTTGCAGTGAGAACTACCTCAGAGAGCCCAGATTCTCCATCCAGGTTATTAATCAACAGGTCAAAATGAAAAAATTGCCCTGAAACATAAAAATAGGTTGAGGCACAGCAGGTGCCACCTGGGGAAGTCTTCAGGACCCTCCAAAATTCCCACCTGGAGAGCTCCTACACTGAATAGTGAAATGCTTTCTGTGAAAGGTGGCAAGGAGTGCAGCCATTACCCTTGTTTCAGGTTGGTCCCTTGCTTGAACTTCAATGACTGCTTCATCTGTGCAGCTGGGGAGTTCCTGGCCATGCAAGGAATTAATAACATAAGTGCATGGGTTGTGGGCACAGGTGCAGCCCTGATTCCGCACTGCACGACACCTATGACTACAGGACAAACTGATTGACTTCCATAGCTCTCACCCAAACATAGATGCATGCCCAGGCCTGCTGTCCAGCGAACGAACCGAAACAGTCCACTGGGATCCATCCCGCTATTTAGTGGTGCTACTTCTTTCCAATGACTAGGTAGTAACCTTGCTTCCAACTTGGGTGCTCTGAGTGGATACTAAAGCTAGATTGGGTAAATCCAGGCTTCAGTTCTTTCATCGCCTGTGAATAGGCTATCCCCACTTAACACAGCAGCTCCCGCAGAAGCAGACGCACATCAGTTATCAGGATTAGCATGGAAAGATATTCTGCCAGCTTGTAAACTCTTTCTGGCTCCCATTCCCATGCTGGATGGTGGCACAGTTGAACCAAAACATACCCTGTAATAAAAAGAATGGAAGTTGGGGCAGAAATTATGTCTGCTTAACATTCAGTATCATCTTGAATCAACTGCAAACATTAAATAGTTGCATAGAAATCCTCTCACACCTCAAGGAGTTTCCAAGCAGGAGTGAAAGATCATCTCTGGGGCCAGATTTCCAACTGCTTCTGGTAATGCTGGCAAATGCAAGGGTGAAAGATGGCAGATAGCCCATGCAGAGACTTGATGGACCTTTTCACAACTGACAAGATAGGAAGAAGGGACAGGAAGAAAGTAAGAGGGTAAGTCAATCCTGCAGATTCAGGCAGAGTCAGGTCACCACTCCAGATGGAGCACACCACGGCATCTGGGTGCATGGAGGAACTCATGATTCTTGACTGCACTGAACAGCCCAAAGTGCGTGTCTCCTGTCCCCCCTACATAAATCTGGGCTAATGACACTTTGTCGTATTGCTGCTTTCTGTGGGCTCCAGGCACTGAGCTACAAATTTCAAAGCCCAGAGTTTTGGTAACAGCATTGGGTATGTGTCATTAATTTTGCAAAGCCAGTCTCAAAAATCATGGTGGCATTATAGATAATTTCTTCTTCACCTTATGTGTGCAGAATGCTTTAGAGAGCAAGAAGACAGTTCCAGACAGACATATAGCCAGAAAACTCTAATCAAGGAGTACCACAAGGAGGAAGAGGCAAAGGATAAGTTACTGAACCTTTCTTTCTTTTCATTTAGCTGTTCCTGTTTGCTCTGTCTTTCCCACCTGCTTTACTTTCACATTTGAAGTTTTTGCACATCACTACTAGGCTGGACTGTTCATACTAACAGTTTATTGGCATTATTGGTTCACAGTATTAAAAGCTCCCTTAGACCATGAAATTTTCATAAAGTGAAATATATTAATTCATGTGAAAAAGCAGATGTAGGGAAAATGAATTGATCAGGAATGTCTGATAATCAATTTCCTCCGGTAAGCACACAAAATAATTATTCATCCAGACCTCACTGTTTAATTTGCCTTCTCTGCTCATGCATCTTATAGACAATCCATCAACGTTTCCCTGCTTCCACCAGAAGTAAAATGATATCTTAACAACACAGCTTTCAGATATGGATTGTTCAAGTATTATGTGCAAAGTATATCATCAAAGCAATCCCCTCCTCAAAAATGTTCTTCAAAATCTTTAACCAAGTCCACAAAATGGAGATTTGTCACGCTGACAGCATTCATTATAAATGGAAGTTTAAAAGTAACAGCATCATTCAAACTAGGTAGTGGCTGTTTGAAACTATGTCACGGTTTCTTTTGTAATGGCTGTTTAAGATTTAGTGATGGCACCAGCAAACAGAGGTCAGCAATGTCTTCGACCCAGCCTCTGGTCAGTTTGCTACTGCCTTGGGAATCCCTCTTCAGAAAACAAACTGAAAACAAGTTGATAGAAATAGCATGTTTATTATTGACCACAAGTTGATAGCAGCAGCATGCTAGTTATCGAACCTTCGGGCTAGGTTTGTGTCAGAACTGGTGGTCTCGGTAAGAAACATGGTTCCTTACAGTGTCAGGCATTGTATAATGGACAGAAGCATTGTCCTGTCCCCAGAGACCTCCCACACCTGGCACAAGTCTGCAGACGGGGTGGATTCTGATCGACTGCGGGTGTCTGGAGTGGGAGTGGAGACCATGACGTCCATTATAGTCATTGGTGGAACAGGTGCTTTTAGAGTGAGTCATCTAAAAGAAAGGTCTAACCAAGACGGGGTGGGTTACACCCTGACTGTTCTTGTCCGTCCCCACTGACTGTCAGGGTGACTGGCTCAGATGGAAATTTCTATCCTGCAGGCGTCCCAAGTTAAGCAAGGTGATCCTACCTCAGAGGCAAGCCCAAGGGAGTCAGTGAGATAATGCACATCAGCTGCAATCCCAGCACAGCAGAGACAGAGATGATCAGTTCTCTTGTTCACAATTGCAATAGATCCTAAAGGAAGCAGTGGCTATGGTTAAAAATAATTGTTATCTCTACTATGCTGTCCTGGAAGATTAAGATATTTCCTGAATGGCCTACGTTAGGTGCCCAGGGGTATGAGGGAGAATCAATCTCAAAATCTGCACCCAGCCAGCAGTGCTGGTCCAGGCTCTCCTTTGCTGGTGGTGGAAAGCCCACCACCACACTCAGCAGTGCCCCTGGGGCAAACTCCTGGAGGGATACCAGCCTCAGAGCTATGGCTAGTACCCCCACCAAAAGCATTTGGGTGCCACATTCCTCGTCAGTTGAAAATACATGCTACTGTATATCAGCCATCCTGGGCAGAGGAAGGGATGCATCGGGCTCCTCGCTTGCTCTTCTCAAGGAGCAATGCAACAATTACTCAAATCACACTTTTAAAGTGCCTGCCCCCCAGGAGCACTTCTAAGCTATGAGAATAGAGTACGGAGAGAAAGCTGTAGAAAGTGTATCAAACTAATAAATCCCTGCTGGGGAGAAGGAGTAGGGTGTTTGGCTCTGGGCGTGCTGGGCTGCATATTCAAGATTGATTGCTCAGTTGAGCTCCATACTGGGGAGCTTTCTCGTTTCCCTTCTGGCAAACATTAACTTCCTTTGCTTTCCTATTACATTCACTAATCCTAGAGGGAAATATTTTGCTGACTACAACAGTATTTTTCATGCTAAGTTATTCCACTCTTGTGCAAATCTGGCCCTGCGAGGTGCTCAGTCCTCTCTGCTCTCTCCAGAAATGAGTTGCGATGCAGAGAAGCTGATGGTTTGCAAAGGGATCATAAGATCTTCCAGGTTCACGCTCATTGCAAACGAAATGAGGCAAATGTAGCATCCAGGTGGCAAACCTGCTAAGCAAATATCAATGCTCATAAGAAAAGCAGAGCTGGACAACATGATGGCCGTGATATAGCTGTTCTCATCTGCAAGAATAATTAGGAACCTAATATATTATTGAACAACTACTCAATGAGCTTGTAAATGTTGCACATGCTGGGCTAAGAAAGGAATCTATAACTTTACAAGGACACCCTGCTTTTCAGGTAGCACTGGTGGCTCTAGAAATGTTTTTTATTAGAGGTATCTTTTAACAGCTTTTTTCATAGCCCTCCACCAGAGAGAAAACAGTTGCATTTCTTGTCCTGTAGCATTGCTCTGTCTGCTCTCTAGGTATGGTCAAGCTCATCAGACCAGTGGTGTCAGGTTAAAGGCGGATTAAGATACTATGAGACTGCTAGAACCGGTAGTAAAGCAGAGTAGCATTTCTCTAATCAAATCAAAATCCTATTATTTCTTCATAGGGAAGAGTGATTCAGGAGCTGGCCTGAGCACCCTGCTTTACTAGTTACTTTGTGCATGGCAAAATCATTAATAAATGAACTTTCTAAGACAATCATATACTTGAGCTTACAGATAAGGCTCTGAATGGGATTTTCTGATGTTTATTTGCTCCTTAAAGTAGCCAAAGTGGAAGTAAGGCATGGACCTGTCTGTGTCCAGACAGCTTCAAAAAATGCTGTAAGTCAATGGGAAAAACAACTTGATAAAATTCTTTCTTGTTCTCTAAATATTTTATTTTAAAATATAGAACCTGGGGGGAAAAATGTAAAGCCAGGCTGACCAAGGTAAAATAAAATGTCTTGTTGAAAAACTGTGAAGGCAATCAATGGACTAAAACTTTGGTTTAAAGGTTGGGTTTTTTTAATGACTTCTGGACATTCCTTTCTAAGTTTGACCCATGCTTGAAGAAAAATTCGGTTTTGCCAAGCCGATATCTTAGGTAAAGGAAGTGGTCTAGCTTCCCATTGCCTTTCATGCTACCCCTGAACACATAGGGTTTGCCAAGGATAAGTAAAAGGAGGACTCTGATGTTCAGACAGAAAAAAAATGAATTCCCTCCGCTTACACCCCTGGGCGCCACTGAGACAGACAGCAATGTGCAGCCAAGAACTTTTGAGCATTGCTGGGTTTGGAAGCCTATAGGCAGCAGCTGCAAGCTCCCTAAATTATGTATGGGCACTACACAAACCACTGGCTTCCCACTCAGCAGAAAAGACCTTCAGAGGTCAGGTCTGCTCAGAATCGTCAATGTATCATTGCCGAAAGTTGTCTGCACAGCTTCTTCATAAGGACTTGCAAAGGTGGAGATGCTGGGCCCTCCTGATGCTTCAGTAACCTTAAAAGGTTTTTCCTAATGACTAACAAGAGTCTGCTGCAGTTTAACTCTGTTTCTTTCCTTCCTACCCACCAGGAACAGAGTGAGCAGTTTATCTCTTGCTGCTAATAAGATGTTTTTTGCATCAATGAAGGCTGTTACTGTTCCTCATCTTTGACTAAACAACTCCAGTTACGTCCTCAAATCTCCCACGGGTGGTCCACATTATTGCTGGGTGCTCTGGACTGAACGCAGTGGTTGAGCTGAATCGGTGCTTTTTCTGCAGGGAATGGAAGATGACCCACACCACCATTTTTAAGCATCCCAACATGATGTCTGTTTTCATGATGCCATTGACGCATTTGCCATGGCACCTACTCATACGTCCAAATCCTTTTCTGCAGCACCACTACCCACCCCAGCACTCACTAGTCAGTGCTTTTTGTGCAGCTGAATGTCTCCACCCAACTGGAACCAGGCACTTGTTTTACTGAGCTACTACATCTAATATTTTTTAATAAATAAGTAATCCCCAGTAGTATCCCCCTTGTATCTCATACAGGCACAAGTCCTTAGCATAAATAATGGAAAAAGACACATTTGAAGTTTTTATGATTTTTCTTTTTTTTTTTTTTTTTGGTGCTATAACATGCCAAAATGACATTAGATGTTTACCAAAGTCAAAGCACCATCAATTCTTGAGAACTTACATTTCCTCCAGGTCTTTTCTGCATTTTGGGAACATGCAAGTTACTTTGACTCTGCCACAGGGTCACACATATGGAATTAATATTGAAGAAAGCAGGACTGAATGTGTTATCAGTCAGGTTTGCAATGCAGGTAGTTTGCACTACCACTAATCCAGAGAGAGACCTGGGTACATATTATCCTGAACTGAAAAGTCACTCTTCGTAGATGTTTCAGTAAAAGCTGCTATTCCACCTGCTGTGGTTCACCTGAAGAAACATTTCCCTGGAATTTCAATCCCTGAGAGCTTTCTTAGCGCATTCCTGTACACAGAGATTAGGAGATAATATGTCATTATTAAGGACAAAAGGAGTACAGAAGTGATTTGTAGTCTGATGGGCTTTTACTGACTGAAAGAAAACAAGTCTTTCAAAAAAAAAAGATAAAATATAATCCTTGTGGATTGATAACAGTAATTCAGGAGGAGTCACTTAGCCGGTTTAAATTTCAGAGGTAGCATAAATGAGGTGCCTGAACTCAGGTGTTGGTGCCTGTTGGCTGCTTTACTATCAAACCATTTCACTCTCCGGAGCAGCAGCAGGTATGTTCCTGCACTCCCATCACGTGCCGTGCTCAATGGGAGAAAGGGTAAAACCTTCCCAGTTTCAAAGCTGCTGCTCACCATGATGTACCAGACTATGTAAATCAGTTGGGGGCTTTCCATCTATGATCAGCTGCTATGAGAAGCCCAGTACTAGCTACTCTGATTCATGTACTCGTGCTTCAGAAAGGTCTTTTGCCCAGCCCTGCTTGCAATCCCCATGCTGAGCAGCATATCTAGCACCCCGTCGATTTTAAGTTCAAGACACCACTCCACATGAACGGCAAGATTAGGCCCTGCATGGAGTTCCTTCGGTGGTAATACCTAGGGGACCAAGTCATGAATCAGCGTCTCATTGCAGTAGATGATACACAAACACAGATCTTATAGCTTAACAGGGACATATTGCTTTAAAAGCCTGATACTTCACATTTAGGTGCCGAGGCAGTTAAACATGAACTCTATTGCATTACCAAAGGAGCAGGAATGAAATGCTGTATTGGTACAGCAAACCATACAGGTCGATGCAGAGGTGATTTTATACACAGAAATCTGCACACACTATTTAAAGATTAATTAAGCCAGTTCATATCATTCCTAATAAGGCAGACAGTATTAGCCCACTAGAGCTCCCACACAGTTAAAAAAACCCCAAACCAAACTAAACCAAACCAAACAGGAAAAAAAATTTAAAAATTACAAGTTGAGCCATGAAAATCAAGTCTGAATAATATTTACACAACAAAATAGATTTGGGGTGTTATTTTTTCAGCATTGATACAAGTTATTATGAAGCTAAGCAGAGACTGTTGTTACAGCAACTGATTTACTCTGAAACGACAGATATGTTTCGGGCTCAAATGCTCTTTGCTGGGCCAGGAATAGGCACACCAAACTTCAAAGATGAGTATGAGCTGAGAACAAAGGATGGAATTTAACTAGGTTCTCTTAATCAGTTAGGGGGAAAAAAAAAGAAAAAAGTTTGATACCTGCAGTATAGAAGAAAGGATATGACAAACTGAAAGGTTGACATGGCTGTATCTTCTACTGGAAGGAGATACACAAGGCGAGAGGAAAGAGAGAGGGAGAATTTACGGCTCCTGGCACGTGGGTGGTTTCTCTGGGAAGCGAATTGGAGCGTGCTGGTGAAAGGGAAGAATTATAATGTGCCATAAATGTTTGTCTCTGTTGATGCTGTGATTTTTTCTTATCACGAATAATGCCTTTTGATTGTCACCTTTGGCAAGTGTTTTGTAGCTTTCTCTTGAGGATCAAGACAGGAAATTGAATGGTTGTGCTGTAAAAGTTCGTTGTCTACTAACAATTGTGCGGTTCTGCCCTTTTGCTTTGCCTGTGCAAGTTCTTTCTGATTCATGGGGGCTGTTTCATAAATACAATTTCTATGAGGACACCATGAAGTGGGTGAGGTATTTTACATTCTGGGTGTAGCAAGCATAGGATTTGGGGATGTTTTTAAGATTCGGAATATATTGAAAATTTTCATACACATTACTCAAAGAACAATCTGTTTCCACTTGGTACACGTTGGTCTGTGGTATTTTCCTTTTAATGTTGAGTTTAGCGATCAGCTTAAGGTTTAGGAAACAAGTTTCTGAGAAAAGTTGCATCATATTTTACTGTCTGTTGAAAATATTTGCTGGGCAAGCAGCCTTTTTAGACTGTCAAGGACAGGGGGATGGTCCCCCTTAGAGCAGATGTGGTGGTGTTGAAAAATTGACAGCCTATTATATCTTTTTTTATATATGTTTTGGATGACTGCTGGGCATGTCTAGCTGGCGGTGCTGGCTTGCACGTCTTCATATATCATAGTTTTTTTGGTTACCATTTTTATGCTGACCATGTGTTGCTGGACTTTGATACTGCCAGAGCAGTGTTCAACCGATCGTTTGATGGAGGACTGAAGTGTACTAAACTTGTTGAAGAAACCAGTGAGGGAATCCAAGATTTCAGCCCAGACAATAAAGATGCCAACTGTGTTTCTCAGGTAAAATGCTGATTAAAGTTGGCTTCGAACTATGGCTGTTTGAAAGTCTTAAGGACTGAACAATGAAGTTGTTGCAGTGTGGAGCCACTTCGGTGCCTACAGCTGTTCATACAGTCTGGAGAAACTGTGTTGGCGAGGGCTATGGAAAAGATGAACTAGGCAATACATTTAGGCTAGCCCAAAGGTTGGCCTTATTCTGGCAGGTCCTCAGTGCAGACTGTAGGCACGCGGGGCAGGCTGCGCTGCCGCCAAGGGTGCGATACCAGTGTACATGCTTCATGACTAAGACGGTAGCAGCAAGTTAGTTTAAGCTGTACCATGAACTTAATTTAGCTTTGAAGGTGGGAGAGTTTACTTTGGGCTGCAGTAAGAGCTTGTTTACGCAAAAGCTTTCCTATTTTGGCCGGTGATGACAATCAATCCAGAAAACTGTTTTACATCTCTCCACAACACTTGCTTCATTTACATCTTTGGTCCACCAAGCTTCAAAGCTTGATAAATATTTGCATGATGTTTCCAAGGAAAACCCTTGTCACAGACTGCAGCAGTACCATCATAGGAAGTTCCACCTAAACGTGAGGAGGAACTTCTTTACTTTGAGGGTGGCAGAGCACTGGCACAGGCTGCCCAGAGAGGTGGTGGAGTCTCCAACTCTGGAGACATTCAAAACCAGCCTGGATGCATTCCTGTGTAACCTGCTCTGGGTGACCCTGCTCTGGCAGGGGGCTGGACTAGATGATCTCCAGAGGTCCCTTCCAACCCTATGATTCTATGATTCTATGATCTGCTTCAGCTGCAACCTGGACCAAGATCCCCAAGCCCTACCTGGCCACAGAACACAGGAGACAGCTACCAGGCAGTGGCCTCCTCCCACCAGTCCTGGTTCAGCCGCTGCAGAGATTGCGTCTCCTTCGATCACACTTGGGAGCAGTCGTTTCTCCTGCTGCTCACTCTATCCCTGCCTCTCCATCCAAGTGCCCCCGAGGTCCTGCAATGACTGCATTGGAAGATGTATAAGCTGTTAAAAAACAGTAACAATTTAATCTAAAGCCCACTACACATTACTGCACGCAAGCCGAGGACACTGATTAAATACATCAAGAGGAGCGAGGGCTTGGATTTCTGACAACCGTGTAATGAATTGCGATTAACTATGCAGTCACCATTCACGGAAGAATTATAGACCAGAAAAGGAAAAGAAAATGGAATATTTGGCAGCAAAATAATTATTTAGATCCCGATATTCAGAGTGCTTAGGCAGACACATAGTGGCTCAAAGAGGAAGATACAAGAGTCAGGTGTGGGGGGCAAAGAAAGGAAGGAAAAACCAGGCTGATGGGGGGGAATAAGACAGTAGGTAAGAGGCAGTGCTCAGTCACCTGGTGTCTGTGGGAAAGAAGAGGCTGATCTGGTGTATTTGGGAAATACGGGACTCTCACGCAGCTGATGCCCTGGCAGGGAGAGAGAGGTGCACATTTGTGTCTCCTGCCCACCGTTCAGTGGAGCCCGCAGGGAGCCCTACGGTACTCAGCGAGCTGGGAGAGCAACAGTTTGCAAACACAGCCAGGTCCTTCCCCATGCAAACCTCCGCAGCTTTGCCAACGGCCTCTGGGGAGGGCTAAGCTCACCTTCACCGCTTGCCCACAGGCAGGGAAAGCCCTCTCCTGCTTGAGGTCACCCTCTTGCACCAGCCCCACTAGCCCTCAGGGGTTGACAGCAGCTGGTCTGAAGCATCCAGGTGGGCATCAAAAGCCCAGTCCTGCTGCTGTCAGTGGTGGTGTTTCACCCATCAACAGATGCAGGCTTAGAGTCTGTCCTTGAGCACTGGATTCATCGGTCTCAGTAGATGGCCACCAGCATCTGCCAAACCCCAGAGCAGACCAGCAGGACATGAAGCCGAAGGGGCAAAACCAACTTTAGAAACGGTGTGAGCCTGGAGTTGTAATAGCATTACAGTATCAGACATTGTTTTAGAGAGTGGGAAAAATATAAGTAAGTCAAGAATGTGGTACTGGAAGGAGAACAAAAACTTGGAAGTAGAAAAACATGACACAGCTTAAAAAGGCACAGGCAGAAAGTGTCAGAAAAAAACTGCAGAAAAGAATGCATTATAATAAAGAAGTAAAACACTCCCTGGTAATATGATAGTGAAATGGGAGGAAAAAGAAAGGATAGCTGAATCTGGAACAAAACAGCATGTAGGAAAATAGAGAATGTGATTAACACAGTGCTGCAACTTTCCTTTGAAATGGGAAAGGAACACACTGAATATTGCAAAAGATACAAATTATAGAGAGGGAAAAGGATACTACAGGAAATAAGTCTATGGAGACTGAATCACAGACAAGAGGAAAACTGGACCGAGGAGGGAAAAAAGCAAAAATTATAGGCAAGGACAATAGGGTTTTGTGCTAAGTACTAAGCGGGAAATTACAGACAAAGAATGCAATTCTCAGAAAAATAGCAGCTGTACAACACAATATGGCCATGAAAAAATGCTTGTAACAATAAAAAGTCACTTATGAGGAGAAATTGTATCCACGAAAACAACGATGGCAATAAAGGGATTAACAATATGGGAACAACTGAAGATGAAAATATTTGGGTTAGAGAAAGCGTAACGATGGCACAGAAATCAGTGACAAATCACAACCACAGCTTTCACAGTACTTCTTTGCATCCGGTATGAAAGAATTGCTTACAGCAGATGTCCTTCCCTGCACCTCTAGGAAGGCACAGATTTATTTCAAGCTTGTTATTATTATTATTGCTGTCATTATAGGAGGCTTAATGACCTCAGCCATGGGTCACAGCTCCATCTGTTCTATGCACTGTACAAACATTCAGGGTAAGTTTATGATTTATGGCCCAGCAGAAGGAATCTAAGCTGATCATCAGGAGAGGCAATAGTTTGGTAAATTCGCAGGTCAGTCAGTACTGAGTTTCTTGGAAGTGTCACTGAAAAGAAAAATGAGATCCAGAGCAACAAACTATAGTCTGGACACCACATTAGTTAGGTCCCAGTTTGGCACAACCACTAGACTATTGGATAAGTTATTTGTCTATCTTTTTCTTGCACAGACTGACACTCTCCAATGAACAGACATCCCATGCAACCAATGATTTCCAAGGGTTTGAGATTGAGATGAAGAACCCCATACCAAGTTTTTTATTTGGAACACGATGTTTGATCAACGATCTTTGCAAAGCAAAAGTGGTATGAAGCCAGGGAAAATGCAGAGCATCTAAAGTGTTTCATAATATAACATTTAAGGTTATATGTTTTATAATATAATGTTTGAGATTATACTCAGTTTGCAGACAAGAAGCTGAATTAGCTGAGATGAGGATGTATCAAATAGATTTTACAAAAGAAATGTTAGATAACTTGGATGAGGATGAGGAAGAAAGGTAAAGAAGACATTAAGCTGTATTCACAAAATCTTGCAGTGACACCAGCAACAAGGCATTGACTTTCTTTAGCAGGGAGTGAGAAAGATGGAGATGATGTAGAGGGCAGAGTGTGGAAGAAGTCCTTAACACTCATATTGAGCCATAGCACCCGTTTGAGAAGGCTGGGAGAAGCACAGGAGCAAACCTAGCCCTTTTAGTCAAAGAGACTAAGTAGATAACCTAGAGGGAGAGAGATGAGGTGATGAAGTAGACGAGAAGGGTATTGCTGATGTATTTTACACTTTAATCTTCTTTTGTAACTTGGTTCCAAAACTAAAAATGTATATTTCTTAAGTAAACAGTACTACTATTCTTACACTTTGAACACAGCTACTACTGGGCTAATATGGCACACAACAATGGTTTCATTACCCCAAGGGTAGCAACTTTTAATGTCGGGATGCTATCTCATCAAATATGTCCTGTCAATAACATACTAAAATGCCCAGCTCCCCATCTGCCTGTATCCAGGCAGTATCATAGAAGACCTTCCATGGGAGCTACACAAGACTGCTTGTGAGTGGCATGGAGAGGCTCAAGGGATGAAGAAAGGACTTGCAGTGGGCAGAGAAAATCAGAAGAACTTTCTGGCACACAAGAGCAAGGGATGGCACATACTTAAACCCTGCATGTTTGTAGGGATTACAGCTTATATTAAAACTACTTAGGTGAGGTCTCACACAGTGCCAATGACAGGGACAACATATTCAAGTTGGAAACTGAAGAACTCCTGAAGCCATTTCTGCTGCAGTCAGCCTTGCATGCCGGAGCCCCATCGCCTAAAGTCCAGAGAGCAGGCAGTAAATGGATTTAGAAAATCTCTTACTGCAGATAAGTAATGACTCAGATGCTCTCCTCCATAAGGCATGGAGCACATCTCTGAGGAACATCAACAATCCTCGGAGGTCAACGGGAACTGAGGGGGATACTCCGCTCCTCACAGGCTTAGTCCCAGACTGCAGTTTGATTGTCCCTGTGACTGGCATGGTTCATCTGGCCTCTCAAGCTGTTCCTGGCCTTCAGGAAATTGTAGCACTTTGAAAAAAATGAAGTACAAAAGTCATGTCATGTTGTGCTGGGACTGGGAGGACCTGAAATTATAGACTGTTGTCTTAGCGTTGCATTTCATGCTATTAAGAATTTTCCCTGACAGGTTTCTTCATGTTGCTGGCTCCTACGCTTCTCATAAATGACTGGAAAAGGTCATAACTGACACTGTTAGACAGAGTCTGCACTGACAGAAATACAGTAGTCTGCTATTGGTGCCGGAGTATGGCACTTGCTGCACTTGCAACTCAGACTCCAGCAATTTCCTTCCATTACCCCTACAACTGCAGTGAGGCATCCAGATAAATCACTCTCTGTAGACTTCCAGACAGGGCTCGGCACCCAGCACCCAACCAAAGAAGAGAAAGCAGTCCCCGTGCTGTCTTTTGGGCACGTTATCAGTTAGGAGACTGCTGTGAGCACCAAGTTTAATTCTCTTATGCAAACGGCTCGTTCTGCAAAGCCTTGCGTCTCCTGAGGGATGCAGAGGTGACTGGGAGGATCAATGCCCTTTGTGAAAGAAGCACAGGATATATTCTCAGCTGGGAAAACTGAGAGTCCTTTAGATTTGTTTAATTAGGTTTGCAGCATCATTTAAACATCCCAAATGACCTCCCCTCCCCAAATTAGGAAGCTGAATTAGTGTTTTGACCTAATTTTGATTAATATAGAGCATTGTTTAGACTACAGCAATCTTGGTGAAAAAAACCCTACCCTTAGTACAGGTTGAGGTCACGATGTTCAAAGAAAATGCTGTGAGTTCCAAGGCTAATTCTGAGGAAAAAGGTGAAATGTAAAGGAGGGCCCTTAAGTGAATAGCAATCCAAGTTAAGCACATTTTAATGAAGGAAGAAATAGCTGTGTACTGCTGCTGGTGCACCAGCTTTTCATCCAATAGAAGAGGTTGATGAATGTTTCTGTTCATTTCTTTATCAGTTTTGCACTTGACATCTTTGACCTGGGTTCCCTGTATCAGCCTGTGGATTTAGCTGTCTAAAAGGAGAAGTCTGTACCTCAGCTAGTTACTGTAGGCTTCCTTTAAAGTCAGTGGAGATTCAGTGAATGGGGACAGAGGTGGGGGAAGATCATCATACTGAGAGAGACATCTAAAATAGGTCACATGACCTCCCGTCTTTAACCACCTTTTCATCTCCATTGACAGCAGAGTCCCATAGAGGCAGATCATCTTGATAAGTCTGAATGGGGAAAGTTATTTTGATTCCTCTGTGATCATACTTAGAGTGATAGAATCACAGAATCATAGAATCAATTTGGTTGGAAGAGACCTTTAAGATCATCAAGTCCAGCCATTAACCTAACACTGCCAAGCTACCACTAAACCATGTCCTTCAGCACTACATCTACCCATATTTTAAATACCTCCAGGGATGGCAACTCAACCGTTCCTTCGGCAACCTATTCCAATGCTTGGTAACACTTTAAATGAAGAAATTTTTCCTAATATCCAACCTAAACCTCCTTTGGCTCAACTTGAGGCCCTTTCCTTTTGTCCTATTGAGTCTTAAGACCCTCAAGACCTATTAGGTCTTACTAAGTCTTTTTACTCAGGTACCCTCTTTCTCTGGAGTCCTCTCAAGTCATTAACTAAAATAATCAACAGAGAAGAGGTGGTGCTGCAGTCCCTGACAGAGACTCACATAGGAAAGCCATCTTCCTTAGGCATATTAACGTAGCCCAGGAATAACCTGTGGTCTCTAGATGCAAAAGCCTCAAGATGCAGGAGCCAAAGAGCAGAATTTTGCTTTCAGCCCCCTTTCCTGCATTTGTGGACTTCAGAAAACTATGTCCTCGAGGATGAGAAAAGCAAGATGGTTATAATGACTCTCAGCATCCAGTCTGTCGTCCTTGGAGCACCAAGAATCCATATGTAGTAATAAGCACGAAAACCAAACACCAGCTCTTCAAAATTTGGCATAATCCACATGACTTCTACCCTCTATACCATCTTGTACATTCAGGATCTTTTCTGTCTCATAGAGCGCTAAACTGAGCTTTCTTTGCCTAAGCAGTTACCACTCCATGTCCTGTAGGACAGATGCCATTCCCACATCTGGCTTGCCCTGGGCTCACAGTGTGGACACAAACGCACACTCAGCTGTGGAAGCTGGGGCATGCCGGGGTTAAGCACATGTATATTCATGCAGTCTGCACAAACGTTACTACATTCAGAAGCTTTAGTTTTAACTCCCACCCCTTGTTATTGTAGTACACTTATCGTGTTTCCAGCTGTCTCCACAGAGGTTTCACTGCAGGGCTCTTGTAACTCAAGACCTTATTACTTTATAATTTGAGTTAAGTTAGGGCGGCCAGGGGACTTGTGTCTTTCTGTATCACTTTCACAGTAAGGACGCGCGCTATCTAGCTGTGTGCCGGATAAAGGCAGCGGTGAAGGTCCTGGCAGATGGTCTTGGCCACCACACCACACAGCTCTTCCTCTTCACAAGGAAAATACTCATCTCCCCAGCCAAAAGCATGAGAGGAGTGATTACAGCATCTGTGCTGCCTAACATGGGCTGTGGGAGGCCATAAGCAGCACAGCTACACTGTAGTCACTGCTGTTGCCCTTTATGGTCCCATTTTTCTTTTTATTCAGTTCATTTTATACCTCAGCGCACATGATGTTTTTTGCTTTGCCTCCAGATTGCACAGAGCCAGCTATTGTTTTTGCAGAGATTTGTGCACCTTTCCCCGTTAGCCAGCTTTATGCTTCCATTTGCCAAATTCCTGCTTGTCAACAAGTCAAGCAGGCCACTTCAAAATCAACCATAGCAGCTTAAAAATAATTGCATATTTCTAAGCTATGTACGCAGGTTTGATTTGTTCCTTTGCCCACACGTCTGGTTGGCATGCCCTGATGGACGCTCCTCAGATGGCTGCTTGGACTTTGTGCCCAAGCCTCTGATTTACAGGGGGTCACGAGAGTCTGGACACAAACCTAGAGCAGATGTTCCCAGTGCAAACACTGGGTTTGACCCAGTGGCCTAACTGTCTTTGCCCTGAACCTAATGTTAGGTTCACCAAGGCTTTTAAGCAGCTGCTGTGTGCTCTGAAGTAGTCTCCAAAGCCATCCCTTGTTTTCTACTTTGTCAATGGTGAGACCCACAGGTGATCCATGTTTCTCCAAAGTGAGATGTGACTTTCTTACCCCATACTTAATGTACCAAACAGACCTCTCCTCCAAAAGGTCTTTTCCCCTCACCTTACAATTTTATCATCTATACACCCAAAAATGAGCACAAGTCCCAAAATTAATTGTATTTTAGTATTACCGAATGTGGATGTTAACATAATTTTCTCATGAGGCTTTGGAGATTATTTGACACAATCCCAGTTAGCAAGTGCTGACACATAGAGTAAAAAAGCAATTAAATCAAAATTAGTGTGTTTTTACATTAACTTATTTCTCAAATTTACAACAGCAGTGTATTAGGGCCATGATGCCCCATGTGAGAAGGAAAGGAGAAATAGCAATTGGGATCACAAGTGTGAAAAACAAAGTTTCCATCTAAGATGATGAAGGAGCCCACAGCAAGATGTGTTTAAGAAACTGTAATGGCACCACTTCTAAAATATTCTCCATTCACTAGATGCCTTTGTGCTTACGGCGTGCCAAGCAGAGCATGACAACTGGTTAACAAGGGAAACAGAGCTGGAACTCAAGGCCCATGGAAACTTCTAATTTTTTTTAGTGTTTGTAGCCTGAAATTGTTTATCTGAACATCTGCTTCATTAAGAGATATTGTGATGCTATTCACAACAGCAACAAAGAGCTACAGAAAGCACTTTCCCATCTTTTTCCTACCCATCCCCCGCTTCGAAACTTTTCCAGTACAGATGTATGTCACAACACTTACTGTTGGCTTTCATTGTGCTTACCCACAAACAATGGCAATATCGTGCTTCGAGGGAGCATCTTGGAAAGCAGACCAGTGATTTCTGAGTGTTTCTGAAGTAACAATCTAAGCAATGTTGTTGTTGTTTCTGTTGTTGCGAGACCCCTTAAACTGGGAACAAGGGAATATCTGCAAGTAATCTGCAATTACCCAGTTATTGTCAGCACTCTGCTTAGAATCAAGTTGAAAAGGCTGAATTACAGACATCGTTTTGGAGTCCTGTGCTCCACTGACAAGCAGCTGCGTGAGGGAGGCAGAATTTTAAGTTGTCCCTCAAGCACAATCGGGAGTGTTGCTTTTCCGATATTTCCTCCTTCTTCAGCTTCTTTGCTACTTTATAGGAAATAATGAAGATTACTAGAAAAACCTGTATTGCACATCCCCTTTTAACAGAAGAGACTGTTGGCTTTGTTGCTTAGTTGTTATTCCATTCATTCTTCTTATTAATATTGCTTACTGCTCAAACAGCCAGGGTGGTTTGCAAACAAGGCTAGCCTCCCATGAAATAATAGCAATTGCTTAGGAAAGTGTGAAGATTACTCGATAGATGGGTGAACAAGGATGCGGGACCCAAAAAAATATCAGTAACACCCCAAATTCATTTTCCTGCCATTGTACAGTACCTAGCACATTGAGAGCCTGGATTTAAGACTGCAGTTTCCAAGCGGTACAGCAGTGCAAGCATTAATCCAGATAGAAATGTAGATTGCAATACATTTATTCACAGATATTTGCTTATCTCTGAGCAGACATGACTTGCCGGAGTGGGATGAGTGGGTGTTGCACCTTGCAGGCTGTTCTTTAAAAGTAAATCAAGCCGTATCTTTAGCCAGCATGTGCTGGCAATTGTTCCTTTAATACCATTTGGCATAAACACAGTCAGCCACCCTATGCTTTGACACAGCTTGTGCAGAGAGCTACCAGTCATCCACTGCCTCCTAGGCCAAAAATTAAATAAGTTGTGTGCATATAGCCCCAAAACATGAGAACCGTGTGCAGCACGGGTCTTGAAGAGTTGCTAACTGGTAGTAATAAAAATTGTGGAACTGTGTTGCTACGCAGTCCTGGACAAATGTTTGGGTCAGGATTTGCCGATGCCTTAGTGAAAAACAGACATGAAGAAGCATCAATTACTCCCTCATTCTTCTCCACCTTCCTTTGCTATTGGGCAGAACCCTGCAATTGGACAGAGGACAAAACTTAGACAACTGAATTTAATGCCAAATGAATTTAATAACAACTTTTTATAACACCGAAAGCCAGATTCTCATCTCATTTACCCTGAAAAACTCCCCTGAGAGTGACCATGTCAGATATATTGCTACAGGTGAAAATCCGTACTGAAAGAAGACTAACCCCTGGCAAGTCTAAGAAATTATATCAGAAGTATTCACACTACAAACTTTAATTTCCCAACATGAGTCTTTGGGACCCAAAGCTTTTTATTTCACATGATGAATAGAAGTAACTGTTTCAATAATAGGTTTAGAATTTTTGCCTGGATCCCTTCTTCTCAACCTCCTCTTTTCATAATCTCTGTGATAAGCAAGTTATAAAAAAAGTTTTCAGTGGAATATTGCTCTGCAGAAGAAAGTCTTCAACTGTGAACCAGTATTCGTAGCTCTTCTGTCAATTAACATCCTAACAAACGAAATACCTGATGCTTAAAGCTGCTCATCAGAGAGCTAACTTGCTGGATTTTTCAATTGAATTTTTTAATGATAGTATTTGCTGCCTCTTCTACTGCGGTTCTTTCCATTACAATATGAATGAAACTATGCAGATTGTTTGTCCCTCCATCACCACCTGCATGGTACATGAGCAGGAGGGTCAAGCGCAGAGCTTTGGACTTTCCTAGTGGCTCTGTAGTATCTCAGAAAGTCATCGCTGACTTTTTGTTTATCCCACTGAGGTGCACCGCTTTAGAGCCCACTCCTGAATTGGAGCCAAAGGCAGCAGAACACAGAGCAGAGAGCAGAAATTACGCCGAAGAGAGGATAGCCTGAGGAAGAGCTTCCAAGCAGGAAAGTCTCCTAATTAATGGGATATTCTAAGAAGGGTGGTTGAATTTAGATGTGAGCAGAATGAGAGTGTACATAGGAAAGAGATATCTGCAGGAGTTATAACAAAGAATTTCTTCTTCCCTCTGAAAGTTCTTCTTTCTGGAACCCCGCTGGAGTAACTCCATGGGAACAGATGGCCCATCATCTTCTCTTGAATCTCACCATAACCTTTGTACTACAACAAGGACTTCATCCCATGGTCATCTGCCAAACAGCCTGATCTGTCAGGCACTCAGTGGAGCTCAGGAGGGTCTTTCCCATTTCAGGAAATGGGATGTCAGATGCCTTGTCAGATGCCGGTGGTATGTGAGGTCCTGAGGTCCTAGTGGGCAGAGAAGCCATGGTGCTGCGTTGCAGCCAAAACCGGCAACTTTTTGTCCTCAGAGAAACTCCCTCTAGCTAGCAACCTGCATGTGTTGCTTCAAATCTTAGCCCCAACCACATCACTCTCATACATCACATTTTCATCACAAGAGCTGGCAAACACGAAAAGCCTCTTGTGGAGTCACATGAAAGCTTCATTGTGTGATCTAGTAGGGAGAAGATTCACACAATGGAGTGCAGAAATCTGCAAGGTCTGTTGCAGAAGCCAGTGGTTTGGAGGGATGATGAGCAGCCCCCTGGAAACGCACTGCGTTCACCTCAAAGCAGCCACTGTCAAAGCTGGAAAGAGCTAAGGTGGCGTGATTCCAGAGACTGCTGCGTGGAGCTGACAGGCAGGAGCCAGCCTCTGGAGGGTGCAGCGCTAGAGGGCTTAAGAAAGGAAGATAGGTCCACGCTGGCAGAAGAAAGGCAAGCTGTCTGGACTCCAACTGGTGTGGCCATTTTCAATGTAAAACACCCCGAACCAGCAAGACACCTTGGCATTTGCACAGGCATCTGCACTCTGTGCAAAGTCATCAAGCATTAAGGTGGATCTATCTTTGAGGAGGCCCTTTTCTAGGACCTTGCTGTCCCCACAGTGAAGGGCACATGCCCAGCACACACATCCCAGTGCTGTAGGTGAGTCTGAGTTTTAAAAGTCTGCCTGAGTGGATGTAGGTAACTATTGATGTTCCTAGGCCATCTTTTTCCAAAGAAGTGAGCTGTATGAAATGAGGCGCCTTTATAAAGTCCTTGGATTTTCTTCCTGCTCTCAGTCCCTTCTGTCCATGTGAGCTCCTGGGCATTGGCACGTGGAAATCCAGGCACTTACTTTGGTTCCTGGATATGTATTCAGGAGTTCAAGTTAAAAAAATGTTCACCATAGTCTCCTAAATAGATAACTGCAATAAGCACTAAAGGACGTGAAAGACATCGTCTGAAAAAGAGGAGCATGTACTTTATTGCTTAAAAGCATCCCCTGGAAGTGCTTGAGATATGTGGAAGCTGCTCTTTTGATTCATATTGACAAACAAACAAACAAAAACAAACAGTGAAGTAGGGAAATCTGAGCACTCCGTTCATTATCCTCAACACAATATTACCCGAAGGCTCTCTTGTCAGAAAGACTTGGTTTCTTCTCTTTTTTCATCAACGCTCATTCTAGGATACTTCAAATGTTAAAAACTAGTTAGAATTTGAACAAGTGGCCTTTTCTGGTGTAGGCTCAGTGTAATCATTGCACTCTGTGTCACACACTGTAGCATGAGAGGCCTCTTCTCAGCTGCAAACACAACCGTGGCAGTTCTGCGGGGGACCGACACCATAGCCCCATGCATAACAGGAAACTCCGTCCTGTGACGGACTTTGCAAATCGATCTGGCTCAAGTTCCTTCAAGGAAATAGGACAGTCAATGTTTATCTTTGAGTTTTGTGTTATTGGAAAACTATAATAATGATGGAAACCTCAAAATAAAATATTGTTGAAAAGATACTGACCTTAGCCAGCATTTATGTTGCTTGGGCAATGCAATGTTTTCCACCCAGAAATAAAGCAATTTGTCAGGACCAAACACAAATTGCTTACCTGGCCCTTGCCGAATGTTATTTCTGATTAACAAATAAATGTATCTGAATATGCCAAAGGCACTCACATACAATAGAGTAACTACATGCTTCAACTTGGATCTCAGCTGCCCCCAAAAACCAGCTCATGGGAAGGAGGATGCCAATACCTAATTTCAGTCAGGACACAGCCAGCAAAAAGCGGTTTTAACCTAGGACATTCTGAGCAAAAGCAAAAAAATGAGGCAAAGTCCCTGATATACAGAGAATATTTGGTGTGTATCTTTCATGTGCTACAAGCAAACTACTGCTGCACTCTGCTCCATGGGATTCAAAGGTGCCGTCTCCAGAAACAAAAATCACAGTAACGACATACCTAAAAGCACCACCCAGAAAGGTATACCTGAAATTTCTAAGTGCCAGTATTGGAGCAAACTGATATGCAGTGCTTCCCTAGGAATTAGGACAAGAAAGCTTTATCACACTCCCTCCTATCCCCAGCACTCCAGCTGGAAGAGATGGAAGGGTGCAAATGTACAAGTATGAATGTTGCTATAGACTCACATCTAAAACTGCCCAAATCTGAGCCATGTAGAAGTGGATGGGCTGGGGAAGCAGCTTCATGTAGTGGCAGTTGTATCACAGGATCTTGTACAATTGTACACAAAAACAGCTGTGCTGTGACTATGCTAGGTAGACCGAGGGCTATCTTGACTGATCCTCGTCAACATGGGACTGATGAGACACTGGAATTTCTTTCTAGGCATTTTAAAAGCCCGCTCCTATCGAATTATTTTGAGTTGGACAAAACAAAGTACAATATATAGTCTGGATGACAGTTCAGTAATAGTAAGGGGATGAATTAAATGACCCAATAAGTCTTCTCTACCTCTAATCTCTCTGATTATATGAGATGTATGAGACAGGGTTTTTAGAACCAATAATATTCAGAGACTAAGTATCTTTTATCCAGGAGAGAAAGACAAAAAATGAAATGAGTGCTAAAAACCAATAGCTGTGTTCATAAATCAATTCATTCAGAAGATTTTTTTTCCTTTTTCCAGGCATTTGGGTAAAAGAAGCTAATGAGAAAAGGCTTTAAGAAATGCCTGGGGCAATGGAGAAATACAAAAGGCACTTTGCTGCTTCACTGATGTGTTTAACATAAAAGAAATTTAAACGTGATCATTTTTCAGCTTAACAGTTTTTGACTTTGTAATGAATAAAAATTTGAGTAAAGAAGAAGAAGGAGAGGAAGAAGAAAGAAACACAACGTTAAAAAGTACTCCAATCAGAAGCCTTGTGTTCTGACTTAGTAGCCAAGGGCATTCACAAGGTATATTTTTTGCAGCCTAAGGCTAGATTTACCATTAATGTCAAGCTTTTTTGCAAAATTAAGATGATTCTCAACAGATAAAGAGGAGCACAAGTTATCAGCATTTCCCGTGCTGGAAATGCTCTGTGCATTGGACACCCAACTGTGTTTTCTCACAAAAACTACAGGTAATTTTTGCTGGGGCAACTTGAGTGCTGAACCATGCATGTGAGGAACTGGGTATTACATTTTACCGTGACAAATAATCTTTGTTTAGTTTAAACTTCCCAAAGTTATTTGTTTCTTGGTCACCTCACACGGGGCCTTGGTCAGGAGAGGATGGTTCCCCCAGTCCCAGCGGCGACAGTGGTGAGGACAGCCTGGTGCTCACAGTCTCTACGCCCCTCTTCATCCCAGATCTCCCTTTCTTCTGGCAGAAGCATCCTGGTGAGGACCTGGTGCAGGCCCATGCCCAGCATGGAGAGTGGCACAGAAAGTGTTACTTTGACCACAACTCCCCTCACCCTGAAGATGAAAAGGCATTAGTAACTACCTCCCGCTTATGGATTTGCCTTTACTATCAAATGGCTTGGAAAAGACTAAAACTAGGCACTGTAACAAATGCCAGCTTAGTCATGTTTCATTTCTTCTATTTAACAGTCCTGAGCATTATTTTTCTTACAGTGAGGTAATTAAGTGCATCTGTCATGTATTTGACTTTTAAGGTTATAGTCATTTGGTGAAACATTAAATGAAAACTGCAATGATTCAGAGTTGTTGAATTTCTAATATAACATTAATCCTCACTCAGCCTTTTATGCAACACGCGCACACACACTCTCATGCACTTTTACTCCCCCTGCTTGAGTTTTCAAAACCTTTCCTTTATGCCAGTCATTATTTTAATAGGGCAACCGTAGAGTGCTTCTGTCTCTTTGTAAAGCAGATGCACAGTTATTCCTCGTCTCCAGCAGGCAATGGAGGGATTTCAGAGTTTCACAGAAAAACTGTATATTTTTCAGTCAGGCCAGTATTTCTTTAAACAATGGATATATACAGAAGGAAAAGCACCTGTAATGTCTCTTCTCCACTGTTTTGAGGCTGCACCTGGAGAAAAAATAGTTCCCAAATATAAAGTCAAGCTGGGTCTAAGGGCAGCAAAATCATTCACAGGGACTGGGACCCCTGCAATGCTTCTGCTGCCAGAAGCACTCATCTTGGTGATGGAGAAAAGTAGTACATGTTCAGGTTGCCTTAACTCAGCTGTTATGAAGATCAAAAACTGGCTTACTGGAGAGGAGCATTAGGCTAGCAGCACCAGTTTGATAAAACCTGCCGTGAATACTGCCAAATAACCATTCTCCGCACTTCTATCAGTGTAGGGAGAGCAGAATTTTGTTTCTTATTTCTCCATCCTCCATAATTTGTTATCACCTTCTCTGGAGGTGCCCCGCTGGTTCATAAACCACAAACCACTAGCAGTGTCCCTAAGGTTAATTTCATAGCTTCACTCACAATACACGTTCTAAAACTGGGTGGTTTATACCCTGTTGTCCATGGAGCCTTCAAAGTGAGAGGACTATTTCTACAGTCAGAGAAAGGTAAATAAGAAAAACAAAGCTTTTTTCAATAAGCTTAGATTTGCTGCACATGTATCTTCTCCTCTAGGGAACGGTTGCAGATAAAAAGTTGGAATATATACATTTAGAGCAAAAAGAGCTTCTGGAAGACAAAACAAAAAAAAAACCCAAAACCTTCTACCCACCAAGGATGCATTCAGTTGGCTAAATGTAGCTACCAGCACTTAAATATCCTGATACACGCTGGCCCCCAAGACCCCGTTTGGAGTCAGTGAAGATCCATGCCAGAGAGTGAGCAGTGGCTGGAGGGGGTCACCTCCGCTGACATGGGGCATCTCTAACACTGCTGTAGGTGCCCATTTCTCTTACTGCTTGTAAAGGAAGTCCAGGATGATGCTATAGATGTCTAAAGCTATGTGAGATTAAATCCACCCCAGGTTGCCGAGCACGGCAGGGCTCAAAGGGCAGCTCTTCCCTCCCACCCCGAGCAGCGCGTGATCCCTGCACACCACGCTGAATTAAAGTCTCCGGCCAGGGAGGGTTACTGTGTGCTCCTTGCCTGTCCGGTGTGTTCATTATTCATTCTTAGTGCCTTTATCTGCACAATGCAATCTGCTCCCGGCATAAATAAACAGGCTTGTCTCATTGGAGAACAAAGGGAAAGACAAATACATGCAAAGCCGAACTATCATTCTGTCAACAGGCCTTCTGTATCAGTATTAATATTTTAAACAGCCACCCTGGCTATGTTACAGAATGTGTGCTGCCTTCTTTGTTTTCTCAAAATACACACAATGTTTTTCTTTTTCATTTTCCAAAAATATCCTGCAGATTCAGACATGTTTACTGCCTGTGTACAAACTGAAAGAAAGAAGTGAACAGCACTAGAACAGAAGTTTGATATCCACAGAAATGGTTCTCCAGAGGCCATTGACAGGCTGTGCTCAAAAGATGGCTGGAGTAAAAAGAGGACTGAGGAGGAGTTTCCAAAGTGTGGAATTTCCACTGAAATTATCCTTAAACACACATTGCTGTGGAGATAGTTGGGCACAGAAGGGATCACCCAAGGCTGTTGTTCTTCTCTCACTTTGCATATTGCTGCCAAATCCATGCTTTTGGGTAGATGTTAGCTAGTAACAGTTACTAATGATGAAGAGCTCAGCTGCAGGATTTTGCAGATCATGCAAAGTGAGAATATCTTGCAGCCCTGTCCTCCAGCAGGGGAGACAGACAGCTGACGCACCAGGGGCAGGAACGGCTGAGTTGACACACTGGGGGATGCGTTCTGCCGACTGCTCATTTTTCTCTTGGCTCTTTCTCCCCGTTTAGGCAAAGGACCTCAAATGCAACATGGCTGACTGGATGCCTGTTTGTTAGTGACATGCTTGAACAACTTCTCAGACTCTTTGATCAGCCCTGGAGGCATGAATGACCTTTGAAAGGCTGCAGTGCCCTTCCTTCTCTTTTCTCAGCAAACTTCTGTGTCCTCTGGGTTCTGATCTAGACCAGGCGGAGGTCAGTGCCCAACTCTTTAGCCGATGTTCCCGCTGCTTGGAGGGAGCCAGGCTGAGGACAGGAATCAGCTTCTGCAAAAGGTCCTGACATCCAGGCAGGGAAATCCCTCCTGTTCCCATCCTCTGGTGCGCAGTTACCAAGTGGACAGTGTGGTTGCGTTACAGTAAATAAATCCTGGGTGCCTGCCTGGAGGAATACATGGGAGCAATTGCAATGCATCTGATCAACTCACAGCCTATTCTTTGTTCTATCTAAAGTACAAATTAAGTATCTTCCCACTCCAAGAATATTAAAGTACTTTAAAAAGTGGAGAGCACTGATTTAATAATTGAATAAGCAGTATTACAGGCATTTCTGGCAGCCTTGGTCCTTACCGTAACCTGCACACACATTGGAAGCACCCATGCCCACCCTTTTCTGGTGTCTGTCACCTAAGAAATTCAGGTCCCACAATCTCTCCCTTTCTAGTAGATCATTAGAAAAAAAAGAAAAAAAAAAGACAATGTTCCCAGCAGGAACAAAGCAGGTGACCAGACCTGAGTTGATGCTGCCAAGGAGAGGTTGATAAATTCACATTCCACTGCAGAAAGACCTGAGCACCCTTTGTATGAGGACCACCCTGCTACAAGAGCAGAATTTGGACAGAGAGAGCAGCAGGGAGGAGCTGTGCTCAGCAGTTTGCAGGCAGATCAGCGTGCATGGGGTAGCAGGCAGTGCGTGCTGTGGGACCAACCCTGCCCTGGGCAAAAAGTGAGGTGAGCTCAGGAGACGTGCCCTTAGGGGAACCTGGGCAATTGCTGAGGTTGGAAAATGAGACACAGCCTGTTTCTTTCCATCCATGTGCGGCTTCCACAGCCTACCATCCAGTTCTTATATATCTGTAATGACAATGCAACTTTGTAGGAAAATGCAGTTTCTGGCACATTTCATGAGCTGGAAGAATTAACGGTTATGAGCCACAGCAAGGTATGGGGCAGGTAAATCTTCAACAGCATGACTGGTCCTTATGGCAGATAAATCATGTGATGACTTTTTAGGAGCAGACAAGTCTGCCTGTGACACACATAGCAGGGAGAGAAAAGATATAAAGAGTAATGCAGCGCGTTGTGGGAAGTATCACAAAATGGAAAAAATTCCATCTCTAGCGCTCTTGTTTCTGATTTCATCCATCTAGAGTTTTGCTTATTTGCCTATAAAAGTGGTAGTGGGACCAGAGGTTCCACTAAGGATCAGATTGGCCAACCTACCTCCCTTCTCTTGGCCTCCTCTCCCATCCCTAACATCACAGCATCAGGACCTCATCAGAGTAAATGCTTGTTATCTCAGGCCTCAGCGTGAACCTGTCCCAACATCTCTCCTGTCACTGGTCAGTGGAACCCTGTGGTCCATCATAACTCTGCTAGCTCACACGAATATGCAATTGCATTTGCAACTGTATTTGAGTGAAAAAAAGCAGGATTCATCCATACACAGGACATGGGAACAAAAGGCTGCTGTTTGGCTTCGGCTGTGATTGTTTATCAAACCAGAGATAATAACCATGAAGGTTAAAATTAGCTATGCTCAAATATTTTTGTGATTAAACTGTATTACGGCAGCACTAGAGGTTGCAATCATTGTATGCTATTTGGGCACAAATTTACTTTTCTATCTCTTTTTATAGTTCATTGTGGAACATACCTGCCCCTCTCTTCTCCCTGCTGTGGGCAAGACTGCCTTTAAATGGCTCTTGTCCCATTTAGGCAGAGTAATGCCTTAGTTTGCATTATTCACTTGATCAGTGACATAACCAGCACTGCTGGGTGGGCTTGGTGAACGTCAGCCTGGGTCCTGGAAACATCACTAGCCTGTTTTGGTGAGTGGAGGAGAATGCACAGCACCAGTGCCAGCACCAGCAAGGAAACATGAATGGCAGCTCAAAATTGCAGCTGCAGCAGGTATGAACTCTAACATCGCTATATTTGACATTGGGTAATTTTGGTACAGCCCAATGTTCCTCCTCTGGCTCTAGCCTTGACAGCAAACCTCCCACTGAGAGAAAATGCATTTGTTATCATTCCTATTACAAACTTAATTCTCTGAACAGTCAGGTGTAACTGGTGGAGATTGCCTTTTTCATTTGCCCAGTCTTGAGGCTTTCCCTGGAAGATCTAGAGGAAAATTCTTTCATGATAATTTTTCTTCCACCTTGGCTGCTCTTTTTCAGCAAGGACAATGAGTGGGCCCTCCCTTTTTAAGTCTCCTTCCTTGGAAGAGCAAATATTTGACACTGCAGAGAACAGGGCATAATAAAAGAGAGCCACTAGCAAAGACTTTGTTTGTGTCCAGATTTTGAAGACGCAGAGCGATAAAGTGTCCTGAAAGGGTCTTCATCACTTCTAATCAAAGTTCACAATCTTATCTGGAACCAAAACCAGACACAGATGCATTTAAGAGAAGAGCTTTCTGTTGGTAGTGGAAGAAATGCAAGACAGACCTTCTATAACCTCACCCTTTAATCCTGTGAGGATTTAATCAGAAAATTTTACAAAGATTTAAGTGAGGTACCAGATCCAAGGAAATGGAGAAAACTTTTGCAACAGCTTTGATTGCACTAAAAGGAACTGAGAAACTTCTGCTTGAAAAGGTCTCTCTGCAGGTATTGACAGTTCACAGAAGGTGGTGTATTAGGAATATTTAATGCAATTTAAGGTTAATATAGGCCTTTGCACACATTTGGATTATTGCACAAAAAGCAACTAAAAGTTAATCCTCAACAGTAGGATAATACTGTTCACTTGATACTAGTTCATGTTGCAGGTGGGAATAATTCGGTTGTGATTAAAAGATTTATACATGGTCATAGCTACATGGTGTTAATGCCATCACTATAACCCAACTATTCATATCAACAGGTTGTCTGCAACTTACTCCCTTAAAGACATTTGTTTAGAGATTTACCGAGGTTTTATCTGTCACCTTCTCTTCTGTCTCTCTGTAGGAAGACAGTTTAATAGATGTGAGTGTAGCATCTTCTTCTCCATAGAGTTTGATACAAGGGAGAGACAAAGTTTCAGGAAAACTGCTCTATAGTCATATGTGAGACACACAAAGTTCAGTAGGAATTACAATAATCATGGAGAAAGACAGAAAGGTAGTGACATAGCGGAATGCTGGAAAAAAATAATAGCAAGTTTACATTCTTCCCTGACTTGGGCAATGTTATGAGAAATAAAGATCTTAGCAATAGTTTTGGCTTGATTCCACTACAAATGCTGTTTCCTGTGGATATTATGAATAAAAGCTTCATATCACAGGAGCGTCACAATTTTCACTGCTTTTGTGTTCATAAACAAAAAGAAGGTGGAAAAAACCCCACCAAATCCAGAGAAGTGGCAAGTGCAAGGACCTTGCATTTCACTTTGTACATGACCTTTGCCTGATTGCAAACTGTCAAACAAAAATGCAGTAAAAAATTCAGATCGCAAAGGCAAGTACTTAAAAAAATTGAAATGTCTCGATAGAAGCTGTCTGAGATAATCCCTCACCTGTTTTCTGAAAGAGCAGCACTACGTTAAGCAAAAAAATTCCATAAATGCAGCTTGAAGCAAAACTGAACATGGCAAATTTGGATTGAAAAGGTTGTAAAGAATTGATGAAGGCAAGGAGTATTAAAATGGCTGCACTCCCAGCTCTGCATAAACAAAAGCCCACACACTTCTTGTGTCAGAAGCCTGAATCAGTGGTGGTTGTGGGAGCTGGTTCCACAAGCAGGGAAAGTAGCTCCTGGACCTGTGCCAGGTCAAGAATGACCGCGCCATGGCTTGAGTGCCGTCATTGATCCACGAGTCACACCTTGGCACTGCTCTGGTGGTGGTCTTGCAGGGTGTTACACCAAGGCTGGGCATGACTGCTTTCTAGTCTCTCACTACCTGGTAGGTAGCCTCGAAGTGATAATTTGACAGGGCTTTGGGCAGCAGTCTGTTTAATCCCCAAGAGATTGAAAGCTGCTTCAGGCATTATCTTCTATTCAGCATCGCCGAAAAATGCTAAGACTCTGAAAGCTGCACTTAGAAAAATTATATTATCTATGTGTATCGTAGTAATGCTAAGCAATCATTGCCTGGGTTCAGGATCCTGCCATGGTGGGACTGAGAAGAATACGTCCCTCCCACACTCTTAGTGAACCATAAATTACCTTTCCAGGTCATTCATAACTGCCAGTCTGAAATTTGGGTTTTGTTTGTGTTTTTTCAACTTGTATTTCTCTACATATTACACTGACAATTTTCAACCACATGCATTGGGATTATTACTGTTTATCTTTTGAGTTTTAAGTTGTGAATAATGACATTTCCAAGCTTTTGTCATTAATCATAAAGCCATTAGTGTCTTTGCTTTTAATCAGAGGAAGAGAAGAGCTGTGCATGTCCACACAGACCTAAACACTAACATTTGAAGGAAAATGCTGAGTATTTGGAGCTTTGTGAAAGAATTGGCAATGACAGCTGGTGCTTTATAGACCTAAAACTTTTCACACTGTTACGGGTAGGATAACCACTTGCTACCAGCTGGTAAAGTCTACGTGTAAAAATAAGCTGTGTAGATGGGCTTATGGTGTTGTCTAGTTGCCAAACACTCTGCAGTAAATTTATTTTCATCTGTAACACTAATTTTTATACAGGAACTTCTTACTGAAATGCAATTTATGCAACAGAGAAAGAACCTGAGTGTCCGTATAAGTCAGATTGTAGCATTCTTGCCTTTAATGTGTTTGAAATTGGCCGTAGAGTATGAACAGCGTGGCTAGAAGCTTCAAATGCATGCCTATAAGCTTATTTGAAAAAGTCATTGCTCAATATGGAAGAGCTGATAGTTTAATTCAGTGAAAATTCCAACTTAAATAACTTGGGCTCAGTTCTTGGCAACATCATTAGTGGGTTTTTTTCCTTGCTTTTCACTGTAAGAAGCCAGTTCTACCTTCTCTAGTCAATGCAGGTAGTGCTCAAAGTGTGGTGGATAAGAATTAACTATCTCATTGTGGTTGGCTAACTCAATACATATTGATTTGTGGGTCCTGTGACCTAAAAAAGGACAAACTATATTAAACTTTGAAATAATGTTAAATAAGGGTGGGCTTCACCAAATTAGATAATAGAAAACACGTCCCAGTAGCACTCTTGTGGTAGAATAGTTAAAAGACATTGGCTTCTAGAAACCATAACTTATTGACAGTGATACTCCTTTGGCTAGTTTGATCTCAAGCCAAGCTGGCCGGCTTGCTGGTGTAGAAGTCATCACAGTCATATCAATCCCGCCCGGTTCAGACACAGCTCAGTTCAGTGGTAAATGTTGAAGACATCTCAAGACCCTGTGACTGGGAGTATTGGCTGGTATTTAAAAGATTTATCTCCAGCTCTGCAGCAGAGTTCACATATGCTGCATTTTACATTTCCACGTATTTCTGTTCTGTGTCTCTACCTGAGGGGTAAAGGCTTTGACCGGACAGGGTTCTGTGGCCCTGCTGTCCAGATGGGGATCTACCACAGCGTGTTGTGCTCCCTTCTGGCATACAGATCTAGGATTCTTTCCTATGGAAATCAGGATGAGGCAGAAGAGGTCAGTAAGTGTCTGCCTCTCCTCCTGGTCCTGCATCATGGCATGATGAAAGCACATAACTGGACCTGGAAGCTGAGAAGTTCCCTAGCTCTGCTGGACTGGAAATGTCAAATTAAGCATCACAAGCCATCGCCACTGAGCTAGCTGAAAAATTTCACTCACCCAGTAAAATTACGTGAACCACGAAGAGAAGGAGAGGAATCATGCAGATGTGGGCAGCAGAGATGACGAGGGACTCTCCCTTTCAATGGCAGCCTTTGTTTAAGCCAACTGAGAAACCACATTATACATTTGCCGTCCACATTTCTCACTGATTCAGTTAGCACTTTGGTTCTTGTGCTCAAGCACACAGTTCTTCCCAGGTCTCACATTCACTGTCCTGCTTTATAACCAGAATATAATGGAAATAATCATTGCCAGTGCTCCTGTTGCAAGTTGCGCTGGTGACACCAAGGACGGGATGTGGCCCTTTGTTATGACATTGCCTGTGAGGCAACCAGCAAGTGCCTGACTTTATTCATTTGTTTTCATTTTTGCAGGTGACAATGTGTTTCTTCACATCTTTTGTTTTTGCGACACACAGATGCTAAATAATATACTTTCATGTGACACACTCAGGTGAAAAATGCCAACAAATAAGGCATTGAAATAATAATTTTGACTTCAGTAAAAATAGATGTGATGTTAGATGCAGTATTTACTGATAAGACATAACTGACCTAGTCTACCTGGCAAAGAACCTTATCTTTTGAAGTCAGGTATACTGTGAGTTTCTGACGGAAACAGAGCACAGATAATTACATAAGAGTTTATTGTCAGATATTTTATTACAGAATTAAAATAAAAGCCCTGCTGCATTGAGAACTCTACCACAAGCAAATGCAGACTCACTCAAGAAGCCACATGCAGAAGAGGAGTTTTTTCTCTGTGTGAAGAACAGTAAGATGCTTCTCTTCTGGCATTTCTACCCACCCTTCAAGTCTATGATAATCTCCACTTTGGAGGGCTATATAGAGAATATCAAGTAAAAATTAATTTGCTGACAGCTGTTCCTTACCAGTGGGTAAATTGCTACGGTTTATCTGTAGACCAGCTCTGCCTTGGCCAGTGCCAGCCTGACAAAGCTTGGAGAGGCGGGGGAAGACCCATCCTCCATGTCCTTTCTCCCCCCAAACTCAGCCCTGTCCTGAAGCTCTCCACAGTTTCTTGGACACATTTCCTTCTGCACCAGGAGAATAATGCAAACCTGCCTGCATTACCCTGGGCTCAAAGGAGCAGCGTTACCCAGTCTCTTCTCTAGCCACCATACCCCAGTGCTCATTCAAGGGTTAGCAGAGAGTTTACTGAAGTCTATTAATGCAAACAGATGAAGAGATTATCCCTAGATGGTGGGGAAGGTCAGGTGTCTAACAACCGGAGTTGTGACTGGCTTGTGGAGCATATATCTTTACCTGTTGTGTCGGTCGTATTTTCGTATATGCTTTTATCATTGCTCTCAAAGATTTTTAGAATATTTTTGAAAGTGCTACGAAGTCTCTGGAACAATGTACTTTTGTTACATTCTATCTGTTCCTAAACCTACAGGACCATGGTCCCTCAGATTAAAGCTAGACTAAGCAGGGCTTGGGCCCATGCTTGCCACTGCTGGTGGAATCCTGGAACAGTTTTCACTTGTGACATCTCCCAGCTTACATCCACAGGGCAGTATTGCAGTAGTATTAGTCTCCCGGGGGATCATAAAGGTCAGTGACTGGTCCCAAAAGGCAGTATGGAGGAAGGCACTCTCTTGAGGGAAATGGTTGTATGGACACAAGCAGCACTGCACCAGTTGGCTTCAGGGCCAGAGCATGTGTCCTGGTATGGTTACTTTATCACAGAATCACAGAATGGTTCAGGTTGGAAGGGACCTTAAAGATCATCTAGTTCCAGCCCCCTGCCATGGGCAGGGACACCTCCCACTAGACCAGGCTGCTCAAAGCCCCGTCCAGCCTGGCCTTGAACACCTCCAGGGACAGAGCATCCACAGCTTCGCTGGGCAACCTGTTCCAGTGCCTCACCACCCTCACAGTAAAGAATTTTTTCCTGATATCCAATCTAAATCTACTGTCTTTCAATTTGAGGCCGTTACCCCTCATCCTATCATAATGCTCCCTAACAAAGAGTCCCTCCCCATCCTTCCTGTAGGACCCCTTTAGGTACTGGAAGGCTGCTATAAGGTCTCCTCGGAGCCTTCTCTTCTCCAGGCTGAACAACTCCAGCTCTCTCAGCCTGTCCTCATAGCAGAGGTGCTCCAGCCCTCTGATCACCTTTGTGGCCCTCCACTGGACCTGTTCCAACAGGTCTGTGTCCTTCTTGTGGTGAGGACTCCAGAGCTGGACGCAGTACTCAAGATGGGGTCTCACCAGAGCAGAGTAAAGGGGCAGAATCACCTCTCTCAATCTACTGGCCACACTTAATGCATCCCAGGGTGCGGCTGGCTTTCTGGGCTGCAAGTGCGCATTGCCTGCTCATATTGAGCTTCTTGTTTACCAGCACCCCCAAGTCCTTCTCCTCAGTGCTGCTCTCAAACCATTCTCTGCCCAACCTGTATTTGTGCTTGGGATTGCCATGACCCAGGTTGCAGGACCTTTCAGAGGCTAATAGATCCAGTGCTTAATCCAGGCTGTTTAGAAGGGCTCAGGCAGTGGAGAATCTATTCCTCTCTTTGGGACATTATTTACCCCAGCGATAGCACCGTCAGGATCCACCCCCTGTCCACCGTCAGTTGCCCAACCCCAGCTGTGGCAAAGACGGGAAGAGAACCTGGGGTCTCTCCACTTGCCTGCTCCTGGCTTTATATTCCCCACATGTGAGCATCACACTTTCTCACCCTTCCTTCCACCTCCTGTTCTTACGTTGCTGCCAGATAACATTTGCCTTGCACAGCCGGGGACCCTTGAGGCATTTCTGTGAAGGAGCAATCCTCATGTCTGACTTACTTAGGTAGGACCTCGTAGTCCCCTGTGCTCTGAAGGCCTTGGTTCCAACTGGAGACCTCAGTGGTAGTGTCCTTTCAGAAATGCATGGCCAGAAGTTTGCTGAATTCAACATCTTGAGCCATATCTATGGTACACCTTTCAACTAAGCCTCATAATTCTCTAGCTTACTTGTATTTTGCTTCACTGTTCCCACGCTGATGCTGTACAAATCACAATTAGTACTCGTAACTTTTGCTTTAATAACCAGAATGTCCATGGGCAGAAAGTCAGGAGATTTCTGAAAGATTTGCCAGGAGTTAGGAACAATCTCCATTTTTTTTTTCTTTTTTTTTTTTCTTTGTTTTTCTTTTCTTTTTTTTTTTTTTGTTTTCTATTTTTTCTCTCCAAAAGAGCTAGAATCGTAGGAACAATTTTATATTGATGTACAGTGTTTGGTGCATGTTCAGTGAAAGTTTAGTGGCATACTTTACTTTGAAAAATTTTAACCACAAGTAAAGAGGATCTATAAAAAGCCGAGCTGCAGGGCACAACTATCAAACGCTAACTCATGAGCCGGCAGTGCAGAAGAATAAAAAGAGCTTGTAGAAGCAAAAGATCTCCACTTCTGTACTGTGGCATTTAGCTTGTTACATTATGGCTTCTGACAACAACGGGTGACAGGAATTTAAAAGAAAGTGAAGCATTCACTCTCTTCCAGTCCACTCTCATCAGTTTTACAAGCTAGATCATCAGACAAGAAAAAAACCAACCACAATATCAAGGAAACCCTTCCTGCCACATTCAAGGACATGTAAATGTTAATAGCACCTGGCACCAATCTCCTGACACACCAGTTGGCAGTAGTTGCTAAGTGCTATAGTTTGGCAAAAAGAAAAAAAGAGAGAGTTTGAGAGAGAGTTGGGTTTGGTTTTTTTTGTTTTAAGTGAAATTAAATGAGGCCTCTTCCCTGGAGATGTATGCCTCTTAAAATTTTTTTTCTAAATGGAACTTCCCTCTCAGTCCCACACAGCTTATTTCCTATCACTGTGCCCAAAAACATCTAATAGCAAAGAAAAAAATCCCCCATGACTAAAAAAATCAAGGATGATTTTTTAATCTCGGTTCCCAAATTCCCGAAAGTCCAAGAAATCCCCAATTTTTTTTTTCCTAAGGATGTCTCAAAAAGTAGAACAGAATTGGACATGGAAGAAGCACATAAAGTCTTTCCTACCTCTCCACAGCGGGATGCGAGTACATCATGGTGGGAACCTCTAGAGCTATGAACATCTTCAAATGATGCATTAGAAATTGTTTGACACCTTGGCAAATCCATGTGCAAATAAATATATGGCCTGAATTTTCAAGGTGTGTCTGAGGCAAGAATAGGGCAGGCTGGGAAACACAGCTACTCCCATGGTGTTTTCTCTTCCAGAGAAGCTTAGATTGGCCCTACTTATATCTAGTCTTGGTTTAAGTGATTCAGATGATGTCAAGATCTGTCCCCTGCAGGAACATTTCCCAAAGTTACGTCTACAATGTTAGGAGGATCTTCGTGGCTGTCAGACGAGGCTGTCCTCCCCCTTTGAACAGTTCCACTCCCTTACTCATGTGTATAACTTTGATTAACTTCAGAAAGTCCTGTCCTTCTCAGGGCTACCGTGGGAGGAGACACTCTAGTGTGGAGAGGAGGCAGACAATCAGTGTGGATCATTTACCATCCGTGAAGCATCCAAATTGCAACTGTGTTGTCTGCTTTTATCTGGGTCATGCAGGTCAGATATTTTAAGATATTTATAGAAAGGTAAGAGATGTACTTATCAGCATTTTCTAAATCACCTGGCACTCATTGAAATGAAAGAAAAGTAGTCATCAAGGTGCTTTGCAAACCCCATTCAATACCAACGCGCAAAAATGGTTTTTAATATCCAGCCTGCATTTTGTCTTAGATAGAGACAAAACATAAGTAATTTTTCTAAATGAGAAAGGCACAGCTTAGTGGAAAATTATTTCCCCTACTTCTAAAAAGAGCCAGAGCTGCTTGTTTCTGAACAGCTCTTTAGGTCAGGAGGAGACAAATGAACCACTGTACAACACTTCCCTTTCAAAAAGGGACTCAACCTTTTGAGCTTCCTCACCCAACAAATCTGTGAATTCAGGTCAAATTTGGTAAAAGACAAAAAGTGGGGGAAAAAAGGCAACCCCCAGACCTTTCTTTGCCATGTTCTCTAAATGATGCATTCTGATTTTTTCTTTAGCTGGCTCAGAGAATGTGTCCTCACACTGCAGACCTTCTTCCCAACACCCTACATTGACCAAAGACACAGATCGCGAAACCAAACCCCACACAAGTAATGTGTCATATCAGTAAAGTGCAGTGGAGGGTGGCTGCTGCCTCCCTGCTCTAGATATGTCCTCCAGAAGAGGACTTGCTAAGTACCTTTTCTCCTTTGCTATGTACTTTTTCTCAGGTACCCTAGGAAAGTACCTGCAACCCATGCTACAACCCTACTCTCCCACAAAGAAAACTAGGAGAAAAATCCCTTCTGATACCTCAATACAGACAAAACAAAATAATAGGGACCACTAGGAGCACGCAGTACATCCTCCCTATCACATGATTCTAACCGTAACCTTTGTTCATTGTTTTTCCCTCCCAGCAGCCAAACTATGGCTTAAAAATGGGGAAAAGAAATCTTTCCTGGCCACTGAGATGGCCAGAAGGAGTCCCAGATCAAGGGGTTTACATGGCATAAACATAATGTCCACAGACAGCAAAAAAATCGGGTTGTTGGTTTGGTTTTCCAAGTGGGGTTCTTGGTTCAAAACTAGCTCTGGTCCTCTAAAATGTAATCATTAAAAATTCCTCTGAAAACAAAATGGACCACCTCCTTTGGAGAATGAAATTTTTTGCACTACTAAAATTTTTAAGAAGAAAGTAATTGATTTTTGCCAGCCTGATGAGATCTGCCCTTGTGTGACTATCGTGTGACTGCGAGGGCCAGGGTGCCTATCTATGGCTAGAAAGCAATGTAACATGCTCTGAGCTATCTCCCCTCTCCTTCGTCCTTTGCTGATGTGGACAAGGAGAATACTGTTGTTCTGGAGCATGACTACACCCTGGGAGATCTCTCTCTTTAATGCACCCTGAGGACACCTCATGGAGAAGGGGTCCCGCCTTTACTCCTCCTTCTGCCTTGTATTAAGTTCTGATTCAGAAAAAAATGATATTACTTTAAGTAGAAACCTTGTAAATTAAAACGTACTTTTGTATCACCCAGAAAAATTCCTAGGCAAATACATTTACTAGACCTTGTTGTAAATGGGCTGGAAGAACATACTTTACATTATGCACACGCTTAAGTGATGCTTTAAACAGTGAGGGATTTAAGGACTTGCAGAAGCGTGCTCCAGTCAGATCTTTGTCTTGTGAAATTCTGTTTCATGGAGTTTGATGAATCTTTGGCTTTTCTCTTTTGCAAAGGGAACACTACATATATTAAATGTAATAGTACATTAAACAAACAAACAAAGCCCAAAAGATTCAACGAAACTTGCAGTGCTGTTCCAGATAAATAAGCTCAGATGTAACATTATGTAGATCAGTCCTGCTGAGATCAGCTTTCAGGTGTTCCAGTGATGAGCAATGGTATAAAATCCTATAATCCTGTGTAGGGCAGGGAAGGATGTAAGTGACATAGAATTTGTGTTGGATTCCTGTTCAGGGCTTCATTTTACTCCTTTGACTTTGCCAGATCTCCCTCTGACAGCACCAAAAGCTCTGGGTATGCAAAGACCAAAGCATGTAATCAAATGCATTATGTATTATTTGTTGGCACTCTTTAAAGATGACTTAGTCTCTCTTGCCAGACATTTTCTAATTATTTTTCTGCTGCTTTAAGGGGTGACTGCATTCTGCTTGTCTACACCTTGTTTCCAGGCTGCACACACTTTTGCTTTTTAGGCTGATATTTATCACTCTGTGTTTATCTTTAAAAAAGGAATCCATTTCCAGCACTTGTAGTTATTAATTCTTTCATCTCCTTCTCCATTTGTTTCACCTGCAGTGCAATGCTACATGTTTTATATTCATTATTGTGCTATTATTTGCTTCAAATATGTTTTGCACTGTTGCATGAATTATTTTTGACAGCTGAACAAAGGCAAGATGTTAATCCAAGGAAGCAATCTGCAGAAAGTGCCATTAAACAAGAACAGGAATGTCTGTGCAATTTACCATACATACGCGCAGAGGTACAGTAAAAACTGGGAATCACCAGTCTGTGGACATCATTACACTGACGAAGCACTGGGAAGTCACGGACTAGGTTGCTTTGTCTGCCTATCAACCATTTGGAAGCCTTTACAAAATTTTTACTTTGGGCTCTGAACAGTAATGAAGTCAGTCAAAACGCTGCAGGTCCTTCTGCAAAAATGAAGAGAGGCTATTTCTGCTCGTTAGCCAGCAGTCTTGCATCAGTGCACCCTCCTGACTGCAGAGCAAGAAGTTAGCACGTAGGGCAGCATTTGGGCATGACACCGCAGTGACACGGCCAGCGTGCTCCTGCTTCTGGCCAAGCCAATCGGGGCTTCTTTGGGAACTTTATGCTCTTTGCTCAATTTCACAGAGTAATTGTGCCGCTGGGCAAAGGTGTGTGTATCCTCTGGATGTGAGGTGCATCCTCTCACCTCACATTAGCAATCCAAAGTGGCACCCACACAGCCACAAGCTGGCTGAGGCTGGAAGTTACCCGTGGAGATCATCTAGTCCAGCCCTCCTTCTCAGGGCAGGGCCGAGCAGACTGGGTTGCTCAGAGCTGAGTCCTCTCAGGCTTTGAATATCTCTAAGGATGGAGAGTCCCCAACCCCTCTGTGCAACCTGCTCCACTGTTTGACCACCCTCATGGAAAAAAGTGTTTTCATGTGTTTAAATGGAATTTTCTGTGTTTCAATTTGTGCCCATTGCCTCTTGTCCTGTCACTGAGCAACACTGAGAAGAGCCAGGCTCCATCTTTATTCCCACCATTCAGGCATTTATAAACACTGATAAAATCCCCCTCAGTCTCTTCTTCTCCAGGCTGAACAGCCCCAGGTCTCACAGCCTTTCCTCACATCAGCTACTCCAGTC
This sequence comes from Chroicocephalus ridibundus, assembly GCF_963924245.1. Classification (NCBI taxonomy): domain Eukaryota; kingdom Metazoa; phylum Chordata; class Aves; order Charadriiformes; family Laridae; genus Chroicocephalus; species Chroicocephalus ridibundus. The sequence continues at coordinate 8,605,744 of NC_086285.1, read as the reverse complement.
TCCTAATCACCTTTGTGGTCCTGCACTGGACTCACTCCAGTATGTCCATGCCTCTTTTGTCTCGGGGAGCCCAAACCTGAACCCAGAACTTCAGATGTTTCTTAGTAGTGCTGAGCAGGGGGGAAAGACTATCTCCCTCAACTGGTTGACAACCTTCATCCTACTGCAGCCCAGGTGACTGTTGGCCTTCTTTGTTGCAAGGGCGCATCACTGGCTCGTCGTAAAATTGTTGTCCACCAGAATGCTCCAAGACCCTTTTTGAAAACTGCTTTCCAGTGTGTTGGCCCCCAGCTTTCATTGATGTGTGGTGTTATTCCCCCCACGTCCAGAATTTCTCACCTGAGGAAGAATAATCTTTCTCTGATGGAATCTCCTAGAGCATAGCCTTTGATTAACCTTGCGAAATTCCTGTTTGCCCATTTTTCCAGTCTGTTGAATTCCATCTGAATGACAACACAACCATCTGCCGTATCTACCACTCCTTCTAGTTTTTTATTATCTGCAAAATCACTGAGAGTGTACTCTATCCAGGTCATTAACTAAGTTGTTTTAAAATATTTGTCCTCACAATGCTTAGGGCACACCATGGGTGACCGGCCTCTGCCCAGACTTCATGACACTGATCACAATCCTTTGAGCCTGGCAGTTCAGTCGGCTTTCAATCTACCTCACTGTCCACTTATCTAGCTCATATTTCATCAGTTTATCTATGAGAATGTTAAGGGAAACAGTGCCAAAACTCTTGCTAAAGTCAAGATAAACAACATCCACTTCTTCCCCAAGATGCATTGTGATGCCTCCTATCCACTGCCACCCCAATGTGGTGGCCTTTTTCCATACTGAAATGGACAAAATTAATTACACTTTGTAGATATCTTTGTCTGTGGAATGTAGAAGGACTTTTGCATAATTTATCTAACTTTAACATGGTTAGATTAAGTAAAGTGAGTCCCACTCTTAGGGTTCATATTTCAGTTGTTATTTTCTGTAATTTGCACAGGCACATAACAACAAACCACTTTCAGATACTTCATGCCACGGCCTTTTTGATACATAGCTCCCTGCACAAAGCTAGTTAGTGAAGTCTCTTTTTTTCTAAAAACTGCAATAACTGGGTGAAATTGGTGATGCTGAGGCTGGTAGACGTTTTGCCACAGTCTGCAGAAGCAGGATTTCAGTCTCTTCTTTCTGCCTGCATGCCCATACCAGGAGACCAGGAAAGGGTGATGCCCACTTGAGGTACAGATGAGTGCCTGATTCACTTAGTTTTAGTCTGCTCTCCGTTTTTCATGGAGGGAAATTCTTTGGAAACACTAACAAATCTCCACCAGTTCTACTAAAACTTGCAGCAAACCTCCTTTCAGGAGACGTGCTTACATGTTTGGGATGCTGATTATATGCCATACATACCTCATCCTTGATAAAAGACCTACTCATGGCTTATGTTTCGGTCTCAAGTCCCTGATGTATCAGTCAATAGGTTTCAGTTCTGGAACTGTAATCTTAAAACCCCACTTGCTCACAGGGCATGTAATAACATTCAAAAACCTCCATCATGCCAGAAAAGTTATCCTTTCTACTCCAGAGAACACAAAACTGTACTGTCTTTTAAGGTTGCTTAACTTTCAGCTGTTAAAACTGAAGTAGTCACTTACCAAAAGCACTTACATACATCGCAGAAGTAATAAAAAGCTAATGTCTCTTCATTTATTTATCTTCTGAAAGGTGGCCTGAGTGCTAGCTCACTCAGCAGTGGGAGGTAAGAGTAACTCTTAAGTATGGATATAGATAAATACATATATTATTGCTTATTACTGATAAATGTATGTGACTGCAATAGGAGCAAAGGGGCTCACTGTGCAAATGAGAAAGGGCCAGGACTTCAGTCCTGCTGAGGAAAAGTCACTCTGGTCAAAAGGGCTGGAGGCAGTAGAGCAAAAACGGCCTGATCCTACTCAAAAATGGAGAAAGCATCACACTGTCAAACACAAGCCTTCTGTAGCTCTGCAACCACCCAGGCACCCCCTTCCCATGTACAAAAACCCTATTGTCAACAGATAATAAATTATAGTTCCTCAACGTTGACTCTTATTCAGAGTTCATTCAGCTTTTTATGGGTGATCCTATTTTCCCATTCATAATGTTAACAAATAATTACAGTGTTCAGACAGCTGTGCGATGTCAAGAAACTATCTGAAGTTTTCGAAGCAGAGACTACACAATAAAAAAGATGTTTACGGTGTGCCGGTGGGGTGTTTCTTCTCTCTGGTTTGGGAAGAAGGAAAGCAGTTTGCCATGGATTCACGGGAATGCTGTAGGACAATCAGAGATACTGAGCTCTTCTCTGGGAAGTAAGTTGTAACAATGGATTTGAGTCATTTTTTTAAATAGTTCTATTTGTTTATTTGATTGAGATGTCATACAGAGTAGTGCAAGACTTCAACCTTCCTCCCGCTGTAGTTACAAGAGGTGTCGAAAACAAAACCTATGGCCCTTGCTTTTTTTTTTTTTCCACACTGATGAAATCCAGCTCACTGACTATTTTCCAGTGGGTCACCACATTGGCCTTGAGAATGTAGGTTAAAGAAAGACTTTTTTAAAATTATTTCATCTCTGCAAGAAGTTAGAATAGCTCCTGAAGTTCCCTACCCACTGTGTGCTGATCTAGAGAGCTGCTAAGCAGCTGCAGACTAATTAAATAACCAGTGAGACAAATCCTTTTCGGATTTACTCCCTGTGGAAGTTGGATGAAATTTTGGAGTTGTGAAAGATGTAAATCAGGGCAGGGTTCATCAAAGTCCTTTCCATGTACTTTTTAGAGGTCTTAAATCAGCAGCTTGTCTGCCCTTGCACAGACCTGCAGAGTACAGCCACGGCTGCTTGCAGTGCTGCTGAGATGCAGGGTAGTTTCTGTGTTTTCTTCTCTAGCTGTTCCTTAGCTCCAGCAGAAATTCCTCTTCACATCCTTCCTCTTAAGGAGATATTTGGAAGCACTAAAATATTAATAGTGATCTCCTGGGTCACCGCTGAAATCTGACACTGACGCTGGCTCTCTTCATGTTTCCCACGAATTTCAGTTTTGTCTCCCCAGCCCAATGCCACTGTCCATCCCAATTCACCCTCTTCGGGCTTCACAAATGGATCAGAAGGTCTGAATCTAGTGACAGATGCTCAGTGTGTTTTCTTGCATCTTTAGGAGTGACTCACAAGACTCTGGACAAGACAAATCCCTTTTTTGTCGATGCTAGTAGAGAAACAATATTTCCTTCATCGACATTCTGAGGGAATCATTTTCCATCCTTTCTTCAATGGGCTGCACCCTGAAAACTTACCCATCACATTCCCATCTTGAAGAACTTCCCTTTAGCACTCATATCTCAGCGCTGTGTCTATCCTATCTCAGATTTAATTAGAACAGTCTTCTCCCCATCATCTTTACGCAGAAGTAACAACACCAGGCTTGTTTCACGGGAAGAAGAGATGTGCTATTTTTTTCCATATGAAACTATCAGCTTTTTGAGAATAAGAACCAATCTGGATCTTCTAACAGTACTCTCAACTTTGACTAGGAAATATTATTCTACTCTGTCACCAGAACACATCATAACATCTGTGGTCATATTAGGTGGTTTCATGAAAAGTGGGAAAACAAAATGAAACAAAAAGACTTCCCATACACAACAATCTACTGCTTGATTTTGAGACTACAGAAGCATTTGATTTCACTAGTGTCAAAATGTTTTGCAGAGATATGCTAATAATATCCCAATTTATGTGATGCCTTTGCAACACTGTAAAAAATATATATTGGCCTGTGATAGATAGAGCAACCTAGGCAAAACAAATCTGGACAATATAGTCCGAACAAAGCATTTTTGTCTTATCAAAGCAAAATGAGGAAAAACCCCACACTTTTATTTTTCCCTGACATATTTTGTGAAAACTGACACATTCTTACAAGCATTTCTATTTAAATAAACCTGATGGAACCAAACTTTTTCATAAACCCTACTAATGATTCTCTCTTATCTTGTGGATCAGACAAAATAAAGTCACCCTTTGATTAACTGTGCCCCGGCTGTGTAAAATAAGGACAGGAGCATGAATTAAGCCTATTATTTAGTGGAAAAGATCCAGGGAACCCAAGAGCAATATGTTCTCTGGGAATCTTGCTAAGAAGAAAGATTACTGGGTGCTGGAACAGACGCACTCTCTGTCTGGCCATAAATGAAACATTTCAAGAACTGGATAATTACCTAAAGTGGCCGGCTATTACATTTTTCTATTTCCAATTGGTAGGAAAAGTAAGCATGTATGCTTTGCCAGGCAGAACAGTAATCAATAGGTAATGGAGAAGTAATTTGTCTGATGACATCAACTGGATGCCAGTCCTTCAGCACCTCTATTAATAAATGTCCTGTATCCATGCCAGGTGACTTGAGATGACATTGAGCTTTGAAGTCATGGTATTGACTGTGAAATATTTCTAAAATAATGTCTCTTTCTATATTGCCAGTTTCCATATAAGATTCTAGATCAGATTTGCCTCTCATTTCCATTAGCTGTTCAGAGCAACGCCACTGGCTAACTCCAGTCTGAAATCAACATTGTTGGAGGCAAGAATTTGGTTCACTGCATAAGTATCAGATGCAAGTTTTATGCTTTGCAAATTTCTAGTGGCGGTCTCAGGATGAATGAACGTCTCTCTGCTGAAGCCAAAGAGCTTACTCTGGAGATCTACATGTGTAGGTCAATGTTCCCCAGAACAGCCTGATCCAGTGATAGCTTTCACCTCCTTAAAGTAGTTCATTCACTTTTTACATGTAATATAGGAGTCCAGTTTTCAGCCTGGATTCTGCTTTACCCATGAACACCTTCAGAGAACAAAGACCTCTCACGGCATTGCTAGAAAGGGGAGCAGTAACATCAAATGATTAACAATCTGAAAGGCAGAGACTTTTCATTCTCTGGAGGACCCAAGAGTCCTGTGATCCTCTCCTGCCATCTTCCTCCTTTTTCCACCACTCCTTACCTGAGATCTGGGAGGCAACTTTGCAAAGAGACTGCACCTTGAAGGAACAGTTGCAGTAGCTGCAACAGCTGTGAAACATTTGCTTTCCCTTTTTTCCTGTGGAGTGGATTGAATTTTACCTTGTGTTGCTTGTATCTTCACTCCAGCCCAATGCACCCAACTTTTTCTGTTTCTTCCTCTCAGCTTCATTTCACACTCACTGTTCTAGCTCTTTCCTTCACTAAGATTTCTTCTAAAACCTCTTGCCTCTTACCAATTCTTTTGGTTATTCCTGCACACTGTGATCTTGTACATTGCTATGCTGTTTATTAGTGATACCGTCCTTGAATTCAGTGATGCAAATTGGCTCTTTTACTAGTACTCAGTAATCTGCAGTTGTGAAAGGACCATTGACTGCGACAGCTTTGTGACAGGCCTATGATGCTGAAAAAAACTGATGAAATCCAATAGCAACTAGGCCATAGCTTAGCCTCAGAAATCTCTTTCAAAATACATTGATGTAGATTTAAAAGAAACCCCTTACAGAGGACTGAAACTCTTCTCATGGCTCCAGTGGGGGCAAGATCAAGACTGCAAATTCAGAATGTAGAGATATGATTGTGTCAAACCATGTGTGACAGCACCCATTAACAGTCTGTTACACCACAAAATCTGATGCAATTCAAAGTGAAGTGAGCAGATGTAACACAACATGCTCCCAGCACGCTCCCAGAGTCTCAGAGGAGCTCTGCCTCTATTCATTTTGATTTGAAAAGCAATTAGCTAATACAAATTAAGAAAAACAAGAGATAACTGTTAAATCTGGGTTTAAAAAGAACATTCTAACTGTCTTGGTGTCAAATTTCCACAAGTATTTGCTTTGGTAGTCCTGAGTCCAACAGGAGCTGAACACATGCAGTAAAGTAGCATTTTTTTAACATGTGTGAAAATGTCATATTCTTTTCTGAGAGTCTGCCCGCTTTTCCTGACATCCTGACATCCAATGTATAAAGTAACCTGAGTGCTAATGGGCCAAGCACCTACACTAAAATGTCCCTTCTTTCAGTTTAGTGAAGTTTCACTCCAGTCAGTGGCCGGCATTGGGTATTTCTGAAAATCAGGCTGCTTTTATTTTAAGCATCTCTCTGGCACCCTCAACTCACTGGCTAAAATCCCATTCCCAATGTCCCGTGAGAAATGGACAAAGACTGGAAGTGCTGGCACCTCCTAAGTCCCTGGACCAGCCTGCAAGTGACATTGCTGTCACTCCCTTCTGCTTGTTTCCTTAAGCAGGGAGGGGGCTGTTTATTTTTTCCTTTTAACCACCAAATTGAATGAAGAAAGGAATGTCAGTGGGAGTGCAATGCAGCTTTATGTGAGTGAAAGTCCCTGCAGATTCATATCTAATTTCCTGAGCATTTTTGTTTGTTTTTTTCTAGTGAAAAAAAAAATGGAAGGATTTTAGAAATATTGAAGTTTTGTTTCCAAGTTTCACAAATAAACTCTTTCTTATCTTACATGATGGAGCATTTCTTTTTAATAGCTTTCGAAATGAAGCTCTTGATTTATCGTTTTGAAGCCACGTTTCCCGTTCAAAAATGGATCTAAATTGGAAGAGCAGAGGAAAACCAGAAGGCTTTTATAGCCCACCCAAATGAAACTAAACATTTCAAAACAAGTATTATAATCACAATGTAAACAGATGCCCACAGAAACAGACTCCATCACAACCAAAGTGCTGAGAGGTCTGCCAAGCCCTACAGCCTTTGCTGTGTGTCTGAGGTGATGCCCAGGGTGGTAGAGCTGTGAGGATGGAACTAAAACTGGTCCTCGTTATACTTCTGCTTGCCCATCTCCACTTTCTGCTCCGTTAAATCTCTGCTTGTGCCTGTGGTGTTGCCACACAACACTCAACACGGCCGGCTGTGCTGTAGCATTGTGAGGTGCTGTCCTCTCCTGGACAGAAATACAGATGGTCTGCTGTGAAACTCAAGGTCCTCTACAACCCTTTCCTACTCCTGCTGTGGCGTGTTGCAACTCGACCTTACACTGCATAAATGTTTCACTCTTTCAACCCCAAATCCATAAAGAAAATACTGCTCCTTTTGTAGCTGGAATTTAACTGTGGATCACAGTTTCACGTTTTGAGTTATGTCCATTCCTCCAAAGTATGGCTGGAGCAGAGGTGCAGAGGTTCACTGGCTGCCAGCTATTTGTTGGGGTATTTAGTCTGACATGCAGGTTTTAGTCCCTGCTTTGTAAAGCCAGATTGCTTAAAAAGAAAGCTGATAACGGAGTTTAGTTGGTTCTACCAAAACAAACCACTCCTCCTTCTGCTGGAAATCTTAGAAAAAGCTGTACTTGGATAGAGAAGGTTTTCGGGGTGAAAGCACAGGAGGTACACTGCCCAAGCCTAATGCTAACCAGTGCATATCTAAGATGTTGTGTATAGCTTTGAAACGCGCTTAACATTTGTAGAGGTCTCGCCATTCCCAATAATGCAAAAAGTGTTTCTGAAAATGCCCTTTTGCTTCCTTATTTGCCTTAAAGCTTTGACAAGCAATTTAAATGCCTTGTGGAAGGCATACAAAAGTATGAGTTTGCATATTTATAAGGAATTCTGCCAAGACTATCCCAGCCAAGTAATTTGTAACTTGGTTCTTCAGGTGACAAAAAGGTATCAAGTGCTAGTTGTGTAATTTCCTGTGTACCGTTGCCGTAGGAGCTGGCACGAGTCACTATATGATAACCCAGAGGAAATTATTTCTTGCTATTAATAAAACAAAATCAAAAAACACACCAAGAAGGTGCATTCTGTAGTTTATATTTTAACCCTAAATTTTCAAACAAGTAACCACATTTTGTTTTCATAATGCCTTTCTCCTCAAAGGTGAAGAAATACTTGCATTTCTTTGCTAGGTGCGCTCACATATAAAGCTTAAGGCTGGAAAGACGCTGTGGTTTTGACAGGTGCTAATTCCACTTGGCCACAGAATATCCTGGCACCACCAGCACTTTTCCAAACTGTTGTCTTTGTGCTCACCAGAGCTAAAATAGAGACATGGAATTGATTTTCCAAGGAAATAGCAAAATGGATTGAACAATTCTTGAACTATTTGGAAGCAATGAGCGTGACTGCTGTTTTTATTGTCTCAAAAGGACTCAGATTATAACATGGTGGCAGTGAAATATGATAGCTGTAGAAACAAAGCATCCACGAGGATGAGAACACACCTACTTATGGCAAATCTCTATAGAGCCTTTTGCCTTCAATATTACTTGAGCTGATGTTTACTACATCGATTTATTACGCCCCCAGAAAGCATTTTTGGCAAGTTCCTCTTATGTTGTCATCACATTATCCCTAAAAGGGAAAAGTATCTCTAAAAATTGAAGTGCTTTAAAAAGATGTTTTATGATGATCTTTGACAAAGTACAGACGTCTAAGTAATTCATATTTTTAATTGCAACTAATAAGAGAAGAACCAGAAAAGTTTGGCAATTAAGAGGGATTTTTTCCTTAACTCACTTTGAAAACAAATTCTGCAGTGACAAATCCTGTGAGAGCACATATGATAAATGAGGAGACATTTTTTTTTTTTTTTTGCCTTGTAGTTTGGGATGTTTGAAATATGAGAGACAAAGCAATATCCTCAGCATATTAGATGACAACTTTTCCACAAGCCAAATATAACCGAGGGGAGCGTGTGATTCTGCATTGACCACAGGAGAGGGAATAAACAAAAAGGCACATAGTCATGTGGCTAATCAGTTCTCAAGATATTTGGTCCCAGCTCTTACACAGGCTCTTTACATGTGACCTTGGATGAAGGACATGGTATAAAATTTTCCAACAGTCACATCCTCAAAGGCCTTAAATCAGTGGAGTGAGATACCTAAATTCTTTTAAAAAATACATCAATAAAAGTTAGAGAATGTAAGTTCCTAGACTCAGACAATCTGCAGAAATGTCTCTTTGTTCCTAACATCATCTTTAGCTCTATCTCCTGTATACATCACACCTACTTGTACTATGAGCTCCCCTCACCAGAGCAGGTGATAGAACAAGGACAAGGAAAATGAGGCGGTGGTCCTGATCTATGCATTACTCTGTGCATTAACTGTGCAGCAACACAATTCTGTGAGCACTGGAGTTTCATTTCCCACCTTGTCTTGTGTGTGCCTGGCTTGGTCTGAAAAAAAGTACAAACCCTGACTCGGAACTTCCTATGGCTGGAGTAGAGAAAAGGTCTCCTCTCTCCTCCCTTTCCTCTCAGTTTGGAACCTCTTCAGTTTGGGATCTCTGATACTCCATACCACGGAACTTCAGGCTGCCATCTTTAACTCATATGGGGCAATTACAGACTTCATCTTGGTGCCCATTTCCACAAAACCTTTAGGAATTTCATACTGTGTCACTTCTCACCAATTTGACTGAAACTGGCCAGTGTTTCAAAAATTATTACACACACACACATATACACACACTTAATATGCTTTGTTATGCCTCAGAAGAGCAACCTAAATAATAATAATAATAATAATAATAATAATAATAATAATAATAATAATAATAATAATAATAGTAATAATAATAATAATAATAATAATCAGAAGTCTCCAAAGGAGGAATAGTTTCAGAGCAAGGAAAATTGGAAGAAGGACACAATCATGCTAATATAAATGTTCTGTCATAAACTGATGAAATCGTAAAACAGCAATGCAACGTTGTTGACTTGGTGGGGTCTGATAAATGTGAATTTGCTCTCTGTGACTAGGAGAAAAGGAAAACAGAATTCTAATTCTTATTCGATTTGGACAGGTCTACTGATAAATAAAAGTGATGTATGTTTTGTCAGCTGCCATCGGGATACTTGGGAATTTTATTGGGAGGTCATGATGGCACAGCATAAGATTAAAGGATATGAAGCATAAAATCATTTCTAATTGCATTCAGCTTATCAACTCCAATATCTCTAATCATTTCAGGATGTTAAAAAAAGCCAATAAATGCCACACTCTCAAAATGACAAAAAATAACCTCAAACCACAAAAGTTTTCCAGGCTGCATGGCTGAGCTGCAGATGTTCAGCAGTGTAACAGATACAAATTGATTGCAGAGGTCAACAGAAAATCTTGATCAAGGAAACAGGTCATACACAGCACTGCCCTGAATGGCAACGCTTACGCAGAAGAAGTATCTGATCTTGATATTGAAGAAGACAGTGACAAAACTTCAAAGGAAGCAGGACTTCAGAGAAAGCAGCACTGGAGCCAACATCACACAAAGCGGCATCAAATTAATTTTTAATAAACTGTTTGTGGATCAATCACTCTATCAGATTTAAGTTGTCACCAGTGATACACCCACTGCAACAGTGATTCAGATGTTTCACAACAGTTATGATTCCTAGAGAAAGTGCAAATTCAGTGTGCTTTACAATGACCAATATAGAGTCCTTTATGCCATGGAGGAGTAACTGCACATTCTTCTCAGAACTACATAAATATTGATTATTCCGTCTATAAGCAGAGCCACATAAGCGATTTCCTATTTGCAGGATCACATAACAGTATCCTAACTGGAGGGAAAATGTCCTTTTATATATTTAGAAATGAAAGAGATAATGAGCCACTGTAATAAAATTCTGGTCCAGGGAAGTTCCTGGTCAGCAGTGATGTGGTCAAACTAAGAGCTGGAGTTAAAACCAGGTTAACAGATGACCACATTTTAACCTTCACTTGTTGCGATCCATGCTGTACAGCTGCCCTGCTTCCCAATCTGATCATCCTGCTGGCAAATAACAAGAATAATCTCCAGCCTGACATGAAAATTCAGCACATTCGCAAAAAGAAGAATTCATAGATTATTTTGCTTCCAGGACCTGGAGTTACTCCCTCTGGCACCCACTGCAAGACTCCCAATGACCACTGGAAGCAAAATAAAAGGTAAACAGGAGCTCGAGTTTAAAATGCCTATCATCCTTGAAGCTATTATTGGGACTGTTGGGCTGGAAGTTGTCTATGCACTCAAGAGACGGCAGCTATGAGGAGCACAGAAGCATACAAGAGGGACGTGTCCCCCAGCACCTCTGCACATTGGTTTTGTTGCAGTGATTTGCTGAGTGTGATCTGTAATAAGTGGAGCTAGCCACTAACTTTTGATTAACTTTATTTCTTCAATGACACAGTGAGGATAAGGAGGAAGGGGAAGTCTGTCAGAGAAATCAATTAAGTAGGAGAGTTCTTCTTCCTAGGGAATACAAGAATAATTTACATTTTCTGATGGGGACTTTCAGAATGGAGTACTTCCTTGTGAATCGATATTTTGCAATACTGCCACTTCCAAACAGCAAGTTTATTTTCATAGAAACTGTGGGAAAAAATCCTTTCCAGAGTTTTTTGAATCAGCTTTTTGCAGAACTTCTGCAATTACAAAACATCGGCTTATTTCATTTTGAGGTGCAAACCAATATTAAGGCATTGACATCTCCCTCAGTGTGGAAAGTCCTTTCTCCACATAGTTCAGGTTTAAAACTTTTCTGCTCCTTCTTCCTCTACTCTTTCCAATACAAATGGAAATATGAACTCAGCTATGGAAAGCTTTTGCTCTTGTCATTGTTGTTCACGATAAAACCCAGCCGAAGAAACAAATAACGGAAAACATTTTTCTCTCAAAAAAAAGTTCACTCAACATTTCCTTTTACACACTTGAGTCAAATCCTTAGCACCTCTACCTGACAACAATTCATGTGGCACCTCAAAGGGAGGTGAATTTGATGTGAATTCTCTCAAATGCTATTCTCTGTTTCTTTTTAAGAAGATACAAGACACACACACAAAAAAAGAAACAGGACACTATGATTCCCCATGACAAACCTCTGTAAAAACTTCCACAATGTAAAAAAATCTAAATATCTCTGTCTCTGAGAGACCTTTGTTTTTAAGATTAAGAAAAGCCTTCCAGTACCTAAAGGGGGCCTACAGGAAAGATGGGGAGGGACTCTTCGTTAGGGAGTGTTCTAATGATAGGATAAGGGGTAACGGCCTCAAATTGAAAGACGGTAGATTTAGATTGGGTATCAGGAAAAAATTCTTTACTGTGAGGGTGGTGAGGCACTGGAACAGGTTGCCCAGGGAAGTTGCCAATGCCCCATCCCTGGAGGTGTTCAAGGCCAGGCTGGATGGGGCTTTGAGCAGCCTGGTCTAGTGGGAGGTGTCCCTGCCCATGGCAGGGGGGTTGGAACTGGGTGATCTTTAAGGTCCCTTCCAACCCGAACCATTCTATGATTCTAAATCCCTCCACAAAGGTAATCTTATGCAAGGGATCAGTTCTGGCTGGTGCTGAGCACTGTCACTCCCATTTGACAAAGCCCATAAGCATATGCATAATTTCAAGCATGTCAATAATCTCACAGCCTGACTAAGGCTCAGGCTCAAATGATTCTGAGATCTGGATGAAACGCTGAGCACCTAGCAAAACAAAGTCCCAAGCAACAATGGGCCTTAGGTCCTTCACAAATTACTGCTCTGAGATGTATGAACTTAAGTTGTACTAGTGACAAGTAGTGCATTGAGCTAAGGGACAGATTTTTTCAAACAGCTGTTGCTCCTTGGCAGTCTCCTCTTGGAAGCATAACAAATTTGCATCCCAAAGGGGTTCAGGTGGTTCAGACTATACTGTGTAGCTCCAAATCCCCTGTGACCCTTTCTATGTCTCTTGACAGTTTATAATCCAAGGTTTCCTTGATTTGTCTGTTAGGGTCTAGAAGAGAAGTCCATAGAAAATTCAGATTTGGAAGGGATCTCTGCAAGTTCATCGGATCCAATCCCCTGCACAAAGGGAGACACCTTCAAAGTTATATGGGGTTGCTTAGGGTCTCATCCAGGTAGGATCTGAATATCTCCAAGGATGGAGAGTCTGCAACCTCTCTGAGCCCCTGCTCTGGTGCTTGGCCTCTTAGAGGCTTACTCCTCATGCTTCTGGCCCCGACCACCTGAGGGCCCCACTGCAGGACTCTGTTCAGCCTTTTAACATCTTTCTTGCACTAGCAGCTCTTACCCTGGGGACTGTGGATCAACCCCCACCAGAAATTTATAACCCTTGGAAAAATCATCCTGTGTTTTGTTTCCCTCCTGTACCCAGCATCAATGGGTGCCCAGGCTAAACCAAGCCCACCAGCACCGCGCTCTGGTCACATCCATACACGGTGCTTTCCTTCCATCTCCCTGTCTGCAGGATGTTCATATGTGTGAGGGTTATCTCACCTCAAATAACTTGACACTTACTGTGCGGTGAGAACAGGCACGGAGGGGAGGGTGAGATGCTGTTGTGTAGTCGTACCTGCCACCATGCAGTCATGTACTTGTAGTAAACAGGTGGCCACGACCTCAGACCCTACTGAACTAGGTTTGGCAACATCGTATTTTCCAAGGTAGGAGTGAACATGAATGGTTCCCAGGGAGCCGCTGTTAAACCCGTGCATACTGCTGTTCCCAGACTCCCAGACGCTTCAGGTCTAGAGGTTGCTCAGTTACTAAAAAAGAGAGAGAGAAGGAAATAAAGAATGTTTGAAATATCCTTCAAACACAGTTCAGAGAATGATTTCACATGCTTTGAACATAAATAGACTCCCTCCTCATTAATTCATCGTATCAATTTCTTCAAATAAGAGATACTAATGAAATTTCTGGATTTATCCTAATTTTTTTGAATCTGTGACTTGTCTGCCATTTCAGTATTCCTGAAATATATGGATTCAAAATAGCTTTGAAACAAATAGGTGGTGATCTGAACCTGATCGGTACAGTTGGCTGACCACAGACTGTGGTGCAAATGCTTTCATTATTAACACCAAATTCAGTATATGACTTGGATTCAGTTTGGTGTCTGGGTGGAAATTATTCCCTAGTATGGAGGACAGGTGCTGAGGTGGACCCCAGAAGGTCTGATCTGCACTCCTACAAAAGGGTCCCAGTGCCACCTGAACCAATTCATTTATGGTTCTCCTCTAGTGTCCACGTGTAGTCAGTGGAAAGTCTTGGACCCAATCTGGACCCAATCTGCCTCCCCAGCAGCTTACCTACATGGGGGTCTATTCCCTACACAGGACTCCCATGATCTTCGAAACTTCAACCCTTCCTTGCCATCTACCTCCTCTGTCATGAGAGTGCTTCATGCTCAAGGATTTAGAAACCTCACCCCCATCATGATTTAAGCCAAACTCTTGTGATTAGAGGTCAGTATGGAGAAGAAAATCAGCCTATCTGTCTTCTGCCAAGCTCTTTGGCTTCACTCTGAAGCACCTCCTACAGGTCAGTGTCAGAGGTAGGGTAGTAGACACGGTGGATTTCAGGTCTGTTTTCGGTTGGCAAGGTTCCTATTTCCCTGAACTACGTGATTTGTCTTTTTCCGTAAGATCAGGGGACTTCGGGATATAGAACACATCTTATGAGGTTTATAAAATGCTGTGTAAATTTTAGGTAGAAATTTATCCCACTAAGCAATAATGACAAAGCACCGTGTGTGAAATCTAAGCTTTTAGAAAGAAGGGGTTTTATTTTGGAATCTGTACTTTCCTTACAAATCCAAAAGCTCATATAATGGTGTGAAATAGAAAATGTTCCTTGATGGTGAGCCAAAACCTACAGTTTTAAAAGTCCTTTTCCAGATAAAACTTATATTTCTTACATTTGGCGACATTTGATTGGGATGGTTATTATTATTTATTATTTTAACAGCACAAAAAAAAAGTGTATTAAGTGCTTGCAAAGAAGGAATAGCAAGACAAATTCTTTAACTAAAAAGAGCATTTGATCCATGGATAGAGTTAATGTCCACTTTAAATGATGGCAGGCCATTTTTCAACCTTTGTTATGTTTGAAATAGAATTACTCCAATTGTAATTTCATTTGAGCATTTTTTTAATTTTTATTTTTATTTTCTAGTGCTTTAGGGTAGGAAAGCTACCTTAGGAGATGATTGATAATGTATGTGAGGGAAGAGAAAAAGTTTTAAAATGAGATCTATCAGGAATTAAACACTAAGCCAACTCCCAACAAGAATAATAGAGCTGTACTCAAGAGTAAACACAGACATTTTGAGAGAGCCCAAGGACATGAGAGGTGTTTAAAAGCATCCCTCCAAAAATAACCCACCTTCGTTCAAACGTTTATTTTGGCCCTGAATTAAAACATAAACATATGGCTCCTAACTACCCAGTTGCTGGAATGGTACTAGTTAGATAATTTTTGGGTCAGTGTCCTGTGCTGTCCTTCCTAGCGTTCTTGCTGCCTTTCTCGACAGATCCAGGGGGGAAGCACTGGTAGCACCCCCACATGCCCGGGGGCTCTGTGCATCCCCCCTACACCCATTTTGGTTGCAGTGTTGGCCCAGCCTAGCTCCTCTGAGTTTTGCATCTCTGACCCTTCTCCTTCCTCACCCGTCAGGCTGCTCCCAGGAGAGGGGGGGAAGGAACAGCCCCCCGTAGCAGCGAACAGCCTCAGGGTATGAAAAAACTTTGCACCTCGCGAAACCCTTGCCCAGGACCATTATCAGTCATGGCATTACAGTTATTAACATTATTACCATGGGCTACAGCTGCAGCCAGAAGGAACTGATGCAGAACAGTGTGCCGAGCTACATTACGTGCATTATCAAGACACTCCAGCATTTCTCACACAGGCGCTGCACGAAGGGTAGCTCCCCACTGGGACCCCTAAATATCCGTTTCAGCCACTGGGCAATAGTGGATCGTTATGCACTGGGCGTTTGCAGGAATGCAGCTTCCCAGGCGCACACGAGCCCAAGGTGCAAGAGCTATGAGCAATGCCTGGTGTTCCTGTCCCTTGTGGCTCCTGGGCTGCAGAAATCTCTTCTTTGGGTTTTATTCAGACAGTTTTACACTCTTTTATGGAGTCGCAGCACTTTATTACAGAAACATTCCTAATGAAATCTGATTCTAATAGCTCCCTCTCTAGTATGAAAATATTTTTTTTTTTACCAGTTTTATAGCTCCCTAAATAAACACTGCCTCATACTTTTCCATCCCATGTATCTCTTAACTGTTAATTACACTGAACTTCTCTTGACCTCTTGCTCAGGAAGAGTGGAAACGACCAGGCTGCTTAACTAAGTATGACCTGCTTGTCACAGCAGTGCTGACAACTTTGCAGTCACAGTACAACCCTTCCTGCTGCCTTCCCGTGATTTACTGCTTCATGCCTGGACTAAGAAGTACGAGTTTCATAGAAAATGCAGCTTCTGCGTCCTGCTGTGCAGAGGGAATGCACTGAAGCTGTTTCAGCTTCAAATCTCAGAGTCAAATTCAAACGTGAGAAGAGTTTCTTGGGAAGTTTAGCCAGCCCAAGCAGTGGGTGCAAAGACGGACACCGAGTGATATCATTGGGAGCCTTTAAGGATCTTTGGATGAAACGTCATATTGCAACACTGAGTTGGGAAGAGATGGTCTTCATATCATACCACAGTGAATTATCCCTTATTTAAACATGAATGTAAGTTAGCTCTTAAAACCTGATTTTTTTTTTCCTCCAGAAATCAGAATCTTCCTACTGAAGTCTGCAGCAGAGATATTTTTCTTGATTACTAGTGTCCCTCTTTTAGATGATGAACTTCATCTGCTTTCAGCTAAAGCTGTTCTTGGAAATGGCCAACCATTTGGAGAGTTTCAGTGAAACCCTAAGATACTAATTTGTGAGTTTCCCTGATAGCAGAAGGTGGCAATGACAGTAAGAAGTACTTGCCAAAGCTTAACTTCCCTGGGCGCGGTGTGAGGAACATTTACAAAAGCCTGAGAGAAGCTGGTCCATTTCCATCAGGTGGGATATAGGCTGAGATTACTGACAATCAATTACTGCCTTTTTTTCCAGAGCACATGCCTCTGGAAGGTGCTCCAGAACCCCCAGACAAGAAAAAAAGGTTATTTACTCTGTGTCCTGGTTTTGGCTGGGATAGAGTTGGCTTTCTTACTAGAAGCCAGTATAGTGCTATGTTTTGGATTTAGGATGAGAATAATGTTGATAACACACTAGTGGTTTTGGTTGTTGCTAAGCAGTCAACGCTTTTCTGTTCCTCATACCACCCCACCAGTGAGTAAGCTGGGGGTACACAAAGAGCTGGGAGGGGACACAGCTGGGACAGCTGACCCCAAATGACCAAAGGAATATTCCATACCGTATGATGTCATGCTTAGCATATAAAGCCAGCGGAAGCAGAAGGAAAGGGGCAGACATTCAGAATGATGGCATTTGTCTTCTCAAGTAACTGTTACACGTGATGGAGCCCTACTTTACTGGACATGGCTGAACACTTGCCTGCTGGTGGGAAGTAGTGAATGAATTCCTTGTTTTGCTTTGTTTGTGTGCGTGGCTTTTGCAGTACTTATTAAACTGTCTTTATCTCAACCTATGAGTTTTCTCACTTTTACTCTTCTGATTCTCTTCGCCATCCCAACTGGAGGGAGTGAGTGAGTGGCTGCGTGGTGCTTGGTTGCCGGCTGCAGTTAAACCACGACACCCTGTCTTACACTGAGATCTCTGATCTCCCTTCCTTTAGATGACCAAGCTAAGAATGAATGTGGTAGCTTTTGCAGAAGTGGAGAGAGCAAAATAATGACAATAATGACTACCAACAATCGATAATAAACCAGGCTTTACCACAAGAAGAGTTAAAGCAAGAAACTGGAAAAGATCATGAGTGTGTTTTCCTTCCATCTTTGTTACCGATTCAGGTCATGAATTTGGTCCTGACCTCCTCTTGCCCCATGTCCTAGCTCACCTATTATAAACATATGTACCCAAAAGAGGAGCCAAAGAGCTCAGTCCTTTAGCATTAGTCAAGTCCTCAGGGTTAACCAGCTGAAAGATTTGGGAATTAATATTGTATTCTTTTTTATGAGAATTCCACAGATGTTTCCAGAGAAGGATGGGGAATTTCTGTGGCTGTCCATTTTTTCTCACGAGTCTGATCATTTATGTTTAGGTGCTTAAATATAAAGTTAGTAGCCCAGTTTCAACCACCTGGCTTTGAATTCTTTAGTCAAAAGGAATTTAAAGGAAGTGCTGAGCACACCTGCACAACAGCAGCGTATTATTAACCCAGCCCTTGAATTTTTCCAACTCATTTCTTTATGCATGATACAGAAATCAGAGAAAAGATATCTGCACAAGCAATTAGATGTTGTGTAATATCAGGACACAGGAAAAATGATGTGACTGGAAAGGCAAAACATGATAACCTCCTAAAAGAAGGGGTAAACATGTAAAGCAAATAACATGTATGTGGTGGGATGTCTTCACTGCTACTGGGTGCTCGGAGTGACTGGGGTCCACAGGCAAAACAGCCTAAGTGTTTTGACATGTCATGTCCAGGGGCTTCTCTCCGTCTTGATTGCACAACCAGTGGCTCTTTGCCACTTCTGTTATATAAGGCAGTTCTTGCTGGCCACCATTACCTATTTTTCCCTGAGTAAAACGCACTCAGGCTCCCTCCATGCAGCTGTGCAACGTGCAGCTTGCTGCTAGTTTGAAGGGCACCCCTCCCCCTCCTCCCCTGATGATCCAAGAATACAGCACTGAAGTGCCTTAATGGTAGCATCAAATAGCCTCATGCCATACATTTTTAATTTCTAAAATGGTCTTCATTAGAGTTTCAGGGTTCTGAGAACAAGTGTGAAACGTTGCTAAAATGCATGAAAACATCTTACCTAAAAATAAAGTATTGCCCGATTCGTGCTGCATCACCCCTATCAATTACTGACACTTTTTCTGGCAACTAATATGGCTTTATGACCACAGTATCCAAAGACCTGGTAATCATTAAGGATTTTTTGGCCTCATAGCACCCTGGAGATGTAGTAGTGTAAAATATAAAGACTTGAGCCATTGATGGTTGAAGAAAATGTACATGAACAATGCAAGCTCTTAATGCAGGCATTGAGATCCTGCACAGTTTCAAGAGGATTATGAATTGTCACCACACTAGAGGTCAAAACTCAGGCCTCATTGTCAGAAATGTTTGTCAGACTTCAATATCCAGATCTGGGGCATGAGGAAGTTGGTTTAGTTGTCAGAGAAGTCAATCCCAAGAAGCCTTCTCCTAACCACCTAGAGACAAACTTAGCTTCTTTTGCCTCTCATACTCTGTCTGCAGAGCAGTTGGGCTGAATGTCATCACAGTCAAATAGGAAACTTAATTAAAGGCTCCTTTTAAGTACCTACCAGTCCAGAAGTCCTCCTGCAGGGAATTAGAAAGACTAGTTGCAAAGCTCCCCTTTTCCTCTTTCCTTTTCTGCTAACAGATGTTGAGCCACTATTTCTAATCTTGCCCCTCCACCCAGAAGCAGAACGAAATGTGTTACTTTTCTGAGCTTCATGAGAACCTTTTGAAGTAGACAGTGCTTTATTTTATAAAGAAGAAACTGAATAGATGATACAAACTCTTCCAGGGCTGAGCTTTAACACAGATGTTTTAATCATCATTTGCTGTTATTTCCATTGCCCCATCCCCCGGGGCTGCGGTGGTATCATGGTCCTTTATCTCTTGCTGATCTCTCCTTCCTGCAGAACACAACAAACCTGCTGTGCTCATTCAGAAGAGAGCCACAGGTTTACACTGGCAGCTTTCAAAAAAACAATTAGGCTGCTACCCCAGGTCATGATAAGACTGTTATCTCTAATAATGTCAAAATTATCAGGAGGACTCTTATTTCATATATTTTCAAAGCTTCTGTACAAGCTACATAAAGCTGAAGCTAACCTCATTTGCTTGAAGTGCACTCATTAGCAGTGCGGAAGCTGATCAGGGCTGTATCACGTGCTCTTGTGGCTCCATTAGGATTCATGGTGAAGGGCTGATCAATAACTACTGAGCTCTTAGGGCTGCCATATGGAGAGGAAAAAACTATATATAAACCCTTAAAGATCTTAATTAGGCAAAACCAAAATTATTATGTTAATAAGCCAAAAAGTGTTTAATATTAATCTAGTTCCAACAACTTCTGCCTGAGGATTGGGGATGGCCTACATTAATCACTGAGTGTAGAAAAGCAGGTGATAGCTGCTAAAAGAAGCAAAGTAGGCAGCATCTGGCAAAGGGATCTGCCTGGCAGTTTGTCTCCTTGTTAGCACTAAGCTGTGGGATGTTTTGCCTTCATTTCCACAGAGCTCAATGTTCAGAAAATCTTGGTGCTCAGAAACTCTAAATGGGACAATATTTTCAAAAGACACCTATTGCAAGCAGCAAAAGAAATGCTTTTGAGTGTCTGGTGGTTTTGTGTAGGTCAGAGGATCTCAACCCCTTCCATGCTTTGAATTCCTATCTCCAAAGGGAAAAGACTCAACATATAACTTGTCCTATCAGCCTTCAGCCTTACGTTTTCCTTGTTCCTTTTGCTGTATAGATAGAAAAAAAGAGAGAAAAGGAGAGAAGATGGGGATTTTCCCTGTAGTCTTTGGATCAAGCCTTCATGATCTAAGTCCTTAACCTCATTTGAAGATGCTACTAATTAATTTGATGCCTACATTTGAATGAAGCAGATCATATGCCCTTAATGAAAACACTTCAGCCTAGAGATGCTAAGGAAAGAGCAACACATAAAAGCACAGGCAGAGCAGCCAGATCTGGCATCTGACTTCTGACTTCGGAGAGCTTAAAGCTTTTTACATTTCAGGCTTATATTATGTTAGGAAGTAAACCAAAGGGTTATCGGGTTGGGCACGGTGAAAGGTAGCAAAAGGCCCAGCAATAGAAAAGGGGTTTTGAGAAAGCAGTGTGCAGATGTAACACAGAGGGAAGAAAGAGGTAAAAGACTGCTCCAATTCATGGCTGCCTCCCTTACCTTATGGCAGAAACGAGCACTTTGCACTGAGTGGTACTAAAAGCCTTCTCTTCTCCTTTGGAAATCAGACTCAATTAACTGCCTACCTTTCCCAGGACAAACCTGATCTACTGCAACTATTTCCCTTGAGATACCTCCTTCTAGCAGGGTTTGGACAGTGCGAGCTCTCTCAGTGCTGCTGCCTTCTTCTTTTCCCCACTGCTGGTCCATTCCCCACCCAGGAAGGAGGGACACAAGGTAGACACACAGTCCTCCACCTTGGGTGTAAAGCATCCACTCTGATGTTCTCTTGATGCTGGCAAGAAATAGGCATCTAAGCAGCTGGCAGCTCTATGTTTCTAACTTAGTCACAATCTTCCCTGAAGATTTCACGCTTGTATTACCAACTTTCTGAAATTATGTCCTTTACGTACGGGGAATGCCATATTCTAACAGCTTTGGCAATCAGCCCCAAAAGCTTCACTGGACTCTTTTGTCGAGAAACCTGAAGTGCCAGCCATGCAGATGAGATGCCCGTGAGGCTTTTGCAGTTGGGCATCCAGAGACTGAGTCAATAGGAGTCACCAAGTACCTTTGACACAGTAGCCATAAAGCCAGACACATAACAACAGATAAACACTTCAAGGCAAAGAGTAACAATTTCTCTTCTGAAATTTCAGCCAGCAACCAAGTACAAAATGAGACTTCTTTTCGTCATTAAGGAAAAAACCCATGTATTCATAAAATGGAGATGTGCATTATTATATACTGCAGAGTACTGCTGCTCTCAGACAGAGGGGACCGTGATTTTCAGAAATCAGTTTTAAAAACACTGATATAGAAATATTGAATCCCTTCCATGGACTAACAAGTCAGTGTACACCGGTTACTTTACAGCATCTGACCTGTGTTTGTGCTTTTAGTCTCCAGTGAATATAAGTTAACACGTCCCTTTTTCATTAAGTCCATTAGCCCAAAATCCCTCACATTTACTGTCAGGTCTCCTAAGAGAAGTGCCTGTACCTGGGTAACGATCATGAAGCAGCTGACGCAGAGTGACTTACGACTCCCCAGTAGTGCATTCATATGTCAAAACATTTCCGTTGCTAAACTTTTGGAAGGACAGGTACATCAGAGCTATCACACAGTAAGTAATGTACCAGTGGGACAGACTACACTATTTTTCCTTGCAATAACTTGAAGAATTTTTCCAAGGTAGTGTGCTAAGCACTTTCCATTTCATCATCACCATTGTCACAAAGACTGAATTTCTGTTGGGAGGTATTTTTCACCCCTATTTGATACCAGGGCTGGAAAGGCTGCAGGACTTCAGAACCTTGACTATTTGGGTGAACATCTAACTTCAGGTTCCCATAGCTGACGTAGTAACAGCTGAAAAATAAGCTAAGGGACTAAACTTCTATTTACTTCAACTGAGCTAAGACTTCTTCATAAAAATGTTAACCTAGTTCAGTTTCCCCACTTCATTGCTACAACAGGGTTTATTCAGAAGCGTGGTCTGTAGGACAGATCGGCCAGTTAAAACGGGCATACGCCCACGTCTGCAACTTTAGCTTGTACTGTCATGATGCTACACACAACAGCCCTGTCAGAGATCTGCTTTTTTAGCCATCTATGCATACTGTGAGGGTACATATCCAAGAACCAGCATAGGTCTGACTTGCCTTGCATCCCCGCCTCTTTGGCCTTTCCAAGTTAGGACACAAGATAACAACTCAGCTCATTTCAGCTCAAACTTATTGCATTTTCTTTAGTAGTTAGAGGAGTGTAAATAAGGCACATGAGAAGTATAAGCTACATAAGAAGTATATACATGAGAAATATATCCGATTAGGACATACACATTTTATTATAATTTACAGTACTGCTTGTTTGGGAAGCATTATGTGAAGAGTAAATAACATTTCAATTTTTATAACTGTCATAAACCAATAGGCCTGAGCCTCAATCAGCATACTGCCACTTATTCTTGCATTGTACGTTTTCTAAATAATTTGCCAACCTTTCTAACAACACACGAGTGATTTTTCCGTCACTCAGAGAAGAGGTACAGTCAGTTGGGTTCATAACTAATGCCTTCATTTGGATAGTCCTTACTGCCCAAGAAGGTTCGTATCCACTTGTAGCAGCCTGAGTTGAATTAGGCTCTGTCACCTTAGAAATACAACCTGTTACCAAAAGCAACTGCTTTGCTTCCTTTATGTATTACGTTTGCCTCTTTGAACAGAAATGTTGATCTTATTTATATTGCAAGTATGTTTCTCATGAGACTCAAGAATCTACCAGTTTGCATCGGTTTAAAGAATGAGGTGCCAGAGAAAGACATCTTCTGCAAAGGTACAAATATCTTCTGCAGGGAGCGGGATTAAGAGACACCGCTATATGTAGTAATTGGAAAGATAAATGGACTGGCAAAGTTATATGTTGGCAAGTCATCTGAAGCTGATAAAGTACAAGTAGCTAATTAATGAAATCATCCACATTTTGTCATGCCCACTGGAAACTATGCCTGGATTTGGGGCTTTTCAGGGGCTGTGCACTAAGCCAGCTGGAAGTGCTTACACAGAGCAGAGGATCATGTTAAAAAACTATGATCAGCATGAATTCACTTTGTGAGCCTCTGTGGCAGGGACAGCTGGTGAACAACACGAGAACAAAAGCAAAACTCTAAAGGAGAGTCTGGAGTATCAAAATGTGTTGAAGCCCACTAGAAACATAAATGAAATGTGATTTATTGTATCTGAAGGCAGTGCCTGGCTGCAAAAGAAATAAAAGGGAGGTAAAGGACAAGAAAAATCTCAAAAGAATAGAAAGTACAGGTGAAAGATGGCAACTGTCCAACAATTCCTACCCTAAAGAAGTTCTCTTTGCCCTACAGGGACAGGCAAAAGAAGAGCTTATTGCATTTACAGACTGAGTTGTTGACTATTTCTCACAGTATGATAAGCAGGTCACAAGAATAAGTAGTCTGTACAAACACCATACCACACTCTTGCATAAACACCATACCACATTTAAATTGTGGAACTCGTTGCTGTGATGTATCATACAAGCTAGAAGAACAAATGGATTAAAACCCAAATTAGTCATAAGCCATATTAATGGACGACAGGTCTACTGGCAGCTATTAAACACAAAGGTTAAATTGTGTTTAAGGTTAAAAGGTTGAATCCTTTGCCATTCCAGGGCCTCTTGTTAATTGCTGGAGTTTGCTGGACAGGTGAGACTTCAGTTTGCTCTCAGGCAACAGCATTTCCAAGAGCCACAGCATCTTCCTGGTGATGGATTACAGTCCCACACCCGTTCTTGTTCCTTTAGACCTGCCTTCTGTCTTTCATGCCCTTGACCAAGAAATTTTTTTTTTCTCTGCCATTTTTGGTTCCTGGTTGGTCTGAAGAGATTTGCTCCCTCCTGACTTTTGGGAAGCTCTTGGAGTTGCATGAAGAGTGTCCGCCTGCCCAGGTGAAAATGCAGGAAGACCAGGAATGCTTTTAAAGAGGCAGCCTGTGAGCCCCAGCTCTGCTTCTCCGGACTGTTTATTCCTCACTTTGTGTCTACCCCATTTCGCCTGACACTGATTTGATCCCAAGCGTCACACATTAAAACAGAAGTGTTACATAGCTCCTGTCAGACCCTTCTGCTGTCCCAGTCCTGCTGCCACACAGACATGGTTCTCACAGGCAGCTTCTGACAGTGCATAAAACTCTTCTTACTTTTGGCCCCCCATTTTCAGGGAAAATAACGAGACGCTGGAAAACACAGGGAGTGTTGTAGAAGATAACGGACACTCTGCAGGTGAGCAAAATGTTTCATTTTGAACACAAGACACACACACTAATCCCCCTGCCCTGTGCTTGGCTTTTGCTGTTCCCAACCTGTTGCCTTTACCGCTAAGAGCTCGGAGGTAAAATGTAACGCATCACTTTGAACCTCCCCGCCATAACAAAGAATTAAATCAAGGCTCTGACTCACATTTCACAGTCAATTTAAGGGTGGATGAAGTTTAGGTTCTCTGCCTCCCTCCTCACAGTGGTATTCAAACTGAGCTTATAAATGCCCCTGAACTGCTACAATTCACAGCCCCTGGATTAATGTAAATCACCACCAGCTACCGTTTATATTAATGCTCTGGGCTTCAGCAGTCCTGGCTTAATTGCCTCCAAACCTGAAAATGTGGTTCCATAATTTGATATTGCTGTCGAAGTGCTGGTCCCATCCCTCCCCCCGCCCCGGGGCTCTGCAATCCTGGGAAGCCACTCGGGAAGGAGCCTCGTTTATTTGGCT
Source organism: Chroicocephalus ridibundus (assembly GCF_963924245.1). Classification (NCBI taxonomy): domain Eukaryota; kingdom Metazoa; phylum Chordata; class Aves; order Charadriiformes; family Laridae; genus Chroicocephalus; species Chroicocephalus ridibundus. Next base: position 8,580,592 of record NC_086285.1, on the reverse strand, counting down.
GCATCAGCATCGCGCTGGATCGAGCCCCTCCGACTCTCCCTGCTGTGCCGGGAGGGACGACTTTGGGGCACGGCAGGCTGCTGGGGCAGAAAGCAGTACAGACTTATGTTGCCTTAAACCAGATATTAAACTACATTCTTTATTTGTCAGTTTTACAGGCCAATACAAAGAGCAAAGCACCCCTTTTTGTTTGAAGAGCCTGTTTTCCTGGGACAAGCTCCGAGGCTGGTGTGTCCAGGGCTTGCGCACGTTATTGTCAAAAACCCAGAGAAACTGTTGTTTTGTGGGTCTTTTTTTTTATGGTCTATGAGGAAATAGTAATCTTCCAGATGAAAATCAAAAACAAATCACTCAGAAAATCCTGTAGAGACTTCATTTTGCTCAGCTTCAGAAGTGCAATAAAAAAAAAAAAAAAAGTCACTGTTGCCAGAAAAACAAACACCACATATTAAGCCTTTTTATCACCATGTCTAATGTTTTACTAACTGTGAAATCACATTTTCCAGGATGAACTGTCTTAATACACTTCTGAAATACCCTGGTAGTGCTCAGCAGCCATTCGAAAGAGGAACTCGGTCCCAGCTGCAGACAGCAGACAGAAGTCGACTGCCTGGAGGACAGCACAAGACGCACAGCTCCATCCAGGAGCGTACGGGGACCAAATTCAAATTGCTGCACATCCTCCAGTTCACAACAATCCAGCTCCTAAAGACAGGGTTTGGGGGTTTTTGGCGGTGTACATTTATTTCCTCCTCCCTAAATTACATACGAAATCTTATAACAACAGCGTCGAGCTGTTGTGTACATCTTTCTTGTCAGGCAACAAAGCGATTTGCAAAAAGAAAGGTGAGTGTTAATATGTCTGTTTATTCTCGGGGAAAATGAGGCATGGGAAGGTGACGGCACTTCTGCGTGGACACCAAATAGGTCATAGTCAAGAAAGACAACTAGATCTCCCCACTAAATGTTTCACCTACTAAGGTACATTTCTTTCACCCATGAAGAGTTGTTGCCTACTTTAAAGATAGTTGTGGTAGGAAGAAAGAAAGGCTACGACTTGCCCAATTAACCATGGGAAGACAGAGGAAGAGCAGACACAAACTCTTGAGTGTTGGTAACAACGTGTATTGAGGGTGCAAGGAAGAGAAGAAAGCCTCAATGGTAACAGCACATGCACAAATGTCTTAGCCTGTTACCCTGGGTCCCTATAACATTTCTTGACACAAAATTCACCCATAGCGCAATCCTGGAGTTCTTGCTATTTCAGCATTTTCACTGATCTCAGTTTTTCAAGGCAAGTATGTGGGGACTTGCCTTGTGTTTGCTTTGTTTGAAAGGTTTTGTGTTTGTTTCAAAGTTGTGTTTGAAATGTATGCTAAGTTCTTCGTGCTTTGGAGCGACCTTTCAATGGTTAGAAACAGTAGTTGTCTATTAAATATGTGTATGGTGCTGGTACTTTGTCTTTAGTGTGCCCGCCCTGGATTAAAGTGGAAGGATACAAAGACAGTTTTATTATTCTTAGTAGATATTATTAATATGATAGTCAGGAGAAAACACCTAAAACAGTGCTACACTGCATGAGGTGCTTTAGAGCGAAGCACTTAATCAGAGTTCTTGACACAAGGAGCTCACATCCTACATGAAAACCGATTTTGCTTTCCCTTTTTCCTGAAGCAGACATGTAATTTCTCCCTATACCTGCACAAATCCGAAGGGTTTAATTCTCCAACTTCTTTCTACGCTGGGAATGCCATTTGGGGGCATCTGGATCTATTGAATCTATTGAATTCAATGTGTTGTTTCTGCATAAATAACAAGATGATGAAAGATTTCAGCAATGTTACAGTAGTGCTCATATAATGAAAAAGAAAGAAGCATGAGGACTGAATCAGCTCTAATCTCACACGGATGCACAACAAAAGTTTGAAACAACGTTTAGATGACTCAAACTGCAGAGTTATCTTCCAGATTACCAGCTCTGTGACTATTTAAGGAGTGCAGAAGGTTCTGGGAACCCAACAGCAGCCCAAGCAAAACCACATTTGATTCACTATTTTCTGCATTAAAAAAAGCAGGTGCAGGAGCCTCCATCTTTGTCTTTCTCAGGAAAAAAAAAAAAAGTCATCTGAATCTCAGGTCTTTATATCAGAGCTAGGGGGCAGATGTTGTCACTGAACTCCCAGTATAACAGTGTGTGCTACAGCATGATGCAAGACACAGATGTTGGACTCCACCATGATTCTGTGCCATAAGTACATCTGCTAAGCCCTGGCCACTAACCCAGCAGACCGTCTGTAGCAATGTATTACAGCAGGAATTAGGGGTCTGCCTTGTGGTCCTGACAAGCTGCCATCTCACTATGGCAGCTATGTTGTGCTGCCATGTGCATGTGGAGTCCATGAAATGACTCTCAAAAGAGGAGGCCAAAATGTTTTACTAATAACCAATGGAGTGTAAACTATGAAAAAAAAATTCTGGACATTTTATAAGCAGGTCAGGGTGCATGAGAATGGGCTGTCTGAGGAGCATATGAATCTTTAGCACTGGACATCTTCAAGAACGAGTTTGACAGGAACAACACAGATAAAGTTCGTCCTGCCTTGGGCAGTGGATGTACTGGCCGACCTTTAGAGGTCCTTTCCAATGCTATGACTTAGAGAAATCAAATGACTTCTCTCAGTGGTTCCTCCTGGGAGTTTAGGACAGACCTTACCGCTCAATTTCCTTGCAGGAGATTGTAAGTCATAGGTCTTCCTTTCACTCTGCAGACACACTAAGACTGCAGCATGCAATTCACACAGTGCCTTTAACATCACTACTGCTGAGAAACCTCAGTCACCACCCTAACGCCATTCCTAATAACAATTCACCTCTTCTTTGTTCTCCTCAGTAATGTCACACTTCATAATCATGTCACAACCATTCTATTCTAATTTATCACCAGAGAAGGAGGAGTTTAGCTGCAAGAAGCATTTAGTTGTAACATTACCAAAAAAATAAGCAAATAGAACCAAGGAGCTGATTAGAGAGGAGAGACAGATATCTGCCTCTCCTCATGTGGTCCTTCTAACACCCTTTGCTCTGGTCTTGGCAAATGTAATTCTTCTCTAATAATATTCCCCACAAAATTGTGACAATATACTTTTCCCCACCACTTTGTTTCTCTTAACTGTGTCCACTTTTCAATCACTTTCTCTTCAGTACTCCATCAGATATAAACCTCTTCACCTGTCTTTCCATGTTCTTGAGGGTCTATTCTCTGCTTAGCAATTTACTTTTCACCAGAGAGATTTCATTTCTCCCTCCAACTCACCCATTATCTTCCGCTGCCCACACATTGTATTTCCAGACAAGTACCTTCATCTCCATTCTAATGGAAGCCAGAAGCCACTGAGGTCCTGTCTCTATCTCCACATATAAACAAAGACGGCTTTTTTTCCAGAAACTACAGGGAACATGAGACCATTTGGAAGCCATGAACTTCTGAGACATTTGTCAAATCACAGTGTTTGAACATGACCCAGGCAACGAGAGCAGCAGCACAAACCCAACCTGTGCAGCATCTTCTTGGCATTGTGACTTCCATGAAGGCAATGATGATCAAAATAACCTTTTTCATACAACAAGCTCAGAAGTGCTTGAATCAGAGTGTCTTGAAATAGAAAGTGCCACTTCAAATAAAGCAGTGAATCAGAAACCTCAGTAGGTAGTAAAACTACCTTAAACGCTACAACAATTTATAGAGAAGAATCAATTAGTGGATGTGGGTAGGAAGGGGATGAATCTTTTGGAGAAGAGCTAACTTTCTTTAGCATTTACCCACAGAAAGCTAGTGAGACACGTACAAAGAATCAAATTCTACTCTCTTTAAAGTATGCCAATCCATTGCAACTAACAGGATCTCTATATTTACAGGAGTGAAAGAGAATCAGATTTAGCTAATACAGAAGTGTGTATGCATAGTAATGCAGTAAGAGACTCTAATAAATGAATAGACATCAGTAAGAACTACATAAGAATATGTTTAAAAGAATATTTAAGACCAAGTTTAAAACATCACGTTCTTATATCAGCAAGTTCGTCAAATGAAAAAGAATAGAGTACAGACTGTACCAGGTAGAAGATGTTTTAGTAGCTGAAACATTGGATTAGTATGTGTGCTCTCTGGCAGATTATCTCTACATCTACTTAATTCCCTAGTGTATTTGCATATGCTGGAAAGTTTTAGCAGACCACTCCAGATTTGGGCAAGTAAATTGGCAATGTGGACTGAATTTAACCTTGCTGTAAGTGTAATAAAGTCTCCAAAATGCTGTGAGTTTACAGTAGGGCTGAATATGGTCCTATGTTGGAACAGATACTTTTAATATTCCTTTTTATATACAGCTCCTGTTTCCCATGAACATGTAACAAGCAATAAAAATTATGTCTAAGAGGTATAAAAACTTCACATTTTGCATTTTTTTAAAGCAAAGTAAGCAAAAATTAATAAAAAAATGCCTTGAGGCTAGTCAATAGTAAGAAGGAATGCAATTATGCCAAAATATAAAATCCTTATGTTTACAATACAAATTTTGTTGTACGACACAGATGCCTATAACAGCAGCAGATTGACTTTCATGTTTCTGTAAAATCTCCTTTGATGTTAAAAAATTTTTGGTTATCCCACTAAGGTCACTACTTTTCTAGTTCTGTATCAATTTTTTAATGGAGAAAGTCGTATTATAAAATCATGGAAAAGTCTGACTTCTACTACTCAAAGGCAGATCAAATATTTCTCTCCTCTCCCAGCTCACCCTGAGATAGATCGTTCTTTAAGTAGTTTGCTGTGCTTTACTGTTAAAATCTACTTCTAACGGTAACATCGTGGACAGAAATTCATTTTTTTTTTCCCTGAATTTCCACAGTGAGGTGGGAGCCTCAATACAGCAGAATGCTTGCCTCATATGCATGCTCAGAGCAGCTCCCCCCTTATTTTCCCTATTATTTGTCAGCTTTTTGTTATTAAGTTACTCCATATATAGAATCATAGAATCAAAGAATGGTTTGGGTGGGAAGGGACCTTTAAAGATCATCTGATTCCAACCCCCCTGCCACGGGCAGGGACATCTTTCATTAGATCAGGTTCCTCAAACTCCTATCCATCCTGGTCTTGAACATTTCCAATGATGGAGCATTCAGAACTTCTCTGGCAATGTGTTCTAACATCTCATCCCTCTCATGGTAAACAATTTCTTCCTTTCATCTAATCTGAATCTACTCTCTTTCAGTTTAAAAACACTACTCCTTGTCCTAACACTACAGGCCCTTGTAAAAAGCCTCTCTCCGTCTTTCTTATAATCCCTCCTTAAGTATTGAAAGGCTTCAATAAGGTCACCCTGGAGCCTTCTTTTTTTCAGGCTGAACAACCCCAACTCTTTCAGCCTTTCTTTATAGGAGAGATGTTCCAGCCCTCTGATCCACTTAGTAGTCCCCTGCTGGACCAGCTCCAACAGGTCCATGTGTTCTTGTGCTGAGGGTTCCAGAGCTGGACGCAGTATTCCGGGTGAGACCCCACCATATATATGTGTAGTGTAAGGTGCATCCTTTCTAACTTATTTGAAAACAGAAATTTGAAAATTGCATCTTTTCTGCAGATCAGATCTTCCCTGCTCGGACAGCTCTCTGTTACGCTTTTCAAAGATACACGTTGTAAAACCATTTTCATGAACAGCCACTGCCAAGCCATCCCAAGGCTTGGGATACAACCAAGTGGAGGTGACTGCAAAGTGCCAGAGACAGTGCACTTTTGCTGCTCTAATTCATTCTGATGAGCTAATCCAGCAGAAGATAACCCCCATGTCCATGACAGAGGGGGTACTGAGCCAATTTCATCCATCCTGTTGCTCCCACCAACCTCCCCCAGCAACTATTTTAGCTGGTCACTAAACTACCAGACGTATTTTAGCTTTTTGAGCACTGCCAAAAAGTTTATAACTTCCACAAAACCAAACAGATGTCCCATCCGCAAAGCTCAAGCCTCCGTCTCCTTCCAAAAGTACAATCCTGTTGCCCTGAGCAAGGCTCTGCTGCAGGTAGGCTGGGGAGGGCTGCAGGGCTGGGAACTGCCTCTGCAAAGATACAAGCAGATTGCATGAAAAGCATTTTCTCTTCTTTCCTCTGTGGTCCCCTGCTACTAACACTGTTTTTTTGAACATGTCCATCCCACAGAGGACCCCATCTAAACAAACCACCCTGCAATTAAAAAAAATACAAAAAGAAGAAGGATTAAACAATCTAAATGCAGGGCAAAATCTAATCTTTATTTTTAGTCCAATTTCCAAAGTGATCTTGAACGTGTTATTTTTACCCCAGCAGTCTAGATTTTGTTTAGCATTGTATTGATTGGGCAGTATTTGATGAAAGGTACTTGTGGGCTGTGGGTTTCTCTTACATCTTTGTCATTGGCTCATCTTTCGCTAAAAAGTTTGGAGCATTCTCATCATCTTTTATTCCCAGAAAGCCATAAAAAGCTTCTCTTCCTCCACCAGAAAAGAGTTATCACTCTGATGTAGATAAACCATTGGCAATACAGTTTTTGACGGTGTAAACCAAGGCAAAAATACATTTGACATATACAGGCAGGAGTAACTCTATATATTCATTTAAGTAATTGCAACCTGTCGCTCAGGAGTTGATTTCCTGTTGTTTAAATTCACTGATGAATATTCTTTATTGGACAGCATATATTAATTTTCTATACATCTGCAGTAAGATATTCCGCAAAATCCAGGTTGCCCTTAAGAAAGATCAATACATCCAAAATGAAGAAAGGTAAGTCCTTCTCAAAGGAAATTATTTTTCACCAGTGCAGCGGATACAGCAGCTTATACACCAGCAATGTATTGTAGAACCTGACTTATAAATGTATACTTAGGTAATACGTACCCCAGGTTTTAGATGCATCTTTCTTTGTCGCTGACCACGTATCCTAGACCCAGATCCAGAGTTCAACAAAATAGCCAACCAGTCCAGGTTCCAGAACATTCAAAGAACTGGAGAAAAATATTCAAAGTATACAGCTTTCAGAGGTATGAAAGTATAAGGAAACACCCAACAGAAAGGGAACACTCAACAGAAACCAAAATTTTTGGGCCAACAATGAGCTGTCATGAAGACCATCTCTCAAAAGGGTCATTTCTGAGCTGTTATGTGAGGTGTGGGGCTTGGAAAACACAGATACATAAGTAAAAACACCAGCAGCTTGGGGCTGGACGTTGCAGCAACGTCTATTATAGTTGGACTCGATGATCTTAAGGGTCTTTTCCAACCTAAATGATTCTGTGAATCATTCTGCCCTATGGCAGAAGACAGCGAGAGGTTGAGCTGGCAGAGGGGGAACATGGATTCTTGGCACTCCTGGGATGGATTTGCTACCCCACCCTCACAGAGATGCCAGGCTCGGGCCAGGCTCTTGCTGCCATGTGAAGGGGACAGAGAAAGGTCACAGCTGGAAATGGAAGGAGAGTGCCAGGGAGGCCAATGTGCAGCTCATGATGGAGGTGGACAACACTTCTTCCCCACAATGGTATTTGCCACCATGCATAATCCCACCCCTTCAGAAGCTACCACAAGCCTGGCTGCCCACAGCACTGGTGTGTGTGAAAGTACATGGACCGTGACCACCTTCCCATACCGATACGTACCGCGGTATCCTTTGTCGAGAAAATCCATAAACAACACCCAGCTAATGCAGTGATACGCCAAGGAAAGTGTCTTTAGCTCATCAAACTGGAGAGCTGACTGGGCAAGAAGTAAAGAAGCTTCAGAGGGAGAGCATGGAAAACAGTCCCACTGTGAATACTGCTGGCATGAGCGTGTGCCACTGATTAGCTCATGGCAGTTGCTCGTCACCTACAGATGAAAGATGAACGCGCTTTCAAGCTCACAGAAGACTGCTTATTCCAAATGACACAACGAATGATGACGGGTTTTTTTAGAAGGGGAGAAGAAATTAAAATATACAGAGTTATGAAGTGAAGATGAAAATACTCATTGTGTCAAATAATTAAAGAGCCTGGAACCACATCAAGAATAAAAAGGGAATTCAAGCAGGAAAAATTTATACTCAGAATAGTAAACAAAGGCCGTGATTCTCATTTCAGATATGCGGTCACCTAGCATCAGGAAACGTGGGGGGAAAAAAATATCAGCTTTTACACATTTGGCCACTGAATGGTACAAACTTCAGAGTAATGTGATTTGAGTTGTAGCTAAACCAAGACAGTGAGACTAGAAAACACTTAAGGCAATGGGTTAAGGCATAGTCCTTTGAACACAAATGAGTTCAGTCCAAATCTTATAGAGAACAAGTAAAAATTAATTAACTTACACTTTGTTGGACAAACTCACCATCTAATTTAATGTACAGGGCTATAATTACCAGCTTCTGCTCTGGAGAAGATCAGTGGAAGGGCTGACAGGCTTGTGTGAGACATTTTCCACTTATTTAACTGTTGTTATCCGAGCACGTTGCAATCTGTCTGTAATGGACTTCTCTGCCCTCGCAACATTCCTGTGCAGCAGGAAAAAGTTCTTGCCTCAGTTTTCCAGCTGGGACCTGAGGGTTGAGGTCTAGCCCACTGATGGAGTGTGGCATTGTGGGGTTGACTGTCACCATAAGGTGTCTGCGAGGGTGAAGCTCAGAGTCATGCCAGCTGGAGTACTCATTCAGGAAGTCCAATCCCCCCCCGATGGTGCGAGGTTTCAAACTCACACCCCACTGCTCTGGGCAGCGTGAGAGGGGAGCCCTGTGCCCAGGTCCCTGCTCCCAAGCTTCCCAAACCCAAAGGCAGGTGTTCCCAGCAGCCCACGACACAGATCTTCTCACTCTGGCTTGCCATCAGGAGAGGTTGGAAGAGAGCTCCTTTTCTTCCTGGACCCTCACATCACAGAACAATGTGCATAATTAATTATGAAATTAAAAGGCAATCATAGTGGCTGTCCATAAATTAGCAGTCTTCCCTTAATTCTGGCTTTCCCTAGCCTCTCTGTGCCTGATTTTGTAATCCTAGTGATGGTTTCAAAGAGGTTTTATGGATTTAACATGAATATACGTTGTTATCCTCATGCCACTTATGGCTTATACAGCCACAAAGGACCATTGTTATTACCTAGTCTGAGTCCAACCACCTGCCATAACACAGGACAGAGAATGCCATCCAACAGTTTCTATATGCATGCCCTAACTTTTAACTAGGACTCTCCTTTCAGAAAGCCATGTCATTGACAGTTTAAACTTTTTGCACCTCTCCCAGGAATTTAGGCTGGTTTTGAAGCCTGTGTTTCTCAGACTGTGCTATAAGCAGCCTTTTAGGCCCACGAGTACTTTTCCTGCCTGGGAGATTTGGCAGAAACTGGTTTTAAATGCGGTGTTGCAGGACGCAGGCAGCTCACTCACTAGCTTGAAAATGCGTTCATCTTAACCACTTTGCAGAGGAAAACAATATGATCGGCTTGTTAAAAAAAGGCAGCTGCAAAATGAACAATACGGGGAAAGCTTCTTGAAAAGATGCTCCTAATATGACTCAGAAAGCAAACACTCGGATGCTCAGTCATAGCTCTGGCATCTTGCGCTTCTGTATTTAAAATATGATCTCTCTTTACAGTTTTACCTGTGCTATTGGTCTCTAGCTAAAATTACATACAGTCGACTCTATCTTAAAATCATGGTGTATGAACCAAAAAGCCAAGTACTTGAAAGCGGGTCTGTGTCTGAACATGTTGTCCGCTCTGTCCCGTCCCTTCATCCGCTGCTGTAAACTGATACAGAAAAGCAACTCGGAGATTGAGGAGCTAAGTACCATTTCAAACAGTGACATCTGAGAACAGAGAGAGAAAACATAGGTTCTAAGTTGCCTGAGGGGTCTTGGCTGTTCTTTGCTTTTCATCTTTGGAAACAGCACGGTGGCAAGCACATCGCCACGTTCCTTCCTCTCTATTTACAACAAATAGACTCCACTATCCGCTTTTCCCGCCCCCGTCTTTCCTCCAGAGCCTGATTCCACAGAGGTCTGATCATGATTTGCTTTGCACGGAGCAAAACAAGAGCTCAGATTGTTAGTCTAATTTCAAAAAAGCTAGTCAAGGATGGGGGATTTAATTTTTAATTGCATGAAGTGTATTTATAATTAAAACCAATGCAGCTGATGTGTCTGCTTTTCAAGTGCCGATTCCAGAGTATTAGCACATACTGTGTTCAAAAAGTGCCAGAAGTAGAAGGCACATCAAGACAAACCAATGCAACTGTCTAGGAACGACACAGGATGTTAGAGGATGTTTCCAGAAGAAACTCAGGGATTTAGCAGCATAAATCCTATTGCAACTGAGGTGCATGTTCCTAAAACACTCAAGTCAATTCGTAAATCTCCTATTTATAGATTTATGGTCAAAGTAAAGTTTGTTTTCTGCACCTTTTTTAATCTTTTCTGCTCAGAGCAGTACCACAAATAAATATTTAGTGTGCCAGTATGTTCCTAAATTATTCATGCTTTAAACTCATAAATGGGAAAGACAATCTTCCTGACTTTACATGCTCTCCTGAAGAAATGCGTTATTCATTGGTGATTTATTTTCATATGCATCTTATTTGTCTGTCAGTGCAAAGCAGAGTTGGAACATAGGGGGAAAACTGACAAAACATTTTAGCGGTATTTAATTTCACCCTACTTCTTTTCATTATTCACCAAAAAAAGCTGTCAGCTAGACTTACATGAAAATACTTTAGGTGGTTTTAATGCTCACAAAATTGAGAGGCTTGATTAAACTGGAGCAAAGCACCACCATTTTTTCCTCACTAGGGCCATGGTGCAAAGGACTAAGAGCCCCGTGGGGAGGTGCACTTCTGGGCTGGATGCTGTCCACACATCAAATGAAGGAGTTGAGCCTGTCCAGCAGAGCTTGCACATCACTTAAGGTGGGAGACAGGGAAACGGGGACTCAAGGGACAGTCCCTTGTGAGGGATGTGAAATTAAATGCGTGTGTCAAATATATAGTGACCTTTCCATGATGGGCTCCGGAGGTCTGATGGGAGCTGCAGTCTGCATGCCATGGAAATTAAATGGGATCAATGAGCATGAAAGTGATGGTTGATCCCACGCGAGAAGGGCACTGTGATGTTACGTCGAAATTATTCCATTACCAATTAAGTTCTGTTTACAAGTAAAGGGTTCTTGTTTATTCGCCTTTAGCAAATTACTCCTATAATCCAGCTTGAATAAGGAAGGCAAATTGGGACCATCATCTCAAAAGCATTAGCAAAATATTCAATCTGTTAATGCTGTCAACAGGATGAGAAATGCCAAGAGTCAAACTGAGTTATTTCTAGCAAAAGAAGTGAACGAGAGGTAGTGAAAGGTGTCTAGCTATTAACAGAAAGAAGAAGAAAAGAGGCAGCCATTATGGACTGGCGAATAAAGCCCTAGACAAAACATGAAACGAGCATTGTGTTTCTTGTTTTAATAAGGAGGAAGATGCAGGATTGCCTGTAAAACCCAGGCGATCAGGAGAATGGAGCACATGTAGAAGAGTACAATCATATCCAGGTAAAAGCCAAGTCCAGAGATCTCAGTCAACTCAAGGGACTGAAAAATATCCAACACAGAATGTTGGAAAAACCAACACATAAAATCGAGCCACAATAGCAGGAACTATGAAAAGCTTGTTGGATATGGAATAGTCCCACATGACTGGAAAATAGCATGGCTGGGGGAGGATGGAATTCAGCATGAAAATAGTCACTGTGAGCCAGGGACTTTTCAGATGAGACGGTACAGCGGGACAGGTATTTTTCCACAGGAATCAGCAAATCCCTGTCTTTAATACTTCACTGCCCAGCTCCAGTCCCCCATGATCTAGAACAACAAGCAAGGTTTGGAAGAGGCGCTTGAGATTTGCTGTGCAATTCTGAGACAATGTCTGATCTCCTCTCAGCCTAAAGCCATTTATCTTATGTTTAACTTGCTTGGCTTAACAAGGGAAGAGAGATGATGATTCTGTACAATGTGAGATGAAGGGCTGAGTATAAACCATAGAGGGGGGACTATTAAAAGACGTTCTGGAACAGGGACTTAGCTGTCTGCTCATTTGGGCTGACAGTTGTATGGCAGTTTCCATTAGAAGAGTGAGGATTTTAAATGTCCCACTAGTAAAAAGTAATGGAGGAGAGGCAATCTAGATGATTTCAAGACAGACTTTGGCCAGATTATGAACAGGATTTACAATGTCACTAATGGTGAAAGGTGGACTTGATGACCCAGAGCAGAACCAGGCACTCCTTTCTCCCTTATTCATGTCCAAACTTACCAACTGCCTTGGTCGCCCTTCAGGAATAACATAGTCATCCGGATACCTTTGAAAGGTATATGGTCCCTGGGAAGGTTCCCAGCCGAGCCCTCCTTAAGCTCTAGGCTGCACTGCCTCCACGAGGTTGCAGGCACAGGAAGCAGTGGTGGGAGTAGACTGGATGGATAAGCTCAAGTTTATATGATAGATGTCCGCACCCAGTTGTATTCTTGAGAGTTGTAGGCAGACAAACTCCTGTATTGTCATACGATGAGGGTGGGGAGACACTAGAACAGGTCGCCCAGAGAAGCTGTAATTGCCCCATGATCGGAAGAGTTTAAAGACAGATTGGATGAGGCTTTAAGGAAGCTGATCTAGTGAAAGATATCCCTGCCCATGGCAGTGGGGTTGGAATAGATGATCTTCAAAGGCTCCTTTCAACCCAAACAACCCAAACCATTTTATGATTCTATGAATGTCATAACTCTGGTAACAAGAGGTTCTGGTGTACTGTTACACCATCAAAACTGCATGATTTATTAGGGGTGGTTAGAATAGAACCTTTGGTGGTTTTTTTATGCAGGTATTAGACACAGCTTTGCAGTATGACAGAATCCAGAGCAGGATCCCTTTGAAAATCAGAAAGCCTGATGAAGCCTGATGCCTTGTTTATGCTCTTCTAGTGTATACATTATGTAAGAAAATTTCTTTTCATATTATGGCTTTTTAGGACAAATCTCTTTCCCTGTGACATCTTTATCTATGTCACACAAACTGAAATTTTTTGATGCAGGGCGGCTGGTTATTCCAGAGCTGAGTGTAGAAATAAAACACACAGTTGCATTGGTTTTTTTTGAATTAAGAAGTTTCTAGAAATCCTTTGTGTCATCCTTGTAAAATAACACCCCATACCTACCAGACAGGAGCATGAGCTCCAAGAACTTCATTCTCAAAACTTCCTAAAATGCCGCCCGCCAAGTGGCCCCACAGGCCCTGAGCCACTGATGGTCAAGGTAGTACCAGAACTAGAAGTGGTGTAGGTGTGTTAGCATCTGAGTTAGTATGTCCTGTGGAAATGCAAGATAGGTCAGCTGGACTGCAGCCTGAGCAGCTTTAAGGCTGCCAGGCCACAGCTGGCATTTTCTCACAGTGCTGTCGCTGCTGGCCCTTGTTTTTTCTGTACTATATTCTATCCCACTGTTTGACATGCCATAATTTAAGATATTGAGGCACAAAACTGACAGCGAAATCACTCTTCCAGTTTTGAAAATGTCCCTGGAATGAAGTACCTGTGTTTCAGGTTGCAAATTCTTGGGGACCAAGACTGTCATTCAGTGTTTGCTTGTATGCAGTTTGTTCAGCACATGCCCATGAGGCTCAGACCGAGTGGTCCCCCAGTTATGGCTTGTGGGGCTCTAGAAGTCCTTGACACAGCTGGTCGGCACATCCCTGCTGCCTTTGCAAATCTTTCACCAGGGGTACAAATCAGTGAGGTGCAGTCGGGGCTGCATGAACTTCCTGGGGTCCAGAAGTTGGAGAAACTTTTCTGCAAACGCTGCCAAATAAACGAGAAGAGATCTTATCTTGAGATGCTCAGACAGAGGGATTTCATTCAGATTATCTTACAATATTAGCTTCAGAGATAAACCCCTTGTTCTATAGATCGTGACCCAGGAACTGTATTCACAGTTAGAGACAGTTAGAGACAGTGCTTTGCAATACCTTTAACAGTTCAGGGGGCATCTGAGGTCCCAATTCTGTCAGTGTCCTTTGCAATGCTCACTCAAAAAGCATTCACTGGTAATAAAAAACCAAAAAAGTTATATAAATAGATCCCACCGAGAACACAAGACCCCTGAAAACTCATAATCCGCACTGAAGACCTCAGAAGACCCTGGCACTGAAAACTGTAACCTTTAGAAGCTGAATGGAGGGATCACCTGGGAAGGTAATTGCCACCACAGATGTTGCCCTGGGGCACTCCAGTTTATTTTCAATATAAACCGCCTTTCCCAGGTGTGCAGAAAATGATTGTAATTTAGGATTAAGGAGGGTGAAATGAGCCCGCCTTTGATGGAGATGGATTAGAAATATCCATTCTAGCCAGCAGTAAATGCTTTTCCTACCAGTTGACTCTGGATTAAAGTTTAAAATGCAGGTCTCAGGCAGCAAAGGAGATATGTAAAAACAAAATGGGGTTAATAGATCATACCTTTAAGTTTTATCCGGAGATCAAGAATTGAGACAGACCACCAGGTCTGGAAGAAGTAGAAAAAAGGTTTTTTAGTATATGTGGATTTTACTTGAAAGCTTATATTGGTAATAGTGAAAAATACAGGGAAAACAACAGTCTTACATAAATTTTATGATACTTCATATTCTGAAAGAAGGATTGGCCCAGTGGGACAGGGGTACTGAAGGAAAACTATCTTGTATTTTTCTTGGATGCAAGGAAACAATGGCCATTGGGATATGATATCTGATGACTTATGGAGATAAAAGTTACGTCAGATTTAAAAAAGGAAACCCTAAAGGTGCAAAGGACTGTCATCCGCAGCTCTGAATGCTTCAAATGAGAACATATGTAACCACTCACAGAAACAGAGCTGACAAGTGTCAACCATCTTCCAGCCTCTACCTGCTTTTTACCATTCCTCCTCCTTGTACACCCCCTTCCTTGGGGAACTTGAAGGAGTTTTCTCCATGAAACCAGTGGTTAGAGCCAGCACAAAACCAGGCCGACTGTGCAGCATCTGCAGCTTTCAAAGGGAACAAAAAAATTCTACCTGTCTCTAGAAGCGCAAAACAGAGCAGATAAAAATAACACTGAAGTTAAATATGGAAATGGCAGGAGATTTTGCTGACTTAAAAGGGAATATTTAAGAATATTTTTGGCACAGTAAAGGGATGCAGAATTTTAGAAAGATGATTTGGGGAAAACTGGAAAGAATGTGAAATTTTATGGTTACCCTTCTTCCTAAAAACTGCACATGGGCTTCCAGTAACCAATAGAGCCCTGCAAACACGACATGCCCTGTGCTCGGGCATGGCTCCAGCAGAGCTGCCTGCCCTGACCCTGCCTGTCTGACTCAAGCACTCGAAGAGTCCCCTGAACCCAGCTCAACCCTGATTGCAGCTGGGACGGTACATGCTGTGTGTGGCATTACTAACAGTAAAATATATTCTAAAAATGCTGTTTGAAGGCTACTCTGTCTGCTTCTAGAGATAAGTCAGGTTTTGGCTGCTAACAGACCTCCAAGGCAACTAACTGTAGTCAGAGTGTTCCTGGGAAACTCTATTTCCAGCAGAGATATGGCTCTGCCTCAGGTTTTTAATGGTCTAAGATATACAAGGATGACTCGGGGCAGGCACTCTGCCGAGAAGCCCACATTGCCATGCTAGCTCCCAGGCGGTCAATTTGAGCCTGTATTTGGGAAAAGTCTACTAAAACGATGTGTTCCTACTGTCCTGAGACCCTTCTGCATTTAGAAAAACCCCAACGATCCCAAGCTCTTCGTCTGTGCGGATGCGCAGCTGTACAGAAACACAACCCGTGAAATACTGCTCCACCCCAGTGAAAAACTCTGTGGTCCCCGTGGGAACCAGGAGTAACAAAACCACTAACCATGTCGGTCTTTCTGGCATTGGCCTCTCCTTTGGGAATCACCACACATTCTGTGCACATCTGTTAATTATACATAATGCTTTTAAAACTTAAAAAGCGTTGGGCACTGTTTGCTGTTTTAAATGGATTAGCTGAGTCAAGAAAGTGCTAAATGAGTTTCCTGTATCATACAGCGGTGTGGGGATGGTTTCCTGAATAAAACCTGATAATCCTGACTCCCAGACTTTTGCCACAGCCAATGGATCGTTTCTGTGGTTTGCTAGAATGTTGTATACAGTCCTGCAGAGGGGACAACTGAGCACGTACATGATCAACGCATATAAATAGGAGGAAAACAGCACCAGAACCAAGGAGTTTAAAAATTTTGCAGTCATCCCATTGCTTTCAGCTCATTCTCATTGTCCAACAGGGCTTTCCTTAAGGAGCCTATTGGAGATAGTACTGCCTTCATCCCTTGCCAACAAGATCACAGAGCGATGTGAGCACAAGTCAGCTACAACTGTAAAATAGCGTTGGTGTGTTAACTCACTTCTTTATTGAGCATTTATACCACAGCCAGCTGTCAGCCCAGAGTTAATACTTCATGATTTGTCCGTAAGCAGTCCGGTCACGTCTCCAGTAGAGTATTTCCCTATTAAACCCAAAAGCAAAATGAAAAGTTGAGTACAGAGGGGGAAAAGTGGTTTTCCTGTCTGCAGGAAGCCAAACACTTGTGCTCCTGAAGTAGACAACAATTCAAAAAGCTGCACAGTCATCAGGAAAAACATGCATATGTTCTTCAGATAAATACAAGTGTTAGAACATTTTAGGGGAGGAGCAGAATTGCCCCAGGCTCCCTGGCTTTGCAATCTGTCAAGGAAAATCTTTATCAATAATTTATTAAGAGAGGAATAGTTAGCAAGACAGTACCTCCTGCACGCATCGCACACTTAGTGGGAATAAGTGCACTGCAGCGAGAGGACCCAGGCTGTGTGCATGGCTGCTCGCAGGAGGAGTGATCAAAGGCTGTGGCATTTCCCTGGCTGAAGTGAAAGAAGAGCTTTGGAAGAGTGTGCTGTGGGTCAGGTGGGGAGGGTTTCACACTGCTCTGCATGAGCTACGCTGGGCAGGAGAGATCCTTTCACTGCTGTCCCTTATCACCAGCCCACAGTTTGGAGAACAGGGTGAAGCCTTGGAGGAGGTTTCTGCACCACCACTTTTCCTGAAAATGTGGACAAACAGATCAGAGTGGCCATGTTTTGTTTCATGATTTGTAAGCAGGGGCTGGGCAAGCTTTGGTCCCTAATTTTGGGGCACATCATTGACGTTAAACTCTTCACTGCTCCATACAGCAGCTCTGTGAAGGGCAGCATCGCCCTGTCCCTCTTAGAGGACAAAGGAGCCCCAAGCCTTTGCAGTTGCAGATTCAAGGGAGTCACTTGTATCCCTGTGTTAAAGCCTGGAGCCTTATCTCTGCTGCAAGGACATCAACACTTGTGCGAAGTCAGCAAAGAGTTTCTTCCATTCCCCTCAGCAGTTGTCATGGGGCCTGGCGTTTTGCCTGTGCTTTGAGTTAAAGGAATGAAAAAAAAATGTCATTTTTTTCAGTCTCTGACAATGATGAATTGGCATTTTGGTGGAGGGTTGATGTCCTGCTCTCCCGCAGACTTCCTATGTGCCCTTGGCACACTCCCCATGCCATCGGGGAGCTGCTCCAGCCAAAAGATACTGTGTGTGAATACCTGCTGGCTAAAGGGAAAGGGAAAGGGAAAGGGAAAGGGAAAGGGAAAGGGAAAGGGAAAGGGAAAGGGAAAGGGAAAGGGAAAGGGAAGGCAAGATTTTATCTGGGGAAAAAAAACCCAAAGAGTCAAAAGTACCATGTTCCCCTACCCCTGCAGAGATCAGCCCTGGTGGGGGCACATAACAGCTGCATGAGGGCAGGAAGGTGCCAGTGGCTCCCAAGTTCTTGCTTGGCGCCACACACAGAGTTTTGTGCTCAACACCGTGAAGTGGCACCACAAAAAAAAAAAATTATCAATCAGCTTAAAAGGCTGTTATCTTTCCTACAACCTGCTATCCAAGTAATCACTACCAGCCAGCAGGACTCCTCACCATGGGAAGTGATTTTAATGCTTTGATGTAGGAAGGGCAGTGAAGATGTTAATGCTGTAGATAGGAGACATGAGAATTTGGAGAAGCTGGAGTGGGCTGGCATGGACAAAAAGCGGAATTCAGACTAGTAATGTGGGGTCCTAAATAGACCCCCACGGGAGGGAAGGAGGAATTTCACAAAAGGCTGAAATAGAGTCAGTGCTGGGGGACAGGGAAGGGCAGAGGATCGGATTTCAGGAAAGAAATACAGAAACAGCAAGAAGACAGCAAGGGCTGCAAGCACTCAAGGGCAGCAGCAGCTGGTTTGGACCAGATCAGATCTATCAGTTCAGGAAGACTCTGAAATTGGATCAGGTCATACACAGCCATCCCCTTCTTCCAAGCATGAAATGGAAATTCTGCATTTGCATTGCCATGAAATTTGCATTCAGCTTTGTCTGCTTAGGAGGATAGGTGCTTGTTACTAAGCTTCAAATGTCATACCCCTTTGGAGATAAACACTGAATAACTCTGTGGGAACTGCAGCTCACGGCTTCCCTCTTCTGTAGCAGAATCAAAGGAGTACCTGACCTGAGTAGGTGTTAAGACTGTCATTGTATGTGTCCTTTTCAACAGGAATGTAAAATGTTCGGTGTTTCCTAGGATCTGGTCTGAAACCCAGCTTTGAGCAGAGATCCAAAAGACTGCAGAAATGTTGTTTGATAGTGACCCAGAGGAGTTTACATCCCAGGGAGGAAAGGAAATGCCACAGGAAGGAGGCAGCTCTATGTTTCCATCTTCATTTTCCTGAATGCAGAGAGATGTGTTATGGTAATAAATTAGCATGTTATTAATTTAGGAATTTATTTTTAAAAACATTGCCTATCTGATGAAAGGAACAAGCATCTCCTAGTTGAGATGGAGATCTCTGTGACCTTCTATTCAGACTCTAGCAGTGGGTTGGGTTACTATAAAGATGCTCTAAGCTCAAGATACAAAATAATTATTTGTTGTCTTTGCTTTGCTTACAGTCCCCAGCAGCTGGGCCAAAAAGGATGCAAAAGACCAGCACAAATCAAATACCTCCACTCAGCACACTAAAGAAGGCCACTGAAGCAAGTAATTTTCAGACATACGGGATGTTGGGAAGGGCGACAATGCTAAGCCCTGGTAACTGACCAGGAGATGCACGTTGTCTGAGCTCTGTGTTGCTGCTACTGAAGATTTTTTGCTTGAACACAGAAAGGGGAAAAATTGATATCGTTGTCAGTAAGATGGTGAGGAAAAGTTGAGTGGCATCCTTTAAGAGTCTGGGTCTCAGTTCATATCCTCCAACAGTTCAGTCATCTTGAAATAAACTGTATCACCAGAATGGCAGCGTAGCTGCAGGTTAACTAGGGCCTTTTGCCTGGACACAGGGTTCAATATGAAATCAGCCTCATCACATTGACCAGCAATAACTATGCTGGCAAAAATTTATTGTCTAGAAGCCTAGATGTCAATAACAGAACTCTTAATTTCAGACTTTATCTTACCTTTCTAGGGTAATGACTGTCAATGGTAAAGGCACTCTGTCTTTTTTCTTTAAACTTTACATTTTTACATTTTAACTGAAATAAGTTCAGATACATGTTTCAAAAGCCCTCTCTAAGTCTCGCAAGGCTTTCGTACAAATGACTGTTGTTTGTACAAACTCTCAGGTCAGCAGGTCAAAACAAGGACAAAATTTATAATTGTTCAATGGCATGATAAGAAATGACTGTTCATCTCCTACAGCTGCAGTCTTCTGTTTCTCAAGTGCTATTGCTCTCTAAGTGCTGTCTCCAGATAAGCACCAAGACACAGTCACATCCTTCCAGAGGTAGGTTGTGGCACTTTAAAAGAATCATTGGAAATAAGGCTCGGCCTATTCGGTCTCTGTACCGTTAATGTCATAGCCCTACAAAATAAAAGCTCTGTGGTTCTTTTTCCAACTATGCCACCATCCAAAGATCCCAATTAAAGACAAAGGTAGCACTAGAGTCTTTACACAGCGCTTGTCAGGAGTCTACGTTTCATCCAGCTAGTCTGGGCTTCAGGATGTTTTTGCCCAGCTGAGCATGCAACCCTGGCCATTAAAAGTTCAGATATGGTGGTGGCCTTCAAAGTGTTTGGATCCTTCAAAGTGTTTGGATCTTTCACAGTGTTTGGATCCATTGCCAAGTTCAGGAAGTCACACTGTGTCCCCAGATACTTGTGCAGCAAATTGAGAGGGAGAGCTCTGGGGAACATGTCTTTGCCGTAGCCTAGCTGAGAACTGGGCATTGAATAATGAAATGGGCAGGAGTAGCAAAAGCCAAGCTCCTGCTTCTGGATGGGGTTCAGACAGATCTGGCAGCTCTTCTCTACATGTCACAAAAGGGACAGTCCTATTTCCATCAGATGATAATCTTTTTAGCCAGGAAAATCTTGAAACATGTCTGTAAATATGCTCTGAGACCCTGTATACAACTAATATAATTCAAAATCATGAACCTGGCTTTGACCATCTTTAGAAGCTCTTTGTGGAGAGGGAAATCTGAAGCCCAGCTGCTGGGGAGGATTTGAATGGTAGCCCACTGATTCCAGCTCACAGGAGGAGCAGTCTCAGTGTCTACTTCTGTAAGTGATATTTATAGGTTTGCTAAAGGCTGAAATAATACAGATATTATTTGCTTATATATACTCCACTACTATGTGGGGACCTGCTAAATTAGATTTTGAATTTTTTTTTTTGTTTCTTTTTTTTTTTACTAAGACAGATGCATCAAGGAGAGCTCTGTTATTAAATTGAGGAAGAAAGTAACCTTTAATTTGCAGGTATTTGTCAAGAGGCTATTTGGAACACTAAATTATCCCTGTAGATCTCTAAATGAAATTGTATTGCCCTTTCATGTTACATTATTCAGATAACTGATACCTTTACTCTGTTGAACTACAAAGATAAATACTGTATCCAAATTAATACATAGTCTAAGCCAAAAGACACCAGGATGACTATGTGACCAGACACAGTCCTGGTGTAAAGAGGTGGAGATCTATTGAATTCTAATCACCAGGGCTGCATTTCTGACCCAGAGAGTCATGAAGATTTAGTGAGTTATGGCAGCAAGTTGTTTGTAAGCCTCGGCTGTTGGATTAAAGGCCAGAGGCTGTCTTAGAATTGATGGAGTGTGAAGTCTCTTAGTAATCATAAATGCAGTGCTTGACCCACAATTTACTTTCTCTACTTTGCACGCCACCTCTTCCCCACAAGAGATGCATAAAACAGAGCATCTCTTACAGCTGCACACCTGCCTTTATGCCTCAATGACATGTTTTGGGCATATCCTTGAAGAGCAGGATGCTCGGGGGTGTACTCCCTGCTGGATGACATGCTTTCAGTGCTGCCGGAGAAAGGTGTGCAGATTACACCAAAAGGTATCACATCCAAGACTCAGTCAGCCAGTGTCCAAACACTGTCAAAACAGCCACAAAAAACCTCAACAGAGGGCAGTGAACAACACTTCATGTGGAGATTAGCTCCCTACGTGCACCCATGACGTTGCCCATTCCCCCTTAATGTAGAGAAGTTCAGGGCGAGAAGGAATCCCCCAGATCATTGCATCTAGCCCCTGCTGTTGCAGGCAGCTAAATTGTGTGCCATCTTCAAAATAGTTTAGTCTTATACCCTGACCCCATCCACAGACTGTTCCAGAGCCTCACTCCTCTGATGGTTAGAAGCTTCTAGCTCAAGATTATCCCTACCTAGTCTGTGCGTGTCTGTTCTTTCACCTGCATTAATCTTGTCTTCTTTGGTGCTGAGCATCCATCCTGTGTATTTGTTGATCCTCGCGTATTTGCTGACAGTAGTCATACATTTGCTCATGCTTCTTTTGCTAGGCTGTAGGAGTTGTACTCTTCTAGTCTCTTTTCATAAAAGACCCTCTCTTGCTCCTATACACTCTACTTTCCTGATCCTGTCAGTTTGTGATTAATCTCACTTGAATGTAGGTGGCCAGAATTTTACATTTACATTTTATATAGAAAAATGTTACAATTCCTGATGCCTGACCAGTGCCTTACACAGTAGTGTCACTACTTACCTACCTCTACCGGCTGTGCTTCTCCCAGTGCAGCCTATCATGGTATTTGCCTTTTCATAGCCATGTTGTGAAGGAAGGTATTTCTCTTTCTGTACCATTTCTCCTTTTTTGTCTATTGCGTGATCTTGCAAGGATTCTTGAGAAAAATTTCCAGTAACTTCTCTGAGCAACTATTAAAGCAGCCTTTTCAGTAATTTCCTTGTTCACTGAACAGTTCTTGCACTCGTGTTCTTGGTTCTTATGTTTTCTGATTTTACTGGCAGTTTTTCATGTGGCAGTATCTCAAATGTTTTTTTTGATTTTTTTTTATACAAGGGAAATTCCATGGATATAATCTCTTTATCAAAGGAAGGTATCAGGCAGCACGGCATGCTCTCCCTTTGATAAACCTGTGTTGTTTTGCAGTCCACTTTCTGCTCATGTCCATGACTTTAGTTGCTCCTTGCCTTCACACTGATTCCAAAACATTTGGTGCAATTACAATCATACTAGTGCTGTTTAGTTGCCTCTACCCTTTTCCCTGCCTCATTTCTCAATGACAGCACTGTATTCTCCAACAGTTGTAGCATAAATTTATAGAATTGCTACTACGAATGCAATTTCACACTCCTGGCTTTTGTTATTGCAGGACAGCGATTCTCCAGTCTCCTCAAGCAGAGCACATTAATTTCTTTGTGTTCACTATTCCTTCACATTTAGCAAAGTTTTTTTTCCATACGTGCATTCTCATTGGCCAGAACACTTTTACTTCCAGGTCCAGCCTCACGGTTTTTTTTGAAAGTTGATGCCATGTAAACAGTTAGGTTTTGACCTATATTTGCTTTATCCTTAAAGCTTATAAAAACCTCCTTCTTGTTCACCCACTAAGCTTGAGATCAAAGGGGAAGTCTAGTGGTCATCACAGCAGAGGCAAGAGAGAAGGGAAGATGGCCAAAAACTGTTAGTAAGGAAGAGCTGCATTTAAATGTAATCCTCCCTTGCTGTGAACTGTCCTGTTTTACGGATGAAGGATGATCTGGCCGTGTAGGATTTCATTACCTTTTCTTTGATATATCAGCACATTCAATGTTACAGCCCTCCCACCTGTCTTCTTTAGTTTATTGTCTGCCATTACTTTACAGTGCTAAGCGCGGTCTAAGCTGAGCTCCTCACAGCAGATACCTGCCATTTTTGGGGGTCCATAAAGTGCTGTGCCTATGAGGCTGTCTGAGTAAACTATAAGAATGCAATAAAGATGACTGGAGTGCGATTATAGTTGCTAACTTGGCTTTGAAAAAGACGACTTAAGTCAAGATCATCCACAAAATAGACAAAGGATAGGCTGCAACTAGGAAAGCTTTGGCTCCTCTGCTAGCCCTGCCTGGGCTCTGTGACCTTGGGTCACTGCTTCACCTCTCCAGGCATCCCTTTCCTCTCCCACCTTTTGTTCACTTGTCTGTTTAGACTGCTGGATCTCTGGGGACAGAAGTGGATTTTTCTTTCATTTCTTTTTGGTTCCTGATGCTTCTCACAACACAAAAAATGTACCAACCCCCTCAGGTTATGTTTCTGTTTTAAGCCTCCACCCCCACTTGAAAGCAGAGCAACTCTCTTCCTGCCCCGAGTGTTGTCACGAGCAGATGCACCACTCGGGAGGGTGAGCTTTCCTCTCTGTGCGCGGTGTGTGTACACACGTGGGAGCAGGGCTGCAAAGGAGCAGCAGAGCTGGCTTCTTCACAAGCCAAAACTGGAACTTTATTTGCAGTAAACCTCAGGGGAGCAAGAGCAACTTTTTCACTCTTTAAAGGGCTGTACCACAAGGCATATCCCTTACTTCTTTCTGCATCATGCCAGAGGATTTGCAGTGGAGTAGTTTTTTCTCATTTCCAAAAGGAATAGGTATTTGTATCTTCTCTCTAAATTACTTACGCCCCTTCTGCCTGATACCAGCTTCCCTTGGCTGCTGCTGCCCTCTCCCATATTGTCTGTCTTTGCCAATGAACACCACAACGTGCTGCACATGCCCCAGATGCAGGGATGGTGCATCAACGCTGCTATTTCTTAGCCCACCCTCTAGCAGCCATTCGTGCCCTGTAAAATGTTAGAAAGTTCTTCACCAAACTATTACTAGAAATAAAGCTCAAATGCATGTTTTTTACCCATACGTGGAAGTGAGCAAAAACTCAGCATGAGAGAAATGAGAGAAATAAGTAATCACTGCACACTGACCTTATTTTTATTTAGTTATATGTAAAAAGCATTGTAGCATCAGCTCAGAAGTTGATATCTGAGGGATTTTTATTTTTTTTTCAGAAGCTTTCATCGTTCTTTGATTGAAGGGGAGTCAAGATGTTTTAACCTGTGCCATCCTGCCAGTGCCTGTGGCCTTAGCTCCCCAATAGCACACCCTCATATCTGAGGCATGTATTAGCTCTCCTGCCTTCTCTCTGCAGAGTAGGACACCTCACCGCACTCTCTACTTTCCTTGGGAGAAAGTCATGAACAAGCATGAAGAGATAGATGATTAAGGAATATAGGAGCAGCTCTACCTGATGGGTTGGCTTAAGTTTAGCTCAGCCAAAGTCCTCAAATGCACTGAACACTGAGAATCTCTACCCACTGCTGAATTGGGTCAAATGAGCTCAGAGCTGGTGATAACGTGACATTTTCACCACTGCTAAAGCACGTTTTCAGATACAGCAGGGTGTGGAGACTGAATTTTCAAAGGCAGAAAGTTTCCCTTCTTCATAGTATTGCTTTTCAATGGATTGCTGAGAACTCACCAGCATTAAACTTCTGGGGCTGATTTCTGCCATAGATGTGTGAGATTTGCTTCTTTAAGAGTCGTTAGCAAGGTTTGAACCCCTGACCTGTGGAGCTGAACACAGATCTACACCTCTCAAACTCAAAGCTGAACTTCACCAGCTGCATTAGACTCTTATCCTCTTAGACAACAGGGATGCATGACGTACACTTTGAAGGCACCTGCAAGTTCTCCTGAAGCCAACTATCTGAGGGCAAAGACTTGGCCTCTCGGTATTTTGTGGATTTCCTTGGTCAGACCAGTCAATTAAAACACGCTGACATTTGCTACAATATTCCCTTTCCAGCTGTCTTTTAGGGTTTTTCAACAGGCTTTGGTGCCCAGCAGGAGCTATAACTGGAGCAAGTCTCTGACATTTTAAATTCAAGCAGCCGTGACACTTGCCAGAGCAACCCTTCTGAAGTCAGTCAAATAACGCTCCCCTCATCCACCCGTCCAAGCAGGTCTGACTTGAGTGAATGTTTGTGCTGACAGAATAAGTTTTCTTTGGTAAATTTTTGATTTCTGTAGTATTTATTGATGAAGGTTGTACTGAGGATGAACCCAGCATAAAATCTTTCCCATATTCATAGGCCAAAAGACAGAGACAAAATAATTAAAAAATAAAGAGAAAGAGAGAGAGACAAGCTTTGTGACTTAGATCAAGTCCAGTAGGAATATGATGGAGGACAAAGACGTTTTGAGGTCTGAATGTATGAGAGTGGGATATAGAGTACCACTGGAACACTGCTGGTTTCTATCAGGTCACCAGCACCCACTGGTAATTTCTTCAGTTCAGGCTTCCAGAAGCATTAAAGTGCTGAACTTGGCGGGTGGAGTGGAAGGAGGAAGAGAAGTGGAAAAAGAAAAACACCACCATGTTCCTGTGCCTGCCTGGCTGGGGTGATGGTCCCAAACAAGGTGGACCCCTGCTGAATGCTCTCGCAACAGTAGAAATTTGCCCATTTAATGGTATACTTCCCTCATGGTCACTGTCATCCTCTTTAGGGCATTTCAGTGCTTAGCTATGTATCAACTTGCTTTTAGCTTCTCTCATAGCTGATCTGGCTTTGCCGCTAAGAGGGTTTGCCTTCTGAATAGACACACAAACGCACAAGCTGTGGAGCTTGTGGGTGGGGTGGGGGATGGGGTGGGCAGGGGAGGGGAGGGGGGACTCTACCTCATCTCCCTTTCCTCCTGATGCGGACAAGCTGGTTATCCTTTTGCCTTGTGACTCTTTTTTGTATAGCTGAGTATTTCACATGAACAGGATGGGTGCTGATACAGGCTAAGCTCACTGGGTCTGCCTCCAGAAGACTTGAAGGGTCTGTCCTCTGCCTCCCTGTGCCGTTGCTCTCTTGAGTCACCAAGTGAGCGCTCAAGACTCATCCCAAGCTTACAAAGTGCTGATTCTCTCCTCACTGTGTCAAAAGAAGCAAAGCAATACTTTTATCCTCTGTACCACAGCAGTGCCATCCCTTCTGGCACAGAGCAGAAAAGTTAGGTGCTGAGCTGAACACAGATAAAAGCAGAGCTAATTGATTGGAAAGTGCTCAGCAAGATATTCCTTGATAACAAATGATGAATCAAGCGTCTTTGCTCTCTTTTTTTTTTTGTATTTTTATTGCACCCAAGACCCTCATTTTTGTTGGAGAGGCTGAGAAACCAAAGTCCCCAGTCAGTAGCTGAGTAGAGAAAGAAGACACAAACCACTCTATTCCAATACCTGCTCATGCACGGTTGTTTACTCAGAGTGGTATCAGACATGGAGAGGAGGTTGAAAGAGCCCCTTCCCTACTCACAAGCAGAGCATCCACAGGACATGCAGGAGGGGAGCTCAACTACTAAGCTATAGACTCTCCCAAGTGTCCTCTGTTAATAAGGAAAAATAAATAAGTAGACACAAACATTTTGATAGGTCTCCAATGCATATGGGTTTGGCACAAAGAACTCCTTGAAGCTTCAACATTTTTCACAAGACAGGAAAATGGATTCACACTCACTTCTGGTGACAACAAACCATTTTCCGCTCTGAGCAGTTTGCCTTCAAAGCTACCTCTTAACATCCATTCTTCATCCAGCTCCTGAAATACGAGCCCTTTCAAATGTGCTTTTGTTGGGTTTCTGATTAGCCCTCAAAGGCTAATTTACCTCATGAGAATCTAGTTGCTTAGGGTGTTTGTAAGTAAGGACCACAGTGCGTTAATGCCCAAATAAAAGGCATTTTATTCAACATGAAATACTGTTCTTATTATTCCTTTTAATCATTTGAGTGGGCCTGATGATAACAGGCAGATATATTCTCAAACACCAAGAAATTATTAATCTTGTTTGTTTATGCAGGGAAAATTGATAGATTCATGTAATATAAAACAAGGGCAAGAAAAAAGTAATTTTACACAAATGTCTTACTAGTTAAATGCTTGCTTCTATTTCACATGATTGAAGAGGAAAAGGAGATCAGCAGAATGGAAAGAGTTTTTCAAAACCAAACATTTCTTCCAACATCCTCTTGTCTGGTTTCTTTCACACACAGGAATTGTTCACAACAGACAGCTTTGTGGCAATTTTAATGACTTTTGTTAAGCCTCTGAAGGAGGGAAGGAAAAGCTCACCCTCAGGGAAAGCTGGCGAGTACAAAAATAACAGAGGGCCAAAGAGATTTCACCCAGTTGAAACGTGTCTTTGTAAGGCCACTGAACTTTTTCAAACAGTAATCTACTGCTTTGAAACAGAGAAATGCACCATCACTGCACGGCCAGGGATGCTGCCACGGGAGCAGGTGCATTGTCACAGTCTGCAGACTCCGGCATAAGGATGATCCTCCCTTTTGGGGCCAGCACTCCTGAAAAAATATTATCATATGCTTTATTAGAACTTGCTCATATGCAGAGGCTGCCGTCCGGAACAATGAGGCCCTTCTTATGCCTTACAAAATACTTGCCAGCCTCGTGTGGATGGCTTAGATGAGCAAAGATGTCTCAGAAGACAACAGATGTCCCCTCAGGATTGGCCATAAATAAGAGCAGCCTTACTGCTGCTGCAGGTTGTGTCTTGTGGATCCATGTGGACGTGGAAGGAATTGGATATTGCCGATTTCCGTCTTTCCCTTAGCCATGTTTGTAGTTACCATGAGGAAAGGGCAGCCAAAATGAGTCATGTTTTCCTGAGGAATTTTCCATCAGGGAAGGCTCTTCAGTGCTCTCAGAAAAGGGCAACACAAAGAAAGGAGAATAGATAAGCTTCAACCATGCGTCAGTTGAACTAGCTGAGGACATCACCAGCCCCACAGTATTGGCTTCACTTTTTTGACTGCCACTTCCTTCTGAGGTTGCATTGCTCTCCTTTGGTAAAATGAGTTCCTACAGTGGGAGTTATGGCAGGGGGGACAGAGAGACCCAAGTTTTGCAGAACATCTCTATTCATCTCACACCTAAGTGCTAAGGCTTGTCTTGCACCAGACTGGCACAAGCCAGAGTGACCCAAGGAGGTTTGGCCAAGACAGTGACACCCTCCTGCCCTATTTGCAGTCTGAAGACACTAAAGGGCCCCAAGCTGGGATTCTCCAGTACCTCCTGCTGTGATTTTCAGCACTCTGAATGGATGTGAAGTACACCCATACTGACCGACGAGTGTGCAAGTGACTGTAAAGTGCTAAAGAGAATCAAGGCACTGCTTTCTCCCCTTCAATCAAATGGTTATGGATCATTCAGACACACAGATACCACCCATCCTTGCCCCTAAGAGACATTTTCAACTGGGTCAGACAAATAAAAACTGTGAATACTCCCAGCACTCACCTGCGTGCTGCCTTCCCTTTGCAGAGCAACTGGGGTCTACACAGAGGGTGGGCACAGGGAGGACAAGTGCTAGACCGCGTAGGACAGTTGCACCAATTCTTGTAAACCCAACGTTTGAAGTGAGAGGAAAACGCTGTGCAGATGATCAGCCCCAAAGTAAGTGGTGTGAACACGGTGAGGCCTCAAGTGGAAAGATTTAAATAGGGATTGAGCCTTGCAGAACGAGGCATGCAAGTCACAGCAACTAGTGGGAGGACCATTTTCATCAGCGAGGGCTGAACTCATGGAAAAGCATAACCCTTAGCTCTCCCTTTGTCTATCATCTGCAGCATGTGATGAGTCTTCATTTTCCAATCTCCCCACAGAATTATTACGCAGTTCAAACATTCATTTGAAGTAATTCATTTCTAGATGATTTCAGAGTGTTAAATTCTGCTTGATTACGGCTTCCCTTATTACTTCCATCATTATAGCTGCAGCACAAATTTTGTTTGTTTTAGGTAGACAAAAGACAAGAAGAGTCATATAAATCTTCTAGCGATCCCCTGTAGCTAGCAACCTTTTTTGTTTGGAAAATCAGACAGATGCAGGTATATTTACCCTTCTCCAAATATGACCTAGTAGCATTTGAAAATTAGACCTCAACTGTTTCTGTTTGTTCTAAATATTTAATTAAGCTGCCAGATAAATATTTTTCAGCATTAAAAATATACTGTATTTCTGCTTAATGGCATTAATATAAATTAATGTGTTTAAATTATCTTCAACTTTTTAATAGAGTTTGTAATATATTTTTAGGTAGATATGCAACTTAAATATCAATCCTTGCTTGCTACTTTAATTTCACTGAGCACTAAGATAATAATTTCTGGCATAATATAACACAGGAAACTCAGTCATGATTTATGAAAAGCCTCATTTAACATTAATAGAGCTACAGGGACCATTCGCCTCTGGTCAGTGCTGTATTCTTAAGGCAGAGCACAAAAATGTGCTTTAAAATGTGCTTTGCATTGCAACAAGAGTAAAGAGGAGGAGTAGGATTTCAGCTTTACTCCTCAGCCTTAACTGCAAAATAGTTGTTGGAGTAACAGAACCGAAATACATTGAGCAGTCTCAAGTAGGATGGTCCAGCACTCAATTTCATTCACAGTATGTGCCCTGGAAGAGTAGAAAAAGGGCTGTAAAAGTAGTAAGCAGACAGACAGCAGAAGAGACCCCTCGGCCCCAGGAGGAAGGGTGCAGGAAAGCCCCCAGAGCAGAGAGCGCAGGTTGCACCACCCCCTTCCTCTCTGAATGAGCTACATCAAAAGTCTTCCCAGATATAGAGAGAAGGAAATAACATAACTGTGGTGAGCTCAGAAGATAATTGTGTCCTAGGGAATTACTAAAAAGCCATACGCTTAACCTGCTAATAAAGTAAAATTATATCAATACATAAAATGCATAGTATATAATAATGCTATTACATTTTTTTGGTCTTTCCCCACTTCTATTGCGAATGTGGGCTTGAGAAATTTGACAACTTTTAGAAAAAAAGTGTCTAAACACCCCAAAGCTTTCCCTCCTTCATCTCCTCAATTTAGCCTCTATGCTTTTCACTGACATACTGGCAGTCAGAGGAAAAATGTGTCATTAGATGAGATTTCCAAAGGGAAAGAATGATCAGAACAGGAAGAAAAGGCCTGCAGCAGGTCTTTTTTAGTGCTCTATGAATGAAGCAGGATTCTTGGTTGATCAAGGTCAGGGAAAACATGCCAGAAACCTGAGCTGGGACACTCTCAGGGTAATGTCGTCTTCAAAGCACTGAGGCCTTGATGCAATGAAGGCAGGAGGGCAGTTGTCCTACAGCACTGAACCATCCATTGAAGATCAGCAAGACAAATAGTTGGCTTTGCGCCTACTTGCATCCATACTGGAGTGGGGAGAGATGGTTACACATCCTCCAGTCTTCAAACCGCAAGCACTTGGCTGCTTTCATGAGTACATGGAAATACTTTACAAACTGAATGGTCTAAATGCAGTAACCGGCCACTTTGTGAGAACATGAGCATACTCCAATATTACCTCTTTGCTGCTTGCCCAAGGTGCCGTAGGGAAGGGAGCCTGCCCTCTCCCTGAATGAGGGTCCCCTCCCTCCATTCAGTCCTAGCCAGAAATGAAGGAAGATGCATTCTCAGTCTCAAAAAAAGCGTACTTGGTCCTAACTTCATCTCAAGGCATTTGGCTATGAGTCTCTCACAAGTGCCTCAGTGAGAGGGCAAAAAGTGATGTCAATCCTTCTCTTAAAGTGCATGGAGGCAGCAAACTTCTAAGGCTCTGTCTCTTCTGCCAGTCAGCCAAACTGCTCCTTCACAAGCCCAAAGGGCAAAAGAAATTGTGAAGACATTGTCCCTGAAAGGGACAAAGGATTTTCTTTTTCTCCCTATCTCCCCAAAAGCCTCTTCACCTCTGAAGCTCCTGGAGTCATTGTTGCTCTAAATGCTTTTCCTCTCTGATTCATTTCGGATCCAGTTTGCTGCCTTTGTCCCTGCAATTTAGTCTGGGCACATCTGTGGAGCCAGATATTATTGACCCCTTTATATTTTCTATAGTTAAAAAGGTTGGGAGTGATAGGTCCCAAAGCAGTGCTTACAAGTGGGTATTCCTCTTACTTCTGTCCAATGTGATTTTTTAGCAAATGGAGGGTGACATTACAAAGCATTCTGCTCCATCCCAGCGCTCCGAGCCACACAATGACTGCCATCTCATTGCCTTCCCCTGCATCCCACTCAGAGGTTTGATAGCCCAAAGGCTGAGCTTCAGACAGCAGTTCCTTTTAAAAGCAAGTTACCTTTCTAATTAATCCTTAGCACTGGTAATTATTCTGCTCACATCTAGATGACAAGCTATTGGATCTAGGGCTGGGTAACAATATTCTGCCTCATTAAAACCTCACTCAAACGTTCTGACTCTGCATCGCAGACACAACCATCATCTGTTTCTGCCATGAGCTGTAATTTCACTGCAATCACCAGGCTAAGTTACAAACTACAAAGTGTTACCCCCTAGCATTCATTCAACAAAAGAAAACCCTCCAAACCAGAAAATTCTTTTCGATAGCATTCATAGCCTTCACACTTTCTCGATACAAATAATCCCAAGGCAACTTTCTTCTGCAAAAACATCACTGGAAAGTCGAGACGTGAACTTGTGCAACAACCAGTGAATGCAGAAGTCAACCATTGCAACAGTGATTTGCACACAAGCAAGCCCAGTAGGCAAACTCAGAATTAGCTTAACTATTTGCAGCTAAGAGTTCTTAAACACTTCTTCTAAGGATACGGAATTTAAGCAGTTAATTTTGGTATCTCTGTGTGTGCAAGAGAGACAGAGACTGTGTGACAGTCCTGCTATAGTAAAACCAAATTCAACACAAGAGCAGAAGTCTCAGAGAGGTTTCATGAAAATTGGCTGCTAACGAAGGCTTGTAAAGTACTAAAAGATGCAACATGGACACACACTTCATTAGACACTAGACAGCCAACCACAAGATATAACCTAGGGGAAAACAGACTGCATTAACTCCAGTGCGTAAAGACCGATGTGCTTTTAAAAGGGAGGCCCGAACACCCAGCATCCCTGATGCTTTTAACATTAAGTGCTTTGTTTCACAACAGGTTGGGAATGATAATTGCGTTCAGTGGTGTAACAAATCCCCCCAGAAACTAAAGTAATGCGTAACTTTTTTACGTGTTAATTTCCGAGAACAAGAATTTTAAGTGAAATGCTGGAATAAGTGAAAATCAGTGTTCGTTGGCAGGCAAACTTCGTGGAAATTTTCAGATCACTTCCTTGCACAACTTCCATGTTGTCTTTGACATTTGGAAGCCCTTGAAATTAAGCGTTAATCCTGGCTCATCTGTATCTGTGGGTTTTAACACCAGTATATTTAGCGTTTCATCCTGCAGAGGACCTGTGATCTTCTCAGGGATTTGAAAGCACAACAGAAGATAAGTACATTTAGTGTAAAAAATAATGATGCTAACACAGAAAATATTAAGCAGTTAAATAATGACCTCACTTCCACTAAACTGAGAAGGATAATTAAAACATGTTGTCTTTGTTTAATTTAAAGGGCAAGTACCAGTAAAATGAACCACCAAGCAAGCAGACCGAGAAAGGGATGGACCACTGCCATCATGAGGTGTCAAGACTGAAGCCGTGATTTGATGCTATTGAAGCCACAAGTGATGGTACTGCAGTGCTGGCTTCTATTACCCTGCTTTAAAACACCACTTTCTTAGTGGTGGTGTCACAAATACTGATGGGACCTTCTGAGTCAGGCTAAAAATTACAAAAAAAAAAAAAAAAAAGTGGGGGAGGAAGGGGATATTTTTTACCCAGATCTGTTGTTTGATCCATCGCATAGCTTAGCACTCATAGCTGAAGGAGGTGTGCTCCAGAGCAGGAGGAGGAGCAAGCTACCCATCCCCAACGGGCTGGGAACTTCTCAAGTTATTATGGTGGAAACCTCCCTTTTCTGGGAGGTTTCTTCTGGGTCGATTGAAACATGAAACAAATCTCAACCCTCTGGAAAGACTGACTCTTTCCAGACTGTTGTCACTGACCTTCTGAGAGACAGTCTCACTGTTTCAAGGGCAAATGTTTGACTCTTCCAACACTGTGGACCTATGGGACACCAAAGGAACCCACCTGGTCCACATAAATGTGAATCAGCAAAAGAGATCCGCACATCTATGAACATTTTTGCATGCCACCATCCTTGTCTACTGTAAGCATTCAATTTGTCACAGGAGATAACTTGCAGACTTCCATTAGGGCTAAATGCTACCATAATTAAAGCACAGTAAGTTTTCCACTGTAACGTATTCCCTGAATTTTCTTTCATTTTGAAAGGAATGGCAAAATAAAATCACAACACACTTTGCATTTTATACTGCTGTTTGTTTAAGCACACTTTCAACCTTATTGAGGAGTTTATTTCCCACTTCCCCTACAGGAAGAGTATATAAGTATGATTCCTTCACCTGGCTGACTGCTAGACCAGAAAACCTTGACACGTCTGGGCCAGTTAGAGAAGGTTGTACAATGTCTTCAAAAATCATTAGGTTTATTATAGAACATCAGCAGGAGGATGATGCTGGTAATTATTTAAAGGGGTGATTATGCAAAATACTGTTAGCAAACAATTTGTACCTCTCTTCAGAGAAACCTGAAAAATGTTTTCCATTAGTGAGAATATGATTCTGCTGCCATCCTTGGAGTTAAGATAAGTAATAAGTAGAGCTAAGATAAATGCTTTGAATCACTGTATAAAATCAATATGCCATCAATGAATTTTGTATTTATGTTCCTACACAACATCCCAAGTGTTACCTGCAAGAGTGTTTGTGATTTTAAAAGATAATCAGAGAGCAGTTTAGTGACATTATATCCATTTATCTTATATAGTCACTCCAACGGAGGTCGATTATGAATCTTGTAGTCTCATAATTGCTTATATCAGTTAATTCTGTCTTCAGACATATTGGGGGGAAACATCAGCGCAACAGCACAATCTACAGAGCTGTTCTGCTCTGGGTTGCAACCAAGCACTGACGTCTAAGGAGAAAAAAAGCATAGTGTTTAAATACTGCAAATGTTAAGAAGAGACAGGATAGGGCACCCGCACAGTTTAGCCAATCAATTTTTTCACTCTGATTTTTCAGCTGGACAATACCGCCTGACCCATAGTTTTTTGTTTAAGTGGGCAGCTTCAATAACTGTTTTAGCGGTCAGACTTGGGTGGTTGGCCTGAGCTCAGCCAGGCACTGCGAGTCACTGAGCAGATACTATCACTGTGGGTGGCAGAGCTGACCCTATCACTTGGACAAAACTTGGGTTCATAAGTTACTAAAATGGTACCTCTCCTTCTTCCAACCAGAAACTCTATGATTTGAGGAGCTTCATCAGGGTTCACACATGATCAGTACAAGAAGAAATTGAACTCACTTAAATTTAGACAGCTGAAAAATGGTTACATCAGACTGTTTCACATTGGGCCCCCTTTATACTCAATGGAAAGAAATTGGCACTTCTGGGATGGGACTCATATGATCTATTTTAGATGTCTGCTTCAGCCTGAGATGAATTGCACCATAGATCCCAGTGATATATACTGACTAAATCTCAATTGATTTAGTCATGGTGTAGTCAATGGACATATTGACTAGCCCATCCATATGTCTGCATTGTAGATATCTAGATTTACTCAGACAAACCTCTGTTTGGGGCCATAATTAGTTCCTAAATATAGGTCTACTTGCCATGGAACACACCCTTGGGTACCTGGCACATGAGTCTTGCAGGCAAGACACAGGATCTACAGAACACTTGTCCTTGGAGTGAATTTGGCCTTGTGTAAATATTCATTGACTTTGGAGTGCTATACAAAAGGAAATTTATGTCAAAACCATGTTGTTCATTGTCAACAAATTAGAGTCTATATGCATTCACTTCCTGACACGGCAATGAGCATGAGGCACAGGCATTACTGCAAACTATTTGTATTCTCAGCAGGATGCAGACTGACTTGGGCTGAATGGGATACCATTAGCTTCACAGGATGTTTAAGTACTCAGTACGGGTGTTAGAAACTGCCCAACAATTGGCCTGTTTTTCTCATTCTATAAAATGCATACATTCTGGATAATATATCTTCTCTGCATGATAGCAAGTGACCTATGACTTTTAACAGTAAAACCATCAGTGGGCCATAAGCAGAGTAGGCTGAACATGGATCCCCGGTCTGTGAAGTCATGCATGAACTACAAGAGCGTAATCTACCTCCAGAAGGGACTTTAAGAGTCTAGAGACTATAAAATGTCTAGTTCTGCTGAGCAAACCATACAGATGTTTATGAATCTCCATGTACCCTGATGAGTTGCGATGATTTGTACTGTCAAACCTTCAGCACACATTCTATGTAGGATATTTGTCTAAAAGGATAGATTTCAAAAGCCCATACAAAAATACCTGTCCTCCAAAAATCCTTAACCTCTGCAGGTTCAACATAAATCCCAGCAAAGTTAACACAATGTTGTCACTGATTCCAGTGGTGTTTGGGTCAAGCCATTTATCCAGGCATAGAAAACACCGTTCAACTGTTCAGTTCAGGTTTTGATGAATGGACAAGTTATAGGTCACTGTCGTGTGCTGCAACAGTTACGCTGTCAGTGGTGTGCAAAGCAAAAACGTTAATTCCATTAGCGGGTAGAATGTGAGCTTGGCTCAAGAAAGTGCTTGTCCTCTGCATAGAGATATGAATCCCTGGACATTTTGCTGAGATAGTGTTGATCTATCTGTGATGCAAAAGAGTCTCAGATATTCATGAAATACACCCAAGTTCCAGCACCTTCAGTCTGACACAAACAAATCACCAGAATCAGCAAATGTTGTTATACCAGTCCAAACCAAATGCACAGGGAAATGAGAAAGAGTGTACAAGTGCGAGAAACAAACTGTGTTCACAGCAAGCTCAAGAACATTATTGATAACAGCCTTCAAAATATCACACAGCTACGTCCTGCATCTGGGAGCATCTCCAGGAGACCTAACAGCAGATGAAGCAGCAGTGCTACAAAATCTGTGAAGTTTTATGGCCCAGACTGGCACAACTGCTAGTGTGCTCAGAGGGGAAAATGTAACAGGATTTTAAAGATTAAAAATTCAAGCTTGAACCAAAAGACTTGGCCAGCTTGAGTTGGGAGAGCAGAGGTATGGTCCGTGTTTTATCTTATCTTTTTTTGCTGTATCAAACTAAAAGTAGTCTTTTAAATATATAAATAACATGTAGGTATGTGGCCTGTTTTGCTAAGGTTCTTAATTGCCTTTTGCTTCTGATTCTAATGGGCATTGCTTTCATTCAATAATTAGGCTACTTTGGTACTTCCTAGCATCCCATGAAAGATAAAAGGAAGTAGTTCTTGCACCTCACATAGACCCTTTCCAAACACGGGGGCTAAGGCCAGGATTTCTCTGAAGATTCGTATGCTGGAGGGATGTTTCAAGATATGGAAAACAAAAACATTCTCTTACTGCAACTACCTAGGCTTCAGTGACACTCATGAATCTGCCCAGATTCACTCAAAGATTAGTACAAATTTACGCAGAGCTTTCAGTGAATATATCCAAAATTTCAAGTTTGCAACAAAACCGGGAACGTGTTTTTGCAGTTTTCAGTTTTAGGCTGCAAGTTTCACAGCACTCGTGCTTCCAGTCTGTGATGAATGCCTTTTCAAGTGGCAGGGCTCCCTTTGAAAGCGTGAAAGGTGTTCCCCTTTGAAAAATGTCTTCTGAGTGAGAAAGGTATCCCTATGATCAATTTTTCATGCTGCCCTTTTTCTGTCTTCATGAGATTCTGATTCTCAAATGATAACCTCCTAGAGTCATTGCACATTTTATTTTAGCTGAGTTACCATTAAAAATAACACCCTCATCATACCTCTCCCAGATAAATCACGTTACTTTATGCAGGACTTTTTTTTTTTTCTCAGTGAAAACAGTACGAGGACTTCTTTCACAGAGAACAAACTGCAACATTTTTCCTCAAAGAGATAGACATATTGACTAGAGCTGTCTCACCAGCAGTCGGGAACTGTGGGCATATTGCTTCAAATTGTTTAAGTGCAAAGTTGACTGATTGTCAAGAGAAATTAAACTTGACACATTCAAGCTCAAATGCAGACCTCTGTCGTTTCCGTTAATAAATCCATCAGCTGGGTGCCGTCTTTGCCTGGTAATGGTCGATAGCTCAGATTAGAGCCAAGAAGCCACATAGACCTCTATCCAACTGGTGGAATAAAAGCAGAAACAAGAATACCGTGAACTTTCATGCTTTTTTTTCTTTTTAATTATATCTCTTGATTTGTCTATGATTAGAATAAAAAATACTCTTGGAGAGATTGTTGTCATGATACACCCAGCTTAGTCAGACCCAAACTTTATTAAAAAAACTCAGAAAACGTCTGCTTCTCTGAAATTTTTGGTGTGGTTTCTTGAGAACTGATCCCATAGAATTTTCTTTTACACAAAATCAGTTATAAGTGGAGAATCACACATTTGTTGCTCTGTTTTTTTTTTCCAAAAGGAAGCCTTAAAAAGGTAACTAGCATTAGCTATGAGACTGCGTGTTCTTCACCGTTACACTCAGGCACACAATGGAGAAGGTCCCAATCCAGTGCTGAACTCTCCCAGAACAAAGACCTCTGGGAATGTCCTCCTTAACCCACCACTGGGATTTAAAACGTAAACCTCCTGCCGTGGGTTTCCCATCAAGATGAGCTCTGCTTATTCAAATTAGCATACGCTCAAGCAAGCATCGATAAGTCATGTAAGTAATTTGCAGGCCATTACCGTTACCCCATAGGTTGGCAGAGTACTATTAGCCCAGAAGTCCTGTTTATATGAGACAAAGAAGAAAGCCTCGGGATGTTTTCTATAAGACTTGATAATAACATAGAGTCCTCATGCATGAGCCATCCTTCAAAGTACCAGTCTTTTTTTTTTTTGTGCTTTTTTTACAGCTGTTATGGTCTCTTTATGTGCAGAGTATACTTAAAATTAGGTACGTTTATTATGAATTAATAATTCATCATGTACACCTTTAGTCCTTCAAGAGGACTTCGCAGAGTGAATGAACAAAGCCTAGCAACTAAACCTGGTCTAAATATTTGCATAGAGCCTTAAACCTGTGCAAGCTGGACCTACACTCACAAAGCCCAGTGTAACATTCTCAAAAGCCTTTTCAGACCTAGAGTGGGGCTGTTTGCACAGCTCTATGAAGCAAATCCCACCTGGCCTCTTCAACACTGAAGTTCCTTGAATTTTCAAAGAGCCTGCAGCCTTGGGCAGGAGCATCAGGCTCTGTGGAGTTCGCCCATTGATGCTCACAGGGCCCCTCTGTGATAGGTGAGCATTAGGGCACTCATTTTACAAACAAGCCCAGAGGCACAGTTGAAAACTGTCATCGATATACAGACAGAATAAAAGAAGAGGAGGAAAAAAAACAACAAAGCAGGTCCAAATAAATTATTTGTTACACACTATTCACTCAGCATCCTCTGGAAAGAGGCAAATTCATAGCAAACTCTGGAAACATTGAGCTGTTCCAATGTTGCAATATTTTAGTAGTTTTCAGCTCTTCTTTTTTTACAATTTGTAGACCTTCAGACATTTCCCACAGAGGCAGGAACGCCCGGATAGTGAAGTTAGCCTGAGTATTTTTTTTTCCTAATTACTCCTTGAGGATCCCTAAGAAGTAAGTACAGACCCTCTTAGCCCCCTGCCCTTATTCTCCCTCCAGGGGACCACAGACTGAAAATCAAACTGCATAGATTTTTCTGTATCTCTCCAGTTCAGACTGTTTGTAGCTCTCTATCTATATGATGCTCCCCCCACTTTCAGAGCCTGTTCCAAATGCACTGGAAACCAGTTAAGAACAAAATAGACTCTTAAAGTAACATGTCGGGGCTCATAGAGTTCGAATGCTGTACATCAAAATCAGAAATGCTCCATTTTGTAAGATTTGCTTTCAACATCTAATAGCTCAAAGCTGCTCCTTTTTTTTCTTTTTTTTGAAGTACCCGGTGCCTGGAGTGATTCTTTCTCTGAAAGAATGGGTCCTCTGATGGGTCTTCTGAAGGCTGGACTGTAAATATTTGGGTGTTACTAGGAACAGACCAGCTTCTACTGACAGGTATCTACACAAGGACCATGTTCCAGTGTCTTGTGCATGTCCTGGTCACAGCAATATATCTCTCAAGCCATAGCAATCCAAATCACAGCCCAGAGAGATTGTTTTGTGCCTTGATCTGTAAACTTATTTTGAGAAAAGGAAGGAAACTAAATCTCAAAAACTATAAAGCAAATCTGTGTGGTCAACTTATCTAATTAACTGTTTGAGGACAATAAATTTCTGTTTTCTTGTGTTGTTACCTACACTCTTTCCCACCATATCCCACTGACAATGACGGCCAACCCAACAGGGATGCAGTGGGATCTCCACCGACAACAATTCTTTTCAGCTACTCCTCTGCACTTTCTGAAGTTGATAATGATTCTGGAGGCCTCTTTTACCAACTGCATAAGCTGAAACACAATAAGTCTCTCCAGAGAGTCACATCAAATTCTTTCTCTCTGAAACATAGCCCACTCTATGTTCTAAAATAAGGAGCAGCCTGAAGTCACCAACTCCATTTCGAAGACGTAGCTTAGATGGTGCTAGTTCTGCAAACATTGGTTCTCCTACTGCTGCCACTTCAATTGCCTTTGTGCAGTAGCGGGAATACAGAAAGCAAATGCCAACAAAAGTTTTAGTGTTGTTCAGAAAAAAAAAAAAAAAAAGAAAGTAATCATCCCAAATAAACTGGAGGTATTGCTTTTGTGCCAAGTCCTACAGCCTACTTTGGAAACCCTGCTGGTATTTCTGTTTGCAGGAAAGATTACATGTGAGAAGCATAGTGCTCAGGCCCCCTGCAAAGTCAAAAGCTCAAACCCCAGCGATGTGTATTTTCCTGGGAGCTTCCCCCTGACACCCAGAGCAATCTCTCCTTCTCTCCAGGGTTACGAGGAGAGAAAACGTCTGTCTATAGAGAAATATTTCCAGATTTCTGCCTCTTTATCAGCCAAGGCATTGAACACACATGGAAACAGAGAACACACTGGAAAACAAGTTTGTCTAAAAAACTGAACTCTCTGTGCTAGCCAAAAAGGCTCTAGGGACCAGTTTAAACACTAACAAACATTTCTAAAGCTTTGCTTTCTTCTTTTGAAAGAGTCTGCCCATCCCAAATCGTTTCTGTTAAGGTAACTGCTGGTTAGGGAGGACAGTAACAACCGATCTTGGCAACGGCTGATACAAAATTAAAATGACAAAGAAGTAGGCAATGTGTAGGCAAAGAGATAAAGAATGGCTGGGAAGCTACAGAGCATGAGGTACTTGATTAAAGGTGGCTTTTATCTTAATTCGAGTCAAAATTGCACCCTAGACAAATTTGACTTAATCTGTTCAAGTAAAGAAGCAGCAAGAGGAATAAGTCAACATCTGAGAAGCAAAAATGATGTTTTTATGCTAAATAATCTGATAAAAACAAGGCAACCTTGTTTCTTACTCCCTACACACAGTTAATATGCTGAATTTTCTTCACAAATAGCACTTGTCAGTGGCTCATAATAGCCATCAGTTGGCGCCTGGTAACGTCAACGTCTGCTCTAAAAAGTGGTTTTGCATTAATGCCGATGTGGAATTCTGTGTTTATTGCTTCTCAGTGGTTTCCAAACGAAATGGACTCAGGAACTGAGTCATTTTCACATGGGGCTGCTCCAGTCTTAAACACACTCTCCTGAAGGAGACAAAAGAAAAGCAGAAAACATACAATGTGTAGGTGATGTGGCCACAAACCATTCTGCAGACTTAAATGAAGGCTTTCCACCTCAGTAGAGCCTCCTGCAGAAGTCTCAAACTCAACAGAGATAAAACAGTCCTCCCATGAGCCAGTACAATATTCTGGAGACCAGATACATTTAATTATCAGTCTGGCTGGAGAGTTAAATCAAAAAATCCAAGAGAAATTGAGCCCTCCAAAAATAATACTGGAGGTTATGGTGCCCCAGGGCTGACATCCCAACATACCTTCTAGTCTTTCCATGCTGTGGCTGCATCCCTGCTTATCCTGGACATAGCTGAGTGAGCTGTTTGTGTGCTGGGGTGCCAGCCAAGGAGGTACCCATCTGCTCTTCTAGGGTGCTTTGAAATGAAGATGCCCTGAAGGTCACAGCCTGGTTGGCCTTCACAGATCAAGAGGGGTCAGGGCTGTCTCTGGACAAGACTGGCACTAACCAGGGTCTTCATCACACCCTGCACTCTTGCTGAAAGCTCATTTCTCATAGCAAAACATCTTCATCACAAAACGTCTGTCACACACATGGCCCAGGATGGGTTTGGTCAGTCCCCTGGAGCTCTGAAGGATTGAGGAGGGATTACTCAGGATGTCTGGCTGTGGATTATCATATTTATCTCATATGCAGGCAAATACAAAAGCTTCCAGTCTCATCCTTCCAGCCATACGAGTATTCATGTTCAACATTTTGTGGCTTTCATTCATCCTACTTCTCTTCCTTTTTCCCTTTCCTGCCTTTCCTCGCCCTTTTCTCCTGGGACATGTCATAGATCACATCCCATGTCAAAGCATGGTGCATAAAGGTTTTGCCAGTGGCAAAATTTCAGGTGTGTCCATGCTACCTCCCTGAAGACATGAGTTTCCATAACTTCAGTACTCACAGCCTGTGGTGTTTCTGAAATGAGCAAGAAGGGATTTGTGATGGAAAGTGCACAGAGAACACGGATGAACATGGGAGGGTGCAGAACCTGCTGGGGAGCCAAGGAGGTGACCACATTTAATATAGATCCAACCTTGTCAACAT
The DNA here is from genome assembly GCF_963924245.1 of Chroicocephalus ridibundus. Taxonomy (NCBI): domain Eukaryota; kingdom Metazoa; phylum Chordata; class Aves; order Charadriiformes; family Laridae; genus Chroicocephalus; species Chroicocephalus ridibundus. The sequence continues at coordinate 8,538,426 of NC_086285.1, read as the reverse complement.
TTGGACATCCATACAACGTATCAGAGCTCAAGTACTGCTCAGAGCCCATCACCCTGCCAGGATGGCTAGCCAGGATGTGTTGGTGTTCAGCCTGAATGAGCACTACAGTGTGGATTATCAAGGAGCCAGGGACTGATCCTGAAGTCATCCGATGATACAGACAGCGCCCTTGATCCCAGAACTGGAATGCCAAATTCTTGTTGGGGCTGTAAACTGTGTCTTTCTATGTGTCCTTTTGAGGGAAGACTTTTCTGCTCTCTGGTCAGGTGGAACAGAAAGGGTGATATGATTTCAGCAAGACATTGACAGACTTGTAGGATTCAGATGTAACTACAGAATTATTGCCTTATTGCCTTGCAAAATCTGATGAGTTGCATGAACTTGGACTCTGGCTGATGTGACCTATAAAGACCAGTCTACTCTGTGGACTTAAAAGCACCATCTAATTCTATCTCATAGATTGTTTTGTGTGTGCAAGGCTTGCGCTAAGAGCTGGAAATCTTAAATTAATTTTGCAGCAAAGGCAAAAGTTTTTCAGCCTTAACTGCTCTCAGAAGCATTTTTTTCAATGTCAATGTTTTCAATGGCTTTGCACAAGCACAACTTCTTGGAGGCAGGAAAGAGACTCTGATAATAACAGAGCAAAGAATCGAATGCACAGTTCATTGCCTCTTTGCTGTGCAGTTGTCTTGGCTACAACAGTAATAAAGTGCATTTGTCACCAAAACCAGGCAATCCTCTTGAAATAAACATAGGAAGCCACAAATCTATGGATAAGAAGGTGTCATTTTTTTAAAACAATTTTCTTTTCACAAATGCACTCTAAACCACTTTCTGGAGTGGTATACATTGCAGTTTAAATGATTTATATACTGGCTTACTTCAGAGTTTGCACATGCTGTATTTTCATTTTTAATTTAAATACAAAAAACTCCTGGCAAGGTACTGATAGTGGGTAGGAAGAGAATACAATCAGGATTTGGGGAGCTGTTGCCAAATCACAGCTTCTATAAAATAGTGGAACACTGAAGGTATTTCCCTGCCACCACCATAAATGCAGGATTACATGCATGCCATGATTTCAGAAAGAACTTGATTAAACTATTAAGTCCAACACTAAGGGATATTTTTTAATTAATCTCCTCCGGACATTTCAGTTATAGTTTGTTCTTTATAGGTGCAGTGTTTTCATGGTAACCTGAGATAAATCTCACTTAATTTTGGTTTTCGTTTCTATATGATAGATGACAAAAATAAATAAATCTCTTCCAACGAGGACATTATTCATATTTTGTTGAATATTAATAGGCTAGTAAGATACAATTTGCCAGACCTGTCATAACACAGGTATAAAATGCAAATGCTGCTAGCAAGCTGTCAGAGACCTAGGATTGTTCACTTAGCTCGTAGTTGGGTCAATAATTTGCCTAAGTTAATATGAACAGATGTGGTTGCAAAGTATTAATTAAGGATAAACATAAATGCACATTTTTACAGAGAATGTTTCATCAATAGTACTCTATTTTCAGTTAGTGTGTAGCATTCCCTCGCATCTACTTAAATATAAGAAACACATTGCACATTCATTAGGTGTTCTGAGCCCAAGGGTCTGGTATTTATGAATGTCGTATTTCTTGTTTATCTCAGTAGCAAACAAGTATGTGTACTGCTCAAGGCTGATGAGATTCTCCGAAGCCCGTAAGCCCCTGCCAAAGTTACTTTCTATCACATCTGCAGAGAAGCTCTGTGACAGAAATAATAATCTGCTGTGGGTCGATTATATTCACACTACCAACATAACTCTCCTGAATGGATCAATTAGAGCAAATGCTGCCAGTGAACCATCCTACAAGTGTGGAACAGTTACCTCTTAATGACTTTTTTTCCCTAAAAATCTGAAGGCTGTGGCAATTCGCAAAGCATGCGTTAAAGAAATAAAACCAAACCAACAAAAGCATTCCTTGCAATTGCTTAGAGATCTTAAGCAATTGCAACCGTACCCTGGGCTTGGACCTCACATACAAAAAAAAAAAAGCGACATTTTAACAAAGTTCGTGCCAAACTTTATCCTTAGATTTGGGCATTCCTTCTGCTTGCATATTAAGTCCACAGCCTAAATGCACGTCTTAGAGACCCTTTCCTACACTGTTTAGAGCAGAGCAAGATGTATGCAGGAGATGCATCTGGGAGCCTTGCAACCCTTTCCCAGGCAGATGATCAACAGCTACTAGAATGAAGTGTTTGTGAGAGATGCTAAACCCTCTCACATTGACTAATCCATTGCTCAATCCATGGAGCGGCATAAGTTTTCTTTAGAGCATTTATTTTCTTTAGATTGATGAGACTGATGAGTATTGAACAGGGGAAAAAGTTGCACCCATTTAATTGCAGTGCTAAGCCATTTTTCTAAGGCACTATGGCCTGGTACCCTGTAGGGTGGAAACCATTTGAAGACAAATCATTCAAAAGTAAACACTTTCCTCATGGCTCCCTTCTGTCCCCACTCTTGACAACGAAGCATCATTATTAACAGTAAGAATGGAAGCAGAACGTCATCAGGTCTTATCCAAATCCCACTGAAGTCAATAACTCACGATTTCATGAACTTCATTATGGACAAAACTTTTACTATTGCAGCCACAAAAATGCTGTTGTTGGTTAAATTTAACCCCTTTAAAATGTCTTGCTAGGTAACCAGTATTGTTTACTACATCCCCAAAAAGTGATTAGTACTGAAGAAAGACTATCTGTTTATACAGATTGGCCTTTTTGAATTATTCAAGGTAAATAACTGAAACAAGGAAATGCAAAGCTCATAAGACCCTTCTTATTCCAGACCTATCTTTGGTCTACTACCTCCTTGGACTTCACAGCCCATGGTCCTTGTCACACCCTACTCTCGGTGCTGCTGCTTGCCTTGGATCTCTGCATCTGGTGAGAAACATGTACAAACTGCAGGTTTTCAAAGATTATTGTATTAGATTTATGCTGGCAGATTTTCCAGAGGAGAGTACAGATCTGAAATACAGACCTTCTATCTGCAGACTTCAGTCTTTGGCTCAAAACCCAGGAGGCTATAGCTTCCCAACAGCATGACTGCAAAGAAGTTTTTATGACGGCTAACATGATATTTTTATTCATAGATTCGCTCTCTGAATATTTTAGAAAAGAAAAAAAAAAAAGGGGAAAAAGACATCAAGCTGATGTGGCAACTTGCTTGGAGAATGCACTTAGAACAGTTCAATTTCAACAAATTTACCAGCAAATGAAACTAGGTGTTAGAATGGGAAACTAAATTGTGCAAGGCACCACCTGCCTTGCTCTGCCTCTGCTCCTTATGCCCCTATGCCAGGTGCTTGGTTTTGCCACATGAGGCTGACCACAGGCTGGCTCTCCTGGCTGAACTGAGCTACTGTCCAAGGGATGGAGGAATGTGGGTCTTCCATCTGTTCCCTTTCCACCAACTATCAGTGTTGTCAGAGCGAATTTAAGACAGACGCAGAAAAATGCTCTTGGTACGTACTCCTTGCAATGAACCTCAAAGATTTGCACAGTTAAACCAAAACAATTGAGAAGCTCCCAAAGACATTGGCAAGATGAAGTAAAAGCCAATCCAATACAGGCAAGAGGGAGGAAGTTCAAAGGGACCCATTTAATTTTGACTTGTCTTATTTGCAAGAATTCAGGCAAAATGCTTTGTAATATTTATACTACCACTATTCTCCTTTTCATCCCTCTCCGGGACTCTCCATTGCAAAGAAATCCTTTTGGAAACATCACATTTCCCATTTTCCATAAGTTAATTTTGTACGTGCTTTTGCCCTCTTGAGTGGAATAGGCAGCAACCTGGGCAAAGTGCTGGAGCTGGAGCATGGGATAAAACGAGCAACTGTGCAGAGACCAAAAGCTCTGATACATAATAAAGAAGGTCACCAAGATTAGAGCAGGAAAATGATATGGCCAGAAGAAAGTGAGATTGATCAATTTATCAGTATTAAGAGTACTAGTCCTATGGATGGCTCCAGTGTCTCAGCTCATCAATGTGGCTGTGACAAGAAAAGTCCTACGTTGCTCTATTTTCAGTATCAAACCAGGTGGGTAGCATTAAAAAAAAAAAAGAGAGAGAGAGATGTTTGCTCTCCATGCAGTATCAGTTCAGTAGGTGATAAATATGTTTCATCTCACGTCTGAAGTAAATTATTCAAGGTCTTTGGCACCCATCCGTGAGTTACACATAATACCAACATATCAGGCTTTGCATTAGAGGGATACATTCTGGTGAGAGAGGCTTCCAAAGAAAATTGGGCTGATTTTCCAGGACACACAAACAGAATAAAACCTTTTTCCTTCATCCATAGAGCAGCAATGACCAGGATAAAACAGCCAAGATTTCTGGCATTAAAATGCTGTCAAAAAACAATCTTTGAACCTGACTAGTCACAGCCTGCTTTTATCTTATACAAATTGTTGGGTTTGAGTAGCATAAAGAGTACAAAAAATTCTTGAGCTTAAAGCCCTTAATCTTGATAGTAAAATGAAAAATCCGTGAACGAGAAACAAGTCTAGATGTATATATATGTCTGTGTGCAAAAGGAGCAGGGAGGGATGAGAAAAGCAAAGTATAGGAGCAGTAATGAAGAGAAGGAAAACAAAGGAAATAAATAATCAACAGAGCCAGATTCTCAGCTGGGATAAATTATTGTTGCTCCATTAACGTCAATACATCCAGACAATTTTTATGTTTAATGTAAGACCCTTTGGCTTCATCTGTGGTAGACCAATTTCATTTAAGCCTATACCAATTATTTTCAAAACTGTCTGTAGGCAAAAGATATGATACTCCACAAAACTTTCCTAGTAATGATTTACATTTTTAAGGTAACATCATTTCATCCAGGCTGAAGCAGACATATATATTTTTGACTAAGGGAGTTAATACCACCCCCAGCCACAATCTGAAAGAGCAGTCACCACTGCCCCAACACAAGGCAGTGGAGCACGGTGCCCACTGCAGGAACTTCATACTTTTCTCTCCCTCTGCTAAATTGCTTCCTGTGGCTGCTGGGAACATGCAGAGTTTTCCCAAATGACCCGCTGCTGACAAGCAGGGGCAGGGACTGCCTGGCATTTTCGAGATGGGGACTGCTTCTTGTACAGCATCTTGGACTCTGGGGTGCTGGCTTAACCCTGAGAGGGTGTAGGTGTTTCCAGGAGGCGTATAATAAACATATGAATGTATTTTGTTGACATCTCTCAGCAAACTGAGATAACTGAGATGTGGTAGCATAGCTCGCGTGACTAGAGTGCTGTGATGGATGGATGCAGACTCTTCAGGAGGCACACATATGGAAAATGAGAGGATCACCTTCTACATGAAGCAGTAGCTCAGCTATATGGAGCTCTGGTATGGAACTTGATGGGAGGTGAGAGCTTGGGGGTCAGGATCAGAGGATAAGCCTGTGAGGGTGATGTGGGGGTGGAAGCACCTTACCAACCAGCAGACAGGGCGAGAATCAGATGAAAACTTCTTTAAGCAGCTCAAAGAAGCCTCCATGCCACAGACCCTGGATTTTATAAACTTGACACGTACAAGTCCATGGGACCAGATGCTGCATCTAAATGTGTCCAAAGAATTGGTCAATTTTATAATGGAGTCCACTTTCTATAATTGTTGAAAGGTCACAGAAATCACAGGAGGTCACCAATGACTGCAGAAAGGTAAATGTTGAACCTGACTTCAAAACCAATCAAAAGAACAAGCCAGTCAAGCTCACTCCAGTCCCTAAGAAAATTATGGAGCCATTTCACAGCACATGGAGGAGGAAGTGATTTGAAACCAGTTACATGGATCAGAGTAATTCATGCCTGATCCACCCAATTGCCTTCCATGATAAAACAAATGGATTTGTAGACAAGAGGAAAGAAATGGATGTCATTTACCTCAACTTCATCAAAGCTTTCAACACCATATTCTACAATATTATTGGATCCAAGTTAGGATGTTACAGTTTAGATGGATAGACAATCAGTTGGAAAAAAAAGCTGGTTGGATGATAGGTCTCAGAATATCAAGATTAATCCTTATAAAAGGATCCTTATCCTATATAAAAGGTCATAACCCACCTGGAGGCCAGTAGTCATTGAGGTACTGAGAAGTGTATCCTGGGAGATGTCCTGACCTTATATTTTTACCGATGACCTGGAAGAGGTGATGGAGTACTTGCTCAAAAATTTGCAGCTGATACCAAACTAGGATGACCAGATGATATGCTTGAGGCTAAGGTTGCCCTCCAGAGGGACATTTGTCTCCATGAAGACAGTCAAGCAATGGGATAGGTTGACTAGTGAGGTTGTGCAGTCTCCATCCTTGGAGATTTTCAAGACCTGACTGGATAAAGCCCTGAATGCTTTGGTCTGACTTCAAGGCTGACCTGCTTTGAGCAGAAGATTGGGCTAGAGACCTGCTCAGGTCTCTTCCAAGCTGAATTATCCCAAGATTTTGAAATATTTTGTTCAAAGACAAAAATATTTTTGCGGGTGTTCTAAATTATTTTATTTTTATTAGCTTTCTATAAGGAAAAAACTTAGCATGTTATTTGGCAGAAAAGAAACAGTTTATTTCTTGCCATTCCTTTGTTCTCTCATTTTCCTTTTCCTTTTCCTTTTCCTCTTCCTCTTCCTCCTCCTTCTCCTTCCTTTCTCCTTTCCCTTTCCCTTTTACCCCTCCTCTCTTCTCTTCTGCTATCCTCTACTCCACTGACAGAAATACTTTTTCACCATTTTATTGTAGAGTTCAATACGTTGGTCCAGATTCAGTTTCCTGGTCAGGTTTTCTGTACTGACTCTGCAGCGCAAAAGGGTTTTGAAATCACCTTAGGTTTGCTTTCTGAACTGAAACTGGGAGCAAGAGGAGCAGTCCTACTGAAATTGGTCAAGGTTTTTACACATGCACTTGCTCACACACAAGCACATTCATTTTTTAATGACACTTTTATCCAGACATCTATAACGAAGCATCCGCTTTAATGGGATAAAATCAGGAGACACTCCCAGCCTCTATTAAGCTGAATGAATAACTCAGTGTTTTTACAGAGCTGTTCTTGGAAATAAAGCCTGTTTTGCGAGAAATTGTTCGCAGGACTGAGCCTGATATTTGTTTTGTTGTATTTATGTCATGAGAGCTCTCTAATAGGAAAAGATGTATGTTATAAGTATCTAGATAATGGCTTCTCTCCAAAAGGGCCATTACAGGCCATAAAATAAATAGTACTCATTTAATTCCTTTTGTAAATATACACAGTTTGGAGACAATAATAACACAGAGAAAGTAAATTAAACCACAGAAAACCACTGCGTCCAAATGAGTTTATGAAACCAAGGGGAAAAAAAAAAACCACAAGATAATGGAAAAGTGTCTTGTGGTGAAGGTCCCCAGCTCAGCAAACCCTTTAAGCATATGCTTAAAGGAAGAAAAGACTTAGCGTTGCCCTGTGTATCTTGCAAAATGAAGGCTGCAGTTGTGTATAGACATACAATAAAACAAAGCCAGCCAACAGCAACGACTTAGCTGCATGTGGGATGTTAAAACCTCACAAAGCCAATTGGATAGTACCCTATATGATAATCTAAGGAACCCCTCAGCTCATCTGGTGAGATCCGAAGCCAGGCGGACACATTGAGTTGGTTTTATCCACCGTGACCAGACTTCCCAGGGAATCAGCTTCTTGAGCAGCAGCCTCTCTCCAGCATCAATGCTTTTGTCCTTTGTTCGATTTACGACTTCGGATTTGCTGTCGTAAAAGGCACATTGCTTGGCCAAGCTCAGGTTACCAATCAATTCAGACCACGCCAAGTCCATCACCCCTCCTCTCATTACTCATCATTCCCCCAATACTACTGTCATCACCATGCTTTATCAGGAAGGATTTTATGCTTTCTTTCAGAGCATTGACAGAAGTGTTAAATAGCAGTCTTAACTAGCAGTTCACCTGCCCAGAAACGATCCCCAATTTACAGGAATGTTTTGAGTTCTTCCCATTAGCTTTTAATCAGTTTAATGCATCCATGTTGATTTTCTATTTTACTGTGTGGGACTAAGGCAAAGGTTTCAGCAAAGCCTAAGTCCATCAAACTGATATTATTACCCTTATGAACACAGTTTGCAATGCGATCAAGTAAAGTTATCCACTTGTTTGACAAGATCTATTGCAAATGATCATAGGTAGATTAGCATTAATTACATTACTGTCTTTTAATCCTTTATCAGTGAAATCCCAGATTGAATGTTCTGTTATCTTCTCTGGGATCAATGTCATGCTTAAAGAACTGTAATTACCCAATTCATTCTATGTATCCTTTAAAAACATTGGTGTATTCGCATTCCTGCAGTTTCGTGGCCTTGCTAACCACCAGTTTTAATGAATCTAAGAGTACCTTGGTTCCTTTAAAATTCCTGGGTGTAAATTATCCACATCTGTGCTTTTACAATCCTTTAACTTTTAGAGTTACCTTAGGAGGTGCAACGAGAGCACACGTTTGGGCTGCAAGATAAGTACCTACAAGACTCCTACAGAGAGGCTGGGCTTAGTTTAAAGGCAGGGAAGGGAGAGATCCCCTTCAGACCAAGGAGCTGAGTATCAGACATCTCAGCAACACTCTCCGTCACAGGCCCCAGGAGCAAGGATGTCCCAGGGGAGTCCAAAGCTGCTGCTGGTACCAGACTCTTCCAGGGGAGGAGCCTTTCTTGGCATGGCACAAATCTGATATATGGAGCAATCCACAGCCTGCTCATAAGAAAGGCACCTTTCCCAATTCTGGGGGACATTTTGGCTGAAATGGAGCTGTCTGAGGACTTTCTGAAATCCAGGCTGTGTAACTAAGGGTTTGCTGAAGGATCAGACTGATGAAGCCCTTATGTCCTTTGGGAGTGTTTAGGTAGCAAGTACGTGATGATCCCCACTGTGCACAGCTAAGGGAACTACAAGTTTGTATCACACAATTCTGGTGGGGTTTTTGTGTGAGGACCATAATATGACTCAAACAACTTTTTTTGAGTTGGTTTTTTGAAATAGTCTTGTAAAAACAAGAACAGTAAAGAAAGATTAATTCCTCATCTCCACTAAATCATGTCCTAATGCTTCAGCAACAAGTTTTCAAAAAGGACTGAAAGCCAAACACTGCTAAACGCTAAGCCAATATGATTTATGGGTTTTTAATTACACTACTACTGAATCAGTCACCTACTAATTTTGTCTCACTGCATTAACAGTAAGGTAGTGGGAAAACCACAGGATACATAATAAATACTAAGCATGACAGTATGAATTAGCAAAACATAAAGGGTTTGATTTACACTTTATAATAAAACCTTTTTACTTACCTTTTGAAGCAAATCTTTGTTACAGTCTCATAATTTCTGCTTTGTTATTTACTAAACACAGACTTGGCAAATCATTAATTCACTTGGCCTTGTTCAAACTGGACTCGGTTGTATCCAGCTAGTTCTTTTCTAAATTTGGAAAGAGGCTTGCATTTGGCACCTAATTTAATATAAGTGAAGAGGTACATACAGATGAAACAAGCCACAAGATAAACAAGGGGATGTAACCTATTTATTTCCACAGCACTCAGCTGGTAGATTTTGCCCTCAGAGTGGCTGAACGGCAGTGAACCTGTCCCTTGCTTCGTACAATATGCTATACAATACATTACGATAGAGCTTCCCACTGTTCCCCAGGCTCCTGCTCCTGACACCCCTTGGTTGTAAGGTGAGATAAGTGCTAATATGCGACTTATATATCCACGATAGCATGTCTCATTAACTAAAGGCACCTCTCCAGAAGCTGAAGAGTGAAGGATTGCATGGGTTATCTCCAACAGAACCCTTTCTTCCCCCAAATCCCAAACCTCCTGCATTCCTCAGCACCCAGAGGAGAACAAATCACCTCAATGGACTTGCTGCCTGTAAGACAAAATGGGAAAACCAATTTTATTTAAAGGTTTCAGTGAAAAATATGTTGTTCCGCCGCTGTTGTCATTTGGGTTTGTTTGTGTTTGGTTTTTTTTTAATATAACTCTCAAAGGTTTAGGAAATTCTAAAGTATGAGAGGGCTTCACAGTGAAAAATGATGCATTCAGAAAATGTCAAAAACAGAATGTTTTGCTGCCTTCAAACTCTTTCCTTAGGTTTGCAGGGGGCGACCACATGTGATAGGGAGAGACAGGGTGGCTTAGAGCATTTTATTTGTTTAGAACAGAAGTTGATACATTCCTGTTTGGTTTTTTTTTTTTCTGTTTGGGTAAACCCACTGTTATTTGACAGAAAATCATAATAATAGGAAATTGCAATCAACTCTGGAAGTAACCCCATCACTCATCTTCTCTGACATTGGTATTAAGGATCCCCAGGGCCAAATCAAGGAGCTTTAATGCTTTGTTGAGGGATTCTCTTTTGCTTGTGATTGCCGTGAGCCTAACCTCCCCGCAGACAAGCTGCTGAAGAAGGATATGCAACATATACCCGATCCTTTGTACTCAAAAAGTGCTCACACCTTTCGCAATACAGCATTTTCTAATAAATTACCAAACTCACCTCCTCCTGGAGCACAGATGCCAAGATTCCTGCACAACTAACCGCTATAACTCTGAGCACGGATCCCAGCCATGTGTGCAAACTCATTTGGTTCACGGAAATATTTGTATGGTTTGTGGACACACACACTAAGTTCCTGAGGCTTCTTAGTAACACTAAATATCTTGCTATTGTTTGCTCGTGGCCTTGGGTAAGAATTACTAAATGGGCGCTTTGCTTAACTGTAACGGAAAGCGGATATGAAACTAACAGGTAACAGCAATTTAAAGCAAATGATTCAAAGCATCTCCATTAAAGCATCACCATAAGCATCAGAGGAATGGTTATGAAACAAGAGCACAGCACTTTCCTTCTTAGCTGTTCCTTTGTGAGAAAGGAAATGGATCAGGTAAAAGACAGAAAATCTATATCCATTTTTTTCTAAATGGCCTATTACATCAGAGTAACACCTCCATATCATATTAGCAATTTTATAGCTTAGCCTATTGGATTCACATGAATTTGATATCTAGTTTTACTCGCTGAACACAATTCATTGTGGGCACAAAGGGCTACAGTGTACCTGGTGAGTCTCCATGAAGGCAACCCCGCTACCTTGTTCTCCTTCACACTCATGCCCTTCAGTAGAGCATTCCAGAATGCAGTGATCTTTGATATTCACCTCACATGCAGGTGATTTTTGTTGTTTCTTCACTAGGGATCAGTTTGCCCAGGTATGGAAGAAAGTGACAAAAGCAGGGGATCGTTTGTGGTTCCCTGGACCTCTGCTGTGATGGAGACTGGAGAAGCATCGGGCTTCTAACCTCTCTAACCTGACTCTAACCTGCAGTCAACAGTACTAGTGAGGGATGAGAAGCCCAGTTCATCAGCTCCACTGGAATGGGACACGGTGTCCACCCTGGGATGTGGAGGCAGAACTGGGGTCTGAGGATGGGGAGGAAACCTGTGCCCTGCAGGAGTCCCTGGGCAGTGCATCATCCCGTGGCCTGTTCTCAGATACCCTCCCTGACAGGGTCTTTTTTTGGAGTAAATTATTCGCTGCATGTGCCTCAAGTGGTATTAATAATAACCACTTCGGACTCATTGATAGCAAAAGGGTGGGTCTGGATGATGCATGGAAGCCCCCCTGACCACCTCACATGTACAGGCATCATGGGGTAGCATTAGTCATTTTTTCTGCTTCAACAGGCTTAAAATATATCTCTTTTAATAAGACCTTGCACATCATTTCACTAGGAAAGAGTTCACTGCAGAATAGGAACAGAAACAGGAAAGTAGACTCCTTCAAAGGTGTTCCTCATGCAGAAGCTGCTATCATATTTGTAGCTGGAATTCGGTGATAGCTGAGATCCCCATCCATTTCCCCCAGAGAGACTCTCTAAACCTTCACAGTGGGATCCTCACTCTGGCTGAAGTAAAAAATGATGCAAATTCCCCCTCTCATGAGCAACAGAAGCAGTTCTGTTCAAGTGATTCTGGCAGATACAACACATCAGCACTGGCCTTGGGGAGACGTCGTGCAGAATGCTATAAAACATAACCCTACTTTAAAATATAGAGACATGTCCTTTTTGCTTGCAGAGCACCCTCCTGCAAACAAGCCATGTCATACTGGAAACTGTTAACTCCATAACTCCCCGTGCTAATCCTGATACAGCCACACTCCTTCCGTGGAGTAAGGAAGCATCACTGCCCCTGTTCTCCAGCGAAGAAACTGAGACGCAGAAGTATCAAGAGCAAAATTTCAAAAACTTTCACATACAGAGGCTTTGGTCACCTTTCTGACTGTAAGTTAGATTCCTGATGCGCTTAGATATTTCTTATAAATAGGATCCAAAAGAGTTTAAATACTGAGGAAGTCTGTGAGGAAAACACAGAGACGTGCCCTGAGTGCACCAACAGGCTCTAACTCCTCTAAGCAGCCTGTAACCAGCTTTCTCTGCAATCCTCCTTTGGAACCTCTCCTTCCATTCCCCTCCTAAGGGTCTGGCTGCCTGTGTTCAAGGTCTGCTCCCATGTGATGCCACCTGTAATCTTGGATCAGATTTCTTTGAAATCAGCAAAGTTTGAGAAAGAGGTACAAGAAGTTTCCAGACCCCCTATCCACGTCCCGTGCCAGCCCCGTTACCACCACCATCTCGCCTTTGCTCACACGATGGCCCTGATCTTGCTGTCCCCTGACACATAGATGCCAAAGCTAATCAGTGACACTTAAAAGCTTTATCTCCAGCACCATTCCTCTGCTGGCTGAGACTGGAAGCATAATAACAAGAATAAAAACAGATGCGTCTGAGCAAGAATTTAGGATGGTATTTACAGCGTGTTTGAGACTGCCACAGAGAGACAATTTATAAGAGAGGACTGATGATGTGCTTGCAAAAGAAAAAAAAAAAAGATAGTATTTAAGTGGCATTGAAAGAAAGTGGAAGAAGAAACAGTTCCTTGCAGGATGTGATGAACAGCGGCAACAATGCAAGGGGGAGGATGGAAGCAGACAACACAACCAAGGGAAATGGCAAAGTGACACCTCTCATTTTTAGCGGGCTGGTTGTGTCACAAAATCATACCCCAGGAAAGTGCATGTCTGTGGCAGGGCACAAAGGTCACAAGAAGGTTCAGAAAAGTACATGGTGAGCACTGTTTTACTGGAGCTTCAGCAAAATCTGTGATCTCCATGGAAACAACTGAATTTTGCTAAATTAAAACATTTGGAAGAGAAAAATGTTTTGTTGGTATTTTCAGACCACCTCAACAAGACGGTTAGCCTCGTTAACAATTCCCCTGTATTCCCGTCTCTTACATCTGATCTGAGTGCTGTGCATGTATTGGTAAATAAGACATCCTCTTACTCTAGCTGGATTAAGTCTAGCTAAACTCTGTTATTCACTTCAAAAGCACAGTGGTTTGTCCTTAAAGCCTGGTGGCCTCTGGCACTCCCCACACAATAACCAGCCTGGGTCATAATATTTATTAATATTTCACCAGTATGGGAAACCAAGTTCTAGGTCTTGGGTTTATACTCTGGCTTTTCCAGACTTTTCCCTGCTGGAACAAGCCTTTAGCTACCCCCTTGAAGGGCTAGCTAAGAGTGAAGAAAGGGAAATGCCCCACTGAACCAAGTGAAGACCATCACTCCTCGTGGGGTACTCCACCCAGGTAGCTGGGTCAGCCTGAGACTCAGCCGCCTCCCAGTTGTGCTCTTCTCTTTTTGTGCAAGCACAAAAGTGGTCCTCCCTAGGGCGGGCATGGGTGCCTCTGGATCGGTGCACCTGTAATCAACACCCTGTTCCCAGGTCCATTTTCGGTTGCTGCAGTCCATCAGGGATCATGCTGCAAGTGGGTTTTTAGCCCTATCATCTTCCACTGGATCTATTTGTTGTCTCATCAGGGTGCAGGACATTCACTTCACCCCTCTCCAGAGACAACCTTCTCATGCACCATCCAGGGAAGCCAATCTAACTCCCCTCCCCATATCGATCCCATCTCCATGGTGTCGTGTCTGTTAATGCTACCTGCTATTCGAATCCCCATGGGCCCTTTGGAGCCCTGCCTCTCCATCTCAGGGGTTACCTCATTAAACCCGGATACCTCCCTCAATTTCCTTGCATTTAACAGTCATTCACTTTCACCTTCTGTCCATTTAACTACACCACAGCAACCTCCAGAGCTGCAACCTTTTGGCCTAGGATATTATTTCTGATTTACTTGCCATCACTCGGGAATAGGTCTCACCAGCAAGTTTTTGCTTGGCATGTGCATGCTGATGATATACTCATATCCACTGAAACTGCCAGTTCCTGAGGTGCCCTCCGGGGTGTCTGGCTCTCTGTCAGATATTCACAGTTGGATGAGCAACAGTTTTCCAGAGGTGAACATAGCAAACTGAAGCCACTGGTTGCAGGCAGCTACCTGTGTTGACTTTTCAACTCAAAGCTAAAATCTGAAGTACATTTTATTTTATTTTTCCAAGGAAGCTATGCTCCAGGGCTGCCTCCAAAATGCAGAATTATAGGTACCTTTCACACAGTCCCATTCCTCAGACTTGTCTGCCAATTTTTTATTAGCAGGTGATGCCGTAGTACTGCTGGGTTTGCTGCTTGTGTTGCTAGACTGACACCACTCAGGATTGCATGAACTACTGCCCTTGAAATGGTAAGAAGAGATGCATTTGGAGCACAAAGGAAAGAAAAGGAGAGTTGGGCCAGAAAAGACTCAGTAAGGACTGGCTCACGTTTACTTAGACATCAGTCAACCTTTGTCATTGTGACCAGTCAAGGGAATCTTGCCTTATGATTTATCTCACCCTAAAGCAGATGTCTAAGTAATTGCATACATCATCCTCTAAATTGCTTCTTTCTGTTAATTGACTGAAAAAGAAGATAAAGTAAGATAAAATGATTCCTATCTCTGGGAGGAAGAACTCAAGTAGTCAGATTGATTGCACTCTACCTGTCTAATTTAAACAAGTTTCAAGGCTTCCTTCGTATTCAGACAGGATAATTTGCTGGTGGAATCAATTCTCCTTAGAAGATACCCACTGGGAGCCTAACCAGACACTATACACTGGACACCCACTTGACGCCTGACAAAGATGACATACAACCCTCCATTCGCATCCCTGTCTTTCTTCCCTATCTCTGTCAGAAACGTGGGAGCATAAAATACTGGTGGAGATGTAGGTATGGAAAACAGTGTGGTATGGGGGTATATTATTGTTATCTACAACAGGTTGCCCCCAGCAGTTGCTCTGATCTGCATGAGAGGTGATCACGATGCACAGGTTTCCCCTGTTCAGAGTACAACCTTTCCAGCACACGTTTATATTCAAGTCTGGTCCTTGTTACGTGTCCCAAGGGTGTATCAGCACCAGCGTTCAGCAGGAATAAGTTTTCTAACGTATTAGAAGTGTTTGATCAAGTGCTAGGTCACTCTTTCATATGCCTGTCACTATGTCCCTTCAAGTCCTTTAATCAGAGTGATGTGGTTTTTCCTGTTACCTACCAAGAATAGCAAGTTTGCTTTTATCTTTTTGGCCTGGGGTTTACTTGTTAGAAACCAAAATAGGCTGAAACACAAGTTGCATGTGAGACCCACCATCTATTTCTAGAGTGTCTTCACTACCTCTGCTTAGATGAGGGCTCAAGTTCACCATGTCTTATGCAGCAGCCAGCTCCATCCACATGACGTATGGAATTGCTTTTCTTATGCTTAAGTATAGTTGGAAAATACTGTCATACCCCATCTCCCAAGCTGATTTTTTCTTTGCCTACAAGCAGCTTCTTACTCTTGGATGAAAAGCTGGAGCATTTCTTCAGAAGCAGCTCTGATGTTTTTCTGCCTTAAAATAACTGGACTCATAAATAAAGCAGAACTGTGCCCTGGGAATCAGATAGAGCTACTCAGTATGTGATCGCAGGAAACAGAGGAAGAACTCTGTGGCCTTGGTGACTCTCTCTGTTGTGTAAGTTGAAGTGTTTATGTGCAAATAAGGTTAAGGAGGCACCAAGCTCTCCCGTCAGTGATTTTTTTTCCATAACCTTAAGTGATTCATCTGACCTATTCTGGGCATCTTCTTTATGACAAAGTGAAGCGTGTCTGGATCAATGGTGTGATTCTTCTCAAGCTAAAAATGACATCTAGGATAGGTCAGATGAGCCACTCCCTAAACACACCTATTTCTTTCCCTTGATTTAAAGGGTGACATATGAAGTTAGGTGAAATCAATCTCAGCAAAGAGGTAGACCCCAACACAGAGAAAGTAGAGTTTGGGAATCACACAGCAGTTCAGGGCCTGAATGAGGAATAAAAAGCAGGTTCTGCTTCCGTCCTTTGTGATATTTCTGTCTCGTTGAACCTATTCTTCTCAGAGATCATGAGAAAAAAACAGGTATTCCGAGTTTGATATTTGTGTTGAAAGGCCAGTGGCAGAATAGACAACGAAACTGCCTTTCTGCATCATAAAGAAGCAATAAAGGGCGCAAACTTGTTTTTCTCATTTCAGCTTTGCAATTTACCATAAAAGAGAAAAGCTCCCCATAGTGTACATAGCATCCAGAGTTCATAAGAGCACTTCTTGTAAGATCTGATGGAACAGTGTCATCTTCTGTAACAATCAATGGCAAAAAAAAAAAAAAAAAAAAAAAAGCCTCATAAAATTCTCTAGGAGAAACAATCAAATCCTAATGAAATTACGAGATGCTGCAAATAAGACTGCCAACAACAGCCATGGTGTCCCAATCCTACACACTCTTAACAAGAGTAGAAATACAATGGTCTTACTTCTCAAGGCTTTGTTTCCGAATAAAGACCTTGGCAGGTGGGATGTGTTCTTTACCGATCTATGACTGATTAAATATTTGCCATCTGACAGCCCAGGAAAATACAGTGGGAATTCCAATGTGTATTTTACTTGAGTTTCACAGATCTCTGCACTCTTTTGTGCTCCATTAATGGCCAAGCCTACCACAGGGGATGTCAGTGACGAGAGATGGCCAGCAGGATAAATAATTAAGAGTGAACAAGGCACCAGGGAAACACATTCAGAAATTATAATGTGTCATTAGGTATCTTCATGGGTTTCTGTTCACTTAAGTTCTTGCCAATCATGTGACACCATCGCCAAACCGTATCCAAAACCAGCATGAGTGCAACTCAGTGATGGGACTTGTTTGTGTCAAATGACAGTAAAAGGGAGAGGTAAGTACTTGAGATGCATCATTTTAGTTGTTGCTCTTGGGGCTTGGATTTTGTTTTTAAACAAAAAGTAATATTTTTCAGGAGAAGAATAATGTTTTCCCTCAGCGTCTCTTACCTGCATACCTTCTTGCTGTAGGTTGGCAGGAAGGCATAGCCATGTCTTTAGTCTTTGACAAGTTTTCAACTCATTTAAGGATATTCACAGTGCAAGAATAAAACCCAGAAGTTCAGCAGGTATCAGTCTACTTTCACCTCAGCTGTATCTGGAACCAGTTTTGTAGCAGTGTTTAGTAGCACAGAGTAAGACTCACTGTCTGTGACGATTCACTCCCTGCATTCATGATTTAGGAACATGGTTTTCTCTCCTGTGAAAACTACTCCAGCCCTGTCCCGTAGTCCTGCTCCTCCTAAAAACACTTGAAAACTTATGACAGACATCAATGCATACAGAATAGGGGACAGACATTTGTAAATCAAATTAGAATATCACCTTATCTCAGTGCAGAATAAGGTAAATTTGGTGTCAGTTAGTTCGTCATTATAAAGCTTCTTTCTAATACTACTGACCCCAGAAAAAAAAAAAAAAAAAAGACAAAGTAGAATACATATTTGGGTTATGTTGGCATATGCTGAAGATTTCCCAGAGCTGTACCTAAGTGTGAAATAACAGCAAGAAAGCAAAGCCTGCTCTGTCAGGTTTGTTTTTCAGAGCTGTGCGGTGCCATATGGTACAAACACACCCCCAAAGTCTGTGGTTGGCTTGCAGTTGGAGGGGATTTTCTTTCTGTGTTACCATTAAGGTCTCCTCTTCTCCTGCCTTGCAGCCACGCCACGTGAGACTGGCAAATAGCCCAATGGGGGTGAATTAGGGAGCAGGGTTATCACTCTCAGTAAAGACTAAGTACTGGCTGCTGATGAACTGAGGTGCGTGGAAGGGGGAATTATGCTCCGAAATTCAAGAATAGCTCCCATTCCTCAAGTTTTTCTCCACCCCACTGATAAAGGTTGGCTGCAAATGAATAATCTCAGGAGCATGGGTTTGAACTTCCTATGCCTGCAGCTTCCCTGAGTGGATCCTCTAAAATGGTGATGACAATGGCTTTAGTGAAACAGGAATTATATTCTTAATATATCAGGGATTTCTGTTATCTGCAATAGTTCATTGAAGCAGATGGTGAGATGAAAAGCAACCCTTGCCTTGATACTGAGCAATGCACTGGATCTGATTCAAACTTGCACAGTGGAAGCCCTACGCTTTAACAGTGACTAAAATGCACTTAGATTCAATATCCCTACAAGAGCAACAAAAATCCAGTACAGTAGAGCTAAACTCCAATAGACAGCTTCAGTAAAAGTGAGGAAGCTTGTTAAAAAAAGTTAAAACAGGCAGCTAAGGGAATTAAACCCTTTTAGGCAGTATGGGGACTACTGAAGCATGCAAAACTGGAAGTACAGCACCAGTGAATACCACCCATTAAGAAAGTCTTGAAAAGGGATAAAAGGAAGCCAGTGTGATGACACGGCAAAGAAAAGGGGGTTATTATAATTAAGAAGGAATCATTCAACAGACTGAAACTGTACCCAAAACAAATAATAAAAATAATAGCGAAGCATCATAAATTCTGTTTAGTAAACACAAACAAGGAGATGAAAAGCAGTTTGAGCAGCAATTGACTAGAAGATTAAAACAAATAGTAATTTCTTCTTCTAATACACCAGGAGCAAAAGGCTTGCACAGGGAGTCTGTAGGGCCAACTGATGATCCCAGTAGACAAGGAATACTCAGGTGCACAAGTGACATAAGGTCATTGCCGGGCAGCTAAAAAGTTCTTTGTATTCATTGAAGAAGTCTTCCACTTTGCTGTAGAAGAAGCTGGGAAGACTCTTGTATACCCTTTGGTAGCCTGTAGATATGTCTGAGACTGAAATAATCACAGAAGTGATGGTACAAATAGGCAAAGTGAACACTAGCAACCAGGGCATCCGCTCCTCCTAGGGGAACCCAGCCATGAAATAGCTCCGCTACCAATGGCAACATTTAACCTTTCACTTGAAGCTTCCTTGGGAACTAAAGGATGTAGAGGGTGGAAAATTAAAGGATCACAGAGAGACCCAGAACACTAACAGCCTGAAAGCTTGATAGCCTCACATAGAAGCTATAATAAGGAAAACAAGCAGCAATATTAGATTCAGTGTGATTTGTTTCAGCATTGGCTCTCCTCATATTCAAGCATTGCTTGGGTCATCTTGTCCAGAAGCTGCTGCTGTTGTAGCCATTTCACCAGCACTGGTGGCTGCAACCTGTATGGCGGGAAAGGGATGGAAAACACAACACAACCAGCTGAGGCCCTCAAACCCAGTGGTCTTGATACAGACAGAACACAGGGTTTTTGGAGCCATTCCCTCCACTTCAGGGTTTTGCAGGAAGCACAGGGGCTTGGTGAGCAGCAATGGGATGCACTGCTGGGATTAATGGACTTTTTATCTCAATTGGTACGGCCACTCTTACATTCTTACAGTCTTGTGGCATCTCAGACTGGCTGTTTGCAAAGGTTCAAACCTGCATTTTGGTGTTTCTTTAATTTTTGAGGGCAAAACTTCTGTTTCTTCAAACTGATACTGGATATAAGCATTTCTGCAGGTAGCATGTCAAAGAAAAGATCTGAATTCTCAAAAAGGCTCAAGGGAAGCTAAAGTTTTAGGAAGCATTTAGTGCTAGTTTAATTCTACTTCTTCCAAAACCAGGCAAGCTTCACTGCAGGTTTTTAGTTCTCAGCTGGGTAGTAGAGAGTTTATTTGTGCCAAGAGCTTCATCAGTGCTACAGGGCAGCTCTGCTTGAACTTGTGGATGTGGACAAATGACCTCTCCGCTCACCTCTGGTATGCAGCACAGCTCTGAAGTAGTTTACTGTTTGGGCATGTTTGATATCGAGGTCTGGCCAGATTGTTTCTGGAGATATTGATTTATCAAATCACAGGATATGGGGTCACCATCTGAAAGTACAAAAACAAAAGCTTTTTGTTTGGCTGCTGAAAAGACCGAACGTCTCCTCGTGGTCGCCCTCCTTGGAGACGCGTCTCCTCCAGCCTGCTGGCTGTTTCTCACCCCGGCAGCGCAGATCTTTCACAGCACAAAAAGCCAAGCTACAGCAAGGAAGGCAGCAATACCACTCGTGGCATAGCCAAGTAAGTAATAAAGACTGCCGTTGTGCAGGGTTACAAACCTGCCCACAAAGCAGCAAACACTGCTGTCTGGGAGAAAAATGAATCCTTACGGTCCTATTTGTTCCCCCTCTTAGAAGCCAATACACTGGCTTGTGGAAATGTATTACTCAACGCTGAGAAACAGAAATCTCTAGAGCACTGGTCTCTGCAATTTTACTTTTCCCCTTAAAATTCATGCTTGCCTCAGACCACTACTTTCAATGAAAACATGTAACAAAAAAGCCAAAGCCAGAACCCCCGGCTTCTTTCAACTTTCCACACACAGGCACAGAAATGTTTGGAGCTTCTGACAGTGACCCCACATCTCTTGATTTGAGAAATCCACGTGACCAGAAACAGTATGTTCAGCCTTGCATAACAGAGACACCAAAACAGAGAGACAGACTGCATCAGAGATTTGCTAGGTGTTTCACACGGAAAGGGCTCCTTTAATTCTGTTTCCTAAGTCTCTCAGACACATGGGTTTTCAGCCCGATAGTGAAATGAATGATAATGGACCAGAGCCAGAAACTGCTATTGCCAGTGAATTTTGCATGGCGAGTGCTAAGGTATCCTGACGATGGGCAGCAGCACCAGTTGCTGAGACTGACGGACAGAGTGATCATCCTGGTCTGAATGTAACAGGAGGGTGTAGCTTGTTCATTTGTAGTTCAGGACTAATACACCCCATGTTCCTCCGGAGCAGGGGGACTGCACAGAACACCAGCCCTCTGTCGTCACTGGGATGCGAGGTGCCTCTGCCTTGGAGAAAAATCCTTGGAAGAAGCACTTTTCATGTCGTCTCTGCAGTTTCCTCCAGAATGAAAATTACTTCTTTGGTTTTGTTATGAAAGAAAAATGGGCTTTTTTGTATGGGTCAGCAAGCGGAAGATTTTCTTTTCTTTTTTTCCCTGCTTACTGATAGAATTAGTTTTATATGCTTATTAAACCTAGCTCTTTCTGGCCAGTCTCCACCTAGGCAGAGACCTAACACACACATCAACTGACAGGTATCTAAGGTAGAAAAAGATGAAACCAAATTCTGATCCCATTTTTGCCATAGTAAATCTAAACCAACTCCACTGATTTCAGTAGGGTAACTGCCCTTGCCACACAGCTATCGTCTCCTGTCGCAAGAAATGGCAATGCAGGAGATAGTAGGGGGCATCTGCAATTGGGACATTCTTCAGCTTCCTAAAATTGGTGATCCATTGGGCTGTAACATCCTACAGGATATTTCCATCCTTCATTAACTGCTTCTGCTAAGCAAATTTATTACGATTCTGTTCTTAGCCACCGTGACTTACCCGCTCTCTGTAGCACACAGGGTGTTTGTTTCGACTATGGATTTGCCATTAGGACCACACGGCTGCACAATAAATTCAAAGACTCCAAGCTTCAAAATATAGATTTATATTAGGAATTTTACACAGTCTGAGCATTTTGGGGGAACTGAAGTCTTACTGGTGAGGAATGTATAGTTTGGGAAATGGATCTGGATTTCAAACACCAACCAGCCTTCGTGTACAATCAGGCAACATGATGGCATGACAAGAACCTCTGGATGCATTCACTGGATTCTCTTTGCCTCTCTGCAAGTAAGCAGGGGCATGTCACACAATTCTTTCGTTGCAGCAGCATAATGGGGAAAATGATATTATCCTTTTACAGCAGGATCAAATCTGGAGATGAAAAGCTTGTGACGTTGTGTTTTAAAGCTGTGTAGTAATACATGACAAAATCAGCCAATAAATATGATTTTTTTCCTTCCTGGCAATTCCTTTCTCACATGTGCCAGCCCTTTGTACAGCCAACCATTTTGAGTCCAGACTCCTTAACAATTAATCAATATTTAACCCTGAATCCATGCAATTATTCATTTAAACAACAGCCACACATCAGTGTCAATAAAAAGCCCCAGAAAAGATGGAGAAAGCAAGCAAGCTGTCTGAAATCCTCTTAAACAATGAAGAGGAAAAAAATGCAAGGGGAAAAGGTAGCTCACCAATAAAGACCATCTTGCAGATCAAAGGTAGAATTCACAGACATGAACGTACACATTTTCAATTGTATAATTCCATTGTCCACAAATTATGCACTGAGCCCAGATACAGAAATCCTACAGTCCAGCTGAAGACTAATGGGTTTGCACAAGGGCAGCTTAACACAAAGAATTCCTATTACTAGCGATGATGAATAGGAAGGGGTCTGCAGCTTGAATTCCAGATTTGAGACTGAATTTGAACTTGATATTTGGCAGAAATAAATAAATAAATAGATCGTTTACTTGTAAGACAAATAAATTCACTGAGAGGTCTGTGAGGCACCAACCCATACATTTCTATTTTGCAATCCATTTTCTCCAGCCCTCCAGAGTACTAATAGAATCATCGAATCGCCTAGGTTGGAAGGGAACTTTCAGATCATCGAGTCCAACCATCAACCTAACTCTGACAAAAACCATCACTAAACCATATCTCTAAGCACTACGTCTACATGGCTTTTAAATACCTCCAGGGATGGTGCCTCAACCACCTCCCTGGGCAGCCTGTCCCAATGCTTAATAACCCTTTCAGTGCCAAAATTTTTCCTAATATCCAGTGTAAACCTCCCCTGCTGCAACTTTGTTCCACACTCTGAAGATTTCATGAGCCCATGCTGTGGAAGAGAATCCATTTCAGGATTTTGTCACAGATCTAGTTGCAGTTCTTAATGTGAATATTGTCCACAACACAGCAAGCAGTGCTCATGGGAGCCTTTTGGAAGTTATAGCCCACCCTGGTGAAGCATAGTCATACAAAATACACCCATACATACACAATTATCCATACACACCTTACTAGCTAACCATCTTCAAAATGCTCTGAGCAGTGGCATTCACAGTGCAAAACCCCTTGGGACACCTGCTCCACAATAAGCACCGCAGCTTATAGACATGGCAAGCCCTTTCGCCTGCAGACAGATGCTGCTTTCCCCAAACCTGGGGGCAAGTAACTGAATCCATGAGGCTTGGCTCCTTCTTTTATGGATTCAAAAAGGCTGCCTATTTCTCTGAAGGGTTGTTTCCATCTCCACTCCCTAGATGATGGCAAAGTTTATCTCTAGCAGCACCAGTGCAGTTTGTGTGCACGAGAGAAAGCAGCTAGATTCCCACATCGGGCTCCAAATTCTCCCTTCCAACATCTGCAGCTCCTAACCGGATCTGACATTAGTGTACAGCAGAAACACATCCCCTCCTTTCAGCACTCTGCGTAGCAGAACATCAACAGGTGACAGACGATGGTTCACGCACCCCACTCTGTATCGTAGCAGTGCTACATACGGGTCAGAGTCTGGCTCCACAGCTTTTTTGGTGTCAATGTTATCACTCAATATAAGTCCCTGAGTTTTTGTACGTTGAAAGTTAGCGGTGCGACATTTAAATCCACACCTCACAATAGACTGGATAAACTTATGCCCACCAACCTGTTTCCATTCTTAAGCATTACTATGTCAGGTACGCAGTGAAAAGGCATTTGATAAGCATGAGCGCTTGTTTAGCTTCAGGGTCCCCTATTAAGGCTATCTTAGGGACTTGAGAAAATAGTCTAGAGTTATATTTTTTCCTACTAACAAAAATATATTTACACTATTTAACTAAAGTAAACATTATTTTCATGGGACACCAAGACAGATTCTTTCTATTATTTTGACTAATTTACCACAGACAGAAAAACTGAATGCTCATTTGAAATCAGTAGAAAATATCTTTGTTTTCTCCTTGTTGGTTTTGTTTTATTTTGTTTTGTGGTTTGGTTGGTTATGGGATGGTTGTTTGGGGTTTGTTTTTTTTTATTTTAAAGGTTTTTCTTGTATCTTGTAAACATATTTTTTCCTGAAAATATTTCTACACTGTCTCTCCTGGAGCCCAGGAGCAGAAACCAGATTTACCAATGAGAGCTTCCTCTTAAATCAAACCAGGAATGTATTGCTCCTGTCACCATTCACTGGAAGAATTAATTTTTTTTTTCTGGGATCACACCTCCAGCAGTAGTCCTGGAACGCAAAATCCAAACGTTACCCGACTGAGCAAGATTTGATTTCTAATACTTAAAAAAGTTAAGATATGGTCTTTGGTCCATTTGTGTGAAACCATTACCCTTCTCTGTCTGACTGCAATTGACGTTGCTCTGGTTTCTGCCTCTGCTGCCCAAACCACCAGTCCCCCACCTTTATCAGTCACAGACAACTGTGTCAGAGCTGCTCTCTCGGTGTATCGCTCACTGCTGTGGAACATCAGCATTTACACAGCAGCACATATGCCAGCTGGTGCTTGCGAGTGTCTCTTGAAAGCCCAGGTTCCCTCTAGGATTTAGTCTCAGACCCAAAAAGGTAGTTCAGTAAATAACTCCATCAAAATCAATGACTGTTAGATGCCTAATTCCTATCTGGACAATTGGATGCCTTTGAGGACACGGATCTTGGCCCACACACCAATGTCACTTAGAATGAAGAGTGTGTTCCTTGATTATTTTTTTTAATGAGACCAAAACTAAAGTTGTTTTATGATGGGAGTTAAACATTATTTGTCCCTTTACAAATCGCTAGTCCAAATAAATCTGGTAAGAAGCTGATCTCTTCTAAAGGCTGTCAGTTCCCAGGGGCAGAATAATTAAATGTTCCAAAATACTTATCATAATTATGTTTTGTTCAGAGATTAGTTGAGCTATCCTCTTGGGATCAATTATGACTCATCCTAAAGCCAGAAGCAAAAAAGTTTTTTGGTAAATCCTATTGGAATGAATACCAGCTGTTCCACACAATAAAGTAGCTCTTTCCCCATATTTTAACGTGCCAGCAAAGTTATTAAAATGTTGCTCTTGGTCATTCTTCAGCATTCTGCACAAAGCACTTGAAGGTCAGTGTGGCTGGCAATTAGAGAACGGGATATGCAAAGGAGTTCTCAAGGAGCGACAATCCAGGTGCAGGAGTCTCTTTAATAAGAACATGTGGATTATGTAAGGCAATTAATATTTTTCTGCATTTTCCGACAAAAAGAAGCAGCGGGTTAGCAGGTTAGAGCAGAGCAGCAGAAAATAATCAAAGGACCCAATTCTGATTATCCCATAATTTCCTACCTTCAGCAGCTTTCTCACATCCTGCTGGTGGTCACGAAAAGAATAAGGCAGAAATTATTACCAGCTTCAGCATGAGCAGGTTGGTTTGGGGTCCCGATTCTCAAGCTATGTTTGTATGGGCAGCATAACCCCCTCTTGATTTCCAAAAACTCCCTTGAAATCACCTGTAAGTGGTACCTAATACTTTAGCACCTGAATTCCAGCTCCCGGTGATGCTGTATGGGTGGGAGAACTGCCAACACTTTGAGTACTGAGCACAAGCACCTTTTGTTGTTTAGTCATGGTAGAAATTACCAACATCTTACCCAAGCCTGCTACTCAGGAGCACTGTGTTAAAATACTCACAAGCCAACAGTTTCCAAACCCTTTATGTCCCCCAGCACAGGGCTGGTACAGGACAGTGGGTCCAAGCACATTCCACAACTGAATCCATGTTGCGCAATGATACTCCAGGCTTTGCTTTTTTTTTTTTCAGGCTGTTGCATTCAGAGAAACTTTGTACATATCTATATGCAATTGATTTCGTCTGCATTTAAATATGATCCTTAAGATGATTAAAGAGGAAAAGGAACGAGCAAGTGCTTTTCCAGCTTCTTAAAGCAGCTCTGTCTCGCCTCTCCAGGTTGGTAGATCCCTTGACACCTTTCAGTGGGAGTAAGGGTCCTTTTAGAAATTTCACATACACAGATGGACGCACAGCGTAGGTAAACTCACTCTTCGCTGCAATTCACAGATCTTTTAGAAGGCAATTCAGGGGTATGGGTCATGACTCACATAGGTTATTCCTATGACTCAGTGGCATGCTGGCTGAAAGCCACCAAGGTATGTCTGTGTAGGTCTAGCATCCACTCTTTCCTTCAAGCTACTGCAAGGCAAGCACAAATGGAGCTAAATAGATTAGATTCCAACCACTCTTTAATTTATCATTCACTACAAAGGAGTACAGCGGCACATTGGGTAGCAGAGTGATAGCATCACCCTCTGGCACATGGCATATTTAAGTCAAACGAGCTGCCTTTAACTGCACCCTGGGCGATGGACTCAATCCTCACCCCATTTACTTCACCCACGTGACTTGGAAAAGACTGATTAAGGGCAATAGATCAGTCAAAGGTCTTCACCTTCCAGTTGTATCTTTCAATAATAATGTGATTTGCAACCAGCTACGAATTTGGATACCCTCAAGAACTGGCATTAAACAAGGTAATTTCACAGAAAGGTGAAAAGCTTCAAGTCCTGGATCATTCTGCATTCATTGTCCACCATTCATTCTCCATAACTGATGTAGTGAACTTGAAGATTCGTTAAATTTACAAGACAAGGGTACTTTAGGGAAAAGGGTATTTTCCAGAGGGAGCAGTATACCTGTGACCAGACAGAGCAGATTCAATCCTCAGGAATTATCTCTCCCCATTGCAAAAATTACCTTTGCTTTTTTATCCTTTGTGACAGATCTCCTTTCTGTATCAGTTAAACACCTGCTGCAAAGAACAAGATTTTGGTGGGCAATTTCCTTTGTGATACTTTGCACAAGAAAAGGATTTATTTATCAACTTGTATTATGAATATCATCAGCCAATCAGCAACAAAAGGTAAATCAATTGCATGAACCAAACAGATCAATAAAAGATGGAGCAATTAATTTTTCTCAAGGCACTTTACAGGATATCATTTGCCTAACAAGGATCAAACATAATGACATCAATTACTTCTTAGGGTTAGAAAGGCCTGCTATAAGAAATAATTGGAAGTAATTATAAACATCAGATTTCCGAGTTTACAAAGATTAAAGCATTGCAAAATTTGATGTCCCCTGTGAAGAGCTATTTCTTCAACAACTCTAAGCAGGAAGGAGGAAAAAATATCATTTCCATCACCCAAAATTCAATCCAGACAGCTTGAGAGACAGTGTTTAGAATACATACGACGTATTAATCTTAGCAACAGAATAGAAGAATCATTTAGTCTTTACTGAAGGTAAGTCTGTTATCAAAGCCATTTCTATCCCTGTGGAGCACAGGCCACCATGTTGCAAATACTGTCACCTGTCTGCAGCTGGCCCTGCCAGCATGGGAAATCTATATGTCAGAAGGTTTCCTCATGGGAAAAGACTTCTGCTCGCAGTATCAGCTGCAGAATCAAGGTCTGTGTGGAGTTGGGTGCCGTTATCACACCATGTGTCTGCTGCAAGCTTGTCTCTGAAGGACACCAATGACTTTCAAACTCCTCAAAGCTACGCAGCTGCAGCAGCTGATTGACAGAGCATCTGTATGAATTTATTCAGCCTAATTTTTCAAGCCAAGCTACATGCCAAACTGACAGCCCCTTCCCCCAGAGCAGATGCTGGTTATTTTACTTCCCGTGGACTGCACAAGCACGTAAGCATTTGGTCATTTCACAAAATTACCTGCGTGTGATTGCATACGGGCAGGGCTGCAAACCAGCAAATCCCACTGAGTATAAAAATAAGACATAAGCTACTAAAGAAGGGTGAACCAAGCTAAAAGGACGTTGCCATGAGGCCCAGAAGTCCCTCACCTATTTGGAACAAAACTGGAATAGAGCATCCCTCCCCTCTTCAGTCTTTTCTTGACCAGCACCGTGCCCTTAGAAATCTTTTGAGGCTTTCTCTATCCAAGCAAGGGATAAAGAAATGCTGGAAAGGCCTGAAAAAAAGGTGAAGTTCAATAAAAGTAGCTGTGCAGCTCAAGGAATGGGAAGCTTGAAAGTGTGACTGATAACCAATTAAATACAGGACTAATGAGCAGGCTGCCTGTCGTCCATCAGAGGACTAATGAGGGTCTGCGCAAGACACGTGTGTTATTTGTATGGAGGAGGATGACTAGACTGGGAAAATGTTCCAATACAGCATTTAAAGATGCATGGCATCAATTGAATACTTGGTGTTGCTAAAGACTAGAGCTAGTTTGTGTGCTAGAAGTACGGATAAAGTAATTAAGCAATAAAAATAGGCACAACAGATGCTTGATGAGAACCATTGGGGTGATTTCCCCGTTGCTACATAATGCATAAACAACTGGGCAAATATACACAGAGAGGAACTGTGTCTTTGGTACTTTGAGCTTGGGGTTTTGGAGGCTTGGACCCGTCCATGTACCTTCTCAGCAGCAGTAAAACTGGGTACCAGGAGTCTCTGAATAATGGGATGTGCTAAATCTAGTGTTGCACTGAGCAGCGTGACTGGGCAAGGCTCTATGAGTTGGTCTGAAGAAGAGGGAGTGCAGTCACTTACTGCTCCTGTCAGTACACTTTGGAAAAAGCAGTCAAACTCTGGGGGTTTCCAAGACCCTAAGCAAGGGTGCCTATCACAGCTATATCCCAAACTGAGTGTAGGGTCTTGGGACAAGGCCTGAGTTTGCAACATGCACTTGTTTTTGAGGGAAAAAAAGCCTCCACGAGGAGCTGCAGACGAGGCCCAGCGCTGGAGCTAGAGCACTGATGTGGGAGAGAGGGAGGCGGGACCTCAGGGCACACTGCGGGATGCTCTGCTCAGACGCTGCCACCAGCTGCCTGCTGCTGAATGCTGCTTAGTGCAGAACTCTCCAGGAATTAAATGCTAGAAAAATAAAGGTCCATCCTGAAATTAGTCAAAAACACCTAAGAAATGCAAGCTGAAAGGCTTCCCCAGAACCAAGTCTGTCCCAGAGCACTAACACACCACCTCGGCATGAGTGGAGGATCACTTACTGAGGCCTTGCTCCTGATTTTGCTTTTGATACAACTGGAATTTCTTCTGGTCAGGGCAGGGTAAATGAGAAAATTAGCCATTTCAGTGCAGAACAACAGGTTTTTCTAAGTTGTGGCTGTACAGGTAGCCTAGGACCGACATAGCAGAACAGAAGGGAGAAACAAGCAGGATAATAAAGAGTAGTAGAGGGCTCTCATGTGCACTGGAGCATTCCCACCAGGCTAAAAAGGACTGATGTGTCTCCTGGTGTATGTCACTGACTTACTTAAGAAATGGCTGCGCAAACAAACAGGCAAACAGAAAACCTGTCAGGAGACTGTCAGGGCAAGAGTGCATACAACTGACAATGACAAATCCAAAGAAAACACACACAAAAAAAAGGAAAAAGCTCATTAAAGCAGCACAAGAAGATGAGAAGGGAAATTAGCCAGGCACCAAAGAGCATCCCATTAGAGTGAAATTTGGTGTTAACGACTGCTACTTATAGTCATCATATGGCCTTAATGAACAATTTGTCTTTGCCAAAGCCTGCTGTCCCTACTGCAAGCCACCATGTTTGATGTCCTTTTAATGGTCCATGTGTTTCATTTGTAACAATCCAATTAACAATTGGGCTCCAATAGCTCTAATCATCATCTACTGTTAATATTGTTTCTGTACTGTAGGGAGTTTCACAGTTTGTTAAACTGCATTTTGCACAACTGAGATTTTCAAACTCAAAGACCTGCTCAGTCTGTTAAGCTTCTGGAGGGGAACAAGAAAAATATAGCTACAATAGAAGCAATGCAACAAGCTGGTGCAGTAATTCCTCCTTTTAGACCAAATTCTTAGCTGCAAAGAGCATATGAAGTGCACAAACCATACGATACAGGGGCTGCAAGGGCCTATGGGCTGATGATCAGCATTCAGAGATAGCCTGAAAGGGAGAGACTGTATGTGTTGAGTTGTTTGCCCATATGCTGACAGAGGAGCACGCACTGTTTACTTGAAGTAAGTCTTACTTGAAGACACACTGCTGGGTCATTGCAGCTGAGCATCACTTCTTCCATCCTACAGATGAACATGCTGCAAACAACCAAAACTGGGGGGAAATTGCTGCCCCAGACACGAAAAGGACCCAAGTCTGCACAGCTCTGAATGGACCAAATTAAGAGGATCAGTGCTGTTCTGTGAGCCCAGCGCTTCATCTGGGTTAATGTGGACTGAGCTGCGCAGAGTGTGTCCCTTTGCCCCACGCCATGCAGGAGCGATACGCTGCACGTGCTCCTCTCCAGCTCGGGAACAATCACAGGATGGACCTGGAGAGGGGAGACAATTTCCTGAGGTTATTGTTTCTCCACTGCCTCAGTTATCCTGCTCGTGTTAACATCATAAAAGTCGTTCAAGTGTGGTGTGTAATGTGACAGCTGTAGTTTTGACCTTTTTGAAGTGCAGTACTCCATGCCACTTGGCTTAACACAATCCTTCGCAAGTAGTACATGAAAAAGCCCAAATATACAAAGAATTTCGGTAACACACATAGGCCAACACAGAGGTGGTAGGAAAAAACGTTGATTCATTTGAGAGGCAAGCTAGAAAGTCTGGGTATTCGTATCCTGTCTGCTGAAATTATATGAGTGAAACAAACAAACAAAACTGAAACCCAAAGTAGAAAAAAATCACAAACTCCAGGAGCTCATGAACCCTTTGCATGGTTGCGATCACTTATGGCGTTCACTGATGCAAAGGACAAAATTATAACATGGTGATGATGTGGACTGACCGCATATCCACTAACAATGCCCTTTGGGGGTACTCAGAGGTCTATAATAAATAGGAAAAAAACAGTTTTAGAGCATCCTTTGTAGCACCTCGTTATCTCCTTTGAATCTAATTCAATTCAGGACAGCATACTGTCACCTGTACCTTTCAATTCGGCCGTATATGTTGAACATTCCTGTTTTCTTAGAATCTATAAATGCACATAGTATATTATAGAGATATGCAATGGCTAATTTAACTCTATTTTTAGCTTCGTTATACCCTAGCTGGTGTATAAATAAATCAGGATTTTTGTGGTGTCCAATTATAGATGCTGAAAGAACAGATCAGTCCAACATCAGTTTTCTTTTCATCCTCCTTGTTGACTCCTGTTCCTTGATTTTCTGCATAAATTGTAATATATTTCTATACTGTCTAGCAGTGGATAGCTAGCAACCTGGAAAACAAACTAACTTTCTATTTATAGAGAATAAGGTTGATGCAGCAGGTTATTTTTATTTTTGCATAAACAAAGTCAGAAAAAAACATTTAGAAAATCTTTGAGATTCAGGAAGATTGAGACTAGGTTAAATTCAGAAACAATCTGTATATGAACAGAAACACAAAATGGAAGCTATCCCCACAACTGTCCCCTCATCTGTATTTAAGTGTAATGAACCAAAAAAAATCATGATAGCCTGATATTTTATATAACAAATTAAAGCAGCAAGGTCTAAACCCTCAGTAATCCTGTGCAAATTATGTATGGGGCTAATGACCAGAGAATCTAAAACAATGCACAGAGGCAAATGTAACAAGGCTGCCCAAAGCCACCAAGACCCTCTTTCAGCTACCTGATAAATATAAGTCCTATGGAAAAGTCTGGGTTTCTGGAAAGTATGTAAAGTTTTCCTATGATAGCAATGAGCAAGATGATTTTTACTAAGACCAGCAGAGTTTGGTCTTAATGACAGAAATAATTTTCCAGAAAAGAGAGAGGAAGAAAGAAGGATGTAGAAAGGGACTGATTAACAGCTGCACTTAGACAAGATCAAACAATCCGATGAAATTAAGTATCTTTGCAAGACAAAAATAAGATCCAGAAAACCAGACTCCATTTGATTCAAGTAATAAAGATGTTGTAACCAATAAAAGTTTATGTGGAAACATAATCCTCTAAAATGATAAAAACTAATTTCACCCAGAAGAGTTAAGAGGTTACTGAAGGGTAACTTCTTTATTTTAACTTTCTGTTAATGTCAGTTGTATTTCATAGATTCTGTGACAGATCTCAGTGTAGAGGTTAAGTTTCTGTACAGTAAAATGTTGAGCATCTGCATCTCACCAGAAATCAGATATCTGCCCAAAGAAAATAAGATACGTAAATGATTATTATTTCTCTTTTGACATTACTGAGAGCCTTTACTGCTATTACAAGATCTGTACCTGCACCAGCATGTCAGGAAGATATTTCCTTCCCAAAAGATTTAATCATGTAATTGATTGGCCGCTTCTATACTTGGTGGAAGGACAGGTAGAAAGTGCTTTTCTTCACTGAGTGTAGTGTCTACAGGAGCCTTCACACACCCCATCTTTGTTATCTGTGACGTGAGCACTTACATCTGACCCATTTAATCAATGGAAAGAAATAGGCACTTCTGGGGGCTTCATCTGACTCACATGTCTGCTCTCAGGAGATGAGTCATGCCTTAGCAGTGCCTACTTGTCTCCACTGATATTAAGACAGACTGAGGTCATTAGGTCAAAAGTAAATTTGATCAGACAGCATGCCCACCCCTGCTAAGTGTACCAAAAGGGTCACAAAAAATTACTGTTGCCCTAAAGTGTATTTCCTTCCTTTTTATACTCACCTCCTGTCTCAACCATTTCCCTAGGGATGCCATGTTGTTACTGGAGAAAATTTAATTAATAGGATGGTTCTCCGTGGCAGAAGCTTAATGCTATTCTCAAAACAGCAAAGTTCATCCATGGATTTGGTGTTAGCCATGTCATAATCCAAGCTATTCCAGCCGCACATGGGGCAAGCAGAATACGCTACAGAGAAAAATAGATGTGTCCTGTAGCCCAGGGTGCTAAAATGGCACGCAGTTTGTGTCATGCAAACATAGCCCGGATCTCCAGACCATGCATCTTCCAGTCTCCTCTCGCTACCTTCTGCACCTCTGCCTCTTCGGATCAAGTGATGAAGAGGGACCCACATCGAGTCCTGTGACAGGAGAAGGGTGGGAAAGAGGGAAGATGCAGGATGGAGCCACATCTTTCGACATGCATCTTCTGGCAGCGCCCCTGGAAACTTGGGGACCCTCAGGGAGGTGCTTTCTGGTAGGAGAAAGTAGAGGAGATGCAACCCACAAGGTTTCCCATTCTGTACCTGTGTTCTTGCTACATAACACATGATTTGGACTCTGGTTTGAGTTTTCAGGTTCAGTTGATCAAAATATGATTTATAGACCGATAATACAGTATGAAAAGCATTCTCATTTCCTGCAGTATGTACAGCAATTGACGTTGATGCCAGCTGACTGGAAGATGCAGGGGAAGATAAGGAAATTCAGAAAACCTGGACCCAAATCCTTCAAAGTTATTTCTACTCACTGCAGAGGATTTGAATGCAAGACTCTGTGAGCCCTTCAGAGAGCTCAAAGTTGTCAACACTGTGTTATTACTAAGATACTTTTTTCATTTAAAAAGTGAGTGGCTGATTTATGATAGTTTTCCATTATTTACAGAGACCATAATACTAACCAAGTGATTTCTCTATTGTCAGTGACAAACTATGGAAAATTTTAGTTGTGTCAGTATTTCTATGAGTTTGATGAAAAGGAGAATTTGATCCCAGCAGCATGCAACCCACAGCCATATGCCATGTAATGCTCTCTCAGTTGGTATTTTCCATCGCATTTTATATACAGACATCAAATGTATGTTAATCTTCACTACAATAAATAATTGTGGCTGAAATAGCTAGTCTACTGAGAATGTTTACTGATTTATCGTCTATACTATAGATTTAAGCTGATCCATCTACCACTGTAGCTGCACAACTGCAGTTCCATTTGGATGGACTCTTTATGGCAATCAACCATAATTTGCAGGATAATATCTTCACCTGCTTTCCAACAGGAGTAATTTCCACTGGTGGAAATGGAAGTTTTGGCTGTCACAATAAAAATTTGCAATTGTGCAGTTATACAGCTGGCTGAAAATGGGGAAACCCAAGGTGTAGGCAGAATTGTACCCTGTGCAGTTCCTTTCAGAGTCTAACTTAGTTGCTCATCAACTAATTGCCATGAGAATATATGCAAATGAGCTGGAGTTGTCAAGAAAGAAATACATTAGACAATCCCCTACTCTGCTGGAAAATTTAACTGGAACACCAGAGCGGAGGACTGAGACTGGCTGTTAAACATAACAGTACTTGTAAAACCTACGGCTCAGAAATTTCCTAAACTGTTGACTAACAGAAGCTAAGAGGTACATATAGCAGGACAGCTCTGTATACACTTTATGTTGATGTCCTAAGTGTTTTTCTAAGTATCAGTGCCTATCAAATGCCAGGCATAGGATGAAGTGCCAGATAAACCTTTGCCTTGACCAATGTAGTCATTCTTATACAGAGTAGTATAAGGAGACATAACAGATTCAGGTCAAGTACTTGAGCATGACTGAAAGCCCTTTTCCTGCAATATAAAACTGTCCTAAAGCCCCAGTCTTGTCCATATAAAAGCATTGTGCTCTGGTAACAATTTAAAATAATTAAATATTCAGACTCTGTGGCCTATTTCACATGGTCCAGGATTAGAAAGATGGGACAATTTTCCATATCACTTGCACAGCCACAGAGGGCTGATTTCACTGACAATGGATTTTGGATTAGACCCACCCTACCTTCACAGAACCAGCCTTTAATGACACCTGTCGCACCCACTGTTGTACGGGTTTAAGGGTGGGAGTGTTGGTCTGCTTGAGAGCAGGAAAGCTCTACAGAGGGTTCTGGACAGGCTGGATCGATGGGCCAAGGCCAATGTTAATGAGGTTCAACAAGGCCAAGTGATGGGTCCTGCACTTGAGTCACAACAACCCCATGCAGCACTACAGGCTTGGGGAAGAGTGGCTGGAGAGTGGCCGGCAGAAAGAGAATCTGGGGGTGTTAGTCAACTGTCGGCTGAATATGAGACAATAGTGTCCACAGGTAGCCAAGAAGGATGACAGCATCCTGTCCTTTATCAGGAATACTGTGGTGAGCACAACTAGGGAAGAGACTGTCCCCCTGTACTTGGGCCCCTCATTGCAAGGAAGACATTGAGAATCTGGAGCAGGTCCAGAGAAGGACAACAAAGCTGGGGAGCCGTCTGGAGCACAAATCTGATGAGGGGTGGCTGAGGGAGCTGGGGATGTTCAGCCTGGAGGAAAGGAGGCTGAGGGGAGACCTTTTCACTCTCTACAACTGCCTGAAAGGAGGTTGTAGAGAGGTGGGGCGTCAGTCTCTTCTCCCAAGTAACAGGTGATAAGACAAGAGGAAATGGCCTCAAATTGTGCCGGGGAG
This sequence comes from Chroicocephalus ridibundus, assembly GCF_963924245.1. Classification (NCBI taxonomy): domain Eukaryota; kingdom Metazoa; phylum Chordata; class Aves; order Charadriiformes; family Laridae; genus Chroicocephalus; species Chroicocephalus ridibundus. Next base: position 8,502,802 of record NC_086285.1, on the reverse strand, counting down.
GTTTAGTTTGGATATTAGTAAAAATTTCTTCACATAAAGGGTTATCAAATATTGGAACAGGCTGCCCAGGGAAGTGGTTGATTTGCCATTCCTGGAGGTATTCAAAAGACATGTAGATACAGTGCTTAGGGACATGGTTTAGTGGTGGGTTTGGCAGTGTTATTTTAATGGTCGGACTTGATGATCTTAAAGGTCTTTTCCAACCTAAATGATTCTATGGTTCTAAGATATTCATGGTGAAACTCAGTGCATGTTAAAGCTGCAAATGAGAGCCAGCCCACTGATTGAGCTGCTCAGGTAGGCTCACAGGTTAGAGCTGTTCAATTAGACATGAATTAGGTATTTAAAGGGTAGAATACGAAAGACCTGGGAGCTCACAGGTATGGAGGCAGACAACAAGTGTGTGACCTCTCACAGGCATAAGTGGCCTATGAGTCTTCTGCAAGCTGATGGACGTCTTCCAAAAAAGTGTTTTGTCTCACCCTAAGTGCCTAAGGTGTGTGGTATACATGTTTCTGTGGAGCTTATATTCCTTTGCACTGATTAAAGGGTGAGATTACATGTCTTACTGGGAACAGATGACCGACTTTATATGGCTGAGGTCAGTTGAGTCCCCCCCTCCCCATGCTCTATTTAGAACTGTTAAGAAATCGGCGGCCAAAATATCTGAGGAAAATACTCAGAGGGAGAAAAAAAGCATATATTCATTGCAGTAACAGAGAAAGAAGAAGTAGAAAATAAACCTCAAACAAATATATGCTGATTATAAAAAACGGCCGTAAGAGAATGTGTTTATCAGAACTAGAATAGCCAAGTTATTCAGAGCTACCGTAGAAAAACCACCCACCACAACACTGCGTCTGTTTCCATTCTTTGTGAAGGTTACTCTTGAGAACTTCCTTCTCCTCTTTTCCCTTCACCCACAAATCTCCTTTATCTTCTACTAGTTTTACCCCAATTGCTCTTTACAACTCCTTGATTAAATTTAGGCTGGATTCTTTCACACATTGTGTTATCACCTTCAGATAGCTATTCTGTTATGTCTAAAACAGTGTTTACATGGAAGATAGATGTATATAGAGAGGTAGATATAGAGATAGATATATAGATATTTAAAGATCACCTCTTCATACTTCTTATATCCTGTTTAATTCTAGATGATGTGAACAGGCTCACACATTCTGATCATGATTCAAAGCCGATTAAACTCAATGAAAAGCTCACACTGACTTCAACAGACATTAGATCATGTTCACAGAGAGGATAATAGACCTTTCAGGAGAGGAAATGAAAGTGTAATAATACACTGGCTTAGTGTATAATCTTGTCTTCATCTAATAGCTAGCTCCAGTGTCTGTAATAGTCCACTGGTTTCTTACAGATAAAAAGCCTACTTTTTTGGCTATGATCTTACTCTTTTGGTATTGAAGGTCATGGATTTGATTCCCACCAATAACCACAATGTCTGTGTATTAAGGCAGCTGAGGAATGATGTAAACTCTTTGCCTTTTAGAGGCATTTGTCAAAAAGAGATAATATATAGTAGAGTGATTTAGTTCCTGAATTCCTGAATCATGTGTTCTTCCTCTAGTACCCAGTCTCAGGGACTATAAACCCTATTTTTTTTTACTGGGAGTGTATGTAAATGGCATATAACTCTTTAAACTTTGCTGGTAGAGGTAGCTGTTTGACTACTGGCATTTGTGATATTAAAATATATGTAACTGTTTATTGCAAAAGCTGTATCTCTAATACTAAACTGAAAAATGCAAGACAAATTTCCCAGACTTAGAAATATTGTCCATCCTGGTACGCTGTCAGAGTGCTTCCAAGGGTAGATTTGACCATTGTCTCCCAGAACCTCACAAGGTTCCTGGGCACAGTTGGCCATTCCCAGTAAATTACTTTGGACAGTAAGAGAACTTGATAATATGGATGTGGGCTGTTTGGTGTCACTTGAACATTGTGCCAGTCCCAGACAAATTTAATTCCTTAGAATACTTACAGAGAAAGGGTCTAAATCTGTCTCCCAGCATCTACACCCAGCAATGGTCCCAGAGGGAGAGTCCTGTTGTAGAAGTCAGTTGCAGGTGGTAACACTGCATTTTGAAGAGTGGTCAGCTACACTGGAGTGAAGACTATTGTAATTACCTGTCTATATTTTCTGTATTATAATAAATAGTCTGAGGAGGTTTTGACCAAAGGCTGCAACGATAACACAGAAAAAAAAAGGATAATAATGCTTTATTAATGTTGTACAACAATGACTCATAGAGTCTTTGTGTAGAGCTTTTCCAGCTTATACCTGGATGAGACGTTATTGACTGCAAAAAGGAACTAACCACACAAAAGAAAGCAAAGGAAAAGTATACATACCCTACATCTGCACAAATTCTTTCTGTTGTATTGTTTGTCATTGGAAGCAACAGAAGTAACAAGGGGTTACTTGAACATGGGGAAGAAACAAGAAGTATCAAAGGACTTAAAATTAATTTCAGGACTTGGATAAAAACTATATAGAGAAGGTTAACTCCACCTAATAAACCCTAGCAATCTTTCATCTGCTACAATATACTATGAGTATTCTCTTGTACTTCCTTATAGGAGCAATAAATGGAAGTTTGCGACAAGAAATGCTCTCTGATCATGGATTCTGACATGTACAGGTTGCCGGGATCAGTATTCCCAATCCATTATCTCCTCCACTTTGCCTTCTTTGAAGTTTTACTTGTAACAGTTTCCAAGGCTATAATATGCCATTGCTTTCACAGATTCCAGGATTCATGCTTTCATTTCTACGTGGGCAGTTGTAGCAATGCAGATGTTACCTAGATTTAGCAATAAGCTAATTTTCAAGATGTCGTCTACCAAAATTGCCAAGAACCATGAATGGTTCTGGTATTATCTCCGTTTCATTCCATTGCCCATTAGTGAGGCAGGTCTTCATGTGCATTGCAGGCCTATAATGGCAGAATAAACTTCCCTTCCAAGTATTATATCCATTTACTCTAGCGTGTAACTAAAGTACAGTAGGTTATAAAATGGAAATAATGTTCAGCCACAGCGATTATCAATCCAGAGTTTCTCCAATTCATTTCTCAAGTGGGGTATCACATTAGCGCTTTATAACAAGTATGTGAAATACCTGAGATCCCCCAGATAGGACTCTGAGGATGAATTCATAAATGCCCATTTTAAATTGTAAATACTATGTTTAAACCTGATCCATAAGGAAAGCACATAGACTTTTAAGTCAGTAATTTTAGTTCAGTCTTCTAGGGATAGCTTCTCCTGCTTTTTCTGACTTAGGAAATGCATCATAGCATAATAACTCATAATAATAATAATACTATTATAACTATGGAATAATATTATAGCTAATCACAGTATTATAACTACAAATATGCAAAAAGTCCGATACTGTAATCATGATGTTGATTTAGCTATTCCACAAACCTTGACAATAGCATCAATGACTCATACAATGAATCCAGCTTTACACCTTTTAAGTCCTCCTGATGCCAAAGTCTTCCTGCCTTCTCTCACAGATTCTATGTGGGTGGGATTTCACTTAGCTTTAAACATCCACAGAAAGGACGTCAGCTGCCAAACTAATCACTTTAGTGTCTCTTTATGGTCAGCAGGAAGAATTAGACACTTCGAGGGTGTGATTCATTTACAGTATTTTTAGGCTGAGAATAACACCCTATGACTCCCATGTTCTGAATATGGTGTCTGTAAAGGAAGGCAAGGATGACAAGTTCAGTTGTAGACATCTATGCAAGCAATTCCTGTGCACAGGGTCTTGTTGTTTGAGCTTTTCTAAAAGAATACTGACTTCATTCAGGATGTCAGATGACATATGAAACACAATTCAAGAGACTGAAAATGTCCAGAAGGCTTAACAAACTGTGCACTCCTCGTAACTTCTTAACTGCTACTTCCCTGCTGCTCAAACTTCTAAATACTCAAAGTGGTGGGGTCAATAAAGGTAATAATATAGTCACTCTCCCCTAAGAAAACAATTCACTGAATGGCAAATCCGAGTGGGTTCATTTTTGAAGGGTAATATCAAAAGAGTTGATTAAAAAAGAGCACTTGATTTTTATAAGGTTTGTGATAATTACGAAAACCACATTCTTTGCAGTGATGAGGTTTTGTTGGAACTGCTCTTTAGGGACAGAAATAACTAACCAAGATAAATCAGGAAATGCAGAGGAGAAGAGTGAACAAATACTACCTGAATCAAATTATTTTATCTCATTAGTGTAAGTACTGCAACTTAGAGAAAATCAGCGCTTCCAGTGTCTGCTGTGCCAGCTCCAGCGAGGAGCCATTAGACTCTTCTGTCAATGCTTCCAGAACTTGTGCCCACACCTGAGAAGTACTGAATGCCCTTGACTCCCCCAAAGCCAGGCAAAGCTATGGATGCTCACATCACCAGGCACTTACCATTCTTCTTGTTCAGCTTAGCTGCTCCAGAAATTTGTATCTCCTAACATCTTCTTTCCTTCCTTCTCGGACTATAAGCTGAATTTGTTTATAGGTATAAGCTACTAATTCATGATTACCCTTTGAAACACAGACAGTGTAAAAGCATTCTTGATTTTGCTGAATTCTGATTAACCTCATCATTAAATATTCTTAATTTATTATGATTAGCCACCATAACCAACCTTAAAGCAAGAAGCACAGTGAACATTTCTCTTTTGCCCTCTGAAAATTTGCTTATTTTTGTTCTTAGGACAATGAGGTAAGAAAAGTAACAGAAACAGGATGAACCTTTAAAAAAACATTGACAGGAGTCTCTTTTTGGCCACTTACTCCAACTGTCACCAGATCCCCCTGGAGTATACTTGGAAAGTTCCTTTAATGACAATAACTTATGAGAGACTGTTGTAATAAAAGTCAAACTAATAAACAGGAGATATGGAACCCAGTGATTACTGAACAAAAATTTTTAATTAATACTGACTGAATTATTTATGACAAAAGATTCACTCATATAATTGCAAAGCCTTTCATAAGACCACAGGCAGCAAATTCATTTATCTATTACATTTTAAAAGTGCCTCAGTATATATCCTCCTTATAGCAAACATAAGATCAAACACAGGAAAATCAACAACAGCATAACAAAAACAAGCTGAAGAGTGAGAGGACTGCTTTCAACAACAAAAAAAAGAAGAAGAAATTGCTGTTTAATTATTCAGTAAAATTATTTAAAACTACAAAAGCAATGGAGCCGTTATTAACATTTCCATTAACAAGCAGCTTGTCTTTGTTCAGATTACATTTATTGCTGCTAGAGAGGGGCTGTCACTGCCTGAAAGCTACTCCGTGCTTCAAATAGCTCTTACAGGAACAGGATCAGATCAGCCTCAGAGGAAAATCCGAAGGAGAACTCAGTTTTCTTTAAAACAACCAAGTGAAACAGGACTTGCAAAGTAAAAAGATGAAATGGTCAACCCGATGACATCAAGGGGCCAGGGTATCTGCAGTGTTGCCCTGCTCCACAGGCTCCCAGGTAGACCAGTCTGCCGTGTCCATCAGAGGCTGGTTTGATCGGATCTGGGCATGGACTAGTGCTCAGGCAAAATACCTGGAGCGATGCTGGCTCTTCATCCCCACGGCAGCCCCGGGATGCTGAATCCCTGGGGGTGGGCTAAAACAGCCTCTTTTGATCATCCAGCATCTGAGCATCCTCGTGACAGAACACACATCGTGGCATACAGGAGCCTCCTGCTCTCATCCCCAGGATGGCCGGAGACAGAAGACACCGACCAGGCATATGCTGAGAGCGGCTCCCCATGAAGGCCATGGGGTTTTACAGCACCGGAACACTGAACCAGTAGTTGAAAGCAGCAAAAAATACCCTGTAAGCTTATTAATTTCCCTGAAGTCTGTTCAAGGTGCAGGATGGGGCTTAGCTTGCGTAGTCTGAGAAAGGAAGAAATGAATTAGAGCTTGCTCGGGATGATCCCTGTCTGCTTCATGTTCGGTGGGGTGGGGAGTGGTTTAGACAGCACCTATAATTTAGTCTATCCCAAAAGGAAAATGATAACAGCTCAGGAGGATTCTTTTGAGCCTGGTTGTAAGTCAGTCATGCAGAATAGTCTCCTTGTAGTTCAGTAAAAAAATGCTGTTGAACCACTAGAAAAAGAATGAGTTTACCAGGCATCGGACAAACTGCTCAGACCAGAACCAGGATCTCCTGCTCACCTTTTCTAATCATTAGTTCTGAACTGCATAAAATAGGTGCTGCCAACTTTTTATCCCTCCTCTCTATTCTGCTGCAGCCATCAGATAAATAAAGGCATTTGAACAAGTAGGTGTGGGCTCCAGCACAAACACACAATGTATACAATATGCTCCAGTCTCAAGGAAACTCTTGTTTTTCTTCACTACAGTTCCAGAGCATCAGATAAAAATTAGTTCATGCTTGAACTGATTCAGTCTGAACACGGATGAAATGCCAAACACAGTAAATTTTCTGGAATAATGCCCAAGACGAGGATCCTACCCAAAAACCGGCCATGGTTGATTTAGTTACCATTGAGTACAATTAGAACCCAAACCTGATGCAATGGGGTGGGGGTACTTGATCTACTTTGTTATGTGACAGAAAGCACTGCCGTTTTTTTAGGAAAGCGCCTAAAAGCGCAGTAATTACTCTATCCTTAATGCTTTCTTATCTTTTTTTTTTTTTTGACTTGTCATTTGCAATCTATTTTTTATTTTGCAGCTATTAATCTGTAATCTTTGCAGCTGATCTGCCACCTTGTGGTCCCGCTGCAGACTTTTCTCGGAGCTGAAAAGGAAGAACGGGTTCTTTTGCAAAATCTCTGCTTCTGGTCTATTCTTGCCAACCTGGCAGATACAGTGGCCTTTGTTATTATTAGCCTGACTAGCTTTTCATGCCATGGTGTCAAGAATTAGAAATCCAGCAGGCCACATCTGTAACCTATCAATATATGCTCGTCTGTGAGAGCTGTATATGCGTATATACATGTGGAAATAGAATTAATTATATCTTTAAATCATAAACATGATGTTCAGAATTTATGCATGATATATACTTCTACACAATAATGGAAAAAGAGGCTGAAAAAGACTTTGTGATCTCACCTAGTCAATCTTCTTATGCAAAGCTGGACGAGATCTAACAGATCATTTCTGGCCAGTATCTAAGTTTTCACAAAACCCTCGAACAATAGAGATTGTCCAGCCTCCCGATAAACTATTCCAGTGATAACTAGAAAGCTGCTCTTCATATTTAACCTAAACTATTGGGTTTAATCCCATCACTTCTGTCCTGTCCAACAGGGACCTGCTGAATAGTTTATTCCTCCCTTTCACATACACATAAAACATTAACGAATTGATATCGGTTTAAACTGTTCCTCTGATATTAACTGATTTGGATATGGGTAAATGATGGATATTTACATTAGAATTAGCTGGGCCTGAATTATTCACAAATAAGTAGGGATTTTGCGTGCCCAATTTAAATCGCATTGAAGAGGCTTGATTTCTGAAGTGTCTCTTTGCTAAAATAGGTCTCAGTACAGAGGAAAAAAACCTAGGAAACTAGAAACTGGGCCACCAGAAATAACGGGCTGTTTTTGAAAAATCTAAATGCTGATATTGCAAAGAATGAATCAACATTTTTATCTCATGGTGATAAAGTTTTAACTAAAGAGGGCCCAGGTGCTTGATCTTGGTATTTTGAGAACTTCCAAAATTACAGTCAGTAGCGCCCCCCTCCAAAAAAAAAAAAAAAAAAAAAAAAAAAAGCCTCTAGTTTTCTATATTTTAGCTCAATTTCAAAAACAAGCTGCTACTCCATCTGCTGCAGCAGAATGCGTTTACAGAGTCGACCTCCACAGTCTACATGCTAATACCATTGCGTGAGCTGCATGATCACTGCTCAGAGACAGATCATATCAACACATCGAAAAGATCCTATAGAATATGCCCATTTGAGATGTTCATAAAGAGCAGTCACTTTTACAGCTAGTGCCGTACCTATTAAAGGTACTTGTGTACATTGCTGATATTAAAGACATCCGTCAACCTTATATTCTTATTTACTGAGATCTGTTTTTATACAAAATGCCACCTGACAGACAGTTTCTTTGGCTGAAAGGGTGGAAGAAAAATGTACAGCAAAACACACCAGGGAGATGAAATAATTTAACACCCTTTTCAGTCTTTGCTTTGAACGGTCCCTCCTATCACCAGTTCTCTCAAGGGCAGAAATCAAATATACTCTCTGCTTTCTGTGGTGCTGGCTACTGATTTTTTCTCCAGTACTTTAGTCCACATCGTCTCTTACTCGCACAACAAAAGAAAGGCTGTCACAAGATTCTCAGCCATCTACAAATACGACAATATTGACTTTGGAGACAGAGGCTCCTCCTTGCCTAAAGGTTTGCAGTCCCTTGCAACAGCTTTTAGACACATTTGAAAATGTTATCCCCTCGTTCACACCAGCCCAGAATAAGTTAAGCCTCATCCTATGTCATAGGTATGAATCACACCTAGAGCACTCCATACCTTCTCTGGTTAAAGCACTGGCCTTATATTTTTGGCCTCAAAATTGATTGTAATGGTAAGTGGATTCATTTAGTCCTGAGCATCTCAAGTGGTCAGGTAGCTTTGGCTGCTGTTTATTGACAGGAGGTGAAAAAGTTAAACCTCAGGCCACCACACAGGGCAACATCTGATGCTTCCCTTGGAGAGTCACTATAATTGTTGCCCGAGGGGCAGTGATGGCACTTGCTGAAGGCTATCCTCCTGCTGATTCGCTCATGAATGGATCAATATGTTGGCCAGGGTCAGAGAAAGGCTGTAGAGTTCGAGATAATTTTGCCTATCTGCAGCTGCTGGACATGAAGAGGGTTGAAAAAATACCTGCCAGCCCTATGGCTGATGCCTTCCATCTCTCCCAGAGCAAGTCTGAGTGCAAAAGTGCGTCTTTTTTGGTTGAAGTATTGCAAATTGACCTCAGCCTGTCTCCACAGAGGTGCCTCATGCCCAGGGTTGAGACTGCCCCCTGCTCCCCCCAGATCTGCCCTGCAGGCTCAGGGGTCCCCCACAACCCTCAGGTCTTCTCTACAGGGAGCCACCAGCAGACATAAGCCCTGACAGTTTGCTAGCACTGGTCCTGATGCTTGTGAAGGAGAAGATAAATCCCAGCTCCTTTCTCAATACTATGTGCTGGGAATGGAAAGGGAAACGTGTTTGGTGATGGGTGTCAGGGAAGGGGGCTCAGCTGCTGTTGGCTCAAGGGCAGCCATATGGAGGAAGCAGCGGACTGTAGTCTTCATCACGCTTCAGTCTTTCTGCCAGCCCTGAACCCCCTCCTGCTATTTCCACTGGCAGCAAGCAACGCCAGAAAGTCTCTCTGGCAAGATATTGCCTTCACGCAGGAGGATAGCACTGCAGACTCCTGCAGACACACTGTCTCTTTGTTTTCTGCCATACAGCATCTACCACAATGCAGTCCTTGTCAACAACTAACGCTTATTTTCCATGAGCTATGACCTAAAGATTTACTATAAGTGGGCACTAAGTTTAAACTGCCCCTCGTTGCTTTCCACTTGAAATGTTTGTGCTGCAAATAAAATGCTGGCAATCCCCGCTTTAAAATAACAAGGTGCAACAGGTCCAGCTGCTTCTAAAGTACTATAATGTGTCATTGCTGTTGAGTTTCCACTTATGAGGTGTGTTACAGGAATCAGAGTGAGCCCCGCAACTGTGTAGGTCTCCAACGCTTTCTGAAAGCGGAGAACCTACACCTACTTCAGCTGATTGAGGGACAGGACTGGTCTCTGGGAACAAACACAAGATGATCAAGGTGGCTTAAACTTCTTGGCAACAGGGCTTCACAGACAGGCTGCAGGAAGAACTTTTGTGCAAGAAACAACGTCCACCGTGTTACAAGGGAGACCTGTACGGTGGCTCCTTCCAGATTAAGCAATAGCATGAGTGTGTTGCTGAGGCCTCGGAGCAGTCTCTGTCCCAAATACCTTCCAAGCAGTCCAAAAACACTCCAAAGAGGCATAGAGATGGCCAGAGTAGGAAACAGAGAAGATATCTTTTTTGTGGCCACTGAAGATATTGCAGATGAAGAGCTCAAAAACAGTGACACTAAAAAGACAAATAAAAGTATAAGCAAGCTGACCAATAATCATATTCTTATCAAGGATGTCTAAGAAGGAAGAAGCAAGGGCATATTAAATAAGGTGGGTAAAGAAGAGGATGAAAGATGGAAAATATTTACCAGAGCCTTTGGAATTGGAAGAGGAAGAAGGAAAAATAAAATTCACAAGCTAAACAGCATCCCTGTAGAGCATCTGATGAGATCACAGCTGGGTCCCATGTGCTACTTCTTCTTCAAATTTCTCACTTACATATGTATATAAGACCATCTGCATACATTATTTTCTATTTCAGAACTAGCCCAAAGAGCTCCCTTGAATAATACATTTTTTATCTATACCACTATTTTAAAACAAAGCAGTTCTGCATTATTTGTTCCGATCTGTCTGCAGTTTAAATTATGCCACAGCAGAATGTTTCAGCTTGAATCGCATTTGAAATATAAAATTGTTTATGCGGCTTTTTTCCCCCTTTACAATTCAAAACAATCCAATGTAACAGCTGTAATGGATTTTTAAACATATTTATCGTCAAAGAATCTTTCCAAGGAGGAAAAGCCACTAAGTGGAACACAAACGGACCTTCCTTACAACAATTCCCCATGGTGTGGCTATGCACTGTGCAAAATAGAATGCCAGAAGCTTTCACCCTCTAATTACGTTTTCTTTAGAGCTATGATGAATCAAATCTTCAGCTTAAAAAAAGAACAAATTCTTCAAGTACCACAATTAAGCAGAATATGATTTTCTTCATGCCTTTCTCAACACAGCCTTCCTCCCTGCCATTCATGATGTAGGAAAACCCAAACAAAACACTTGAGACCATGGAGCGTTCCAACCAAAGGACTTTTCCCATTAAAGAGCCCAAATTTAATTATTTCTCAAATGGATAGACACAGAAGTAGCTAAAAACATCCCCAAAAGCCAAAGTTGAATTTGTTTTCATTTTCATGAAGTGTCAAACAATGGTTGGTTATTTGCCTGCCTATCTAGCACCGACACAGCCTTCTTCTGTTCTTACTGTGAGAGGCACTAAAAGACTCTGTTACACCCATATTTATAACTTCTCCGGATTCCAGAGTGTTGAAGAAAGGCCATATTGTTATTGTGGTGATGCCTTGCCTCTGGGGAGTTTATTTTATGGGGAGTTTATTTTATGACTTAATTTGAGTGAATTGTGAATGGCTTTGTGGTTGTCTGGAGTGAAAGCTTGATTTGTTTTTTCTGAACATTTCCCTACACAATGAATGCGTTATATAAACTTTATTAAGAACACAGATTAGAAGAAAAACTGCATTCCATCCCATAGATACTACTTTTAGCGGGAATTGATTTGCAAGGCTCCAAAATTTGCCATTGTTTACGGATAATAGAAAGTATACCTTTGACTTCCCTTATTGGATGCCTTAATAGAAATGTTTCTTGAATCTGTACTGTCACTAAGTACCCAATCTATTAGTAAAACAGACAGAGGTATGCAGATTTTCGGCTCTAGATTACCCATCCAAGGGTGGTTATGAAAATGCTATTAATTAAGTAGAAGATACACCTTCATTTCAACTTCAGAATTAGCAACAGAGTGTAAAATACGCACCACTTCCTGACAGAAAGTATCAATAATTATGGAGAATATGGATACATAGCTCTATCAGAACTATTAGTTATAAAAAAGAAGTGGGTTTTAGCCACTCATGAGAAGCAGCTGTACATGCCAGAAATCGCAAAACTGATCATGCTGGTTGTGCCAGAGAGGTAAAAGTGGCTGGGCTTTTTTAAAGTGTGGTATCTCTTGCAGGAACAACTGTTGTAATAGTTTTATGGGCCAGAGGAGAGAAGTAATTTATCCAGCAAGTCCAAACTGTAAGTCAAACTTATGATCCCTGCCACTGTGACCTGAAAACATGTTTCATGTGCTGGAGCTCTGTGCGTCTTGCAACACACACCACTTTCAGTGTTGGCTCCATGGAGAACACAGCAAAGGCCTAATCTTACCCTCAGACAGGCACATGCAGCCCTCAAAGGCTTCAGACAGCCTTGCCTCACCACGTCTGAAAATATATTCCAGTTTAAAGCTCCAGAAGCACCCACTGACTTACTGTATATTGCAGGCACAGCCATGAGTCCTGCTATGATGCCAACTGCTGGCTCTACTTCTGAGGAAGGGTTCCACAGGACGGAGGACTGTTAAGGCTATGAGGTTAGCAGATAGATAGGATGGGCACTGCTCCAAAACTTTTTTTTTTTTAATAGGAACTACTCAACCTTGGTATTTTGAGTATTCACTGTAACAGATGAGCTGGCGATGAGAACTGTGTTTGTCAGGTGTTTGATGGTGTGAAGGTGTTGGCAGGTGTGAAGATGTTTTCACTCTGATCTGCTCCATCAGGGATCAAGGAGAAATTCTGAATTCTTGCATATTCCTGATGGGCTTTAGGGTCTTTATGGATCTGGTATTTGTACTCAGATGTTGTAATGTATTACAAGAGTACAATGAGTTTGGACTCAGTTCATGTGGAAAACACTGTGGAGCAAGATTAATAATTGCCCTCACCCAGATCTTTTTCTGAACACAGACTGTCTTTCTTGAACCAGGCTGTCGGAACTTAGCCCTGTAACCTTTCTTAGCACTCAGAACTTCATAGTTTACATACAGTGTGACAGAACAGAGCACATCTCTGGTATATCATTCCCTATTTGCTCTCACTCCCAGAGCATTATTCCAGGAATTTCTTTGATGAAGTAATGGTGTCATGGAAAATAAAACTGGAAGGGACCCTTAGACACAAAATCAGTGGGTTCTTTGCCATTCCTGACACCAGCTTGTCCACTTCGTCTTTTGTTTAAAAAAAAAAACAAAACAGTGATGATTCCTTAATCTCTCCATAAAGACAGCCAATCTTGATCTGAGAGCATCGGGGGAAGATTCATTGCTGAGAGAGAATACAAATGATTGAAAGATGCCTAAAACTTGGGTAAGGAACCTTGTCTAAAAGGAATAACTTATTTATGACATATTTGTTTTGATTAAGAAATAAACATTAATTGAAATAAAATAAAAACCATAAAATGTCTCTGCAATTGTAACAAAACAAAAAAATAGAAATGAATGCATTTATAACAAGGATGCAATCAGAGGAAGCCAGTTTCCTAAAACCTCTTTTGCTATAATCACAGCTGCATGAAATATGCAGGCAAAAGCCCAGTGTTTTTCTCAGAAAACAATTTATATCTTGCTAGGACAGTAAATTATGCTCACTGCTACTTTCGAAAAAATCTTTAAAGGGAAAGCGAAGAAATCATGTATTCCAGAGACCTCTGCCTGTTGGTTCTGACTGCACTGGGTGTTGTGCTCATTGATGTCTTTGCATCTTTATTGCGCCTTTAATACACATCGACTTTCTGAGACTAATGCAAAAAAAATCCTCTCCCTCCCTCTCCTCCCGTGTGTGGGGGTTGTGTATACCCATGGCAACGTGGACATACACACATGCGTCACTCATGCATGTATGTAAGCAGTATTTTTAATGCTGGGGTGCTGAAACAGCTTGTTAGCATAAACGTCTCTGTGATTTGTTTAGGTGCTCAAGTGGCAATAAAAGCCACATTCTTGTAATCTGATGTCTTTTGCTTTCAAGACTGCCACCAGGAACTTAATTTGGACCTGATGTTAGCAGAAGCTCTATGCTTAAGAGCTTGCTTTTCATAAGGATTTAGTCCTGAGACATAGTTGAAAAGTCTCAGTGGCGACGCTGTGCCACATTTACACATCACACGGCCAACCCGCTGTAAAGGACCCGGTGAGGCTTCCCTGTACTCTGGATAGTATGGGGTCTGCCCGTTGCTGGTCAGCCTGAACCTGTAATAAAAGGAAAGGCCTTTTCAAAACCTTTCGAGCTTAAGTTTACTACGTGGTGAGTATAGAAAAAAAAAATTCTTTCTTCCACCTTTTTTTTATTGGTCTTCTGTCATATGGTACTATAACAAAGCTTCTTATGTTTTGTAAAATGCACAGTTCTGACCTCAGAAATCTGTGATAAAAATAACTACGTGCTGAATTGGTGGTGATACTTCTGCTGGTAAGGGCGGAGTAAGGTAAAAGGCACAATCTGTAACAGGTCTCTGCCACTTCTTTTCTCACATCGTATGCACAAAAAAACCCCAGAACTTCCATCAGTATTATTAAGTCATTGCTGCAGCCACATAATTAGAAACCTCTGCAATTTGCAGGATTTATACCTCTAACTTGCCTGCAATTATTAGTTTTCCATGCAAATATAAACATTATAGGTGATTATTATTGCAAAACATGTCCATACCATTTAAGCTGCCCAGTGCTTTGTCAGTGCAGGAGTGACAATTCACCTGCACAGTTAAGCTTCACCCTTAAGACAACAAAATAATACAAGACGAAATGCAGGGTAACAGATCGATAGATATAAAGCCTGAGGGCTGCTGACAGGGAAGAAAGGGCAGAGGGGAGGATTTTAAGTGATTTTGGAAAGTAGGAAGAGGAAATAAATAGAAAGAGGCAGAATAACAGATGTGTAGCACAGGGAAAAGAAACACAGAGAAAGGAAATGTCAGAAGAGAGGAAGAAGTTCATCATGTAAAAGAAAATGGGAACAAGCAAGAACGTAGAAAAGAAGAAACTTTGGCAAACAAAGAGTTTAAAAAGAAATGGACCCACTCATAATCCTCACAACCCTACCAGGAAATGCTCAAGAGCAGGGATGTTTCCATCCCAATCTGTAAAAATGGCTTACCTTTTTCTGTCACCCCTCCACAATGAAACCTATTCCAGACAGCTTCAATCCTCATCCCAGACACCTTCTGTTCTCATCCCAGGCACCTTCAATCTGATGAGAAAATTGCCCTCTGGTGAGAAATCACCCCCAAACTTGTGACTTACTACTGTAGGTCACTGGTGATGTTTTGCAACTGTTTTTTTTCTCCAGCTCCATCATGATGTCCTAAAATTGGGACCACCTCCCCTGTTCTCTATGGAGAGCATAACTATAGTATGGGTAAAACACTATGTCCTGGTTTCAGCTGGGAAAGAGTTAATTTTCTTTCTAGTGATTGCTGTGAAAGGAATGTCAGTAATATCAATTGGTTTTAGTTGTTGCTAAGTGATATTTACACTATACAAGGACTTTTTCAGCTTCCCATAGAAGCAGAGACAGAACAATGGAATTGCCAATGAAATATTCCATACCATAGACGCCAGGTTCCATGTATAAATGGGAGCTGTCGACGGGGTGGGAATCCGCGATCACTGCTTGGGATGGTGCCATTTCACCAGGTGGTGAGTGACTCGTGTCGCTATTATTATTGTTAATGTTATTTTTCCTCTTCTGTTATTGTCTCTATTAAACTGACTTTATCCCAGCCCACAAGGGTGTTCGTCTTCCTTCCCCCTCCTTTTTTTTCCCATCTTCCCCCTAGAAAGGTGGAGGAAAATAGGAGGAGGGTGAGCAAGCACCTACATGGTCCTATTCACCGGCTGGGGTTAAACTGTGACACGCTAATTTAACATCATAAGCAAAGAGAATAGCTTCACATCAATTCACTCCAATATGGTGCTAGGGAAGCCTTACAACACTGTCAATTGGCTAAAAAGTGGAGTTGCTGTCAGGGGACAGTTTGTTTTGTTATATATTGCTGCTACATTATTGCACATAGTGAGTAGTCTCAAACCAATGAAATAAGACAGTCAAATTCCACCTCCTTCCTACCAAGAAGACACCTTTGTCATTAGCCAGGCTGATGTTTTCTAAAAACACCGCTTAATATGATTTGGGTCACGATCAGCCACATTATCAACCATTTGGTGCAGATGCACGTCCTCACCTCAGACCATGCTGTGATCATTAGAATCAAATATTCAGAAATCATTAAAAAGACAAATCAGAATAAAACCATTCCTGTACGGGAAGAGATCATAGGAGAGCGGTAAGATACAGCAGAATTATCTGCCAAGAAAACCTGAAAAGATAGAAAACATTAAGAAAAGCTGCTGTGAGAGGAAAACACAGGAATTGGAAGATGCTGGCTTTTAATCTTTAGTTTTGACTATTTTTTTAGTTTTTCAATGTTTTTTCCCACATTCAAGATATCCTTACCTATCTTTTGGCACAGCAAGCCATACCCAGATGAGGGTTATAATTCTTTCTCCTAAGAGACCACTTTCCACCACCTTTGTGCGTGGCTCCCATCAATGCATGGCAATGGTCCTCATAGACCTCTACAGCCCTTTGCACTATGGACTGAGGGAATGGATCCAGGATGGTTTAGGTCTTCCTTCTTAGACCCAAGTCTGTTCTTAGGCTTTTCCCCAGAGGGAACATACAGTTCTTGCTCTCTCCATGTCATCTCCTGATCCTGATTAACGTTTCCCTGGTGCCCTGAAGGCACTGGTGTAATATAAGACATATACTAAAGTGTTAATTAATTCATAATGGGCAACTCTGCAACTCTTTTAGACATGAATAAGCACAATAAATGTTTTTGATGATTTTTCAAGATTAGCAGCTGTGTCCCAGTCAAGGCAAAGAAAAACTGGAGTGATGCCAGTCTGAAGATAGAAACTCCCAGGTCACCCATCCCAGCCATTTCTGGCATCTATCCTCAGAATGAGATGAATTCAGAGCCATGCTTTGGGACTTGAAGCTGTCTTTGGACACTCCTGCACTGATAAAGTCAACCCATTTCTACAGCGCATTGTGCTCTCCTACCAAATATGAACTTAGACCAAATAAACTGGGGGTTTTGTGTCCTGAGAACTGGCTATGGCAGTTCAGAATCTTTTTCCTGGGGACAGAGCCCAGTCTTTGCAGAAGGCCACAGACAGAAATTGCTGGGGACAGACTGAATGAATACTCTAGACTTTTCTGATTTGCAGGAATGAACAACCACATAAAAAATCTCTGACATTCTCTTTCCCATAAGCAGCTGCACTGTTGTAGTTTCTGGAACCACAAAACTCTCGGTCGCTCTTACCAACTTATGATTTTGAGACAGAGCCCTAACTAGAGCCAAGATGACGATTGGGCATAGCCCTGTAAACTCTTATCACATGGGATCTGCCAGTGGGATATAGGGAGCAAGGGGTGTTATCGTAGCCAACTTCAGATATCTGTAGTATAGACCCTGTAAAGGTGAACCTCTCTCAGCTCCCTTCCTAGTAGATGGAGAGAAAAAGACATGATGTATCTGATTTTGTTTAAACTTCTACTTTAGGAGAACACAGATCTTATCCTGTACTGTATTGACACCACTACCCTGGGCAGCTCCAGTCAACTGGCTCATCTGCGCTGCAGTGTCCACATTCAGTCAGACGTATCCTACTGCTTGTGGCTAAGTTACATATAGACGTGGTAATTGCTAGTCTGTGCCTCAAAGATGCCTTCTCCCCACTTGCCAGCTTGGGAATGGCAGGAGAAACAAATACGGTAAAAAATGCACATCACTGTAGGCAGTATGTTTCTTGAAGGAGAATTAAAAATCCATATGAATTATAGAACATAGGAATGAGCTACTATAAATTCACCTGAGGCGCCATTCAAGCCTTAGCAGGTAGCAAGATTGCTTCACCCCAAATTCTCATCATACATTAACAATTTTTGATGCAAACAACACCTTGTGCAACCACTTTCTTACAAAGCTGGCTTCTGGTTTTAGGGATCAAGTCTTATTTACAATAGGAGGGAAGGCTGGGTAAAATGAGATCAAGAAGGAAATACGGAAGGAGCCAAGCCCTACTCTTTAAAATCTCCCTCCTGAAGGGACTCAACACTCTCAGTGCTAATGGGAGAGCACTGAAGCTAGGTCTACTCTCTGTGGCTCCCACGAGGCACTCAGGACCCTGTGGGGCAAAGCTTATGACTGATATATTTTACCTGGAGGAGATCTGAGATGAAAAACTCCAGCATCCAACTCACCTCAGCAGACCAGTACGAATGAGAAAACAAGATTTCTCCTGTACATCGGACTACATGTGCTCAGGGTTGAAAAGCATTTTAATCTCCAGATTAAGACATAACAGCTGACACTTAAAGACAGAGGATCAGGCACCCATTTACACCAGCCAAGAGTCTGTCCCTAAGGTCCAAATTAAACCCACAGTTTCCCCAACAGGAATCAGAAGTAATTGTGGATTTTAAAGACATCTATTTTTAGTGCAAAATGGTAGCATGAGTGCAAATGCCCCAGAATAACTTTAAGGGTATACAATTTATGTGTTTTTAAATTGTATTATATTATATTATTGTGTTCCATTAATATATTTGACTGAAACTTGAAAATAAACTATGCATAAAGACTGTAACTGAGGAATAGGTGGCCAAATATGGCTCACCAAGCTGGGCTGGGGTTGTTCTGACTACTCTGGCTATCTGAAAGTATACTCTTGGGCTCCTTGAATAGCTAGTGGGAAGAGGGGCACCTCCACAGAGCTGTTCAGCCCATCTTAATGTGGATGTCAGCAGAATCAGCATGAATTTCCTTTGTAGAATAAAAGGTGTTTTCTACACGGAATATTTTCCAACACATTGATCGCACTGTGATTATATAGAAAGCGTGATGGAAATCAATTTCAGCTAACACTAACTATTTAGCTTGGCTAGTTACTAACCTTCTACTATAATTAAAGGAAAGAGAGGCACCCCTTGAGAGCAATACGTGCCCCTTGCTCAGAGGCTGCTCTGAAGACAGGATGAATTACCTTCTAGGGATGCTGCTCACTCCCTGTCAGCTTCAGTAGCACCAGGATTTTGGCGAGATCCTCTGGAAATGAATACCACACAAGCATTTTTCTTGTGCTTTAATGAGGAGTACAACCATAGCTCCGTCTTTCCTGTTACTTGCGGGTCTGCATCCTCCGGTATTTTACTGAGAATACAGAGTCCTTTGCCAGAGAGGCAGCGAACCACTCAAATGCTGAACTGGACCCTGACTGCTACTGCTGAAATACTCACAAATCAAATGGTGAGGATGTTTGCCAGGTCTGGGGAGCAGCAACCCAAACATTGTCCCATTAAAAATAATTACACTCAAACAAGTACGCAGATGTATGCAGTTTTCAAGTACTCTTTTCTCACAGACCGATGAATATTATCCGACATTATTTTCTCCTCTCAGAAGAAAAGGTTAAGCATCCATTTGAATGACAGACATCCCAGCCAGAACACCAGAATAATGTAGAAATACAAGCAGATAGTGTTAGCGATGTATTTTAAAGTCATGCCTAAAAATGTGGGCATAGAAGCCCACTTGAAAGACAGCGAGGTGAGTCAGACATCCAGCAATTACATTGTACTTAAAATGAGTGAGAAGGTTGCTGCTGGGAGGTCATGGGAGGTCATGAGAGATCACTTTGTCAAGCAGTGTTAAATGAAGCAGTTGCCTTGTGTCTTTCTTTGGAGCTGCTCGGCAAAACACAGCATCTAGTAATTTAAAGGTGACATGAAGAATGTCCTCTTTTTTCAGAAGAAAAGCCTGGCTGTGTCCATTTGCCTCCATTTGCAACAGCATGGACAAGAAAAGATGAAAGATGACGTTGCATGTAAGTCAGCCCACCTCTGCATGCTCCAGCTCTCTGCCGAAGGGTGAAGAGGGACTCGGAGGGTCTTGTGCAGGATCTTTGCACAGCAGTGAGGGCTGAGTTCATGCACCGAGCTTTAATTCTGGCATCCATTGACAGGCAGAGTAGCCTGGGAGTTGAAGATGTCCCAGTTCCTCCACTGGAGGTGTGATGCCGTTTATCAAAATCATGATGCAGTTTATATTATAGGTACCATTGTGTATGGAGTGAGATATTCCGGGCGTACAAGGACTGCCCTGGTGTTTACACTTCCAAAATGTATTTTGTCCAACATTTTCATCTGAGTTCAGCATTTTTCCCGACTTCCTTCAGTTTGACCATTCCCAGATGTGAAAGAGGGCAGCATATAGGAGCTCTCCCTTGTACACTGAATGAGATGACCATTTGAAAAACAGCTTGATCATACCAATGTCCTGCAACCTTGATGTGACACGCCAGTCGCAGTTCCTGTGTGGGGTGCTCTGTTCTGGCTGCTTCCCTGATCCAGCTATGGATTTGCTGACCCTGTGCCCGCAATTCTGGGCCTTCCAAAATTCTCGGTGATCCCCGAGTGTCGTCTTCTTCGTGCAGTGCCATTATATTTAATCTTCCTTCATCAAACAGCAGCACACAAGGGCTTGGCACTATTTTCCTTGGAATAGCACATATACATAACGCTGCAATGGCCATTGTCCCAAGAGGCAAGAATCTGAGTGCTACTGATTGCTGTGAGAAAGTGATGTCCAATGTGAAAGTTACACTCCAGCACAGCTTAGCATATTTAAACATCGCTAACTTTAAGCTGAATACTCAGAGAGTTTAAAGACCCCCACAAGGGCTGAGCTGACCCCCTAGTTTGTCCTTTGGGACTGCAGTGGAAGTGAACAATAGCGTTTGCCCTTTAATGGGATTTCAAAAGCCTTTAGAATCCTTTAATAAAAAAATACAATCAACAGAAAATAAAGCTGCACTTTCAATTAACAAGGACAATTACTTCTAATTGTAAAGCTCATACATTTTCAAAAGAAGAGATATCATTTCGCCTTAATTGCTAGGTGTGTTGAATAGGCAATTAAAAACGCATTACATTTGGACCCACAGATAACAAGGAGCAAATTTCTGTCCTGAGCAGATTACAGTTGTGAATGTGCCTCCATTTTCACTTTAAAACCAATAAAGGGGCTCCCTGGGCGTATTTCATGGTTCCTCCATTATTGTCACTGCAGATAAGAGATCAGCATTTCCATTACAAACAGCTGATTTTCAGGGGGAGTCGGCTAAATGCTCCTGCAGACAGAATTGTGCCATCACTCAGCCCCGCGGAGCTGGGTCTGTATTGTTTTAACAAATATTGGGTTGAGTGGCCTCCCTTTAGCCATGCAGCGGCTGCCTTCTGCACTCTGGGGGATGAGCCCCATCAATTAAACAGTGGTGGGGACCTGGATGGTTCTAAAGTGCAGATGCTCTAAAGGAGATCGGCTTCCTAACAGAAATATGCCCCTTTACCCTCCCCACACTGATGTATGCTGCTAACCTGCTGGAAAGACTAGCTCACAATTGCACAAAATTCGTAGAAAAAAAAGAATTCATGTGTTTTCTCACTCTTTCCTCTGGTGTCACTCCTGCAAACACGGAGCACATCAGCCAGCTTTACAGGGGAACTTGCTACCCCCTGAACTGAAGCAGACAAGCCCTGGAGAGCCATGTTCTTTGCTGCTACATAGCATCATCATGGGACAAATTTACATGTGAATCCATTTGTGCAGTTATTTATCTGCAAACTGAGAAAGACATATGCAAAACAACAGTCACAGCTGAATGTACTTTGCAAACTAGGATAGCTTCGGCATTCCAGTTCCGTTCTCCTTGTTCTCTTAAATCCTGCCTCTCTCCAACACCCTTTCTCACTTAAAGAAACTGGGTCTCTCAGAGTGCACTAATAGGAAATCTAATTAGTAATTCCCAGAGATTACTAAAGGTGGAAAGGATGTTAAGTGTAAGCCTTCGAGACCAGAAGTTATGGCTGTCCATCACCCCAGCCTACCATACCACAGGGGCAGCAGAGCGGTAGAAAGGTGCAACCTGGGCCTTCTTCACAGCAAGTGTTCAAACCAGCATTCAGAATAGATAATTGAAGATCCAGACTGCTGTCTCAGAACTTTCCCCAGCATTAAACCTAATTGCATTGTAAAATTCTTCTAGTTATTTTTCTGTTCATGCAGCCCAGTGAATTTTAGCCATGCCTAAAGTTAATAGGTGACATTTCTATACAAAGGACTTTCAAAGCAAAAACAAGCCAGTAATTGCCTTTTTTTTTTTTTTTTTCCCAGTCTGTGCTCAGGAAAGCACAAAGCACGTATTTCATTTATCATGATTTATCATGCACATAAAATTATTCCATCAAGACATCTTTAATTGAACTGCTTGCATGCCTGGAGCTAAGACAGCAGAGAGCCGACTAGAAGCAAGACTGATCAGATGCTTAAAGGTAAGCCCATCTAAGCACCTGGCTGATTTGGGGCCTCTGATGAAATCAGTTGTGGAAACCTAATTCATTAGGCTTTAGTCTTTATTGATTTCTTGCCAGGACAATTTATAGAGTTGCAGAACTCACAACTTCATACAAAGATTCTTGTAGAACTAGTGGAAGAGTGAAAGATGGCTGGAAATGGTCTTTGTGCTCATTAACGATTCAGCTCTGGCTCCTGCCTCTCTCCCAGAAGGCTCATTTGGTTCTCCAGGAGGCAAGAGGTAGTGATGTGGACCTGGGAACTGCTCACAGATCAGTCTTACCTAGGTCAGGGTAGGAGACCGGCCTGGTGAATAAGATGTTACTGTCTGGAGTGGTGAGAGCTGAGACAGCAGACCAAAACGTACGGGGCACAGGGAGCAGTGGGCTGTTTCAGGGACTTGCTCACCAGTCAAACAAAAGTATTGCTATGAGTATCGCTATAATATGAGTCTTCACAAACACAAATAATGTTACTTCTCAAGCCCGTTTGCACAGCTCTGTCTTTTAAATGCTTTCTTTCTTTAGTATCCCAGGCAAACTTCATCCTAATGGCCAGAAAGGTTGCTCTACAAATGAGAGCTTTGATAGTAAAAAGCTCCAATTTATCTATTTAACGGAGACCTAAGCTTTGGCTTGTTTTGCTAGATGACATTCATGGCACTGTGTCCTCTCTTTGCTGATGACCCCCCCCCCTACTTTGCACTCTCAACTCTTTACTAAAGGACGTTTTTCATTTTGCACCTTACCGGACCCATCCCAGCAGTTCGTGGTGCCACAACCGAACCCACAGGTCCCTCTGAGCACCTCAAGCAAAGATTCATGACAATGCATCTAACCTGTAGGAACAGTCTGGTGACATCTGTGTTGCTTTCAGTCCCAGATGTTGATGGTGTCTCCAAAAGCTTCCCAGGAAGCAAAATGTGCCCATGCTGCACAGGGTATCACCCTGCTATGTTTGCTCCTGGCTCTGGCTGTCTTCAGCATCCATGATGCTGATTCTGAAAGGAAGATCTCGTCATTTCAGACCACCACTTCCAGCCAGCAGCTCCCAAGAGCCACCTTCCAAAAGTCAGATCTCTCCCAGAGAGACTTAGAACCTCACTGGCGTGTGGAAATCAGGACTCTGAAGCCAGGTCTGATTCACCTGAGAAGCAGAAAGAAAAACATCCTACATCTACTGATGGGAAGCTGGGAGATGTCCTTGCCTGATGGATGGTTGGGGAAGCCTGGATGTGCAGAACGGCATTACACCTCTTGGTGTTCCCCTTGGCTGCTTCAACTTCCCCAGCCACTGGCCCCAGGGCTGTTAAGCATTGCCAAGCTATGCAAAAGGAGGAAGGAAAATAATAAATATGAACAACAACCAGTATGAATGAGCTGTGTAAATGAGGAGAGGTGATACTACTGAGGCTCCAGCACTTTTGGGTTCTGTATGCGCAATATTTCTCATTATTTTGCCTGTAAATAGATAGATATAGCACAGGTGGAGAAAGAGAATTGCAGAGCTTCACACAGAGACCATGTCAGTAGAACTGGTTGTGAATTTTCTGTTTAACGGCTTCTGTCCTCTCAGGAGATGGAAGTTCATGAGAACAGAAGGCATTTGAGGGAGTCAGCTTCTCTGAATTTTCTGATCAGAATATTTTTATACCACCGCTTCCAAATACCTGACTTCAGCATTATGAAAACTATTTCTTTAAAAACATCTTCATGTTTGGAAATTTTAAATAATTTATATTCACTTTTGTGTATAAATATATATATATAAAATATGAAAATAAAAATCAAAGGGCTTGACTAAAAACAATTGAATGGCTTTGTGTTAGAAAAGGTTTTGAGATTGGGATTTGGGGTTTGCCAGGTTCTAGGTTTGCAAAATTTCAGATTTCAATTTAGTGGTAGGAAAACCCTGAAGTCTTTTTAATTCCGAAAAATTCCTAATCCTCAGTCCATTACCTACTCACTCTAGATGGGCAAACTCAGGTTAAAAAATGAAAATTGGACTTGAAATAGAATATTTCTCTGTGCTATCAGAGAAAGGGCAAATGGTGAGCCTCGTTTTGCATTGTATTTGCATCTCATGTTCAAAAGCATTAGTATAAATGAGGATTTTAAAACACTGAATTTATTTATACATCTGAAAAAAAGTCCTTCAATGTTACGGTGATAAAAAAACATTTGCCTGAAAAAAGTTGATTTGTACAATATTAAAATATTCCACGTACAGCAAGCCAAGTAGACCAAGCGAATATTTCATACTTGGAGTGTGAGACGCATACATATGATGCATTACATCAGGGAGTGCTGAGATGTATTTATAATTTGAAGGACTTTAGAGACTGAAGCAGCTTCAGTGTGGAAGATGAGATACCAATAAAAAGGGAAGTAATCTTGAAGAGAGCTGTGCTGTATTCCTAGGAAAGCAAGGCAGCAAAAGATAAACTGTGACCACAGGTGCATACTTAGTTGTCTGCCTTTATAAATATGTATCAGCTAAAAACAAGTACATCTAGTACATCTGTCTCAATATGTGTGTAAAAACCTAATCAATGTGAAGAATAACGGTAAGGGTTTGGTCTGGTGAATCCATAGATGTTGTAATATATGGATACGTTAATAGAAGTCTGGGATGGTAATGAGCGTATGGATACTTCTATAAATACACACGTGGGCTGTTTGCACTGAACTTTGCTCTCATGGGCAATGCTGAAGCAGCAGTTTGCCATTGCTCTTCCTGACTGGGTCACTGCTAATCAATAGCCTTATAAATCAGTGCTTTTAGGCCACTGCCAGTCTGATTCCTCGTGTAAACACTTGTCAGGCTCAATTAACGGCCGGCCAGGTCTGCTGCTCTCCCCTTCCCTCGTCTTGCTGGTGCACTGAGCACAGGCTGCATTTATTGTGGTAGCCGTAGTTGTTCTCTTCTGATGGTGATTGTGGTGGGTTGACCCTGGCTGGACACCAGGTGCACATGAAAGCCGGTCTATCACTCCTCTCCTCAGCTGGACAGGGGAGAGAAAATACAATGAAAGGCTTGTGGGTCGAGATGAGGACAGGGAGAGATCACCCAGCAATTACTGTCACAGGCAAAACAGACTTAACTTGGGGGAATTAGTTTAATTTATTACCAATCCAATCAGAGTGGGATAATGAGAAATAAAACCAAATCTGAAGACACCTTCCCCTCACGCTCTCTTCTTCCCAGGCGCAACTTCACTCCCGATTTCTCCACCTCCTCCCCTCAAGCGGCACAGGGGGAAGCGGAATGGGAGTCAGTTTATCACACGTTGTCTCTGATGCTCCTTCCTCCTCAGGGGGAGGACTCCTCACACTCTTCCCCTGCTCCAGCGTGGGGTCCCTCCCACAGGAGACAGTCCTCCACAAACTTCTCCAACACGAGTCCTTCCCACAGGCTGCAGTTCTTCACCAACTGCTCCAGTTGGGTCCCTTCCACGGGGTGCAGTCCTTCAGGAACAGATTGCTCCAGCGTGGGTCCCCCATGGGGTCACAAGTCCTGCTAGCAAACCTGCTCCAACATTGACTCCTCCCTCCACAGGGCCACAGGTCCTGCTAGGAGCTTGCTCCAGCACAGGCTTTTGACAGGGTCACAGTCTCCTTCAGATGCCCCTGCTTCGGCATGTGGTCCTCCACGGGCTGCAGGGGGACAACTTACCTCACCATGGTCTTCTCCATGGGCTGCGGGGGAATCTCTACCCTGGCGCCTGGAGCACCTCCTCCCCCTCCTTCTTCACTGACCTTGGTGTCCACAGAATTGTTTCTCACACATTCTCACTCCACTCTCTGGCTGCAGTTGCTGTTGCGCAGCAACTTCCCCCCCCCCCCATCTTAACTACGTTATCTCAGAGGCACTACCACCATCACTGATGGGCTCGACCTTGTCCAGCGGCAGGTCCGTCTTGGAGCCAGCTAGCATTGGCTCTGTCAGGCATGGGGGAAGCTTCTAGCAGATGCTCACAGAAGCCACCCCTGTAGCCCTCCCAACTACCAAAACCCAGCCATGCAAACCCAATATGGTGATAAAGGAAATAGAAAGGCATCACGGCCTCCTTTATTAGTGGGATTTCTAGGCTTGCTGAGCTGCTCCTAACTCCACTAGCCTTGCTCCCAGTTCACTCCCATGTAATCAGCAGGGAATTGGTCTCCCTTTGTGAAAAAATCTCAGCTGGAGCAGGAGCATGTAGATACGGGTGGGAAGCAATGGAGTGCAACTACAGGCATGGACAGACCAACCAACCAACCAATCTCCTTACAGACTAATACAAATTTAAAATACAAGAAACAAAAGGAATAACAGATAACTTCAGAGTGAAGGAAAGTTGCCTGGGAAGCCCCTCAAGGATCTATCCCAGAGTTTGTTCAGCTCAGAATATTCATAAATGGTGTGGAAAAGAGAATAAATAACACAAAATTGTTCAGAATAGTCAATTCTGTGCTGATTTCAAAGACTTACAAAAGGATCTCACAATGCTGAGTGACAGGGTGATAAGATTGCAGTTGAATTTCAGTACTGATGAATACAAAGTAATGCATTTGGGGGGAAAAAAAAACCATTACCACACATACAAAATCATAGGAATTATAGAGAGGGAAGGAAAGGACAGGAGAGGTCTATATAGCTAGGAATTGTGCAGACAAGAAAAATTGCAAATAATTATTCATGATGCCCAAGAAATAGGCAGTCAGAAAATGATCAGAAGGAAGGTTTAAAAAAAACCAACAGAAATTATTTTTTCATACATGTCATAATTAAATTGTGGAACTCATTGCCACAGGAAACTGTAGAGACAAAAGCAAAATCTCATTCATAAAAGACCTTAAACTCACTGATAGAGAATATGTCATTGCATATTAATGCTGGCTCAGAAATTATTTGAACTGCTGTTTGCCAGGGGATGGTAGGACATACCAGATAAAGATAGCTCCATACGTGACATGTTAATCCTCATACATATAAATCACTGATTACTAACAGAGAAAGGACTAGAGACTACATGTTTTTTGTCTAGACCATGAAGCTGGTTCTTATATTTTTAATAACACTATTGTGCTATTATAACCCACTTTTGTAAAAAAAAAAAAAAAAAAAAAAAGCCACTAAACCAAGGTGCTGTATGTTTGTATGAAAACTAGAGGAGGTGTGAAAAAAATAGGATATACTACTTTATTTAATTGCCAGTATCTAGGAAATTGTATTATTTCCCTTACTTTCCTACTTATTGGGATGATATCCATATCTTAATCCCTGCTTCCCCATCACTGTGACTTTGCCACAGACTTGATTCTTCAAAGCTCTTATCTTGCACAGCAATATAGGGACTGTCAGTCATGAACAAAAAGCGTCTTGCTTGTCAGTAGAGATTCACAGTGTGGCTTTAACCGCATCAGAAACCCAACCCGGCCCCAAAATAAACAAGCTCTTTCATGAATGGTAAAGTTAAAAAAGAATTTTTTCTTGCAGATTTGTGTCCTACGTCCTGCAAGTCAGGTTTTTTGCCTTCTTTCCCATCCACCTCAACCAGTACTTCCAGTTCCTTCCAGTAGACCTATTTGGATCTTATGTGACATGGCTGGTGGAGGCTGGCTAGGTGTCTCTTACCACTCAGGATATATGAGCTTATAAATGCCACTCTCAGGTGGTCTCACTGAGTTCCTTCTTTGGTGTTCTTATCCTTTATTTAAAAGATATTAAGATCTTTTAATTCACCAGTGAAAATGTCCAACTGCATCCAAAGCTATAGGAGGGGAACTGACAAGACCAAGAGCTCCGTTGCACAACTGCGATTCCAAGACAAAAGGTTCACATAAAAAGTGACACATATCACTCCCTGGCTATTTGTCTGCAGATGTTCTGAAACTTTCACTTCTAGGGACATAGTCATTAAGAGAGAATTCCAAAGTGTAGTAAAGGGAGTCCTCCCTTTTCCCTGGTATCAATAACAGACAGCAAAACCAACTTCCAGGGCATTTTAATTTATAAGAACATATTAGGGAATGGAAGGGCTTTGCAAGAGGTGCCCTAACTTGTAAACAATTTCAGCTTTTTCTGTTCCACTATGAAGAGGGCGAACTAGTTTTCCCTCTGCAGTACCTGATGAAACAAGAAGAGACAAACACAACCACGGGACGGAAACAAATTGCAGACCCCATCCAATTACACAGTTCAAATTCTTAAATCATATAAACTGCAAGTCAGGCATTTCGGTTCAGTTTAGTTCAGAACAAGAAGGGAAAAATAGAATTCTTTGAAAAAACTCATTTTGTCTGAAAGCAAAACATTGCAAGCTAGCCATGAGCTGTAAGTTCAAACACCTTTGCTAAAAGCCTCTATTCATTTGCAGTTTATTGCATAGCATGAAGCTGCCCACTCTGGTTTTTAAATGCTTGGAACAGTAAAATGTAAGAAGATTAATCATAGCCAATAAATATTCATTAGGTAAATATTGAGATGCCGAATCAAATAGATTACTTTGCATAAACATTTCTCATGAACTATGAGTGGGTATCACATTTAATAAAAATCACAAGCAGGTGGAGAGTGATTGCCCTGCATGCAAAAGCAATATAAAATAAACACCTTCATAAGCAACAGTTTCACCACTTACCTCCAAAAGCTATTCATATATACAATCCATTCATAACAGTAAACCGGATCTGGGTTTTGCAATTTTACAATTATTATTCCCTCAAGAGGGAGACAATATGCAACTTTATGGCAACTTTTCTTTTACTTAATACTGCACATAAATTATTGTCGGGTCACAGGGAGCAGAATAAGCAGAGTAAGTCCCGTTTTCTTTTCACTCCGTCTTCTCTCTTTCTTTCTTTATTTATTTATTTTTATTCCTTCTCCAGTTGAGAAATGTTTTCCATGAGAATATTTCCTTCCATGTTAAAATATAATCACTATTTGGGGGAAAAAAATGCTCTATAGGTCAAGTTTTATTACTGCCTGTTAAGAGACCAGTCATTGCTATGGAAGGGCAGAAAGTCAGCTATATTGCAGAATCAGTACAGCACTGAACCATATGAAAATAAATGACTTGAGAAACAAGTGCACAGTTTGTTGGAGCAACACAGGGCTTCACCATAAAAGCCTATTTCTTCACACGGGTGAATGCCAGGAGGAACATGAGAACAGTCAATCCCATGGGGGCCACCATGCAAGGCTTCCCAGAGCAGGCAGAGCGCTGGAGAAGGGCCACTGCCCTACTGTGGAGGAGGACACCACCTGTCCTAACTCCCTCACTATAAAACCAAAGTCTAACATAGTGTTCTGACTCCGAGGTTCCATCCCTCCATCTAAGAGAGCCCTGCCTCCCAGTATAAAGCATTGGCACAGAGATCGGCATCCAGTGCTATAAGGAGTTGTCTAACTTCTGGAATTTGTGTCAATCGTTACATGAAAGTTTAGTACAAATACATTTTAAAGCAATAAGGTGTCGTGGTTTAGCCTCAGATGGCAACAAAGAACCACGTGCCGCTCGCACGTGCCTTCCTAATACAGGAAGGATCGTAAGAAAAGGCAAGACTCTTGGGTTGGGACAAAGGCAGTTTAACAAAACAGCAAAGGGAACAGGCAAACAACAACAACAACACCACGGATAGGGGAATATACAAACGCGATTACGGAACCGCCGCTCCCCGCCGCTCCCCGCCGCTCCGCTCGCCGACCGGCTGGACCCGGGACGCCCCAGCCCGCTTTTAAGCAGCAACTTCCTGCCCCCTCCCCCGGCAGCTCAGGGTGGGCGTGGCTCACATGGCATGGAATACCAGGGAAAATTAACCCTATCCCCACCGGAACCAGGACATAAGGCAAATTAAAGGAGAAAGAGATGTAAAAGAGATAAAGAGACGTTAAATGATGATTAAATGTTACCACCTCTGCTTAAGAAATTTGCTGAGTACCATGAGAGGCTAGAAGAATACGGTGGAAAATATCACTCCACATTGCTTGGCCTTATATTGCGTCTACTATTGCCCACTCTCAAAGATGGTACGGAGCAAGATGGACTTCTGCTCTGACCTCCAGCAATGCTAAGCTGCACTTTCAAGGAGTCTGGCAATTCTCTCAATTCAAATCCACTGCTGATGTTATTGCTTACAAAGAAAGATACGTGTTAATAGTCTGTGTTCCCACTTTAGTAGGAGAATTGTATAAGGAAAAAAGAGATAACACTGGCCAACAAAAATGTAAACTGTTATTTACACTTCGTGGTTTGCAGCTCAGACACCAGCCCTCCAAGAGTGCTCTTTGAAGCGTTTCTAAACAATAAGGTAATAATTAGATTAATTACAAGTAGTAAAATCTAGGAGTTTCTTAATAGTTGATTATTTACTAGAAGCTTCTTAATAGTTGATTAAAATAGATGATATTCAAGGTCTTTTCCACTCTAAATGATTCTATGATTCTATGATTTTCAGGTCTAATCTAAGCTAACCATGTGCTTCATATTCTTCTTCAAGTAGAAGTAAAAGCTTGAGTATAACCGCATATTTCTGGTGTAACATGCTCTAGGAAGAACTCTGGAAAACTAAGCAGTGAAGGAGAATGACGATAAAATGCTGGGCAGAGAAAGGTTGCAAGCTATAGGATGCAATGCACACCCAATTATGACTAATGACAAATGTCATAGAGTCAAACACAAGGTCACACCATTTACTGAAAACAAGCACTGATACCATCCGGAACTTGTCAGGGCTGCACATCATTTTTACTGACACCAGTTTGCTGAGGAGAAGAGAGTGGTTTTTCCTTCCCTGACGCAAGCGGCCCAATGACACTGCTTGGAGGGCAGATAGTAAAGGCATGTTCTTGTCAGAGATTGTTGTTAACAACTTTGGGAAGTCATGATGAAGCAAGAACACACGCCAGTTCAGCCCTGCTGGTCCTGGTTTCATTCTCTGAAGTATGCATTTAGCTTTAAATAACAATCTGCCTTGTGTATTTTAATTTAACACAGTTATCTTTTTAGTATTAGTAGGCGTAGGATGATAGATCTTACACAGTTTCACAAAGGCCTTCAAGAGTCTTGGATTCTTAAAAATACACTTTTCCCATGATTACTCTACACTGTGTGATTTTTGCATGAAATTATGGAGAAGAGTCTTGAATGTAACAGCCTCAAGGGTTTAGCTCTGTGTTTCCATTTGTGTTACTAGAGAATGGTCCACGGTACCCAACGGCTGGGCTTGGCAGCTCTTGCTAGAACTATAAATCCTGAGTTAAGAGGATAATCAGTGTAAACTTCCATGTGCACGCCCATCAATCCAGACAGTTTCACGCTTCACAGACACACCACAGAGCACACTCATAGCTAACAAAGTCTCCAGAGGTACTGTGATGATTTACACCAGCTGGCCTGTAGTTCCTGAGCTTTGTACTTTTGCTTTCCAAGTGGGTGAGATTCTCTCGAAGAAGAAAAGTAGGAACAGGAAGCAGGAAATTAGGAGGGAGGGAAAAGAAGGCGTATTGGAACCCTTCTCTCAGGGGAAAAAAAAAAAAAACAGAAAAACAAAAAACAAACTCCATGCAAGCTCTCAGGGCATCCATGAGGATTCACAGGCTGAACTGCACCAAGCTGCAGCTCTTGTTTGAAAGGGGCTGAGCTCTAAGATCACCATTTTGCCCACCTTGCTGTGCTGTCTGTATTTTATTGCTCTATCAACAACCTCTTTCTCTTTTTCCCTGTGACTTATTACCGTGTCTTCCCCTCCTAAATCTACCCACAAACATACAATATAATGAAATGGCATCATCTATCTTATCAAAAGGATGAAATTCTATCATTTGAATTAAAATGAGGAAAAATATCATGGATTCTATCTTATCAGGCAGAATTACTGCTTTAATCCATCATGCTGGCTACGGTGGTAGGTTATGGCCCAGAACCACTGGGAGACTGCTTGATTAACTTTTAATTACCCATCACACTGATGCTGTGATAAGAGACGCAGTGTGTTCTTGATTTCTACATGAATCACGTTAAGTCAGCTGTTTGGCCCTGATTAACATAAATACTATAAGAGACTAATAAGAGTTTAATTGGAAGAGATCTCTTCCCCAATAGAAGCAAGAGCAAGCCATGCTTTGTAGGTTAAAATACACTCTTGTTTCCTCACTTTTAAAACTTTAGGGTCACAGCGCTAGATAGTGTATTGCCTTGCATGCTTTTACAGCTATTTGCACTTGTTGTAGGCACTTTATACCCAGTTTTCAGGGGAGGAGTGGCTGCATTGCAACAAGATGCTGGAGAGTCACCTTCAAAATGGGCATAACTGATTTGACTATTCCATAACAATGTTTTTCTTCTTCTGCCTTAGGAACCAAGTCCTGCAGGATCATCTGTAAAATATTAATACCACAAATGGACAGCTGTGCAAAAGTACACAGAAAGAAAGGGGTAAAAAAAACATATGCCTTCTTCTAGTCAAACCAAGTGGCGCTATCAGTTATTAACTTGACCTATTACACCACAGTGGTGGGAAATCTGTTGAGGAAGGCAGAAGCAGGATTGAGAAAAGGAAATACTGCATTCCCCAGCCATATATATAAAAACAAAAGCAAGCGGATATTATTTTTTATTTCTTCCCTGGGTACCACACTTTTTGACAGTGCTGAGATTAACAACCTCACTCTCGAAATGTGTGGCCAGCCTTTGCACTCAAAATAACACTTTATGACTTCATTCCCTGGTAGGACTTGATAAGGCTCCTGCAGAATTTTTGATGCAGAGCATTATCGTGCTGCTGTGGTATTGATTGATCCACTGCAAGATGGGCAGAAGGTGCTCAGATAGGCTTGAAATCCCCTGCTTGAGTTTGCAAATAGTTCCCCTAGGTAAGATTTATGTTACTGAGATGGGAGGAAGTGAAGCAGAGTTCACAGGGCTTTTAGAGATGTAATTCCAGCTCCTAAACGGTTTTTATATTTTAAAACACAACTGTAAAAAATGCATATATTATTTATATTAATTGTTCACAAATACTGTGTTACTGGGGATTTCTCCACGATTAAGGGAGAAAGCTAATCTCCCTATTTTTCATAACACAACTGTCAGGTTTCTCAGGCTATGTACCACAACACATTTTAGGATCATTTTTAATTAATGCCTGAGAGAGAGAGAGCAGTAGCAATTTGATTTGATATTACCTCCACCCAGCAGACAGCATGGAGCACCCTACGAGCTCAGAGAACAAAGTTGTATTTGCTGAAACTACAAGCTCAGGGGAGCTGCAGTACATGATAGCACAAAACTACATCGGAGAAAGAAGACACAGCCTAGTGAAAATTCAGACAGAAACAGACATGCAGATCGCAGAAAACCAACTTCACTCACAGGATTCTCATCCCACTAGAAGTTGCAAAGAATGACAGCTGTGACACTGGCTTATACAGCATCAACACTTGGCATAGCCATTGAGCGAACGATACTGCATTTCGATTAAAGTGTTTAGGATACTTCAATCACTGAATTGATTCCCTCCAGATTTAATTATTTTTTTTTGATGGCAAATTGATTTACACCCCCAGTTCTCTTATTCTATGAGAGCTCACATTGTGATAATAGCAAACATGAAAGTGCAAGTGTTGTTCGTTATAGAAGAACATAAGCTGGACCTAAATTACTTCCTATATTAGTCATGTATTAATTTCCATTAGTGACTAATTACCTGTAGTCAACATCCTCAGGCTCATGCAGAGACAGCAGGAGGTTCCTAAATTTCCTATATAACTTGGCATGTAAAAAGAGCCCTGCTGTAACTCAGCTCTGATCTAGAGCCGGTGGGAAACACTACAGTTGGCCACTTCAGCCTCAGAAAATACTAGGACATCAACAACCAGCCTCCATCAAAATACCAGCATTTCAATAAAACTCCACTAGAAAAAGCGATCCAATGAACTACATTCTCCCTTATCCTTTTAGACCTGAACTTTGCTCTGTTCCAAAATGGTTCCATGTTGGCATTTAATGGTGTGCACATATATTACACATGAATGGGATAGAAGATGCTCAAGGTAAAGAAAAATTATATGCTTTTTTCCAAATTTCTTGCAGATACAGGTGCACTCTTCATGGACACTAAAACAGCCACAAGTGCGGCGAATATGGTTAGCATATTTGTAAACTAAGGCTAGTACGTTCTGCCTATCAGTGTGAAAAACTGATAAAACTACCCCCTTGGAATCATAGAATCATAGAATGGTTTGGGTTGGAAGGGACCTTAAAGATCACCTGGCTCCAACCCCCCTGCCATGGGCAGGGACACCTCCCACTAGACCAGGTTGCTCAGACCCCCGTCCAGCCTGGCCTTAAAAACTTCCAGGGATGGGGCTTCCACCACCTCTCTGGGCAACCTGTTCCAGTGTGTCACCACCCTCATGGTGAAGAACTTCTTCCTAATGTCCAGTCTGAACTGATCCATCTCTAGTTTTAATCCATTCCCTCTAGTCCTACCATTACCTGACATCCTAAAAAGTCCCTCAACAGCTTTCTTGTAGGGCCCCTTAAGATACTGGTAGGCCACTATAAGGTCTCCTCGGAGCCTTCTTGTCTCCAGACTGAACAGCCCCAACTCTCTCAGTCTGTCTTAGTAGGAGAGGTGCTCCAGCCCTCTGATCATCCTTGTGGCCCTTCTCTGGACACGTTCCAGCACATCCATATCTCTCTTGTAGTAGGGGCTCCAGAGTACTCCAGGTGGGGTCTCATGAGAGTGGAGTAGAGGGGGAGAATCACCTCCCTCGACCTGCTGGCCACGCTTCTCCTGATGCAGCCCAGGATACGATTGGCTTTCTGGGCTGCTAGTGCACACTGATTGCTCATGTTGAGCCTCTCATCCACCAGCACCACCAAGTCCTTTTCTTCAGGGCTGCTCTCAAGACAGTCGCTGCCCAGCCTATGTCGGTGCTTGGGATTGCCCCGACCCAGATGGAGGACCTTGCACTTGGTCTTGTTGAACTTCATGAGGTTGGCATGGGCCCACCTCTCCAGCCTGTCAAGGTCCCTCTGGATGGCATCCCTTCCCTCCAGCGTGTCAGCTGCCCCACACAGCTTGGTGTCACTGGCAAACTTGCTGAGGGTGCACTCAATGCCACTGCCCATGTTGCTGACGAAGATGTTAAACAAGACCAGTCCCAGTACTGATCCTTGAGGGACTCCACTTGTCACTGGCCTCCACTTGGACATGGACCCATTGACAGCCACTCTTTGGGTGCAGCCATCAAGCCAGTTCTTTATCCACTGAATTGTCCATCCATCAAACCCATATTTTATCAGCTTGGAGACCAGGATGTCATGCGGGACAGCGTCAAAGGCTTTGTTCGGGTCCAGGTAAATGACATAAGTTGCTCTCCCCTTGTCTCTTGATGTTGTTGTGTTGGAGAAGCAGCCTGTAAGGAACGTGATGCAGAGCACAAGTGCAAACTCCATAGAATAATTGACAGCATAAAAGCTGGGAAGCAGCTGGTTATGCAACTATTTACAAAAAGGATTTGGAGTTTCTAGAGGATTACAAAGTAAATAGAAGTAAATGCCAAACTGCTGTAAAAACAGGAAAAAAACAAACAAACGAAAAAAACCCAACCATAAACTAACTCTTGAAATGCAAACAGAATTCCTTCTTTACAACTCAAAGTTGACCAAATCCCTAAAAAAGCACTATGTTTTGCTTTGAGCATCACAGTTCAAGGAATGGATGGATCAGAGAGAGTAGAAAAAAACAAGAGCTCTAGAAAACGTGACCTGTAGGAAAGACTTAAAGATGGGGTCAGTTCAGTTTGGAAGGAGGAGACCGAGAAAACAAACATCAACAACATGAAAGACATATACAAAAAAGACAGAAATAAACTGCTGTTCATGCCTTTTATAGCTAGGAGAGCTAAGAGGCTTAAGCTACACAAATGGATGTTTAGACATTGGGAAAACTCTCTTACTGTACGGATATTTAAGAGCTGGAACAGACAGCAGGGAGGGGTGTAGACTGTCAGCATTAGAGGTTTCTAAGAACACGGTAGCTGAACTTCATCCTGCACCAGAGAAAACAAATCATTCCTGGTGTCAGCTTTAATAAGCACATACCCATTTTGTCCAGCAGATAGCCATCATCCTTCAGATCCGAAGCAAACAGGGCAAACTGCTCTAGCCTTCTTGTGTTAGATAAAGGTACTGACCTATTTCTAAAGGCTGGACTGAAAGTGCAAACTAACCTATGATTGTGAAATGCTTCGAGATGCCCTAGAAGATGAAAGTGGGTTTGGAGCATGGAGGAAAGCAGATAGGACAAAGACAAATGCAAGTGAGAACAAAAACAAAGAGTAGGTGAAGTTCTGCCCGTGAGCCATGCTGGAAATCCGGGACAATTTTGCTTGGGTTCACACAGGTGCAACTAACAGCAAAAACTTGCTTCTTTTGTTGCATAGACCAGTTAAGGGTGCCATTTGCATCATTAGTATCCAGCTACTCTTGCCCGATCCAAAGCTTTACAGGACAAGGGAAATAGCCTGCACATGAGGTGTCTCAGTGTCACATCTTTGGCTCTGCTGGGTATCACAGTCTTTCAGCTGCATGACCCGATTGCTGATCTTAGTGGGAAGAATGTTGTTGGGTTATAGTAGGGCACAGAATTGGAAACAAGATGACTTTTTTAACAAGATGTTCAAGCTGAATCCAAACTGGATTGGGACTTTCTAATGCACATTTTTTCTGGGACAATTGAAGAAGAGTGGGTCCTTGAAGTCCTTTGGGTTGTGTGAGGATGCAGTGTTCACAGTCTGCTATTCATATACCTCAGAACATTTTGGGGTAGATAATTTGGGCATTCTTATTTCTCCTTCTTTTATGATTTTCTCATTACATTCTTCATGTTGACATTGCTACCAACCAAGCCCATTTTCCGGCTACTTGTACAATACCATCCAGACAAGCCAGACCCTGCTCTTCACATGAGCTTGTTCTCAAATCCCTCTTTCCCTCTTAATTCCTGTGCAGAGGTCGTTGGCTTCAGTGACTAGTTACTCAAGAGGAATCTAAGGTCTGTGACCCAAAAACCCTCCAGTCTTGATCTTCTGCAGAGTGCTGGCATATTGTAGATAGCACTAGTAGCAGCCCACCTATAGTACCATCAGCTGACAGCAGCAGGTTTGTAACTTCAGGTTTTTCTTCACGTGGGGCTCTGCTGGGGTCAGCTCACTGCCACCTCGATGCCCACTCGTCCAGCCACCAACATGCCCAGCACACTCACAGCAAAATGTCACATTCCTATTTCTCGCAAGCTCCGTGACTAATGAGCTGCACAAAAAAATGTACCTGCTTTTGTGAAATGAAGAATACGGAGCTCTTATTTTACAATATAAGAACACACCTGCACCCATTATTACAGAGTTCATGCAATTGGTTAGGAAGAAATCAGGAGCAGGTTGTAAAATACATGTCATTATCAGCATACACCATCCTGACTAGCAATCACACCCGAACTGGAAATATTTCTGTGCCTCAGAAAGCAGTCGTACAGGACTCTGCTTGGCCGTATATACTTACCACTATCCTCATGACACACTTCGGCCTCTTTGCTAAATATACTTGAAAAGAAATTCAGATGTCAGCCTTGGATATCTATCTGTGGCCCGTATTTCCTGAAGCCTCCCCTCATAGTCAGTAAGTGCAAAATTCACTTTACCTCACTCCAGCCCAGATGATCAAGGAAATTTAGAGGTTGGCTCTGGTAAGAGATTACAACATATGCAGGTGTACAACCATGCATGTGCATCTGCTTTGATTTCTGAATATACTGCTTGTACTGAGAAGGGTCTAACCCAAGATTTCAGGATTTGAGAAAAACTTTCCCTCTCATTGCTCCTTCTGCAGCCAGGAGACATCTAAGGGCACAAAAGGGAATGGGAAAGCTGTTGGTCTTTAAACACAGAAATAGAAATCCTGTGGAAATTAAAATGTCAGCTATGCTTACAAGTGACTAAAGCCAATACCATGACAGATATGCCCAAAGCGACCAAAAAAAAGACTGAGTATGATTCTTTTATACTGGCACTTCCTAATGTTTTGAGATATTGATTTTGCAACTTGAACAGCTTTTAATACGCATGCATTACAGGCAGAGAGCGAGTTCTGCATGGTTTCCTATAACAAGACAAAAATCTAAGTATATCCAATATGTATCACAGATCATGTGTTCGCTCCTGAATGCTTGCTTTCATGTATGGTCTCTGACATACTGCTATCAGATGCTGAATTGGATTTCATATTAAAAGGTGCAAGTGTTACAAGTTCTTGGAGACCATAATTGCATCTGAGGAGCTGCTGAGATAAAGTGTGTTTAATACTTTGATTCATTTGCATTCCCTTGAATATCTAAAAGGCATTTTGCTCCATACAGAAGCAGCTAATTATTTTACCTTGAATTACTAATAAATCACAAGAGCTGGGTAATCCTGGCTCACCTAACAAAACGCTTATGAATGAGAACAGCCTCTACAGACACCATTGGCAAAAAAACAGCAGGCCTACCCATCTTTATGCTGTGAGATATAAAGGGCTAGCCTTTCAAAGTAGGAGAGTACAAATGCAAGAATATACTCAAAATAAAGCACGTTGTGCACAATCCAGTCTGGAGTTCACCACGTCAATATCCTTGGTGGCCACTGCCCTTAAATGGGACATTAAGATTTCAGCTATGTGAGTCTCACTTTTAACCGTCACTGGTTTCACTGAAAAATGAAAATTTTCTTCTTCAACAGATTTTGTTCATTTCAGCTTAGAATAGCTGCTGGCTATTCTACAGTAAGTAGGTTTCTTTTTCTACACAACTGGCAGGAAAATCCTTCTGTGAGATAGACACCTTTCTAACAAATGCTTTTGGTTTTAACAAACCATAGTTTTCCAAAATATTGCCCATTTTTCCAAAGGTCACCTGCCTGACTCAAGTTCAGATAAGATGCTCTGGGCCCTTTAAATTTCACGCGAAGTCTGTCCCATCATGGGAGTGAAGGTGGCCTATATGAAGTCCCTGGCTCAGAAGTATTTTGAAAACGGTAGGTTGGGGAGGATAGGAGAATCTGTCTTGCAGAGGAGAGTGGTGGTATTACAGAGAAAGGAAAACAGAAAAAAACCTAACTGCCATGGGGACCTGGCAGGTTTTTTGGCAAATTTTGGCTGGAATGTTCTGCTTTACAACTGAAAACTTTCCTTTTTTAACTTTCACCAAAAGCTTGAAAACATTGAAACACTGAAAACTTGGGTTGAAAACACATACATTTTTAGTGCAGGTCAAGCACAGATCAAGTGTTCAGACATGGACATCCACCTTAGTGCTTAGTCAGGGATATTATCAGGAACAGCCACATCACTTACAAATAGTATTTGCTCATCAAAGCTAGGCTTGGGTAAACCTAGCTCAGCTGAGCAAACATATATGTGTCCAAATCTTTATGCATATCCCACACAAAATCTAAGTACAACTGTTTGGTAACAAAGTCATGAGTAGTTCCCCGTTGCAAAAGAGAACACAGCCCTTGAGATACGTTAAAATGAAATTTTGAAGTCACATTGATCTGCGTGGACAAACACCAGGCCTCAGACACATCTATGTTTTTGCATAAGGTTTTCACAAATACTGAAACTAGTAATTTCAAACATAATGATGGTTTTATACCTTCCCCGTCTGTAAAGTGGGGGTAATGGCTGTTATCTCACTCACAGAGAAATGGTGGGTCAGCTCAGATTTGCAGAGCAATCTGGAAATGGAAACTTTACACAAGAGCTAAGTGTTACTTTTATTACTCTCTAAAAACCTTTATCACCCACTATGTTTCCCGGAGAACTATATCTACAGCATTTAGCTGTATGTTCAGAGAAGGTTTTCTTCTGCCAGACAGTTATGGCTGGAGTCCTGCCATATAAGATAAAAAAAAAATCTGTCCGTCTTGCAAGCGAAAACAGAGAGCAACATTCACATCAAGGACTCCATGCACCTCATTTGTTTCAGACTCAATTTTGAAGTACAGGAAGCAAGTAACTTTGCTAGGTTTGTTGTCTGGTTGAGGTTTTTTGCATTAAAGACATAGAAACACATGTGGGAGGCAGGTCTGAAAAGCTTTATTCCATACTGATATCCGTTTTTTCTTTATGAGAACACAGAGATAAATAATAGCTATGTCGCAAATGCTCATATATCTATACGTTAAAGTAAGAAAGAACAGTGAAATATTTAGAGGAAAGGCAAAGATATCAAACTATTTGCCAATGGTTTTGGCTGTCTTTGCTATGCTCTCTAAAGTTTTTTTCATTTTTTTTCCTAGGCATGACATAAGCAAAAGAAACACATAAACCCAACCACTTTTCTCCAACTCCCAAAAGCGAACTTCGATAGTCATGGAAGCAAATGATAGTAGTCTACATGAAAATCCAGTGTAGCACCCAGGAAGAGTTATAAGAATTCTTGCAAAGACATAACAGTGTAATAATTTCTGTTTGTGCTGTAGGAGGCTGCCTATGAGAACCAGGATGCACATTTACATCTTACACAATAGCTTTAGTAATACTAAAACTTCAGCTGAATCATCTGATAAGAGCGTGGTTAGAGGGAAATTCCCCAGCAATTAGGAATTTCTGCCTCCTATGACTTCAAAGCCCATCAGAAAGTCTGTCTTCAAACACTTTGTCTTAGTAGATTTCATCTTTAAAGATTTATGATCAGTGAAGTTTGCCCCTATGTAAAGATTTGACGGTATTTGGAAAGTCAGGCTTTGGAGAGTGATCAAGTTACTCAAGAACTTTGTGATTTTTCATGTTTATGAAAGGAGGAATTTTTCCTTCATGGCTTCAATGTAACAAGGAATTTTTAGAGGAAATTAACACTTATAGACTAAGGGCATGACAACTTTATTCCAGCATTAATGGGATAACATCAGCAGTGGTTTCCTCTTGAGCTTTATCTGAGTGTTACCACCTCTGATCTTTCCTGCCATTTCTTTCATTTACATATTTTCCCTTCCCTTTGACTTAGGGGGGGGGGGGGGGGGGGGGAACCAAACACAAAAACCAAGATTTGAGAACACAAACAGCAAAGGTTCTCTTACCAGGAACTAAACTAAAAGAACCCGGAGTTCAATATTAGAAAAATAAATAAATAAATTAAAGCTGCAGTCTAAATTTAGGTGAACCTGATCCATGATGTTTAAACTCATGGGGTTGGCCATACTCTTGGGCTGTCACCTAAGTGATGAGGACAGGGCCTGTCTTGTCTTCTGGGTTGGCAGAGTACCTCTCATGCTCCTGCTCTGCTTGCAACTGAGACCCTTTTAAACACTGCACCGATAAGAGCAACACCCAGATTTCGTTTCCTTTGCAGGAAGGTTATCTGGAGCTCACAGGCAATTCTGACACCTAAAGAAGATTTCTAGCACCTGATGGGCTTCAAGATACAAACTGGAGGAAATAATGGCAGTAGTCACAATACTGAGTAACATGTCCCAGTAGAATTAGATATGCAGAGAAAAACAGCACTGTGACCTAACACTCACCCTAAGCGTGTTACTGGTTTTATTTCAGAAGAGTGCTCAATTGGTTTCCGTGGTCTGTTCCCATCTATTAGCAGCTTGAGCACAAGAGATACACTCCTGGAGCTCATCTTCTGGAATACTTTTCACTGTCAAGCGGCTCAGTTCACGTGCTTCAAGAGCTGCCTGCAACATGACCCCAAGGACAAGTAGTGGAGCAGCTTCAGAAGCATTCTCCCAGTTCAAGAGAAAATGGTGATTCATCCGCCTTCAGCTATGGTGGTGGCATGACCACAATGTTACCGCACATCAACTTAGCCTCTGTACCGGCTACAGAGTAGTTTAATTCAGCTTATCCTGCAGCGAAACAAGATGAAGCCAAACTGCAATACGTTGAGTTTGCCGCAGGCACAGAGCACACGCTGTGAGCTGTGCTCACAGTTCAGCCGATGCACCGGGCTGGAGCTTTAAAGTCGTGTGTATCCCTACAGCGAGGGGATACAACCTACCCTACGAGCCAGGTTGTGACTCTTCCCTTGCCTTTAATATGGTAGGACCCATCCAAACCGTACGAAGAAAAAGGAGTGAAGTTGTCCTGTCTTCTGTGACCCAGCACTAATCAGACAGCACCAGGGATTTTACAAGACTACTTTAATCTCTTCTACAGACAGAGCTTGAAGGTCTGGATAGTTTCAGGTAAGTTTTGTGAATAATAAGCTCAATTTCAGCCTCTTTTCACACCAAACTCCAAACCTGAGATAGGCCCTTCAATTTGCTTTCTATTTTGAGCTATTGGTCGGTATTGGACGTTTATTCAAGCACCACGCAGTTCAATCATGTCAAGTTTCAACGAGCGTTATCAGCACAGATCTGTTTGAATGGATTGTGGTTTTGTCCCTCCTGACAGGTTGTTTTCCATCTTCTGGGGGATAAGTCAAGCTGCTCTGCTCTACTGAATGGCTGCTGGGGAGGCAACCCATATGAAGTTTAAACTGATCATCAGTCCGTCTGGTTTGGACAACAATTCGTTCCATTCCTAGAGTTCGCTTTGGATTTTGTAGCTGGAAATGGATGAGATCAGTAATAAGAAGTCTGCTTTGAGCCACTGCCTAAGGATCTGCACTACTACACGTGGCTGCAAGGAAGATAAGACTCTAAAGGTTTCTTCTTAACAAAGGGGCCCCTGCTTAAAGTACTAAATATTTTTCAGAAGTAGTACTACAATCAGAACGATGGAATATATTTTTATCGCTTTCTTTTTTTTTTTATTTCCAGATCAATCTCCTACATTTACATCCATGGGTATGTCTAGCTGATATTAGCATAATTGTAATTGTCACGGGTACGTTGAACATATTTGTCTCCTTTCATATGAGAATATGTGATGATACTATCATGTGCTACGTGCAGACAAAAGCACAGAAAAAAATTCACCATGAAATGATAGGGCTTTTTAGCCCCCAGCTCTGAAAAGTCAGACTAGCATTGTAAATAAACCACAATCTGGACTTCTGAAAAAATCAATTCCCATCATACAGCTTCTGACAGATGAATAAACCCCGATTATCCTGGGTGCAGCTTTGCTACACAGCTGCAGAAAGGTAAATTATTGTAACTCCTTAATCTAGACTATTAATGATGCCTAAAATGAAGCCATATCCAGATTACCTGCTCTTTGCTGTCTCAGTTTTGCATTGCCAACAATTAAGGTAAGTCACATTGAACAGATCTGAAAAGAGACCACAAACACCTTGAGTAAGAAGCCAAGTTTAGTGATGCTGAATTTCTATACGTTACTTGATGAATTAGGGGCTCTGGTCTATCTCCAAGTACTGGTTTTCTGTTACTACTTGATGACCTTTAGAAAAAAATTTTCAGAAGTCAAGGCATTTTTTCTATGGCTTCTCCAACTAAAGCTGGCCAAAAGGCTTTCTTTTAGGGTAACTCTAGTGTATTTTGGGATAGAACTGTGCAGCTTGACTTGCTAAACCTGTGCTTGGCTTCAGCAGCTGAACATCTGCCACAGTGCTCACATTTTTCAATTCAGAGTTAACTTCTAAGGTACAGAAGAATCTCATTATCACCTTGCACTTAGTTCTCTGCAGATGAGACGTGGTTACTGTGAAAGAAATGTTATGAACCTAGCTCTGTACTAATTCTATACTTCACTTTTCACTGCCTGATTCCCTTTTCTCTTTGCAGTACTGAACTGGAATGGTGAGTAGCCTTGCTACGGCCAAAGACAGGCATCTATTTTGGAGAAAGAGTTTCATAGCTGTGTCTTCTGTAGTAGGGGAAAATGAGTCTCCAAAGTCTCTGCAGATCATTTAGGGCAATAACAATACTTAGCAGTTACAGACCCTTTTCTACTAACCATTATCTTAATTGAAATAGAAGAGTTTGATTCTTCTTTCTCTGCTCTACAGCTCCCTCGGCACCACTCACGCCTTTCAGCGCTATGAGCCACGATGTCCCAAGGGGCACCTAGCGAAAGAGCTAATCCTCGGGAACTCCTCCATTTCCCAAAACACACATCTCCCAAGTCAGTTTACAGCAAATCTAGTTCGCACCAGGGGCAGCAGCACGCCACAGCAGAAGCAAAACCCTTTGGTCCTCTCTGCCCTCTGAGAAGGAACGAACATTCCAGGAGAGACCGAAGCAGGACTCCTGCTATTCCCAAGTGCAACATTGTGGGCCAGCCTAGTTCAAGTAGGATTATTTGTTTTCAGCACCATTCAGAGAAAATAACCATCCGCTTCCAAGAAAAAGGGATACTCTTCACCCCAGCATCATGCCAGGGAACACAGTCCTGCCTCCCCATCCAGAGACCCACCTGACCTGACCAACTTCAGAGAGAATGTGGTCAAGACATGAGCTCAGAGTTTATTTCAGGAAGTTGCTTATATTAATCCATTTACACCCAATAACAAAAAGACAAGTTCAAGACACTCTAGCAGCAAGTAAGAGCTTTTTAAATGGCTTTGGCATCCTGGGACCCAGAGACTATTCATTTCCATCAACCCTGATGTGACAAATCAGGGCAGTTTCCAGACTATACAAAGCTCATTATTGAATGCAATTTCTTGCAAGCGTAAAAGCTGTCTTGGTAGTTGCAAGAAATGGCAGCTTCAATGTTTGTCTGTAATTTTCCTATCA
Source organism: Chroicocephalus ridibundus (assembly GCF_963924245.1). Lineage (NCBI taxonomy): Eukaryota > Metazoa > Chordata > Aves > Charadriiformes > Laridae > Chroicocephalus > Chroicocephalus ridibundus. The sequence continues at coordinate 8,457,860 of NC_086285.1, read as the reverse complement.
CACACAGCACTATATTTGGGTTACTTAAATATTTTATAAGTGTTTACAAAGTTTACAATGAGACAAAAAATAAGCCTGAATTTTAATGGAATTAACTGACAGGTGACACAAAAGCCCTGTCAAAAAACATGATACTTAATAGCTTTGCAAAACACATTTGGGAAAGGGTAGTGAATCCTATATACGGGCATTTGATTTTGTCTGAAAACAGAATTTTAAAAAAGTGAACTGCATTTAAATGCTTTTGAAGAAAGCTGTGAAATATACAGTGAGGCTAGCAAATTCCGCTCCTGATCATTTAAAAGCCTGTCAGACATAATCTCTGTGTTTTTGTTTAGCAGAATATTATGAAGTCTCCCACTAGAAACTAACATGAATAAAAGCAAAGTAGAAACCTACACATAAATCTGGATTTTGGGAAGATCAAGAGAATTTGGTCAGTCTCAGAAGAAGGAGTGAAGGGATAGGGACGGGGGGGTTAATGCTAGTGTTTTAAAGGCAGATGGCAAACAACATTTTTCTGAAAAACCTTATGTTATCAGTTTCTTTCTCCTTTTCCTTACATGATGAGGGATAAGAACTGATTTGGAAAAGCTCCTTTGAAAAATTAAAACTACTAATAAATACCGAACATTTTATGCTTGCTCAGGAAGATGGGATTTTTCCAGTTTTCCAAGATTGGTGAAAGATCAGAGTGGGACTCTATGGCCAAGTTTTTTAAAATGCTTGGGTACAAGTTTTATAATCCTACGTGGTTTGAAGTATTTTGTTTCAACATTTGGGGACACTTCTGCATCTCTGGATCAGTACGTTTTCACTTCCCAGCTTCTTTCGAAGCCAAGGCGTTGTCTCTTCCTGTGTTCCCACAGATAAGACCAACAGAAGCGCTGAGACCTGCTTTGAACATACGAAAGGAAGCTACTAGTGGAATATGCTCTCCGAGAATGCTGCAGCTGGGAATCCTCATTTTCTTTGTTACCAAAGGACCCCAGGTCTGTTGTTCCTGAGGGCGCATGAAAATCCCATTGGGGATGGGCTTTGCAGGGCTTCAGAGATCCAGCGTGTGTTTGCACGTAAGGACTGAGATAGTCTGAAGGAAAGGTGGGAAGGAGATATCTGGTTTTTGCAGATTATTTTAACGCCCAAGTTTGCTCTCCTAGTTTGCTAGTGCTCTTTCTTGTCTTAATTTGGTTGAATTTTTAAGTACGGGTCTAGATCCAGGAAAAGGTGCTCTGTTAAAGTGCACATAGAAATGGGAACGAATAAATAAATAAATTGCCACCTGAAATGCACTATTATCAGCCCAAAATGCAATACCTGACATGTCTTACTGCTTAAATATAACATTGAGCAAGTGCAGGTTGTCTTATTTCACACAAAATAAACCTCAGAAATAATATTTTTTTTTTTAAAAAAAGAAGAAAGGAAAAACCTACTTGTTTACTCCTAACTCTTCTTTTAGCGAGGTTTACAAGAAGCGATCTCTTCATGCCTGAGAGGTGCCACTTCTGCAGCATGTTGCAAAACCAGAATCCCACCCCCACCTAACAAAGAAGAACAGAGTGTTAGTTAGCACGATTAGACTCACACTTCAGTACTTCCAGTCTTGGCATTCATCCTTTGCAAGTTTTGCCACATTATTAGAGACATTAGCGGTTGCTAATACACGTGGATGCAATTAAAAGAGAGGAATGAAAAGATTCACAAACAAGCAGGTGAGCTTTGTATTTGGACATGGTATAAAAGCCGAATCACTTAATTTTCTCTTTAGGCTGTGAAAAAAGGGTATAGACCGGTCAGTATGAAGGGTCTTGCAGCAAAGCTTGCAGCACAGATATAAAAGTGGATTGAAGAGGAAGATTTCTTTTACACTTTGTGCTGTTTCTCTTTTTATAGCATTTATGTCTGCTCTTCAAGATGAGGAATATGTTTTCATTTGGATCTATATAACAATGTTGTTGGCAGAGAGGGCATAATTCTACAGACCACTGAAGTCATCAAAAATTGCTGATAAAAATAATTCAGTGCAATTTTTTTTCTTTTTTTTTTATCTCAGCCCAAGAGACCTTGAAGATTTTCAGCCAAAATTTTGCTAAAAAAATTTAATTTCCTGCTAACCTACTTTTAATCTATAAACAGCATCTATGTTCCCTCTTTTGGAGAATTTCCATTTGTGTATATTTCCGGTAGAACATTGTAAGAGCCTCACTGGGAATTAACACATAATGAATAAATGCCAAAGCTGAGCTGCGATGCTGAGTTTACCTCCAAAGCTGTCTCTTCGTGCTTTCCAGGGACATTGACACCATTCTGATTGTACTTGAGACCCCAGAGGAAACCTTGAATAGAATTAATTTAAGAAAAGAGATTGTGCCTTGTGTGCTACCCAGGGGCCTCAGGATTTTTATTGAGGTCACGAGGCAATCATGAATGTACATTGAATATGAACAGTTGTCCAAATGGCCTCTGTGAACAAGAATAGCTGCTATATTGGCATTTACATCTGTGTTTTCCCTGCTAAAGATGAGGAGTTCCCTATTTTTTATGTGGGACCCTGGATAGAAAGAGGTTTGGAGGAGAGCAGAGAAGGCTATAAGGCTGAATTCTCTTTTGCTTCTCATTGCAAACAAGTCAAGCCTGTCTCCCCTGGATAGCGCTGGCTATGGGAATGTGTTCATGTAGCCACTCAAACACACAGAGTGGGATGAATCACGGAGAGATTCAATGCGCCTCAGTTCAGACAGTAAGGTAGGAGCACGGGATGGCTGGTCCAGCTATAGATGTCATTAATTCAACTGTCAGGAGGATTTTCTCTCCTCTTGAGGAGACAGTGGACACTCAGGAAGACGAATTGCTCTTCTTAGGAGCAGTAAATACCACTTTTTCCAATCCAGTTTTTTAAAATAAAGTGCTGACAGAGATTCAAAGATAATTGAGGGTGCCCTTCATAGCCACCTTTTTGGAGACATACAATTTGCATATCCGGTTATATGCCCTTAAATAGGGGGTGAATAAACTGATTGTGAAATCCAGACGTTGTCTACTAATTTTGGAGCTGACAGAGGCGCTTAATTCTAACCACACGAGCAGTCCCATTGAGGTCAAAATACATTAGACCAGTAATGTCTTGACTTCATCACACTGAAATATTGTTCTCTATCACAGTTTGAGCAATTGCTGTGAACTAGTGGATAATTGTAGGCAATTTCAACAGTACACACAAACTGACTGAACTCTTGCAAGCAAACATCAGGAAGGAATTGCAAGAAACATTTACTTACCAAACTTCTCAAGATTTCCTTGAAAATCTTCAGATCCAAGCACCAGTGGCTTTCATGACATCAAAAGCTTTATTTTAAACACAGTTGTGTCAACAGGAGCTCTCTGGTGACCACCAAGGGACCTTATGTCCCTGCCCTAAGTTTTGAGGTGTCCAGCTGCAGTGATCCTATAAGATCTGAGTAAGTATTTCAACCCCATCAGAAACAAGGGAACATTTGGGATCTGAACCTTTTCCCTTCAGCGCTGCCTGAGAAAAAATATTCTGGGGTACCAGGACTAACAATTTGATAAGGAGTTAATTACCACTGGGTTTGGTTTTATTATCAACAGAAACCTAAGAGGTTTGTAGTATGGCATGGTTTGCTTGCAGAGCATGTAGGAATAGCCATGAATAAATCACGAATTAGGAGTGTTCATATATTTGAATTACACCATGTTTCCTCAGCTAATTAAGAAATATTCATCGGAATTACTTAGTCTCTGGCACATATTCTATATTGGTCATGTCAGCATTATACATATTTTCCCCCTGGACCCACAGGGTATTGACAGAGCAGTTTGCAGGCATACATACCACACGTTGTCTGCCTAGCAGCCCCTAAGTGAAAAAGGGGTAATTCTCTAGAGAAGTTTTCTCTGTGGATTTACGTCTCTCCCCAGGTTATTAGCTCTTCTTCACCCCCAGTTCATAATATCTAATTACCCTACTAGCCTGCACTCAATTATTTAAAGCCTAGCCCTTACTTATTGAATTTTATCATTTAATATTAATAGATCAGAGGTTAACTGGCTCAATATTACAATAGGAGTCACTCGCTCAGTAATACAAAAGGAGCCAGGATTACGTTGAGCTCCCCTGATATTAGTAATTGGGCTCTAAAGAGAGAACAGAGAGACACAAATGCCAGTCACAGCAGGGTATAAAGGAGAAAGTCAATATTTATAGACGTGAGTGTCTCCCACCTGAACTGCAGACAGTTCTGAGCAGGTTCTACCACTTGCTGAATGGTTTTCACCTGGAGCTTGATAAAATCAACAGAGAAGCTTCAAGACTTCAGTGGATCAGATCAAGGCCAAGGAAGAGATATCAAAAAGGCAATATTTTATCCAATTAAACCTGAATACTCTTAACACTAAAACAGATAGTGTATCATTAGATCACTGTCCTAACTGGGTGGACAGCGATGATAAAGAGTTATCCTCAACCAGGCAGGAATGATACAGAGTTAATTCCCCATTTCTGATCTGTTTCCCCTCACATTTTTTGTGTGTGAAGGATATTGCAGTGATAACATTGTAGGCTTTTAAGGATACACGGGATGCAATGTGCATAGAGCAAGATGACTTTATTTTTATTAGACTAGCTGATACAGTCAGAAAAAGCATAAAAGCTTTTGATCATCTGTTACATACCTATGGGGTAAATGGGCTGCATGCCACGGTGTGGGAGAGGAAGACAAACTAGAGGGCAAGCAGCTTTGATCTTCCAGATAATGAAAAAAGGAAAATCCCAGTCCCACCAGCCCTGGTGCTTTATGAAATGTTCAGAGCCTTTTTTTTTTTTTTTTTTTCCTTTTTGTTTTGTTCTTTAGGTTCAGATGTAAAGTCAGGTTACTGAGCCTTGATAACGATCTACAGGCACTGCTACACACAGCAAGTACAGTGTAATACAAGTTATTTTCATCTCAGTGGAAAAAAACCTTAAGCCTCATTATTTCACATTTACCAGGACTTAGAGAGCTCCCAACACAGTTATTTCTGCTATTCTATTCTTGTCTTTTCAGATACACAGAGTAACGTTTTATGCCTCAGTTATGAACTTAAGTTTAGGCGGTTTCCAGCAGCCTTTTCCCTGGTTTTTAGGAGGGCATTTTTGACAGTTTGGCTTAATTTTACATGAGAAATCACTTTTTTACAGTAGCTCTAAAACATATCACCCTTCTCCCAACATAAGTCACAGAAGCAATTTCTTCCATTTAAGCAAATAGCAGTTTTACAATTACTGAACTCAGGATTTCAGTTCATGCTTCTCTTTTCCTTATAAGTGTGAGTTCAGCATAAACGGCCTCTTAATAGGAATTGTTCCAGTGATTCTCAAATGGCAGGACTCACAAAAAGCTTATCTGAAGACCAGAATTTAAGAAGTCAAATCTCTTCTATGACCCAAATTATTAGGCCAATTATCCTAAAAGCCAAAACATTCCTAACCCGGTTGTTCTCAGTACTTATTGTCCAGAGTAGGAGCTCACATTTGTTTAATAAATGAAATAATTCCCTGTTGAGGATGATCTCTCCGTTTAGAGAGCTCAGCAGCTTTTAGGCTTTTAAAACCACCATGATCCTTCCAAGCCAAACAGTTCCAATTACCCTTATTAGCGCCAGTGTAATTGCTTGCAGTATCTTTTTAACACCCACATTGAACAGGTTTTGGCACTCTAACAATAGCCCTTTACCTGGAGTTTGCTTTTGGAGCTGTGCAAGCTTTTAGGGCAAAGGTGAAGCAGACAAAAGAATAGCTTTGAATTCATGGAAGAGCATTGAATCAAACTGAATCATTTTGAGAAGCTGAGTTCAGCGGCACTCAGACTCAATTATCTGCCAAGAGGTGAACGTAAGCCTCCCAAGGTTTCAAAACAACAAGACGTTATCAGTCTGTATGAAAGCCGGCAGCAAGAGAAAGCAGTTGTTGTGGAGACAGACAGTAGGATTCAAAGCACTTTGTCCAGGTCTGAGAGCTCAGAACTACTGGGCCACACCAAGATCAAGGGTTAGTAGCGGCCCAGAGCAGAGATGCAAAGAGGAGGAACTCGCTGGCCAGCGGGCAGCATTTGCCATGAGGGTTTTCCAGCCCCCATGGAGTCTCCATGTTTCCATGATGAACCTTACCTTTGCGTGCAGGAGCTTGTGCAAGTGTTCTCCAGCCTTCTTTTTCTCTGGCAGAAAAGTAACGAAACAAAATACCTCCCTCACAGAGCTGTTATTGCCCAGCTCCTCAACGGAGGCAGAACTGCTACACCTTACTTTGAAAATGTCATAAAAAATCCAAGGAAAACTACTCAGTTCATTGTGCATCTTGGCAGGAGACCCTCAAACCTGCAGCCTCTCTGGCACCTCAGCACAGGGAGAAATGGAGATGCTCACCTGGCATATGATCCTTTGCCCAGAAGGAGCACTGACCCAGGAGTCCAGGTCACCTTTGGCTCCAAAAAAAAAGCAGGCTATTGGTAAATCACACTCTGGCACAGCTCTTTTGGAAAAGATTAGCATGGCAAATCCAGTCTGACTTCTTTGGGTTTTTTTTTGACTTCGCCCCGTGGCTGCCCCCGAGCTGGGCACCATGGAGAACTGGCCCTTGGGCTCCTCATAGCTCTGGCTTGGCCTCCAAATCCTGCAGGAGGTGACGGCTGGTACCAGAGGCAGGTCGTGGGCCTACAGATTTCTGTAACGACACTTGTATCCCAAACACCTCTGCCCCCAGTTCCCCAAATCCTCAGTGGTAACTGCAAGCTACCAGCCCCTTGTGATCCTGTAGTTGGAAATGGCATGAAGTGAGATGCACCTTTCATAATAATTGATAGTTGCAGAAAAAGAGAAGAATTTACCCCAAACCATGAGCCTAGCTTTGATTATTTAGGTGCCTGTTGTCTTCTCATCTGAAACAGAGTCCCGTCCAAGTTACAGCTCCATATGTACAGACATGGTCTGTTATATTTCTCCTCCTATGAAGGGAATGTGGTAGTTCTTACATGAATGCCATCAGCAATGCCAAGCAATATCCTTGTTAGGAAAATATTGTCTTATTTCTGAGGAAACAGGCTTGCCTTTAACAGACTAGGACAGTTTTATGTAACCACTGACTAATGTCAACAAGATTTCTACAATAATTATCCTCTTTCCAACTCCAATTTCCAAGAACTCCACCAGCAGCAATTCTTTACCAGTTTATATACAATCACTGCTGGAATTTCCTTTACATCAGCAACACATACCTAATTATTTTTAGTGATCTCATTATGTAAAACACTCCAGTGACCAGGACCTAAAATTAACAAGATTTTGGGGAGCCAAAAAATAAAAAAACATCGTATCTCATTCGACTGTAGTGAACTCAATTTACTTTTATGAGATTCACTTTTTTAAGCTATCATTTTTACGCACTCATTGTATTATTAAATTTTTTGAGTTCGGAAATAATTCATGTTGTGAAACTGATGCTGTTTTGCTGACATAACTGTGGACAGTACTGCTGGAGACGTGCTTCTGGTAGTCTCCTGTAACGAGATGATTCTGTCATCAGTGAGTTTGGACAGACTTGGAGGTGCTGCTTCCAGGGCTGACAAACTGGAGGCATTTCAGTTTACAAGAGGCAGTTGGGGTATTATCAGAGACTTCCTAGCCCTTGCACAACACCACACAGCACCAGCCCCATCACCCAAATGGTCCATGCTGCCCAGGGGGTGGCCATCCTTCCCATCCGCCCTAATCAAGCTGCTTTACCTATGCTGTATCACTACTTGTTACAGCTGCTGTAGCACACGTACAGAAATACGGTGAAGGAGGCACAGAGACAAGGGCCCTACTGCTATTAGTCATCGATGTGTTCACCAGTAAGTGATAGTTAAAAGTCCTCAAGTGGGTAAAAATATGTATTTGCATCCCAATACCAGACAAGTCATGAAAGAAAGCGTAGACATACAAATAGGCTGTTATCTCAGAGGGATGAATATGGTTTCTGAGGTCTATCTAAAGACTTTAGAGCCTGTGAGCAGGTGACTCCTACAGCCATTTAGTTCCTTAAGCTTAGAGGTCCTGTTAACAAAAGTTGAAGAGTGGGAAGAGTTAAAACGAGAGATCCCAGGGGAATCCAAGAGATTCCTCCCAAAAATCCAGTTCACAACATCACTGCAGGGAAAGACAATCTATATGTTGCAAAGCATGGGCCAGACTCTGTTTTATAATAATCTCCGCAAATAACAGAGGTGGGAGAGCAGGGGAAGGAAGTACTGTGCCAAGTTACTTTTTTACCTCGCAAGAAACCAAGACACTTACTGATACATTTTTCATTCTTTACTCTTTGCTTACTCAGTATCTCCTAAAAAGAAATCAAAACCAATGTCTGTAGAAAGACAAACAAGGGACAACAGCCCAGCAAATTCACTAGCCACTTTTGAACGAGGAGGTCTACATCCATCTCCCAAGCTTCTCGGGACTAGTCCTGGTTATAAAATGGGGAGAAGCAGGAAAGAGCCCTCATTCACACTGGGAGACTGGAAGGAAAAGTGGGGCTTGAGGCTGGTTCTCCTCTAGGGAGGAAGGAGCAGAGTCCGTGGGAGAGACGGTTTGACCCTTTCGTTTCGTTTGCATTGCGGCTCTCTCCGCACGGTGCCTGCCCTTGATGCTAATGGCCTGGGAAGCAAGCGGTGCCTCCTTGAGTTATCTGTTACGGCTGCTGATTGCTGGAAATTGTCTCTCATTTAAAATTGCTGTTTTCCAGTTCGTGCTGTGCTCCTTGTTTGGATTTGCCCTGTGCTCATGATCAACATCAGTAAACACAAGCACTTTCAGGGAAAAAACAGTGTGTGAAGGTTGGATGGGATGAGGCTCTTCTCTCCCACACCAGGCCCTTCACATCAGGCCCTGAACACGTCAAACTAGTGATGCTTTTTGAAAGATGGGCCCTCATGTTCCGAAGTTAATGGAGCCGGGTGTATTACAACAGAGAAAGAAAAGTCATTAGGCCTGATTTATGTCTACCTCTCGAGTACTACCAGTGACAGCAGAAGATTTAGGAAGAAGAGGTGTTGTTTAGGTCTCTTCAACACACCTAGATAAGAGACACTGGAAAAGTACCAGGGCTCCTCCATGGTAAGGAGAGACAGTGGTGCAGGAAAGCAAAAGTGAATGCAAATTACCTTTGCCCCAGGGAAGGCAGCATACTAAAGGATAAAGCAGCTTTGCTGAAATCATTGGAAGGTCTGTGTAGGTCCAGTAATGTCAGAAGACAGCGGATCTGTCACAGTGGCTCAGGGTAGGTGTAATTAGAAAGACCAGCCTGCTCTAACATTGGAGTGTTTAACATTGTGTGTCTGCGGAGTGGTTAGCATTAAACTGATGTTCTCTCCAATCATTTCCTACACTGCCAAAATTAAAATCCCAGCTCCGTTGCTCTGTGTTTCGGTCATTCCCTCCAAAACCAGCATATACCAAGAGAAGGCTTTGCTGTTGCCAGCCTTTTCTCACACACCCCCACACATATACACACATACTGGCTCTCTAAAGAGTCAGAGAAATTCATCCCGCTCATCACAGGGAGCCTCACGACCTTCTACTAGGCAAAACCTCACATAGCCTGAATCATCCCCTGCTCTTCCTCCTGGTCCACGTGGACTTCCTCTGCGGAGTCACACAGGAATAAGACACACAGTACCTTAGTGAGAAGAAGAAAAGGAGCGACATCTGGGGATAATAGGGAAATATGTGACGATAATGTCTTCTATACTAGGGGAATAACACACAGAATGCAGACCAGGAAACATCATTATTTTCTAGAATTTATTTCATTAATTTAATTTAATTCATTAATCCTTCCTTCCACATATTATTATTTTTGTTCGGATCCCACAGAGCCAGGACATTCATCTATCATCTTGACAAGCAGCACTATGATATCACATATGGAGACGGGAATGCAGCCAACCAGCCTAACGAGAGGCACATGAGCCGTTGGGGTAGACAGCACAGAACCAGAAAATCCTCCTTTAAATAAGAACTGGAGTAAGGAAGCAAGCTCCTGCAAGAAGAGAAGTAGTGCAAACAGCTAGGTTTTTGTCAAGGGAGGAAGCAGTCTGTGAAAGAAAGAAGAAGAAAATATCACTTTTCTTCTTCCAAAAGTAGGTAGAAATCCTATAAAAGTAGGTAGAAATTCCATAAACAACTTAGAGAGAAGGTGAAGAAAAAGCATGAATGCACAACACTGAAAACAGCACTGCGTTCGCCAGCAGGAAAACTAGTAATTGTTCCACATATATTATAAAATATGGAGGGGAACTTAGTCCCTGAATGGGCTCCTAGACAGTAGAATATCATTAATAAGGATATGTTTCAATAATAAGCTGTACAGAAATGTCCTCTGGATTTGAAAAACTGTCTTTTTTTCTCTGGATCAAGTTGAATCTTCTTTTCTCATTCTTATAATTAAAATGGGTGGAATAGAACAAAAATCTTAATGTATAGCCTAAGAGAGGATACAAATTCCTTTTCTAGGGGAAAAATTTAAATGCATGGGAAAGCTTTCTATAAACTGGAGGCAAGAGTCTCCAGAATAAATATACAAAAATAACGCATAAAGAAAGTACAGTGAAAAGACCAACATAAAAACTACAGTGAAAAGACCAACATAAAAACTAAACGCATATGGTATATTACCTGTAGGATGCTGATATCACAGGGAAAGGGGTAGCTGATATCACAGGGAAGGGGGTGGGGGTTATCCTTAAAGCTGAACAGGGTTAAAGTCAGCACAGGCCTGTAGCATTATGTCTTATTAATAAGATTTCCTTGAGCATGAGTGACTGGCAAAAGCAGGATAAACAGGATTGAATTTTTACATGAACCTCAACAGAATTATTATCCAGCTGCAGAAGACTGAAAAAAAGTTGTCGGGTTCAACTCAGTTATGACAGTCATTGACTCAAAAGACGATTGTGACCCAAAACTTTGCTAGCAAAAAATAAGTTATATCCTGACATTTAAAATAAATAAATAAATGAAACAAACAAACAAACAAAAAACCAAGCCCACCATTCTCTTTGCAGGAGAAGAAAATAGGGTTGTAATTTTTATCCTGACATTTCATCGAATTAACCAGGACAATTACTAATGCTAAGAAATGGAAAAATAAAGGACTGCAATAAAAATAATGCAACAGCTGTCCAGAAACTTTTTGGAACATCAGATAACCTGTGCACAGGGACTATAACCAGAACGCATATCCTTACATGCCTCTTAGATCTAGAAAAGTGCTCCTTCGGTCTCAAAAAAGTTGACTTCATAAAGAGAGAAAAGTATTAGTGAGTGCTTGTTTGAGAACTAGGGTTTGTGCTGATGCCTTTTGAATTCACAAGGAAAGCCTCCCCGGTGATTTCAGGAAACCTTGCTAAGGAAGCACTGAGCATCCTTGCACTCAGTCCCTGGTGGAAGACAGAAAATATTTGTCTTCAGCTCAGTCTGAAGGATGAAGGAGAAACCTCTCTATGCCTTTTACTCTTATTAAAGCTGGTAAATTTAAAATATGGAATGGGCTTTTTCCTTTCAAGCAACTCAGCGGAGGGCTGCTGAAGGTTACTGTTTCCCCACATAAGCTATATACTACATTTATCCATAAATAACTACAGATGCACTACCAGCTTGAAGTGCTAAGAAAAGTTGTAACAGATTCTAAAAAAAAGCAAAATAGAGATCGTAAACATAGTGTAAACATTAGAAGTAGATTGTTTGTAGTTGTATAACATGTATTTAACCCTGCTTGTAGTTTAGTCAATGATTTTGAAGGTCCCTCCCAAAACCAGGAAAAAAGACTTATGGCATTTGGGAACCAACCCAGTCTCCATTGCACTCCCTGTTATTCCAAGGAAAATCAAATGGTTTCTCAGGAGAGGTGTAAAGCAGCAGAATTAAAATTGTATAGACCAGCTCATACAGGGCAATGAAGATAAATCTATGCAGGGCCAGCTGCTCCACTCAGAAACCCCAGAGTAAATTCACTTCATTACCAACCACACCGAAATTTCTGAGAGAACAGAAGAGCACTCAATACCAAGTACCAGAGTTGTATTTTTCTAAGGGGAAATGGGGAAACAAACAAAAAACAACCACCAAACCCAAATAAACAAAACAAAACAAAAAAAACCAAACCACATAGCAGGTTTTACAACCCACATGGACTTCAAACCTGCAGATTGATACAGAAATAGATACCTGGCAAAGACACATTCTTTGCTCTTCAACTCTTTGTACATGCAAGAAGAAACATGCTGAACAGCAATGCTTATACCAAACGTTAACAATAACTGACCATTGAAGTTTCAATGGCAGAGGTGTAGAGTGGGGAAAAGGGAAAAAATCCCTAATGTCTCTAGGAGAGGTTTCCCAGGAACCACCAAAACCAGAAGGTGCTGTTGTCCTTCCCTCTCCCTGCAGAGTCAGCACAGGTGAGGGGAACACCTGGGAATAAACCAGGCAACACAGAGCAAAACAGGGCTCAAGGGCAACTCTGCGTGGTGCTCCCGCAACAGCACAAATGCACTAGGAAGAGAATCCTGTTGGAGGACTGTGGTGGAAGGAGCCCTTTCTGGCGATGAGAAGTGCTGAGCTGTTTCTCTTGACCTTCAGCATGGGTGACTGAGCATGCCTTCTCCACGTGCCCTTGCTCGTCAGAGTTGCTGCATGACATTTTAAACAAAACAAAAACAGAAGGAACTCCAGCTGCTGAGAGGACCTGAGACAAGCTTCTTGTGCAAAGTACTGTGCCAAAGAGATAATCATTCAAAGCTTAAATGCTGCGGGAACCATGACCTCTTAGCTTTCATGCATGAGCTGCACAGTAATTCCCACCCTTCACCTGCTCCTGCTGAACTTTTGCAGTCTTTTTCTCTGACTCTAAATCAAGTGCTTACCCTCCAGAGTCTCTCAGAAATCAAAAGCAAGCTGTGGAGCAAAGCCATCGTGTTTTGCTGAGGTTGTACAACTGACAGCTTGCAGTCTTCCCAAGAACAGAGGCGCAAAACTTTAAAGTACCTTGCAAGTGCAATGTAGCTGCTTCACGTGCTTTGATCTTGCTGCTCCATGTTTCCAGGTGAGTGAGTGGCATGTACAGCAGGAAAGGGTGAGATATTGCTTCTAAACACACTGGGAACAACTGTATGACAAAAGCCAGTGTTAAATCTTGTCCCCTGAATAACTGATGTGGTTGCTTAGTGCTTGTACACACTTCTTACCCCTCAGACCAGGTCTTGACTCTCCATCCATTTTTATATTACCCTTGGTGCCATTTTGCAGTCTAAGAAAGAGTTTAGAAATAAGAGCAAGTGAGATCCTTCACAAAGGCTGCTTTTCAGTTAGGAAGGGGAAAGATTAGGGGTCCTTAAAGCCATTCTCCCGGTGCCCTAGCAGTGAACAGGCAGGGATGAGGAAACAATCTCTTCTGTTGATGTTTAACCAACACAAGGCTGGAATAAAGCCATTAATGGATTACAGGAATCACAGAGGGGCCGATGGATAAAATTATATGGGATGCCCTTTTCCATTATATTCTGACTTAAGTCCCAACCCAAGGTTTGCTAGCCTGGCTCTCAGGCTCCTCTGATCCATTTCTACGCCCTCGATACGTACAGGGCATTGGGGTGGGATGGCTGTCAGCCATGTGGAAGGGAAGACTGGATCCTTAACCAGTCACTTACCTGCTGGCCACAGGGAGACCAAGTGCATCCTTCAGTAGAAATGCACTTTTCTTAATTGTCAAAGACTGGCTTTGGGCCGAACGTCACGAACAGAAGGGAACAAATAGGTCAGTGCAAGAGAAAGCAAAGTAAGAGCAGGACAGGCAGATTCAGTCCAGGGGAGTTACAGGTTTTTTAAGTAGAAGCTAACCTCCTAAGCATGAATTATATTTTATGAAATCCGTTTAACTTGCAGAAGTCCTGCATGCCTAGAGAGCACCAAGAGAAGACGACAAGAAAGCCTTGGAACAAAGGCACAGTCGCAAACAGGAAAGCCCCCAGACCTGTGGCCCCTAATAGAAAATATATCAGGTACTTCACAGTGATTCAATATGGCTGATGGGTGAGGTAAGATCCTCAAAATAAAAGTAAGGAAACTTCTAGGAAGGGTATAAATGCCTTAAAACCTTTTAAAATGTAAATCTCTCTGCCAGTGGAACAACTTCACCAGATAGGTACTTTCACTGCTTTTAGGAGAAAGATGTAACCAGCAGGGAGGTTATAGACAATGTTTCCTCCTTTGTAATTTAGTCCCAAGGCTTTCCCTATGGAAAGAACAGCCAGGCTCAAATGGCTTCTTGTTCCTCTAGCAAATTAAATACAGGACAAATTTGCTGCATTCTTTATATTTGCGGTCATTAGGCTTTTAAATTAGAGGAAGGAGCACCTGAAGGGACACACTCTCAAGTACTTTTCCTATAGTTCAACTTTGTTTTCCTTTTCTCTTCATAGTTTGCAACAGCCTCTTAGGAGCTTAAAAATAAACGCCGCTTCATTTTCCTACCAAACGTGTCTTTTTCCATTTGTCAAACACTAATTCCCCTTACCCCTTGTGTTACTAATTAAGCTTAAAATTAACATGCAAGTAAACAGCTAGAACCTCGTTTGTGCGTCTGCATCGTCAGAGATGACAGGAAAAGAAATGTTATGTCAAGTCCCTATCCTCACAGCACGTCTCTCAGAGCACAAGGATAGTAAAAGCAGTGAAGTTTTGAGCGCTGCTATTCCACATGGGTAAGCGTAAACAACACTCGATCTTCAAGGCAACCTTCACTGATTCTCAGATGAAGGGAAGGGAGAGAGATGTTGGCTCAGAAAAGTCCACAAAAAGCTACCAAAATTGCCATCTGGCATTTGCTTCTCCTGAAAATTCCCTCGCCTCTGATGTATAAAGAGAAAAATGTTTACTACAAGCCAACGGGCACAGTAGTTGGCAGGCAACCACCCAGAGAAAGCACAGCTTGAAGTATTGTAGAAAAAGGAGGAGGTTTTAATGGCGTCAGAAAAAAACAGGCAATCCTGCCCTTTTGTGCAGGACGGCTAATGAGCTGCAGTCATATATGGAACTGGGGCTACTTCATATCCATACAGCAGGTTTAAGGGATGGAATTTTCCTTTGCTCTGTATGTCACGTTTTTACACATTGAAAGGCAAGAGCTGAGTGCATTTTAGAATAACAAAATTTGTTCCTACTTTCCACAGATTTAAAAAACTGAGCAAAGTCCCACATAGGAAAATCAAGCCCAGTGTCATACTGTTTTACTTACCTGTACTTTTCTTTTCAAATACATAAGTATATAAAACTTCAAGTTCTAGTCTGACTGACTTGTATTGGGCATAGGGAAGTCCCATTTGGTAACCAACTCGCCAGCCCTTTGAAAGCCATGGGTTTTTTTGAGAACAGAGAAAATTCCTTTTAATCAGTCAAGAAAGGGTTCGTTCCACCCCAAAGGAACCACCTGAAAGTAACAAGGTGAAGGCAGATGTCTGAACTTCCTCTACTTATATGGAGGACACGTGTGGACATGCTGCTCTCCACCAACGAGACACCTACTTTTAGCCAGGTGAGGCTCATGGGAGAGGTCCCAGGGCATTTTTCGCCAGGTGAGGCTCATAGGAGAGGTCCCAGGGCTTGTGTCACTGCTGATGTCTGAAATATGAAGCACTCAGATAGAAACCTGACCTTGAGGTCTCCTTTCCCTCTTTGATAATTATTTCCTCTCTAAGTCTAAGAAGAGCAGTGGCAACGGCTGTGATTACATGCATGAAGGAAGCGTATTAATACAATTGAAATGCTAATGGCTTTAGACAACTTACAAGAAGGCATTTTCTGCCAGTGAACACTGAAAACACACAGAGCAACCCTCTTTTGTCTCAGCCTACTCACGGGAGAGGCCATGAGCTCTTTCAGCCCTTACGCACTGTTGTCCTCTACACTGCACTAAATGAAACCTGTACACACACACACAAAATACCCTCACCTTGGTTTCATTGGGAAGACACATGCACCTACCATAGCTAACAGTAAGGCAATTATGGTCATAAGTGACATAACTCCGATCAGAAGTTTATTTTGATCCTCAGACACTTGGACCAATTTCATCAGTATTGTTGTTCCTACTTTCCTCCATTGACATATTCTGATTTCACTAGGACAGCGGCTCACAATAGTGGCATTTCTGGAAGAAATAATCTTTTACTAAGAAAGTGATAGACATGTGACCTAGTAAGTATCTTTTGTATTTCTAAATCTTTCAATAAAGTTGCAGAAGCTAACTGGAGAGGCAGAAGCACCAAAAGGCTCAGTGTTTTAAATGGAAATGTTTTTCCCATTTTGAATTAAACTCTTGATTGCTTTCCTTATGTTCTGACATTCATGGGTTTAGCTGTCTCCCAAACCAAATTTCATATCAGATTCTTCTCCCTCTCCCTGCAGTATTCAAGGAATGTAACATCGTATGAGGCTGATTAGAACATCAGCTCTGATCTCCTGTATCAGCTGGCCACAGAATTTCTTGCCTTTGTTGAAGATACTCCTGCATCAAGCTGAATAATTAGTGTTTGTCTAAAGCACATCCCTTCGGTATTTTGTGTTATTTCTTAACTAAACACAGGCTATTTAGAAAAGCTCTGAGAGCTGTTCTTTATATTTTCAACTCACCAAACCACTTCAAGCTTATATCTCCAGCTGATTTATGCCTGTTTTCTGACATGGAGCCATTTCCTTCAGCTCAGAAGGTGGCTTAACGCCTGCCTGGCTACTTAAGTGGCAATTCCATTTCTAATTAGAAAGTACTATTTCCACAACTCCATGTACCTGGGAAATGAACTGTTTATAATATCTCCTCTGTACTAAACTGATCAGAAAGAAAATTTGGCTAAAGTTCTGCACTTCCCTGCAACTCACACCGGAGGCTGGGGGTAGAAAACACAGTTGTTAGTAAAGCTGGATGCCTGAAGAGATAAATTCAGCCCTCATTCCACCAGATTCAGGATGACAAGGACAGAAAAGTGCTATTACTGGCCAGGCAAGGCTGGGATTTGAACCAGTTTCTGCCGAAGTGCAAGCTGACATCCTCCGCCCAGGCTCCAGAGGTAATGCACAGACATGCACACCGCTGTGTCCTCGTTTCTATGTGGAGTGCAGAACTTACCATAACAAGTGGCTCAAATCCCACCACTTCCATTTCTCCTCTTGTAAACCAGATACCACTTAAGTACTTACAATTTCTATACCGAGAAGTACATTTTCTAATGGTTACAGTCCCCCTGAGCAGGGGACGAAAGCAATGACAAACACAGATTCTCGGTCATCATTTCATTACGTAGCTCAGTGTCAAACAGCTTCCGCGTGAGAGCGTTCAGTCTGTACTTCAAAGGCCATAACAGAGTCCAGGGCAGCCAGGTTTGTCAGCAGAGGTGCTGAGAAGCAGCCCAGGGGAAGAGGTGGTGCAGAAGGAGGGACAGCCTGGCATGGACAGCATCTCCAAGATATGTGAGAGCAAAGCCCCATGTAAGAGACTGAAAAGGGAAAAGGGCTCTCAATGGGTTTCTGAGGGAAGATTCAACCTTGTCACCTACTGAAAGATGTAGAAAGTCAAGGCAGCCAACTCTGAGAACCGAGGTGAAGTAAGCACCCAACGATGTGTGGTACACACGAGCTCAGTGGCAGACACAATGCAGATTGTGAGGAGTTCAGTGGGCATAGATGAAATTACTTAGTTCAGGGATTCCGGTGTGGTTTTAGCTTGGTTCATAGAGAGTGGCCATGTCAGCCTTGTGTCCCACAGAGAAAAAGGATTTCTGAAAGTAGGATGAGTTGTATAAGGCAGAATGAAGCACTATAATTTCAGACTATAAATAAGGAGCATATTTTGAACGGGGAGTATAAAATACTCATAAACATAGTAAAATGCTGGACTCTCCCTCTCAAGAGACAGATAAACAACAACTGAGTAACACGCTGAAAGCCGTGCAAAAAAAAAGCAGGAAGGTGGTAGAGGAATCTCTGAGCAAGACCATTTGCTCCAGAGAAGGTTTCAGCAGGCAGTGCACGGAGATGATAACTCCTGTCCTATCTTCCACATCCTGTGGAAATACCCGACGGGAGAGATCACACAGTCCCTCATCACCTGGGAGCCCTGTGAATCCCTTTTGTCTGACCGATCAAGGAGGCACCTCGGCAGCACTGTCTGGGAACCAGATGTAATAAAACGCACCGACCTCCGACTCTACTGAAAAGGGAATCATGAGGCTCCTCTAAAGGTCTCCAGTAGGAATAGTCATTCTGTTATATTTGTCTGCTAAATTAATCATTCAGCCTTGCAAGGATGCAAAACAAGTAAGTATTGATCTCGGGGTCCGTTGTGATATATTGACTGGGATGCTGCAATGCTGTTAAGCCCAGGCATCTGCTAATATTTCTGCATACTCAGTCCAGAAGACGCCTATCATCTCCAGCTCATTTAATCTGAGTTATTGAGATTTCTCTTCACTTACAAGATTGGATACTTCCGTGCTTCCTTCCTGCTGGTTAGTTAACCTGTTATTTCATAGCAATCATATTATTGCATTGGAAGAAGGATGGTCGAATGCAATGGGGTTCAGACATGTTGTGAGCTTTGCTGACCTTTTCCCCTCAAGCATCACAGAAATTATCCATTAAAATTTAACAGTTGCAGTGAATTTTATTTTTAAGCAGAACCTGAGTCTAACATTCCATTACTTTTTTTAATCCAGTGAAAACACGCTTTACAATTCAATTAATATCCCACTACAGTGCTCCCAACTACACATTACAGCCATGCAGGAAGAAAATTCAACGCAAAACGCAGCAGAAACAAGAGGAAAACTGATCAAGCTCTTTGCATTGTCCATGCTGTGAAGTCTGCTGATGGAGAACAGTGGCATAACTGTGAAATAGAAAAGCAGAATAAAAAACTCGCTAATTTAATAATTTAAGGAGTCATTAGGCCAGGACTTGAAACCATGGAAATGTTATTTGCAGTAGAGGAGCTATTGGACAGTCCCAGGGCCAGACCTGATAACCACAACGTTTCCACACAGGCTGTGACGGTGGCTGCCCATGGGGCGTTCCAGCCTCCCCGCCTGCCCAAGGCAGCTCTTCCTGCCCGACCCCAACAAGCCTTCTGCTGTGGCAAATTCGGAGGCAGTGCTGGGTACACATCTCTCACACATGGGTGAAAATGCTTTGTTGCCTCTTGATGGAAACAATGTGAGATTGTAACAACATTATTTTAGAAAACTTTTTTTTTTTTTCCATTTGAACAAAATTAGTCTGAAAATTTGGGTTGAGGTAGTACTTGTGTCCTCTGTCATGTCCCAGGTGGGATATCGCCACTGAGAAATGAAACATGACAGAGCTGGAATAGCAAGTTGTCCATTCACCTAATGTATGTTTTCCATCCTATCTATGACAATATGATAACAGAGGAAGAAGCCAACACAAAAGGACAGAAAGAACTTCTTACCAAGGGAAAATCATTTTCTTTACGATCCCTAAGTCATTTCACAGTTAATATACACACAAAAGCATTTTCTTCCTATTCATAGGCCTCCCCGCACTGTTCTAACAAAAGCAGTTTTAAAGCCATTAGATATCAAGAAGGCCAAATGAACCTACTTTTTATATTGCAGAACAATTTTTTTCCACAGGATAACTGTATCTCACAGTGACTTTAGTTTTGCTAATAGTTGCAGTTGTTTCAATAATCCAAGCTGGCCAAAAATGGCACTTTCATATTTCACCGTAAGTTCAATGGCTTGTGGCAGAAGAGCTGGGACATAATTCTGCCTTTGTATGAGCTATTAGTCCCCTTTTGGAAAGATAATCAGTTTGCAGGCTTCCTTCCTCTTGCCTATCAAATGGAAACTGTTCTTTAAGAGCTTTTAGCTTCACAAAAAAAGGTGTTGATTAGCTGGCTCAGGGATCTCGGCAGCTCTATTATTGCCTTTTCCACTATCCACACTTACATCAGCCTTACCCCAGCTGCCCTCCGCATCCTCTGTGCCTAGCAGGTCCATATTTCATCATATGATGGTTGGGGGAAACTGGCTGGAGTGACATACAACAAGCCACGGTCTTGAACATTGCCCAGAGAGGTCCATAAATCTCTTTTCTACTGTTCGTCCAACTGAATCCAGGTATTCTTTTCTAATAGATCAAGTCCAGACCCCCCACCTTTTTCTTTAAAAAAAAGAAATCTGCCTACAATATGATCTCTTTTCCTGATGTTTCTTCATGCCCCTACACTCCACACAACTTGCACCCCCCCCAGATTTCTACTCAACGCCTGCAGCTTCGCTGCACTGACCCTGTTAAAACAGATACCCTGCCTTGATGTTCAGAGCAACTTCTTGCTCTCACAGATATGCCTGCTACCTCACTCCTTTCTTTTCTTTCTCCTTTGTCTTTTTATGGATCTTACCAAGATTGCCACCTTTTCCATGTCCGAACTGATCTTGATTCTGGTTTGGACAGGAGGATTTGAGCACACAGGCACGTTCCGACGCTTCCCATGTTGAACAGACAACTCACAGCCTGCAACAAACATGATGCACTTCAAGTTAATCTCATCTGTGGAGGGGGAAGTGAAGATAAATTACTTTGCCCTGACACTTTTTCCAGGTTAGGAACGTGTTAGCTGACCTTGAGATGGCTTGTCACTGTCATCCCAGTAATTTGTGTGTTTTCCAAATACCTGTGCTGCAGGGCAAGGGCTTTAGGGTAGGCTTGGGGGTAATGACTGTAAAAAATTGTTATTCGTTTTGAAGCCTTGATACCATAAATGGTTTGACGCAAAAAGAATTTTAAAGCCTTGTCCAATAACTCCTTTAATGTGTCTTGCCCGGTGGGAAGCTGATAGTAACAGACATCCACTGCACAGGCACACAAACGCACAAGAACTCTGCAATCAGTGTCAACATGAATGAAAAAAAAAAAAAAGATCTTATGGAAACAGTTTATCACATCTGGAACTTATCGCGTCACATCGAAAAGTGGCAATTTGAGCTGACCAGGATATGGCTGTGCAGCAAAAAGTTACAAAATGCTTTAGAGGGAAATTTTTATGCATAACAACTAATTATTCTCACCTTGTTAGTATTATTCGGGTAATGAATGACTTGTATTGTTCTTGTATTGTGCAATATTGTTCTCATAAACATCTATAGTTAGATGCCTACACAGCATGTCGCTATTAAGACTGAACAGCAGAGAAAGGTTTTGGCAAGGTCTAAAAAGTTCTGATGGGAACTGACCCAACTGCGTCCAAATTAAGAACTGCCTCAACTTTGTTACTGGTCAAGCTTTGTAAGCTAGTTCCCAATGCAACCTAGTGGAGCATCTTTACAATGAAATTGCTGAATAATTAACTAACATTAACTTTTAATAACGTCTACACCGGTGTAAGCAAAGCAAGGTCCATGTTGCCTGTATTGCCAGAATTTCTAAAACAGGATGGGTTTTTTAGAGGGCCAAGGCCTATTGCAGACATCTTTGTCACCAGCTATTGCTACAATACTTTTTTCACCCAGCTGCTGGGTAAGCTGTGATTTGTGACCAACAGCTGTGCTGACAAAAGCTTTGCAGTCTGGTTGTAGTCTGGTTGTGTTGCACATGTAATTTTGCCACCGTGCTGCTCATGGGAAAGGAATAAGCTGTGGCAGCAGAAACTTCACTTCCCCAGTATAAGTTGCCTGCATTTTGCTAGTCAAATACTCATCAGTACAACTACCCTGGCCAACAATCACCACCCCTCAGGTCTTACTCTTCTTGAAAGTCAACCAGACATTGGCTTCGGATTGCCTGTGTAACATCAAAAACAGGTCTGCTGTCTTCTGTTGCTTGTCACTTTTGACAACATTACTCATGTGTTCTTTTCTAAAGTTTCTCCTACTTCTGTGGTTTTATACAGAGCCAGTGAAAATGAACCACCAGAGCACTGGGAAGCCATCCCCACCTGAATGGTTACAGCATCCGGGCTCCTTCCTACATCTAGGGAGGAAGCAATACTGATAAGCTCTCACACAGGTACTCTGCCTGATTGCTATTAACCCATTTTAACCTTGTGCTTAATCCTCCCTTCTCCTCCATTCCCCTTCAGCATTACCATTTCATTTGTTTTCATTAAACAAAATAGACACACCACCTGAAAAAAAAATTACCCACCCAAAAGAAAAGCCAGAAAATGTCCTGCAGCTCACACTTGGCTGTGCTAATTCCCTGAGCTGCATCACAGGTATAATCAGATTAAAATGTTAAAAAATGGATCATACTAGGACCAGGAATGACGAATGGGGGATCAAACTTTCATTATCATAAAAACAGATAGATAGGAGTTAAAACAGAAAATAAATTGAATTGAGCATAAGCAGTAAAAACTCTTCCAAAGGATTAGCTGAACACTATTAACAATGATGCCAGGGAAAGTACTTGATTGTGGCCGCTGAGCGATAGCTCTGTAATTATATTCTTCTTGCCACTTTTTAATTATTATTTATTTTTACTAAAAAAATCCTGAAGGCGGGAGTCAAGACTGAGACTGTTGTGCCTAGTCCTGCTCGTTCATAGAGACGGAAGAGCTCCCTCCAACAGTACATTCTATGTCACCAAACCTCAGGAAAGCAAACCTTGTGCAGACCACAGCCAAATTATATCTTTCAGGGAACCGAATTTAAACCAGTGCCACATTTTTTAGCTGAGCCCTGGCATTGAAGCTTTGGGACATACAAAAGGGAAGGAACAGGAAGGAAATAAAATACCACTATTGTGTGTTATGGAGGCTACAGGTTGAAATATAAATAGGTGGAAACGAAGTAAAAAAATTAAAAGCTGAAGCTGAGAATGTTGGGGGGGGGGATGGGGAGGGCATCAGTGAAAAGATGACAAAAGGAATGATGTTTCTAAAGTCCATTTACATTAAGACTCCTGGCAGATTTTGAAATGCAGCTTTCCTCCTGCTCTAATCACAGAATACTGCAGAAGAAATCTATGTAACAAAAAGAACAAACGTCTCTCGACTGGTCCAACTCAGTGAGACGATAATAATCCAACAAAGGAATAAAAGCACTTCAGCACCCAACACTAATTTTGTATTGATTCAAAGCTATGTTTAAAGCAACGTGTAATTATCTTTGGATCTGTCCCTTTCAATCACAGATTATAGGTAGACAAACGCTAGAAAACGTGCTCTGAAGAAGCGCCTTGCCCTGGCTGGGGAGGGTGATAGGATCCAGGGCAGAAGATTTCTGCCATCTCCCATTTAAACCTCCCTTTTGCAGATCGCTTGGCAAAGCTGAGCAGCAAGTTCAGCTCGGCTTGTGTTCATGTGCCTTGAACTATTTAACATCTTCAATAAACCCTAGGGCTAGGAGCTCATCATTTTATGTACTGAGAGCTCCATTAGCCAAGGCTGTAAGTGACACCTTACATTACCCAGTTGCTTGCAGGTGTAGTTTTTGCTGGAGGATTCTTATTTGAAGAAGAGTGCACTAAGAGGCATTAATTACATTTCTCTCTTGATTTTATATACACTGATTTATTTCCATTTGCTTTTTAAACTCAGAGGCAAATCTTGTATTCTTGCCCATGTAGATTCACCTGCTATATTTATGCATACCAGGGCAGAAAATTACTAAAATTATTTGCCCGGTTTTGATGCCTGCTCCTACACTAAGCAAGCTCCTGATTTTACGGGTAGTAGCAATGACTTCAAGATTATTCCCATGCCTGGGTAGCAAACACGATTCATCATGTTGGACTGGAAATCCCTGTAAGAGCTGGATTTTGGTTACCTCTTGAAAAACTTTCATAGTTGCATGCGATGGTGATGTAACAAGACAAGGCATCCCAAGGTATCCTCAACACACAACCTCTTTCTTCTGCTGAAGGTCACTCACTCTCTCCCAGCTCAATTTCAAGGAGACTATAGCGGGCGTACATGACAGTAAGAGACTTTTTTGCTTGAGCGAAGACGGAATTTACAAACCACCGCAGTTTTACAATGGTTGTTTTGATACAAAGCATACAAATGGCATCCTGCCTAGAAAAGAATGACATGCATGTTACTTAATCTCTCCAACACTTCCCACATTTCTCATGGAATTTATCTACCATTATCCAGAGTCTAGAACTGGGAATTTATTTGGAAGAACAGTTTGTGGCCTTCCAGATATTATTTTGGGGGTTTGTTAGTATTTTATTTGAAATGACAAATTATTGTAATTTTTTTTGTGGTTTTATACATCATTATTACCCCATTTGATTCAGTAATTAGAAAACAAGGGAACCTAGCAGACCTACAGGCTATGACCCTGCTGAGGATTTGCCGTGCCTTAATCATCCCAAGCAATGCTGAGCTGAGTGCTTCTCAGGGACCTCCAGTGATGGATATTGCATGTCTCCCACACAGCTCTAAAGCTCTTCCCAGAAGACTTTTTCCTAACCTGAATGTAATTCTAACCTGAGTCTCCCTTTCTGTGGGTTAAGCTCAGCACTCCCAACTCCTCGAGTACTGCAAAATTCATATTCCCCATTTTCAGCAAATTTAAGGCTTAGGTCACATTTTCTAGGCATCCCCTTCTGGAGTTCATTCTCCAGAGTCTCCACAACTGATCAGCATTTTCTTTAAATGTCTAACCTATACGTGCATATAACACTGCAGCTGAGATCTAACCACTGCTGACTACAAAGTGCGTGGACTTAAAGTCTCTTGCAAATAAGCATTTGTATATACATCTCCCAGCGCAACGTATGGGTTTGCAATAGCACAGCACAGTACACCAGGGGTCACGAAGATGTCACAAAAAGACGACACATAAAATTAGACTTTCCTACCTTTTCTGAAATGTTAATATCTGGAAAAATTTCCCCTCTAGGATTTCACGAATTAGTTTTCTCTAAACATTGTGACCTACACCAAAAACAATCCAATATTTTCCATTTTTCTGTGATGAATTTCCAAACAGTTTCTTTACTAACTCAGTTTGTAAACACTGAAGAAAACAACATATTCTTCTTGAGAAAAGCTGTCTAGAGGCCCCATCATCTAGCAAAGTCTGCATCCCCCACATAACTCCATGTAGGACAAGCATTTCTTCTGCAATCACAAAACAGACACGCTGTTTTTCTATTCCCACTCCCTCTAACTCTGCCAGAATTATAAAACAGGCTAGGTTCTCTGTTGGGATCTGGGCTGTCTTTTTCATTTAGGGTTACACTGGAGACTGCTACTGCACAATGTTTTGCTACCATAATTAGGTTAGTCAGGAGCATGAAATGAAGTCATACTTCTGGCTGACCAAATTAAGCTTGGCAATAAAATCAGCCCTGTAACTATCTTGCTGTAGGGCTGAAACTCCTCACCAGGAGATTTGGCAACTCTGTGCTGCCATTGTATTCCTACATCTTGCTAGTCAGTGGTTTCTAAAGTTTGAATTTAAATCTCCGGGCTTGCCAGCTGGAAAATGGATGTCAAGAATCCTTGATTTAGCTTTTTAAGCCCTTCAGTGATTGTTTAACTGTTCATGGTCAATCACCTGCTTTTCTGGTAGGTTATGATGCATAAGAAATGCAATTAGGTGCAATTTGTGGTGCAGTTTTACGAAGCCACCTTTGTGACGCGAGAAACACAGGAATGCAATTTGGGAAGAATATGAAATAAACGGAGAGCAATCAAAAGGGTAAGTCAGACCACAAAGAAAGTAAGTGGCGATATAATGTATTTGACAAGCAGAAATATCAAAGCTAATCAGGTGCAGCTGTGTGAGGCACAGGAAGCTGTGTTTGATTTTGAGTCATTTATAAGAAGCCATTCAATTGCCTGTCACCATATTAGCATATTTAAATAGTTTTAATCTGGTTTCATCACTGTGATTGGAATTGTTGACAAGGATGGAAAATAACGATGAACAGAATGGAGCATAGCAAATAGTAGGACTGTAAATGGGCTTACAGAGGCATTAGGAACAGCAACACACTGAATACAACAGCCAAACCAGATCACAAGGGAAAAACTCAGATGGAAAAAATACAAGAATTGAGCATGTTTCGAACCCTTCTTTTCTTTCCCGATTTTAGTTCACTCTTTGAATTAGATCACAGCTGAAGCTGGTGTCAAAGTGGGTAGAAGATACATGCATCATTCAAAAGGCACAACTTAAGAGATATTACGGCTTGAGCAATTCGCTCAAAGGCATCAACTCTGATATGTCCTGCCCTGTATGAGATCTGTCGGTGGGCAGAATTAGCTGGCACATCACTGGTTCTGCCAAAAATAACTGAAGAGACTGACAAGTCCTCAGAAACACCAGGAGCTTGAAAACTCATGAGACCCTTTTGAAAGCATCTTTTCTTTAAGAATTCTGATTTTTAATGTTTTCTGACCTTAGCTTGGAAACTACGGGAGCGTTTTAATCGGTAACTGAGAATCATTGCAAGTAAGGCTTTAAGGAAAAGCACTGATGGCTCTTGAAGAAATTGAAAGACCTGGAAAGTATCGCCTTCCTACATGCCCCAAAGTAATTCAAGCAAAGATTAATTTCAGTCCTTAAGCAGAGTGGTAGCAACAAACTCATTCCTACATTAAGAAACAAGTGATGTGACACCAAAAAGTAGTCGCAGCGTAGACGAAGTTCCTCTGTGTTCCCTGATGTCTGCAAAAGTCTGCAAAAGTCTATTTTGAGCCGGCAGGTTTCTGCAGTCCCTCCTCATCGGAGTCTGGAGCTGGAGCAGCTGCTGTTTCTGGAATGCAAGAATCACAGATGCCAGCAGCGCTGCTTTCCTGAAGGACTCCTTTCCCTTTGGGCACCACTGCCTTGGGCGCTGCACAACTCAGAGTGAGACGACATCTGTCCCAGAGACTCCTCCACATACCCAGCTCTATTTTTTATCATTTAAGCACCCCATAACATTGCAGCATCCCCATACTGAAAACACAGAGAGGACCTGCATCTTTAGCCTTCCAAAATAACCATGAAAGCTTGCCCTCTTACAGTGTTATACCAATATACAGACAGCCTATTGTGGCAGATGTGGCAATTAAGCTCACATACTAAATTTCCTAGCTAGCATCCATGAGACCGTTCTTCCTCTCCTCCATAGGGTCTACAAGCCTTCAGAGGCTTGACAAAATCAGCTCCTCCCTGTTTCTACAAAGAGGGGTTATGGGGCAGCATCCCCAAGCTTGGGTGCTGCCCCAGGGTTGCCTTGCTTATCCCCAGGGGCAAGGATTAGGAGTTGGGAGCATGTGGGCCACGCACAGCATCTGCCTCTGTCCTCCCCTCGAGATTGCAGTTTTATCTGCCTTTATAGAAGTAGCTAAACTGCAGGAAAGCATGCTAAAGCTCAGCGGGAGGGTAAAACAAGCAGAGAGAAACCAACTGATGTGTAATCGGAGACAGAAGAAATACATACAAAAGAGATCCCCCTTATTCTTGCAG
Source organism: Chroicocephalus ridibundus (assembly GCF_963924245.1). Taxonomy (NCBI): domain Eukaryota; kingdom Metazoa; phylum Chordata; class Aves; order Charadriiformes; family Laridae; genus Chroicocephalus; species Chroicocephalus ridibundus. The sequence goes on along the minus strand of NC_086285.1, from coordinate 8,430,342 downwards.
CTCTATCTCCCTTCGTATTTTTTTCACCTAAGCTTTTTCCATCGAAAGTGACAGAAGGCAATATGTCACTGAGAACAGAGATGACAATCGCAAACGGTAGGTGTTTTCAGTAGAAATTGCCAACACAAATTTTGATGTCTTTCTCCCATGGAGGCCTTCAGAAAAAAAAATGATGCCTTGGAGGTTTTTTGAAAAGCTGGAATATTGCAATAAAATATAATGCAGTGCAAGGCTATATAAAATTTATGGGGCACCTTTTATGAGAACATCCCAAGGGGCTTCATATAATAGCTATAAAACAGTAAAACACATCATGGCACAGATTTAATTTTTAAAATGGCAGAATATATATTAATGATTTACCATCATTACTCTTCGCTGGAGGTCTGAGAACACTAATAAAATTGTTCTATCTAAAGTCGTGATAGGTGAAAGGCATTTAATGTCTGAATATGGTTCATATTTTAATAAGTTTAATTTGTGGTTTAGAACAATACCAAAACAAAAAAAAAATATGATGTGTTTCAGCCAGGAAGGATTTCTGAATTATTCGTTCACCACTCCCTCAGGTTACCCAGGGCCATCCCTCCCAAACCTACAAAGGGACAACTGAGAGGAAAGCAGCTGAGCGGAACATTTTGCTCATGTTAAAATATGCATCCTTGTACTCTCTAACCTGTGAAAACCTGCCTCTACCAAAAATAGTATGTAAAGAAGAAAGAGGGTCCTGGCAAGAAACAGCCAGTAAGAAAAGCAAAGGAATATACATGGTCAACAGCATTAGGAATGTCTTGGCTCCCTTTCACACCTCTCCTCTGGCACTGCTATAACTTACTCCTTCTGTGCCCCCATCACCACCTGGACGTCCTTACAAATTAGCAGCTGACTCCAGCTGTGCAGTCCAGAGCTTTCCCTGCACTCCCACGGGTTATTAGCTGCAGAGTAATAACTGGTTTCTGCTGAATCTAGGTTTAAGTCCTTTTAAATGAGAACTAGCACCAGAACTCTAGCAACAAGATTGAACTGCAGCTCTGCAGATGAGTTGTTTGAAGAAAGATAGGCCAAGCACGATGCAACACACAGTTAATAGGCTGAATAAGTTATGAACTGACCTCAGGGGATAAAAAGTAAAAGAATGGTGTCTGTTTTTCATCTCTTTGATATAGAAAAGAGGTCAAAGCTGGAAAAAAAATCAAAGTCAAAGACCAAAGTGGGAACATCAAGTCAGATGGGACAGTAACAATTAAATGCATTAACAATTGTGATAGCTCAGCAACTGTGTTTATCTGCTTCTGTACACTGAAGTTTAACACTAAAGTGACTGCCAGCCCACATCCTTAAAAGAACATCCAAAGAATCTATAAGCATGCAGGGTGCTGAAATACCAGAAAGCAGTTAGCGATCTGTCTGTGGGAGGTTAGGTTGAAGAAATAGAGGGTTTGTTTTGTTCTAAACTCCAAGGTTCTTCATCCTACACTGGAAAAGAGCTGAAGGACCATCGCAAGAAAGTGTCTGGGAAACACAAGCTCTAACCTCAAGGCAGCTGCCTAGGGACAAGGACAGTCATTTGCCACGGACAAAGACCATATTTATGAAAGATGCATCCAGTGGCGTTGAAGATCAACACAAACCATAAACTCTCATACTTGAATTTGACCTGATACTTGACAGAGTACATGGGAAGACTGGGCTGCAGAGATGCCTTCAGCAGAGCATCTGCTGAAATTGCCACAGCTTTAGCTGGGAGGGATGTGAGTGACCACATTCCCACCTGAACACCCCAGGTACACAGACTGCTGTGAATGAGAACAAATGCATCGCAACAGCCTAGCATACCCATTGGCCTGGAGAAGACCTCTTCTACTCCTTATCTCTGGGTAAAGCTGAAGAATGTCAAGTCCTTCATATTAGTTAAACAAAAAAGCTTCTGATCCCAAAACTTTCTGTGTATTTGCTAACAGAGAGGTGAGTTCAATCCCCACTGTCACTGAAGTCCCTGTAGATGCCACATGGACTAAGCGCTCTGCATTGACAAAGGACATACATTGGTCAAGCCAACAGAAGCAAACCTAGCCTGTAATAGGACTTGTCAGCCAGGATATCACCTAGCAGGCTTAATAGCTCTGACTGCTCTAAAAAGCTGTAAATGAACAAAATCTGTATGTTTTACAAAAATGGGTAAGTAATCAGAGCCCTGCAGTACTGAAATGATAAGCTCAAAGATACAGCACAGGAGAAAGCTCCTTATTGCTTAATCCTCGGCTCTCACGCAAGCCAAGCGTAAAATCCTTTAATCAAATCTAATAACCTGGGATAATCTTCAAAATAATGACTGCAAGGAATAACACACTCCTGCATTCATTAAATCCTGAGATTTTCAAAAAATGGATTTTCTTTAGCAGCGGTGTTAAAGGTATTCTCTCATGTTGCATTATGCATAACTTACCACAAGTAGTAACAAATATTGAAACAAAAAAAATTGATTACACATTCTGATTGTACTCAAACTAGCTTCCTCAACAGAATACAGCAATTTTCTGTATGCAGGAACAGATGACATGTAAGTGCAACCATCTCAAACACTGAAACATGATGCTCTTTGTCCTGAAAAAAGTCGTCCCAGATATCAGAAGTATTCACGGCTCATGAGCACAGATTTATTACGAAGAAAAGTCTTGCTCTTGCCCTTGTTTCCTCAGAAGTTTCTTTAGTTGCCAAACAGTCTTTGGGGTCTTTGGCTTCATATGCGTTAATCAACCCACAGCAGCATTTATTTCTAGGAAATTCTATGTGCAAATATTTTAGAGAACTGGGAGTACACAAGGCTGAAACATATTGCCTCACGGACAGTTTCAGTGCCATTGAACACACCAAACTCTGTCTTAACATAAACCATCTCAGAGTCTAACAAGAGCCATCTATGCCCCCTCTACAATGGGTGAATGACAGATGATAGACAACTTAGTCCTTACTCCCTGGTCAACCTCCATCTTCAGCAATTATATTTTGCCTGTTTAAGATGCTCTTTCAGATTTATTCAATTCTGAAGCATAACAAACATTGGCAAAAAAAATCTCAAAAGATGGTAAAACTGATTTAATTTCATACTGTGAACAGATTTGTCTGTATTATAAACAAATGATCACAAAGACGTTTATTTTTTGCTCACTTGTCAATTGTGAAGTGAGATTACACACAGAGTTAAACAGTTTTCAGTCAAAGGCTTATATATGAATTTCCCTAGCTGTCTGTATAATGTGAGCAGTCAGCTACGCCATGTGATATTATCCCTCTTTCAGTGACTAGGTCTCCGAAATTAAAGATAGGGCAACAGCAAGTGATTACTGTCAGCAGAATTCCTTTTCATCTTCACATCATTCTGTTCAGAAGCCAGTATGGCATTAGTAAAAAGAAGGCTCACTGCCTCCAAATAGCCATGAAAATAAAATGGTTTTCTTACAAGAAATATTGGGTCAGTTTTTTTAGTACAGCCTGTTACGACAGGACAAGGGGTAATGGGTTTAAACTAAAAGAGGGAAGATTTAGACTAGATAAAAGAAAGAAATTTTTTACAGTGAGGGTGGTGAAACACTGGCCCAGGTTGCCCAGAGAAGTAGTCATTGCCCCGTCACTGAAAACATTCAAATTCAGGTTGGACAGGGCTCTGAGCAACCTGATCTAGTTGATGATGTCCCTGCTCATGGCAGGGGGGTTGGACTAGATGGCCTTTAAAGGTCCCTTCCAATCCAAACTATTCTACAGTTCTATGAGATACTCTCTTTTTTCTTCAAATAGAGAAAATAGGGGAAACAATTAAGAAAAAAAAATAAAATTAATAAGGAAGAGGCTATGTTCTCTTCAGCATTCTTTCTTTATCTTGAACAAACTCAATTCTTTCAATATTTCCTTGTAGGTCGTATTTCTACTTGTACTCTGCTAGAGAATAGATCACCTCTTTCTTGAAGAGCTGCACCAAAAATGGCAAAATTCTCCTTCTAAGGCCATCCTTTCGGTACATGGAAGAATTAATTACATTGCATTGCAGACTGTGCTCCCGTTCAACACTCTCCTGGTGACACTAATTGGTTTGCAAAAGCTTGCCGTCATTCACTTGTGTCTAGTTTGCAGTCCTCCATAACCTCTTCACCCATCTCTGAATGTCCAGATATTTTTCTGCATGTCCTACATCCACATACTTGATTATTCCTACATAAATATATAGTCATTCCCTATTAAATAATATTCTCACCCATTCTGTCAAGACTTTTTTTAATTATGATCTGTATCACAGTGTAGTGATAGGGATTCTCATCTCAGTATCCTCTCCATTGGGCAGGTCACTAACAAAAACACTGAGCAGAGCCAAACTCATAGGAGACCCTTGAAGAACTTCACTAACAATATCCTTCATTTCAACATGAAATTTTTTGTGTGCTATTCTCTTCTCAGAGTACTAGTCAGTCTACAGTCATTTCCTCTAGACCATATTTCCCTAGCATCCATCCACTTTCTACACCCACTGGGTATCTTACTTATCTCAAAGCACTCTCCAAAAAAACCAAAAAACTACTAAGGGCTGCTAAAATTGCTTTGACAAAATCTTTGCATGATCATTTTGAGAACTCTCTCTGCTGTGTTCCTCTCCTGCTTTAGGCTGGCATTTCACCCCTTTAGGCACTGGTATTAATAGTGCCATCCATGTGATTGCAAGTGAAGATCAATATAGAATAAAGCATTCATCACTTTAGGCTTCTCCGGATCTTCTGTCTATTAAGTGTCAATCTTTGGACTTCTGGTAACTAATGCACCTTGCTATTTCATCTCACTTTATGCCCTGACCTTTTTGATTAGGTCACCGAGAGCTCTTGCAATGCCTTTATTCTCCTTCTTAGTAGCTTGACCTAGTTTCTACTTTCTGTATCCTTTCCTCCTGTGTTTGAAGTCAATGAAAAGCTCATAATTTAGCCACGTTGATCTCTTACTGACTTCTTATCTCTCCTCCACAAGGAGAGTGCTTTATTAATATACTTCTTTAAGGAACTGCCAGCTTTCTTAAATTCCCTATTCCATCAGGCTTGCCTCCCAGGCAACACCTTCCAATTTTGTGAGTGTTGAAGTCTTCCTACTTGACATGTATTGTTACTGTTTTGCTACTTATCTTCCTGCGAGTCCTATGAATCATAAATGTATCATTTCATGATCATTCTCACCTAACCTGGCCTTTGTCTAGACATTGTTAAACAAAGTGTTTCTTTCTATTGGTCAGTATCTAATCAAAGTTCACCTTATTCCAGTTATGTTAATCATCTTTACCAAAGTCCTTCAGAAGCATGTTCAAAGAACTTGGTAGACCCACTGCCTCTGAAATACACACGTATCTGTTGCAAAGAAATACAACTACAACTTGCATTAAGACTTACAGCTCCTTCTGCTTATTCTTCATCTTTCTTGCACTACAGTGATTGTTATCCAGTCTTATGACTTTATGAAGAGCAACCCAGCCTGGTTTATATGTCCATCTAAGTCGTCATTGTTTATGCTATTTCTGGAACAGATTAATTACGAGTCAAAGATCTTCACTGGTCTCCATTTTTGCTCATCACTGTAGAAGATCGCTCTTGGGTGAGGAAAACAAAGGCCTCCTGGTCTGTAGCCATGCGTTCAATTACAAGATGGATATGCACACTCCCTGTACACTGACCCCAGACTGAATGGGATGATAATAACACCACCTATGGCCTTGTTTCTCTCATCCTTGCCTCTCCCCAGGAGCCTATGACCACTTTGATGTGCAGTACTGAAACGTTCCCTGGAGAGATTAAAAGCCCCATAAAACAGGAAACAGGAAAACTGAACAGGGCACTGGGCACAGCAGATTAATTGACTTCAACAGTTCAGTGCAAGTGTTTAGCTGCTGAAGAGAGATGGGATGATCCAGCAGCTGCGCTGTGAAGGGACAGAAGTTAGGACAATCGAAGAGTGGCAAAAGACATTCACGAGGAGAGTCGTACTCAGAGAAACTCCAGCTTTTGAGATTTTCAAACTGGACAGGACGAGGATTGGTCCCTGAAGAGGCCAAAGTCTGTTCTACTGAAGCCTGAGGCTGTGACCTTGCTTTTTGCCTTGTTCTTTACTTTCATAATCATGACTTCTACCATCACACAGTCAGTGTCAGCAAGGTTTCTGCCAAACTTCACATCACCCAGCATTATCTCCTTGCTTGTTAGCATGAGGTTCAGCAGAGTGTCTCCCAACTCATCAGCTTCTCAACCACCTCTGTCAAGAAGCTGTCATCAGTGCCCTCCACAAACTTGACAGATTGCTTGTGCCCTGCTGCATGGCCTTTCCAGCAGATGTCTTGTTGGCTTAAATCCACCATGACGTCTAGGGCTCGTGAACATGAGGCTTCTACTAGTTGTTTGAAGAAAGCCTCATTTACTTTTTTTTTCTTTATCCCCTGAATGTAATGTATTCTCTGAAAATTAATACAAAAACTCAGCAAAGATGGAAATGCATTTGCAGATCCATAGCAAGTCTAGAGCACTGTGCATTACTTATTAAAAAACTGCAATCAGGAGGAGATGAAATGAAGAGGCAAATTTAAGGATCCTTACCTCTGAAGATGGGGTCATAAAAGACTTTCTTATTAAAAACCAGACAGGTTATAACTATTAAAACACAAGTCTGTGAGCTCTACTGGGATGGATTTGACACTACTGAAGTAAAGATATATGCAGATATGTGTATATCAAGCAGCAAAAGAAACAGTTACAAAGAACCCTAGAGAAAGGCCAAGAAGATATATTGATAAGTATCTGTAAGCAAAATTGGGAAGGAAATGCAACAGAGATGTATTGGATATATTTTGCAAAGGGTGGAAAGCAGGAAGCAATGCCAGTAACAGCAATCAGCATGACTACAGGAAACGTCCCTGTTCAAGCAACTGCACAGGCAATGGAAAAAAGGCTGTTATTGTACAATGCTTATGCTCCAGTGTACCAAAAAGGCAGTGAGATGTGTGTTTTAAACACAGAAAGGGATTCTGAAGCATTGTTCTTAAATGATCTTGTCAATTAAATAGTATTCCAATAACACACATAACACGTACAAGATGGACACAGAGGGACAAGTATAGCTAAAGAAAGCAAATGCACACTCGTGAGACCCCACCAGGAGTACTGTGTCCAGCTCTGAGGTCCCCAACATAAGGACATGGACCTGTTGGAGCGAGTCCAGAGGAGGGCCACAAAGATGATCCAAGGGCTGGAGCATCTCTCCTATGAAGACAGGCTGAGAGTGCTGGCGTTGTTCAGCCTGGAGAAGAGAAGGCTCCAGGGAGACCTTATAGCCCCTTGCAGTACCTAAAAGGGGGCTACAGGAGAGATGGGGAGGGACTCTTTGTCAGGGAGTGTAGTCATAGGACAAGGGGTAATGGTTTTAAACTGAAAGAGGGTAGATTTAACTTAGATATTAGGAAGAAATTCTTTACTGCGAGGGTGGTGAGACAATGGAACAGGTTTCCCAGAAAAGTTGTAGACATCCCATCCCTGGAGGTGTTCAAAGCCAGGTTGGATGGGGTCTGGGTTGGAACTAACTAGACGATCTTTAAGGTCCCTTCCAACCCAAACCATTCTATGATTCGATGATTCTATGAAATTAAACACATTGGGAACTGCTAATTTGCACCAAAAGAGTATCCTATGCAGAGACCAGAATAGAAATATGACCGAACACAGTATATGAGTAAAATCACAGCAGTTCAGAAAAGACGTGGAGCCTGTGGCATCTGCTACACAAAAGCAGGAGACATAATTCAGAGAAAAAACAGATCAACAGATCTGATTTCTCCTTGGTTACCAGTGAAGCAAGGGTGAAATCAATGTCATATCAAAATTTAAAAAATCTTTTTCATACCACCTAGAGAAGCTGCTGAATCTCCCTCAAATAGGAGTCTTAGAAAACAGGCTAGACAAGTATCATATGTAGATAGCCTGGGTGTACCTACACAACTCCATCAGAGAGAGGTGGTCCTCTAGCACATTTTCCTTACACAATAACTTCTATTGCAGTAAACACCATTTTCTTCACCTTGGTAGAATTCTGGGCTATTATCTTGGACTGCAACTGGCAAAATTATGCAGAAGCATCTAGATTAACAGGAGAAGGAGCTGAGCATTCTTCTTGCCTCATGACAAGGCCATGGGATGCAGCAAAGAATCCAAAATAACACTGTTGCCCCTTCTATGCCATGAGAGAGAGGAAACTGGGAAGGAAGGAAGGACGCTAAATCTATAAGCAGAGCTGAATCCCTCCTATTTGAGCCGACCTCACAGTTGTAAAGTAGAATTTAAGCATTCTATAGGAATATGTTTTTCTCCAAAGAAATTTCACTGGACAATAAGCCAGACATTGTGCACCTGAGAAACGTGAAAGGGCATGCTGGTGGCACAGGGATTGGAGCTGCAGCAAACATTAGGAATGTCCGAAGCAAAGGGTCTTAAGCCACAGAAGACCAAACCTTACTTTCAAGCAAGAGACATATTATTCTCAGGTGCAAAAACCCTTGTTCCATGAATATCATTTTCAAGTAATAATGCGTGTGCCAAGACTGGAAGATAAAATGGGTCAGAAATAGGAGGGGTAAAGGTAAGGTCCATGCAAAGCTTATAAACCCATGCTAGATTAGCTAACAGGCATTGATGCCACAGCACAAGAAGAGCTCTACAAAAGAAGAACCTTTTGGTGTCAGAAGCAAACACCAACTTTTGACCTGTTGAAAGACATCAAACCCTCTTCACAGAAGCAGCAGGGAGGGCTGGGAACAGTACTCCTGCAGAATCACAGAGCAGGTTGTTTATTAAGCTCTTACTCACCCACAGGTTTAAGACCTACTTGAAGGTGTGTACACAGACTGAAATAGATGGTACATTTGCCATATGGACCTAAGCAAGGATCTATGAATAACATTTCCAAGTTTCCTCTGGAGTTGCAGTTTCAAAGCAGAAACTAATCAAAGAGCACTGGCTGCAAGACCCAAACGAGAAACTCCAACAGATATCACCAAAAAGGATTTTGCAAATATGAAAGTACTTCATCACGACTGAGGTTCAGCTTGGGTGCCATCAGTAATGGCACAAACACTTTCAAGAGCACCTAATGATCTGAAACAAGCAGTAAACCTGCATGCAAACATGATAAAAAGCTTTGCATTGAATCTGCAAGTCTGCAAGATGAACCAGAAACAAATCACTCAAGAAGAAACATGGCAAATAGAAGAGGATCTGTATGCGTGCATATTCCCACTATCAAAATACTAACACTAGAGTCTGGGATGCTTTTCAGGGATGAGCAAAACAACTCCTACAGTGATGGAATGGAAAATATCAGAATGAATACTAGAATCAGAAAATCCCAATAAAGAAAAATAGTTTTCATTTGGCCACAGATAAGTAGAGGCATTAAAGAAATACTAACATCACAAAAGAACAGAGAAGTTGAAAACAAAGTATTTAAAAAAAAAAAATTAAAAATGTTTCCACAGTTTAAAAAAAAAGGCAAGAATTTGGCAAAATGGACAGTGGTAAACCAAGCTATCATGTTCCAGAAATAATCATTTCAATCACGGTCACTAATAAGAGACGAAAACAAGAAGTTTAAGGTAATCAGCCTTTTGAGAGTCCTCAGAATTTGACAGAAGCAAGTGAAAGGGGCAAGCCCCTGGGTCAAGAATAATGCCCAAGATAATCCCTGTATTGACAGCTCAGCAGCCTGTCGCCCCAGACAAATGCAAAACAGTGACTTAGAAAGACTGGGCACCCTCCTAAGACAAAGAAACACATTAAAGCTGCATGAAAGCAAACTGAAGGGCTATGTCAGTTATTGGATTCACTAAAGCTTGCTAGTTTAGTTATATTTTACTTAGAAAATATAAAAAGGGATTGAGATACAGAGCAGCAAAGAGAGTTCTCCAGGAACGGAAGCCTCCTTTTCCCATGACTTCTATATCATACATTGAGGGTGGTGAGACGCTGGCACAGGTTGCCCAGAGAAGTTGTGGATGGCCCATCCCTGGAAATGTTCAAGGCCAGGTTGGATGAGGCTTTGAGCAGCCTGGTTTAGTGGGAGGTGTCCCAGCCCAGGGCAGGGGGATTGAAACTAGATGATCTTTAAGGTGCCTTTCAACCCAAAACATTCCATGATTTTTTGCAAGATTTCATGTTCAAGTAAAACAAAACAGAACTGGACCTGACCAGAACATGTTGCCTATGAACGAATGTTTCATGGCCTTATATCCTTACTGAAGTCCTTCCGTTAAACAAAGTTGTCTTTGATGGTCAAAGGTACAGCCGAGAAGTATTTGTTTTCTGTAACTTTGATTATTATACAAGAACTGTGCTTGCTAAATCAGAGTTCAAAAAATATGGAGAAGGGTGATTAAAGAGCTATTTCATAGCAAATTCCTGCACTGGCTGCATACTGCTCCTGTAGTCCAAGTCACTCCATTTAGTACTCTGTAACAAGAATGAGTTAAGTTACATCATTTCTTATGACTGCTGCAATCATAGTCTTGAGACAAGATTCATAGTAGCCATTTTCTGCTCCTGTTGCATCATTTGTCAAGAAAATGAGGAATAAGAATTTCAGCGCCTAATATGCTCTGTGAGTTATAGGACTGTGCCAGGATTATTCTTCAGCTTTTCAGATAGTTGGTAGTTCTTTGTCCTACCTTTCTCTGCATACATCTGCTCGAGACCTGACATAACCAGTCATCACTTCACTTTTCTAGGGGGACCCTTCACTTCTGGATCTGACCAAGCCACGACACCTCATAAGCAACCAGAATGGGATGGTAAATCTATTAATAACATATAGCCCAGCATTAAATCTACTACCATGTCAATCTGTTTTGGGGAGCTTGCTTCCAGCTCCCAGGTGAAGGCCTTAGTATGCATGTAGTCCATTTGCAGGCTTACAAGGAAACAGGGACATCAAGGCACAAAGTTTTGTATGTGCATGCCCTTTAGTTCTTGTGTGTGAATGGGCTGGGGTGGGGGGTGTGATATAAAGACACGAGCACATACATGTGAATTTATGTGGGTGTGGACGTTGATTCTCCACATAGAAATGTCTGAGGTATTTGAGGTTTTCCTTGCCTTAGTCTTTACTGGAAAAGTGTTCTCTCAGTTCTCCCTTGTCCCTATGCTTAGGGCAGAGTCAGGGGCAGCAAAATACTATTTGTGGTAGAAGAAGATCAAGTCAGGGACCACTTACGCCTGTACCAAGTATATGGGGCCAGGCAGGTACATTCAAGAGTGCTGGCTGATGTCATTAAGAACCTGATCTCTGTCATCTTTGAAAGGTCATGGTGACAGGGGAGGCTTCTGATGATGTGAAAAAAGCAAACATCATACACATCTTCAAGCACAGCAAGAAAGAAGAGCTTGGGAAGTGACAGGCCGCTCATCCCAGTCCTGGGAAGGTTATGGAATGTATCTTCCTTGAAGCAAGTTCCAGCCACCTGTAGGACAGATGGGTGTTTGGGATCAGCCAGCACAGATTTGCCAGCAGCAAATCACACCTGACAAATCTGATTGCCTTCTACAACAAGATGACAGGAAAAGAACAGTGGATGTTGATTTAGCAAAGATTTTGGCAAGGTGTCCCATGATGTCCTTGTAGCCATATTGGTGACATATGGACCAGATGGGTTGTGTAAAAGGTGAGTGGATGACTGTCCGAGTCCTTATAGCACAGGGAGTAGTAGTAAGAGGTTAAAAATATGATTTTAGGTCTGCTGCTCATGGTATTACTCAGGAGTTGGAACGAGGGCCAGTAGCGTTTAACATTTATATTAACAACCTGGGCAAAAGCATGGACTCCAATCAGCAATTTCGCAGATGATACCAAATGGGAGAGAAGTCACCAATACGCTGCAGGGCTGCCTTTTGAGAGGACTTAACAGACTGGAGAAATGAGCTGGCAGAAATTTCCCAGAGTTCAGCAAATGCAAAGCCCTGTACATGGGAAGGAATAACCCACACGGTGGCACAGGCTAGAGGCCAACCAGGTGGAAAGCAGCTCCACAAGTAAGGACCCATGGGTCCTGGTGGACAAATTGAGCACAAGTGAGCAGTGCACCTCTGCAGCAAATAAAAGCAACAAAATACTGGGGAAAAGCACAGACAGCAAGTCAAGGGAAGTGATTTTTTCCTCTCTATTTGGCACTTGCAAGACAGCATATGGAGTACTGCATCTCACTTGGGGCTCCCATACACAAGAGGGACACAGACAAGCCAGAGAAAGAACAGCAGATGGCCACCACGATGCTCCAGGGCCTGAAGCACATGAAGCATCATGAGACGCTGAAAAAGCTGGGTTGGTTCAGCTTGGAAAAGCGAGAGGATCTAAGGGAGGATCTTATTACTGTCTTTAACTACCTAATGGGGGGGTTATAGAGAGAAAACACACCAAAACTTTTCTCAGAGGTGAACAGTGACAGGACAAGGGGTAATAGATGCTAGTTGCCACAAAGAAAATTCCTATTAGATACAAGTAAAAGCTTATCACCATGAGAGCAGTCAAAACCTGGAATCAGTGTCCTCTGAGGCTGGGGAATCTCCACCCTTGGAGACATTCAAAACCCGATTGGAAAAGGCCCTGAGCAACATGACCTAACACTGAAGTTAGCCCTGCTTTAAGCACGGACTTGGACCAAAGACGCCTCTTCCAACCTGACTTTGTGATCTCAGAGAGAGCAAGTTCAATATCATCCCTTTTCTTCTCTGCCTTTTTTACAGCCTTACGAGGTTATTTGTGTTGCTGTCTCAGACACTTTCAAACGCACGCTCCTCCGGGAGCCTTCTTCCACATCTTTAAACCTTTTGAAGTATTCCAATGGTGCCAATAATTGCATTCTACCTTTGTATTATGTATGGAAAGTGGCACATTGTTGAATATGAAAAATAAAGTCACCCACAATGTGCATTCTACCAACGGGGAAGCTTAAAGTGGAATTAAAGACTGATGAAACTACAATGAATTGAGAAAAAGGTAATGAGCTCCCTGTAGCCTCCACCGTGCTGCCCACGTTCCATTATCTGCTAAAATCCCTTTCTTCAAAAATCTAGATTAAAATATTACGTGAACTGAAACTAATGAAAACATCATCTTAATTAACACAATAGTGTAAAACGGTTTGCCAGTACCTCTGAATGGCAACGAACAGCAGCCCTAGATGCAAACAGACGTATGGATAGCTGTTGCTATCCAGAAAAGAGAATTCTTTTCTGTAATTAATTTCTTGCATGAGGGTTGATTCCAGGAAACTATTTCTACCTCTTCCTTATTCCAGATAGGTTTTAATATTTCAAATTAGATGTTCCAAAACATTCACATCAAAACATTCACATCAAAACATTCACATCAAAAAAGAGAATAGGCAGACGAAGTTTTCTGGTTCCATCATAAACTTGCAGACTAGTTTCCAGTGGAAACTGTACAAAGCTTTTGAACATATTTGTGCAACTTTATGGCTTTCAGTCAAATTCTCAAGCTCCTGCAGGCCTTCCAACAACTGCCTCCCACACAGAAAATATCACAGAGGAGAATGAAAAAGGGAAACCCTCTATCCTGCTCGAAGACACTTCTTGCATACTAAATTGTCTCCCAAATGGTATCATAGAGAATTTTTATAATAAGACTTATTGCCATCCTGTTTCACGGTCACCATTTTAGAACAGCAGGATGTCTCTGGAGCTCTGCTGAACTGAAAAGTTGGGTTTAAACCATTGTCTGGGTTTTCAGGGGAGAGATATTTACAGAAGAAGAGAGAAGGTTAAATGTTATCAGTATCTTGGAGTCTTTACTCAGAAAAAATGTGGGGTTTTTTTTCACTGCATATTTTGTTGCTATACATTGGACTGATTTAGATTATTGCCCAGTTCCTGAGGCAGACTAACTTGTGCACTAACATAATTTCTATCTCTGGACACAGATTTAAGGATTTTTTAAGAGGTTGGGTTTTTTTCTCTCCAAGTAACTAACTCCAGAAAAACTAAACCTGGGAGGAGACAGGCTGTGTTATCTTCACCACTGCGCTGCGCTTCTGACTTCAGGACTCGAAGTGGCTCAGGGCACAGGCAGGACCAGCTACAATTTGCTGGTGCCTGTCCCTACAAATGCATCCTCACATTGCTCATCAGCAGAGGAACACTATCGCAGCTCTCAGCCCTGGCAGGGGACACACGGGTTCCCACGAGGCAGCTGCTTCTTCTCCCTCACACCTTTCCTGCGCTGTGCTGGGAAAGACAGAGAAGGCATCAAGGGTGAATTGTGCATAAATCTCTCCTAGCAGAGTATTTACTGTCCTTACCGTTCCCTTCAAAGCCTGCTGCAATAAATGCTGTCCAGGATCTGCTCCTGAGGGTAAACAAATTTAAGGACACAATATTGCAAGGCGTGCAGCACCGTGGTCCTTGTTGCAATGCAAGGTCGGTCTCAGTATTCCCTCCCTTGCTTGAGAGCTCTAAGCTGTATTTGAGCTTCTTCACTGGGCAGCTACTGTGAGCTGGATCATGAGGTGCAGCAAAATAAAACAGCACAAATGACAAGGAAATGTGAAAAGATGGCTGGCAGGCCTCCTTCATATTCCCCTCACACTTACAAGAAAATTCAGGCTTTTTTAGCTTTCACTAGGCTACAGTAATCACAAGAGGCCAAAAATTGCTATTCTGACCCAACTCCATTTTTGATGCCTGGCTAGTGCAGGCTCTTTGGCAGCAGAAGGCACAGGCAGCCTCCTTAAGCTAGAGTTTTATAGCAGCAAAACAAGGGAAAGGAAAACATGTGGGGTAAACACGTGTTCTTCCATGGTATCTAGTTATGCACTGCCTCCTTATCAGTGGGTGAGTCCTGGTGGCTATGCAGTCTGCGTTGAGCATCTTTCTTCCCCTGTTTGGATACCGGCTTCAAATAATTGAGATGGACTAGATGCTGCCCGGGAAACACAAAAGTGGTCTGCAGGGCAAAAATAGCCAGAAGGCACTTTTGCAGCAGCTCTTCTTGTATCTCATACTACCTGGCTGTGGATTCACACAGCTCAGGGGGGCGCTGGGTAGTGCTGGCTCAGCCGCTCACCCAGCTTGCTCTATTGCACGTGTGAGTCATGACGGTTCCTTGCACGGGATGGGACTGGCAATAGTTAGGGAGCATCCTCAGAGGCACGGTGCCGGCAGGTATGCTTGCTCTTCTCTTGCTCCAAACTCAAATCCAAGCAACTGTGGGTACCTGGTGTGTATCCCAGCCGGCTGAAACACAGGACGTTCACATTAATGTGAGTACCTTGCTTTCAGATGCTGATCAAGAGCAAAACGGGCTCATAACCACCTACAAAAGACAGCATATCTGTATTCTGCCTCCTTTCACAAAGGTTAGATCCCTACTTCATATTTCATCCAGCTCCCTGGAACGGACAGCTTTAGGGCTCAGTTCTCCTGACCTATTGACTAAAAGGAGCACAGGCTGGGTGGGTTCAGCTGCAAATGACTAGATTACAGACATCTACAGCTGAGCAGGATGAGGTCACCCTTAATAACTGCACAGTAAACTGAACCAAGGAAGAATGATATCAACCCTGCATTAAGTTGTTCTGATGCTGAACAGATGGAGCAGACCCTCCGCTGGGGTTATCTGAAGCAATTCTGCTGACTTCTGTGGAGCTGCACTGCGGAGCATCGTTACGTTCATGAATTAAAGACCTGGCTCTTTGACGTGGTTTCATTGCAAACAGCATTTCTAGAGTCCAAACGAGTCCACCAAAGAACTCAATTAAAATGAAAGAGATTATAATCCATCTTTTTGCCTTTCTTTGTTTCCCCTCAACAAAGCACTTGCAGATTTATAGTGAACAAGATAACAAAGTGCAATATGACTTCTAGGTGGTAGGTCTTTGTACTGACAGGATGTAGGCTTTCTCCAAAAAAATGATGTTTGTCACATACTAGAGCTACTGTTGTACGCATCAGCACATGAAATATGACCCAAATTCCCTCTTCAAAGCTATCACAAGAAATACTGTTTGTACTGAGGGTTCATAAAGTGTTCTAGCAAGTTATTGCATTTATAGTCTATTTTTTCTTTCCTTACGATTTATCTTCAATTTTTACTCAAAAATCTGGGGCCAGAAAAACACATTTGGGTTAAAAAAAATAATCTCTTTCCCTCATTTCCTCTCAATTTGATAAGTTATTCTTAGTACCCGACTTAGAGATACTTTCTTCAGAAATGCATAGTCACTATACAGCCACAGTCTCTTCAAGCAAAGAACCAATATTTCATGAATCATTACATTAAAATAGAGTTTAGAGTAGACTTTAATATTCCTATTTCCCAGTTGCATTGCAGCAATCTAGCTGCCTTCATGAGATGTCAGCAAATCCCATATCACCCTTAGTACTTGTTGGTCTTTTCTTCCTGGTTTCAGATTAATATGCCAACAACAAAGCTCTGTAATGAGAAGGTACATCTGCTTATTGCCCAGAGAGTGGAAGAAACTTGATAGCTCCCTGAACTCTGGTCCTATTACTGAAATCCTTTCTTGGAGCGTGTTGTGCTGGAGTGCTTCTGAAAAAGGGAAGACTAATAAGACTGGACCCAGAAGTAAACCCCAGGTTACTGCTCCCTGGAGAAGCTTGTTTCACGATGGACGGTGTATCCTCAGCATTGACGGAAGCAACAGAGACACTGCTTGCTACAGAG
Source organism: Chroicocephalus ridibundus (assembly GCF_963924245.1). Taxonomy (NCBI): domain Eukaryota; kingdom Metazoa; phylum Chordata; class Aves; order Charadriiformes; family Laridae; genus Chroicocephalus; species Chroicocephalus ridibundus. The sequence continues at coordinate 8,413,587 of NC_086285.1, read as the reverse complement.
CAGAGGTCACAGACACTTGCAGATACTCAAGCAACACTGAGAAACAAACGTCTTGCAGTCATCACAAGCCCATTTTTCTCATTTGATTTCATTTTAAAGCTCTTCATTCCTGTAGCCCTGAAGCTCACAACAGCTTTTGGTGGGGATGCCTCCCTCTGTCGTTAGCAGTGATCATACGAGCTGACAGTGGCAGGAATCACGTGCTGTAGAAACTTGTCCTCAGAGTATTGATGCCCACTGAGATGGCTTTGACAACTCTGCAGAAGTCTCCTTCACAAGACGACACGATGTATACTCCTAGCAAGAATACGACTAGCAATTTCCTGAATTGATGGTTGCAGCTGGATCACTGTGTTTTATAGCTAGAAGTGGAGCCATTCTGTGTGAAATTGTCCCATCCCACTTGCTTTCTGCATTTTTCTGTTGCAACATGTTGCATGGCTTAATCATATATTTGGTGGGTGGAAAAAATGCTTTGACTCTGCTGCCTGATAATACCAGAACAAGGAACGCACAACAAAGTCATGAGGAATATGGATTTGTTGCCTATTAGCTTTCTCTGAATCCTCTGTGGTTGCGGTTTCATCAGCTCTTTGGACGGGGCTGGGATGCTTCAACGAGTGGAAAGCAAGACCATTTGGGAGACTTTTCTACCCCTAAGCATGTGCTTCTTACTTCAAAAAATTAACAGATAAACAGGCAAGAGTACCTTAAAGTACCAGTGAAGCCTAAGAAGCAAAGCATTAAATTATTAAGCTAAAAAGAATAAATATACATCTCCTTTTTATAACTCAGGTGAGGTCTTAACAACACTCTGTCTGGGACAGCTGTGGAACGGTGAAATCTAAAAATAGAAATATCCCACGAGAATATAGGACTGCCTGTGCACAAGACCATGGAGACATCACGACGGGAGATCAGCCCATTACTTTTTTGTCATCATCGTTCTTAGAGTGTGGAGGTCAGGAAAGGGTTCACAAAGGATAAAGAAAAATAATTCAAAGTCTGTAAAATCAGCTTTGCACCAAGCGATTTAAAAACGCTCAATTTGGCTTAAGTGATGAATGAGTCCATAAATACCTACTCAAAGAAAGAGATTTTTCTGACTTAACAGGATCTTTGGGTTAGCAGACAAAAGCATAACATGGTCCAATGTCTCAAGTGAAACAAATTCTAGCAAGAAATAAAATCAAATTTTTAGGAGGGAATAATTAATCACTACAGGATGCTTACAAATGACTAGAAGGCACTGGCCATCCCTTGCAATTAAAAAAACTTTCTAAAATACGTGTTTTGGAAAAACAACATTTTTTCAGGGTGACTTAATGCAACACAGGTCTTACTAAATCCCAGTATACTTTTACAGGCACTCCCTTTCTCTGCGTTTCTGCAGAGGAAAATAATGCTGTGTTCAGAAAGCACTACAGAAATTGGTTTCCAAGTGTTTCCTCACACCAGGACCCATGTCTTTGTTTTTTCACTTGGCATTTCTACAAGGCAGATAGGCATTAGCCGTCAGCTGTGATTACAACGCAGGAAGATGACGCCTGCTTCAAAAATGGTCAAGACAAACACACAGCAAGGCAGCACAGTGAATGGGGGAAAATGAAACTCCGTGCCATCACCTGGGTTCATCAGAGTGTGAAAAACTAGGGGATGGAGGAGCCAGTCTTTTCTTTTTTCATGGACAGTATTCTTAGATGGATAGACTTCGGGATTTTATTTCTGTCTACACACAACAGCAACCCATTCCTTCCCACTCTCTACCAGTACTCGAGCTCTGCCAAACCCCTTTTTTGATTTCCCCATTCAGAACAAGTACCTAAATCAAAGTGAGCATGCCTCTCTGTGCTGTCCAATAACTATAAAAGCCAGATGCGTATGCTACCCACATAAGCAGAATCTCTTTCAAAAGGCAAGCACACAAGTGCCCTCTGGCTGCTTAAAAATCTGGATTTCTCTCTAATAATTTACAAAAAACAAATGACATTCTTGCTTTTCACATCATTTATAAACTAAATTGTCTACGCTTTCTAATCCTACAGGGATACACTTCAAAAATAAATCTCTATCAAAAGGGTAGATATTTTAATATTGTTACAAAGTTCTATTTCCCATTGTTTTCTTGGGAAACAAGAAAATTATATGTAAAACAAGCATAAAACTTGTTCTCTACATGTTCTGACACACCAAGATGGTTTTTAATGCATGTCCATGGGTGATGGATACTGACAGTATATTTGTAATTCAGTGAGTATCTGTTGAGTGTTACCGACACTTTGCACTAAAAGACAAGCAGAGAATTTTATAGACAATCCTCCATCCATTCCCATAACTAGGAAAGTGCCATCAATTTTTGAAAGATTTGCATCTTGAGTCCTGCTCCAACCATTTTTCTAAGGTTGGTTTGAGACAAAAAGGGGTTGGGCAATCACACGGCCTTTGCGTGTCCTCTGAACATCTGAACTGCTCAGCCAGTTTCAGTGAAAATTTGAAAAGAGGAACTGAAGTCTTAAATACATGTAGTCCCTAAAAGTTTTCTGAAAAGAGGTTCCAATGTAGAGGAGAAACTTAAATTAGTTCGGCATGAGTTTAATTATGAAGTTAGACATCAGAGGATCCCCTGAGTGCAGACTGTTACAAATTCAGGAAAAGTTTCAGTCAGAGCCTGCACTTAATTTGAGGGAGAATAATCCAACCATATGATATAAAGCTGCAGGAAACCAACATTTCAGTTCCCTTGGTCACAGAACAAACTGTTGTATTTTTAAACCTGCCCAGATCTCACTTTTGCAGCTCTTCTCAGTGTCGGCTGGCCCAGCACTAGTGAGTTAACACCCACTCATAAGCCAACTTTACTAATATTTAGAGTTTGCAGGCTAGAACACGAGGCTATTCACCAGCAACATTTTGCACATTAATGAATTAGCATATTAAGGAAAAGCAGCTTAGACTCATCCAGAGGTTGCTGACATTAATGCAAGAAGAACCAACCAGTTTCAAAAGGTTTTGTTACGGCCTGCGGGATTTTTATTATAGCCTTAGAAAATACAGGAGATTTAAAGAAAGATAAGAATGGCAATTAGCACACAAGATAACAATTTGAAAAGTGTAGAGTACTGTATGAAAGGTAGAACGATGCCAGAAGCAAGAGAAAGATAAAAAGAGAAAGTTGTGAGGTAGGAGGAGATGTTGGCAGGCTCAAAACAATGTGCAGTCTTTGAATAACAGGCAAATGATAAAGAACTGCTAAAATGCAACGAATTGAGAAAAGGAGGCAAAACAGACTGGCAAAGACAGTAACCTGAGCAATATCACATTAGGTATAAGCAATGATGCATAACTATCAGAAAATTCTGCTGGCAAACATGCAACGGTCACAAGTTCTCTAGGAAAGGTGTAGCAAATCAGGTGAAGCTATTTCACCTAAGGCCATTTTCACCATCAGATCTGTGTATGTCTTGTAGTGCTTTTTCACACCTCACGTTTCATTTTTCACCTCCTCCAAGATGTCAATTATCTATTGATTTCTTCATTTCAGAATGCATTGGCCTCAACTTGAGTACAAAGGGGATTAAGATGGCCATTGATTTGCCTCAGTGGATTAAAGTCAGTGTTGACACACTCACAGCTACTCAGTGAGGAAACAGGACCACAACACTATACACCAAGCTTGCACCAAAAGCAAATATACAGAGGTGTTGTATAAGCTGCTAGCCAGAAGAATGATCAGTCAGTCAAAATGTTAGTTCCAGTGGAAAACAATAGCTTCTGTGGAATCAAAAGCTCCAGCAGGAACATTTCTGTTTTCTCAAAAAAAACACTTAATTGTCCCTCCTTACCAGCTATAAGTAAACTGAAATAAAGCAAGAAAAGATGAATAACGTTAGGGGATAAGTTAAATCCCCTGTAACTACATGCCTTGGTGTGTAGTTAGCTTTTCAGTCAAACTCTTCTTCCATTTACTCAAGCAAATTTCCAGTGACTGTTTGATTTGGTCCTTTAGAAACTTTCATTAGATGAGATGCTGTTCTTTACCTCAACCTGGTAAATTTGGGATCACTTCAGCAAAGCCAAGCCCTTGATTTATTGTTTTAAGAGACGTTATTTTGGATTCGCACATATGTAGCTGGAACTGGGGCTTTTCCCACTGATCATAAAGAGAAGATATGCACATATTTCTTTAAACCTTTAAGGCTTAATAGTCAGATACGAGGTTCCTTAAGCTGTGCTTTACATATATTGACAGAAACTCAATTGTTCATACTATTACTCCTCCTTGCTGCATCACAAGATCAGAGTTTAATACGCTTATTAATCAAAATATGACTACAGTTTAAGATCAGGCTAGCCACGTTCAATGCACAATGGAAGCAAAGGTCTGAGCGTGTTAACTTACTCAACAAAGTTTGGGCAGGCACTGGCACAGGTTGCCCAGAGAAGCTGTGGCTGCCCCATCCCTGGAGGTGTTCAAGGCCAGGCTGGATGGGGCTTGGAGCAGCCTGGTCTAGTGGGAGGTGTCCCTGCCCAGGGCAGGGGGTTGGAACTAGATGATCTTTAAGGTCCCTTCCAACCCGAACCATTCTGTGATTCTGTATGACACTGGCCATTTGCTTAACGTGATGTAACAGGCAGCAGTGGAGCATACACACACTCAGGGGAGCGGTCTGGTGCATGCCTATGATAAACAAGGTTTCCCGTATGTTCTATTTAGTTGACTAAAGAAGTTGTCATGATACAAGGCTCACTTTGTCATACAAAACCCTTCATACCTAAGGGGTTTAACTGGATTGGTAAGAGCTCAGTTCCACCCTTTTCATTCAACAAATGAGGATTGGGTTAACACTAGGCTAAACTCAAGAATAACACAGACCTCAAGATCAGGCTTGGGTTGCCCAACCTTTGTTTTTGTTGGTGTTGCATCCAAAAACCTCAAAACAAATCTAAAGCAAACCCATATAAAAACTGTTTACTTTCATATTCTATTCAATGGCAAAACAAACTGGACACTTAGGAAGGAGAAAATGTGACCAAAAAAATCTAAAAATATCAGACTATACAGAAAGTGAAACAATTTGGCACGCCCCACTTCGCAGCAGCACGTGCAGCAGATTTGAGACACAATTGCTGTTATATATTATTTACTGCATTTGCCTATTGAAAACACTGTAGTAATCAAGAATGCTCCTCCACTGTACTCTAAACAGCTGAGTAGAGGGAAATCATTTTAAGCGAATGCATCTGCTGACCTGTGTCTTACAAGGAATTAAAACATGAGTGCTCTCTAATATCAGCTTCAGTTGCTTCCAAGGTAGGGGAATTCCTGCTGCTGCCGAATGAACTTCCCAGACTGCACTCAGTATGATGTGACTCTGACCCCTGTCACTAATCTTGAGTTTAGTATCTGACGCGTTTTTTGTGCAGCAGAGTCATCCCTGGAAGAACTGCTGGAGGAACCTCAGGAAAAGGAGATCACGGCTCAAGCCAGTCACGTTTATTTCCTTTGTGAAGCTGGGTCCTGGTCAGATACTTCCTCACATCCACCCTGTCTTTGAAGTCAGCCTGACGTCAAAGTTTGCAGGCAATGGATAACTGTAACATTCAGAAGATTTTTAATAGGATCAGACCCAAGCAAGTATAGTTTTCTCACTCGTACTTCAACGGTTTGCCTCAACAGAATATCCATGACCAACTAAATATCATCCATAAGTCTATAAGTAATAAGACCTCCGAAGTAACCCGCAGGAGATGTTTATCCTGAGCGGTGGGTCTCTGGTTCCACTGAGCCTGTGTAACCCCACAGTTACACAGCCAATCCTTTTCCCACAGCGTTGCAAGTCTATTAGGCTAATGATACTGCTGTGCTCTCCCCAAGGTAGATGGCCATTGCCTGGAATTTGGAAGTTAAAAAACATGATACAGTCAAAAAAAAAAAAACCAAAACACTCCCCCAAGGAAAATGGAACGTGTGTTAACCCACACCACCTAAGAACTGGACCCAGTAAGGTTTGAAGAGACACAAGATAAAGGATAACCCATCATTACAATTTGGGGTGTTGAGTTTTCTTTATCTTGCCAGAAGCCCTCCTCAAGACCTGGTCTAGCCACCTTCTAGCCATACCAGTCCTGCGGAAAGATGATTTGCCTTCAGAGTACCTCTTGCAGGGATGGTCCTGTTGTAGGCTACAGTCTTACTGACTTCTCAGCCTTGTGAGCTGCCAGAATAGGAGTGACTTGTGGAGATCTTGGAGATCTCCTTGGAGATCTTTTTCCCTTGAGAGCTCTGTATCCCCAGCTGTTGTATCCCCCATGGGATCTGCAGCAAACTGGATGGTGCTAACAGAGCTACCACTTTTCTCCAATTTCTCCTAAGGTCCCAGTCAACCCCAGTGTTGACAGGACACACAACTTGCACTCGAATCTTGCACATTTAGTATTTCCAGTTCAAAAGTAACACCTCCTGCTCTTGTGTGCATAAAGAGGGTGGAGGTATGAAGAGGTAGCGTTGTTTTCCTCTTTAAATATATCATGATTTATACCCTAATTTTGCTGTTTATTTTTTCCTTATTGTGACACACTTAAATGACATCTTGTTCTGCTGTTCAGTTAGCAAGTCTAACTGCATACTGATTTCACTATCTTTTTGGACAAAAAGCTTGGAAAGGCTATGTGAAGTAGGAGTGATAATCAAATTCAGGTAGAGATCTGCATCTGTCATTTTCTTTTCCCTAAGGGTGGATCCAACTGACTTAAAATATTGTGTTAACACACAAACATATTAAATGCTATCATGAGCTAAAAGCTAAAGCATTCTACAGTCAGATAGACCATATTCCAATGAGAGTAACTATCCAATATTTATTGTTCCATTAGAGGATAATGGGTTATTTAATATCAAAATCATCTCATTGATCTGAATGTCACATTTAATTTAAACTTGACTTAGAATAAAAGAAAATGTGGTTGCATTTAATTCATTATCTATTGCATCATCATATTCTATGATGTATGGCTGATCTTTTAACTTTATTATCAGTACCATGTAAAGTATCCACTACAACAACATTTAAAGTTAAAAAAATAAACTAAAAATTTTTTTAAAAAAGCACAATTGTTTCTGTCCTAAACTTTCTGTTCTCTTTCTAAAGGCAAAAGGCCAGTGTTCTCTCAGTGATGAGAGAAATAAACAGGAATCCTAAGGAGACTGGAAGAAAGCCCTAATAACAACTCATCTTAAAATATAGAGATAAATTATTAAAATAGCTCTGCAACTATTTACTCTTGCCAAATTAAAGAGGGATTCACCACACACATCTGAAGCATGCTAGGGAAAAACTGCTATCAGAAGTGCAAGGAGATGAAAGTTTGTCATACCTGCTAGCACCACATGCTAAAAAAAATGATGAAATGATCTTTTAGCAGCCATGAAATACATTGGGCAGGGTGAAAAAATGCTACAAAGAGGCTCCCACTCTGCAGTAGCTTCAATTATTTGCTTTAGTTCCACTGAACTCCATGGGACTTAAGCAGGGTATACACTTTACAAAGCGCAGTGTATTCTCCTCAATGAGAATGGCCTGTTAAACTTTGGCACAAGCGCTTGGCCTCATATAAGGATTTCTCATTGGGCACCTGGGGCACAGTCATTTTAGACCTAAATCTAAGATCAAGGCCTTAATTGGCACCTTCAAACCACCCACTCTGCTCCCATCCACATTGTCCCTCTGCCAGTACTGTGAAGATGAAGCAACCCAGAACTAAAGCTGCATGCTGCACGATTCAGCCCTCCCTCTGGGGGAATCAATAACAAAACACTCACCAACTTCAGTGAGACAGAAATAAGACCTTCAAAGTCTGGGAGTTTGCCCTTAAATCCAGCAATGCTGAGGAAAAAAAAAAATAATCAGATAGACGGCTTCATGGTATTTCAAACACATTTACAATCTGCCTTGTGTAAATGGGTCCCAGTAATCCTTTGAAAACAGAAGTCAGGTTAGACCTGAGGCCACGGAACAATTGACGCATGTCAAATAAACATGTTAAGATGTTATGCGCTTACAGCAATGCAGTTTCTGGTCAGCTCCCAAAAGAAAATTGTCCATGTACCGCACGTGCAGCATGGCAACCCAGTGTTTGTTGTCCAAGCTAGCGGTGAGTACAGCCAGGGCAGAGGCTGGGGTGTAGAAAAGGGGGCTGCATACCCCATACTCCAATAAAAGGTGATGGGAAGAAAAAAAGGGGAGAGTTCTTTTTCCACAAAATTGTCCGGTTTTGTAGAATGGGGCGATTCTACATTGAATTGTCAACCTAAACTATAAAATAAGAGTTTCACTTCCTTGTTAAGACTTCTGAAAACGTGATTTACTCCCACTAAGTAGTTCTGCATTCAGTAAGCAAACGCCATGCAATCTCTGGCGGTCATCAATGAACCAACCTCAGAAAAGATAGCTGTTGCTAGGACTTTACACGTTAAGGCAAACACTGAGAATGCTCTTTGAAGACATCTGTGGCCACAGACATGCTTTCGGTACAATATCCTTCCCTGAAGGATAGCTCAAGCAGAATAGTAATCTGCACAGCAATAATCTTTAATCTTGCAATAAATTTATTTAAATCTTACTACTCATTATTCAAAAAAGAGGTTTTGAATACATACAAGAAACTAAAAATACATAATATATCCCTTTTTTAAAGTGACATAAACAACTCAATATTTTCTTCTGATAAAAGAACATTAAACATACAGCAAGGCACTTGTAAGACACTTGATATATACTTCAAACACTATGGTAATTCTCTTCTTCCTTCTTATCTTCATTGAAATGATCTAATACTCTCTTTTCCTTTTCAGCATCATCCTTTTGGTTGGTAATACTTGTGCATCACTGCACGCTTGAGTACGTTACTAATGCGCCTGCATTCACCGATTTGTCAAAAACGGAGACAGCTGCATTCCACAGCCTCCTAGGCAGCTTTGCGTCCAGCTACTATGACCTACCTAACTGCATTGGCATCAACAGCGTCATCACCATGCCCACCACCATCTTTCCACTGTCAGAGCCTGTCCTGACTTCTTGTCAATGGTCCACACATCACACATGCAGAAATAGGGTGATTAGTGTCACGTTCATTCCTTTTGACACAGGAGGGTTGGTAAAGACATTCACCGACACTGACTTTGCAAAAGTTTTCAGTTTGCCAGCTTTCTCTTACCAGCAAAATCTGCAATAATGTCCCAAAAGAGAATGCTAATTCATTAGTGTCAATAAAGCATGTCCAATTCTCTTCCAAAGTTTTATACACCAGGCAGTGATTACATTGCCGAACACAAGAGGCAGGGAGAGCACGGCTGCCTGTTTCTTCAGCTCTGATTGACTGGACTGTGCCCATTACCGGACACAAACACTGCATGGATAAATCACTGGAGCGTGAGTCCTCGGGAGACAAGCACCGTTCTCCTTCCCTTCAGTGCCTTAAGCTAACTGGAATCAGAGGGGCTCACAAGTACAAGAGACAACTTGCCTACCACGTCTTTGTAACCTTTTTTACTCCCATTTTTCTAGCTAGGAGGTGCTAAGGCTTGACTTGGTGATGAGACTATAGACTGGATTTTGTAACCTGCACCTGTGTTCTTGAAATAAATGTTTGTGTTTAATCCCCTATTTAATTTCTCAGCATCTTTAATTGATATCTCCTTGTAAATGCTGAACACTACATTAATTCTATGACTTTATGCATCTTCACAGAGTTCTAATGATCAGAAACATCCCAATCAGCTAATGTCTTGTTAACACCACTCATTGTTTCAATCACACTCGCTCTAATAGCAGCACAGACCCACAGCCAGCAAATGAGATTATTGGGGGATATATGTGAACATGCATTTTCTTCTTCTATGCTCACCCTCAGCTTTTGCAATCTCTTCTGTAAAGCAGAAATCCAAAAAACATTTCGTTAATACTGTTCTGCAGATAACAGCGTTGTTTTCTCTGCTTACTTTTTCCAGCATTAACAGCCATATTCGGGATTTCATGCTAATGAATGAAAAATAAATACCAGCTCCGGGTATATCACACGATGCACTGGCAGCTCAGCAGGATTCCTGAGGACATATCAAAGGACGGTAGATGTCTGTGAGTGGGAAGTTGAACTGAGCCTTTACTATCTCTGCATGTGGGATTCACCTCAAGAAGCAGGCACCAAAATTAATATGTCTACATGAATCTAAACTCCCATTATAGCCAAGAGCGACCAGGTAAAAAACTCAATCAACAGAGTTATCCAGCTCGGTCTAAAGTAAACACCCACACTCATCCACCTCTCCAGCCTACTTATGTTGCTCCAAGCTGGAGTAGGAAACACACAAGATTAATGTTTCTTGTGAACACAACATCTTTTTCTGAAACAAATCCTAACTTCCAAAGGTTAAATCCTGTAGAACAGTACAGGTAATGCATTAATTTACTAAGAGAATGAAACTGATTTTAGAAAATCCATATTAATTACCAGAGCAAACAGAAGCAAAATGTGCTTTCAGTAGATTTTTTTTCCCATCTGCTCTTACACAAGGCATCACTGAAATAACTTCTTAGTACCTCTGTTTTGGCTGATGAACTACTTTTGTTCGTCTCTCTTGATAATTTTGCAAGAGATACGGTTGACTGCAATGTGTTTCAAAGCAAGGAGACCGTCTTTTGTACTTGCTGTCACCTCTTGCCTGTGAAGCTTCAACTCATCCTTCTGTGAAATCTGGAGTTAGGAAGCCATTAGCAAAAGGTTCATTTCTGATGAATGCAACATTTTCTATCGCAATGTATATATTACTAAAGTTAACAGTATTCCACACTTCTGGTTTTTTCTTCTTGATTTTATGCACAGTGATAATAACTACTGGGGCAGGAACCTTTTGCGGTATTTATATGGGCTATGGTAGGAATCCTTTCACCTACCTTCTTAGCCGAGTTATTTTCCACATGTCCATCTTCACCTAATGTATTGCACTTACCAACACTTCATTAGTGCTTTGTCTTTTCAAGTACACGTTTCATTTCTGAGAGAAGATATATTCCAGCTTACATGTGGTTGATCAACTTGCAGCCCGTCTCAGTGATTTCCTTGAAGTTTCCCTCATTAGAATCCTAACACCCAAGTCTTTTGATAGCGTTCAAAATTGTTTTCACCAGGAAACCACTTCAGCTGTTCTGAGGGTTTTTGAATCTGTGGTATTTCCTCTTTAACTAAGCTTTGGTGGCATCTGGAGATGGAAATGGCTGTGGATCCAAGAAGCGCAGAAGAATATCCCATGAGATTGCATCCATTGCTGACACTAAACTGGCAGTTAACGTTCTTGAAGTAGCAATGCTGTCTTGCTAGGAAGGGAACACTACTGACTCCCTCTTCAGTGTCCACCTCCTGAGATGACACATGTATGTAATCTAAAATTATTAAATACATTGTAGGAAGCACAAGTTTGCTGAAACCTTCCAAATAAGACTAAAAATATCGGACGTGTAAACAATAAAGGACACAGCCTAGGTGGCTGTCCTGAAAAAGCAATTCATCTGGCAATTGTATCACATATAAAAAGATGGACTTTAGGGAAGACTGAGACACTTTATTGCTCAATATCATGTCCACTACTTTTGATCCTAGACAAAACGATACATTCATGCAACCCTTTTAAGAACAATGGATCATAAGCTTCACTAGAAGCTTCAAACTGATGAAATTTCAACCACTACCGACATTAACAAAAAAAAAAGAAAATCGACTGTCAACAACTTCTTTTGAATAGCCTCAACCTGGCCAGAAAAAAAGATTAGTGCTTTAAAATTACCATATGCACACGCTCTTTTGCTTTCCAAAAATGATTTTAACCATGGACTGACTGCCCATGGTGAGTACCAGTCATACTTAGACTCAGTGTCCGGGAAGCTATGAGCCAACACAGAGGGAGCACAAGCAGACTGAGTGAACTTGAGCTAAACTCAAATTGGTGGATTATTTATGTATTTACAGTTGGTTGCATCAGAGTATTAAAGAGCTTATGACCAATACAGTGACAGAGATGTTAACATCCCGTCAGCAAGGCAAGACATAAGCCCTGAAAGAAGGAAAAGCTTTGCATTTTCTTGAGTGGAGATACGATTTTCCATGGATCACTGAGGAAAGCCATAATTGCCTTAAGGCTTATTGCAGTCTGTGCAGGCAGAGTTTCTCAGTTGCTCATGGTGGATCATCAGAAGGCAGCACGCAAATAGAGCAGATCATAATAAATTTCTACAGCTTTTAAAAGCAAAACTTTTGAAGCATTCTGTTGCCAAGAACTTTGGAAGAGATAGAAAATGACAAGACAACAAAAGGGATAGAAGTGTCCTTTAACATTACCCACAATCATATGGATACCCCAATAAGTGTGAACCTTGGAAAACAAAATTTAGAGATAACAGGATGCATCTCAGTAGCTTTGTAAATGACTAAAAATATATCAACTTTTCCTCTCTATACCTTGTACACGTATATACACCTTTTCCAACTGAAAAGAAAAACACATGAAATGGCTGAAAATAGCTTATTTTTTCTCTGCAGCCACTAATACTTGACATCGTGGATATACAAAAATGTCTTCAAAAACTGCTTGTTTCTTTGTGCTTCAAAGGGAAACGATCCATTGTCTGATTATCTGCCAGGCAGCAGTGAAACTTAATTTAGAATAGTTGCAGATGTAAAAAGGTTACTGCAATCAGATAAATGGCTGGGACTTTGAAAATGCAACCTCATTTGGAGCTGCTAATTTTAATTTTAATTTTAATACACCTGCTATTCAAAGGAAAACAAGAATAAATATTTGCTTCCAGCCAGGTGCTTCACTCCCATACTGTGTAACGCAGCAGAGCGCAACGAGAAAGTCATCCTTTGATCTGGAAGTTTATGTAACATAAGTTTTCAGTCACTTGTCATCTGCCAAGGGAATTTCAAAACTATAGGAAACCCATTTGTCAGCCTTCAGCACAGTGAAACTTCAAGGCGCACCCACGCAGATAATTACACGTATATTGAAAGGAACTTAAATATTTTTCAAACAATTATCACTTTCTTTAGAGACAAGGTGAGGGTTACCTCTCCTTCACAGTGGCAAAGAGGAAGACAGTGGAAAGACATTTTTTGTGACTGAATACTAATTACGTGCTAAAATTGCATACTAACGATTTCAAGGTGTTGTCTTAGAAGTAGAATAGTCTTACCTGGGATGTACTCAAGCCTATGACATAAAAGATCCACTGAAGAGCAAGTTATTAAAAAAAAAAAAAAAAAGAACAAATTCTTTAGTCAGAAGTGTACCGTAACTAAAAACATCCCAGAGAAAAAAAAGAAAATATGGAAAATAATTTAATTCAGTGATATATGTTGGCTGTTGGATACTTAATTTCACAGCAAATAAGAGAATCTTACCTGAGTCAGTCATTTTCTCTGGGGAAAAAAAACTGTTGACTTTTAAGGTCATCCCAAGCACCGATGGGCCAAATCTTAATAAAAGGTTGGTTCTGAACTTCTTTTGTTAGAAGTACCTTGGACCTAGTGACTCGGTACACTGAGTACACACAAACTCACAAACTTCCAGAACCTTCAACACCGGTTTTCTCAACTTTTTTAAAACATGTGGAATTGATTACATCCTTTCCTATCTCTAATGCAGCAACAGAAAGACTATTTTTCTCTGTAAATGGATTTGGGCAGATGCAGCAGCTTGCTGAATATGGATTCTGCTAAGGCTGAACTTCTTTTAAAATTGTCAGTGGAACAGGTATGGATTTTTATGAGTAGGTTCACAAAAACAAAATGTACTGAAATATATGAAAAGTGATAACATAGCATTTTCACCAATAAATTGAGGCTTGTGATGACCAACAGTACATTTGAAGGCAGTAGAAGTATAGATTTGAGATAAAAAACACGTGATATACCAAGGCAAATGCTGTTTTCCAGGAAAATTGTCTAAAATAAGGCCTTTTTCTGCACTTCTCCATGTTTCTGTCCTAGCTCTGACCTGGTGGCAAAAAGCCCAAGTCCCAAAAGGTGACAGGCTGTGTTTCAGACGACACATGGGACCAGGCTCCATCTTCTGGTGCTGTACACTGAGCCCAGGGCGCTTCCCAAAGCCTTTGCCTCCGGCAACATGGCTTTGCTGAATGAGCATTTTCAAAAGAAAACCTCATTTTTCAGCAAGACTTTTCAGATAACACCAGCTCCTGTTGAAAAATTGAATCTACCTCTGCTTTTAAATGCAACATTTATGGTTTGCTAGATCCACAAATTAACTATCTAATGTGCTGGTGAAAATGGGTAAAATATTCTACAGTTTAGAAACATTGCGCCTAGCTAAAACATCTCTAAAAAGCCCGGCTTACAGACAACAAAAGAGCCCCAAAATTATCTGATGGTCTCCATTTTGTGGTTTTAATTTAATTTGCTTGCCTAAGCTAAAAGCAATCCGTGTGCAGAGCGCTTGAAGCAGCAGCAGTCGCTGCGTTAACACCACTTTCAGACAAATTGTGCGTGTATTGTTTCCATCCTATGGAAATGGTCATGACTTACAGGAATAATCACAATTTAGAATTCCTTAAAGCCCTACATTGCTCTATAAGAAATGTTTAGACACAAGAGCGAGCCAGAGGAAACTGAATCTAAAAGCGACAGGGAAGCTTCGCCAAAAGATGGCTGTAAATGAAACCTGTTTCTGTTGCATTCAAAACAGGTTGGTAAGCAATTCTCCCAGAGAGCTTCCAGGGCTTTGTACGTTTTTTGAAAGATTACAGATTTCTAATAAATAAAAAAACCAGAATATGTGTGGCATAAACATCTCAGTACCAAATGCGTATGCTGGCTTTATAAGCTTAATGATTATCCTACTCTTAATTATAAATAAACCCCCTTTTTTTTTTAACAGAGCTCTGCTTTTATATATTATCCACATTACCGGAAGATGTCATTTTGTCCAATTTGAGTCTTACGCTGAAAGATAAGCATCACTTTTAGCTTCTAGTAAATTGTCCTGAAGGTTTTCAGTACTGCCTGGCAGACTCAGACAAAAAGTGCAGCAGAAATAGAATTTCATTCCAATAATGAAATTCCAATTTTATACAGTGATGAGATTAAGAATGCCAGGTAACTTTACAGGCTAAATTATGGCTATGTAAAACTGCAGCATGCAAAACATTAGGCTACTACTTTATTACTCGATTATGTATTAATATTGAATTAAAAGACATCATGGTGTGATTTTATTGCCAGCCACATCTGTTTGCATTTTTTTATAACTAACGACTGAGTCCTTTCTTAAGAGATTTCCTTTTTAAAGTCTGAATTAACATGCCAAAAGGAAATCTTTAAGAATTCAACAATCAACAGGGCTGATCAAAATGTTTAATAACAGCTTTATACTGGAAAATTGTGCTCATTCAAGGTGTTTGCTTAGGGTAATTTCAAACTTTAAATGAAAAGCTTAGACCAATGTGAATTAAAAGGGGGAAAAAGAGAGAGAAAAAAAAATATCACAAAATCTGCCCAAAAATACAGGCTCTAATGTGGTTCAGCATTCTCTGGTGGGGGCTTTGATGCTGTTTTTTCTCTCCTGGTACTTGGGACAGACCCCAGCTGAGCTGCCCATCCCATCGTGGGCTGCAGCAAATGAATCCCATACAGTTTCAAGGAGCCTCAGCTCAAGACCACGGCTCACTGAACCCAGTCATAAATAAAGGGTTTACAGCTCAACTCCAGTCTAATTCCTATGTATTTGCCATTCCAACAGCATTTTCTAATCAATTTTTTTCCCATTTGCACCCAAAACACAGAGAGGGTGGGAGCAGGAAGGTCTATTCTAGCTAATGTGGACAGGGCGTATGTGAAAAAAAACTCCCGGTCATTTCTAATTCACGATGGTTGTGTCTGCATTAGGGTGTTTTTTTGGTTTGAAGCAACAAGGAGGTTTTGAAGTGAATCCCCAGATGATCCTGACGTCCAATGCATTGGTTTGGTCTGCAGCATAGTGTTGGCATGGGCAAAATAAATTTCCTCTGGAGGAAAATACATCAGAAGCTCTTCCCCAGGTGTTCACCAAATGCACTCCAAATCCCACGTCTAAACAGGGTCTAGGGATCCAAACCAAAGGCTGGTCCTTGGGACAGCTTCAAGCTACGTGTAAGGTGGAAACGCTCACGCTAGAGCACCAGGTTAAATTCGGTCTGAAATAAAATTCATCATAGTACGTAGCTACAGGGGGTGCTCAGCATCAGCTCCTCTGAGTTGTCTTTCCTAACACAGAAATATCCAGTTATTGTCAAATTTAACTCATTCAGGCCAATAATTAACAGGCATATGTGTAATAGCACAGATGTAGAAAGGCAAGAAGGAGGAGCCGGGGAACTACAGGCCGGTCAGCCTCACCTCCATCCCTGGAAAGATGATGGAACAGCTCGTTCTGGGTGTCATCTCAAGGCGCGTGGAGGAAAGGAAAGCTATCAGAAGTACTCAGCATGGATTCACCAGGGGGAAATCATGTCTGACTAACCTGATAGCCTTCTACGATGGCATGACTAGATGGATAGATGAGGGGAGGGCGGTAGATGTGGTCTACCTTGACTTAAGCAAGGCGTTTGACACGGTCTCCCACAGCATCCTCATAGGGAAGCTTAGGAAGTGTGGGTTAGATGAATGGACAGTGGGGTGGATAGAAAACTGGTTGAAAGATAGAGCTCAGAGGGTTGTGATTAGGGGCACAGAGTCTAGTTGGAGACCAGTGACGAGTGGTGTTCCCCAGGGGTCAGTACTGGGTCCAGTCCTGTTCAACATATTCATCAATGACCTGGATGAGGGGATAGAGTGCACCCTCAGCAAGTTTGCTGATGACACCAAGCTGGGTGGGGTGGCTGACACACCGGAAGGCTGTGCCGCCATACAGAGAGACCTGGACAGGTTGGAGATCTGGGCAGAGAGAAACCTTATGAAGTTCAACAAGGGCAAGTGTAGGGTGCTGCACCTGGGGAGGAACAACCCCATGCACCAGTACAGGTTGGGTGCTGACCGGCTGGAGAGCAGCTCTGTGGAAAGAGACCTGGGAGTCCTGGTGGACAACAGGATGACCATGAGTCAGCAATGTGCCCTTGTGGCCAAGAAGGCCAATGGCATCCTGGGGTGCATCAAGAGGAGCGTGGCCAGCAGGTCAAGGGAGGTCATCCTCCCCCTCTACTCTGCCTTGGTGAGACCGCACCTGGAGTACTGTGTCCAGTTCTGGGCTCCCCGGTTCAAGAGGGACAGGGAACTGCTGGAAAGGGTGCAGCGGAGGGCTACGAGGATGATTAGGGGACTGGAACACCTCTCTTATGAGGAAAGGCTGAGGGATTTGGGTCTCTTCAGTCTGGAAAAAAGACGTCTGAGGGGTGACCTTATCAACGCTTATAAATACTTAAAGGGTGGGTGTCAGGACGATGGGGCGAGGCTCTTTTCAGTGGTGCCCGGGGACAGGACAAGAGGCAATGGGCACAAACTGGAACATAGGAAGTTCCACCTAAACATGAGGAGGAACTTCTTTACCCTGAGGGTGGCAGAGCACTGGAACAGGCTGCCCAGAGAGGTGGTGGAGTCTCCATCTCTGGAGACATTCAAAACCCACCTGGACGTGTTCCTGTGTAACCTGCTCTAGGTGACCCTGCTCTGGCAGGGGGGTTGGACTAGATGATCTCCAGAGGTCCCTTCCAACCCTATGATTCTATGATTCTATGATTCTATGATTCTATGTATGCAGAACAGAGCCATTCTCACTGCTCTGTGATGTTCATATAAATCTAAATACTTCCATGGACTGATTTTATTTGGTGTTAAAACTGGTACATGTGCACCAGTGTAAATGCTACCCAAAGCGCTGTGGAAATTGTAGGGGTTGGTTTTGGGGGTTTTTTTATGTGTGTATGGTTGGACTCGATGGTCTCAAAGGTCCTTTCCAACCATGAAGATTCTATGATTCTATGAAATCAGCCTGTTCTCTCTTTGTCAGTGACCACCATCAGCCTGGGCATGAGACAAAATATACACATAGCAGAGGAGGAGGGCCAAAAGCAAACCAATCTGCTTTCTCTTCTTAAGGGAAAAGAATGGCATTAGTCCAGCCTCATGCAGTTATTTAAGTATTTTCTTCCCCTGGAAGAACCTCGTGAGACAAGCATCTAATTTTCTTGGCGTTCCCAAAGAGGCGGCAGTCATAAAATCCATGTTTCGGCATCCTGCACTCAGCACAGACGATGTCAAACAGAACAGATGTCACCATGCTCTCGCATAGAAACGAGGAAGCAAACAAGTGGCCTGTGTCTTCCCTGAGCCTGCCAGCTGAACGAGCAAGAGAGCGAGAGGCAGCCGTGGGTTGCAAACAAAATTCATCTTCCAGCTTCTGAATGGCTCTTAGCAGAACAAACCGTTGCAAAACGGAGCCCACACCTTAAAGCTGTATCATCTTTGTAGCATTGTTTCTGCACGCCAGCAGTTAGGAGAAGAAATGGCAGGGATACAGCCACAGCCGGAGCTGTGCATTGGCATCGGCTCACTGCTGTGACACCTACTCTGGCACCAGGAAGGACCACTCGCGGCTCACCCACGTGCAGCAGCAGCCAGGGCCTCTGTCAAGAAACAAACCTCCTTCATGGGTGGCTCTAAAAATATGGAGTGAAGATAATCCTTGTGCCCAAGACAAGAAAAAAAGGAAAAAAAAACCCACACAGGAAATGAGAAAATTCACCAACGCCAATGAGTAGGTGACCATCCTCCCTCCAGGTGAATTAGGGCACAGCCTATGCGTAGGACAGCTGATGTGCTAGCAGCCAGGAGTCCCAAGCTGTGACCAGGCAGTCAAGAGGTAAGTCCTGTGAATACGGGTGCTGAGGGGAGTCGCATGTGGTTTGCTGGAGGAACGCATGTCTGGCAACTGGTATGGGATCCAGAAGCAGGCAAAAATGTTGAAGGAAAAAATCAAGGAGGCAACCAAAACGCAGCCCTGGCGATGGGGTACAGGAGTCCTTTCTGAGCGGTGCACTGTGTGGAAGAGAAGTTGGCACCGTGCACAGGGATGCAGGAGAACAAGATATAAATGAGCCATCGTGATTCAGCAAGACACGTAGTGGCTGCTCACCGTAAACCACAGTCACAACTGTGTTGACTTCTTGGGCCAATCTATGATTTACTCATTACTTAAACGTTACATCGCTAGTGAAGAAGCATTGGCGGTGGACATCTCTCTGTATGTTTGTGCATGAAGGTATTCAAAATGCAAGACCATTTATAAATCTTCTGTCTCTCCTATTAAAACCCCATGCACTGGCTACGCTATACCCACAGGCCCTCATTGCCCCCACACTGCCCTGCAACTTTGCAGATGATAAACTCTTGTGCACGAGCTGTGGCCAGCCCCTGCTATTTGCTTATCAGAGTCAGCGAGGGAAGGGAGCAGTGGTAAGGAGAAGCTCTTTTGCAAATCTTCCCACAGAGAGTTTCTATTCTAGAGAAACCGCTTCCCCATTATCAATGTCCTTGTGAGACAAACTATACCGGGATCTGTGTCAGGAAAAACAAATCGCAATAGCTAAGAATACGACAATAAATGCAGTGTCGTAGCCTCCGGTATTAAAAATGAAGTCATGCCCTACGATATTTACCTAGAAGTGATGCACAATGCTTCCCTCCAGGCAGTAAACAATAAAAATTAATCAAGTGGTATACAAAGAAAGGGCATAGCATCACCTCTGCGAGCTGTTTTGCTTTCTGTTCTTGACACACCTTTTGCTCATTTCAATTAAGGAGTAAGTTTTTAGGGCAGCTGAACTATTTCTAAGGTAATAACAATGACTCGACGAGCAATATTTATCTCTGCATGCGAATGGTAAACGGGACAATGAATATCTAATTTTAGTATTTGGCCAGGCACCAAATGTTGTATTGGGAAGTGATATTCTCCCAAAGCCAAATTAAAAGTGAGGGGGGCAATGAATTATTGGGTACATCTCTTTGTCTTTAATTTGCATTGCGCCTCACGCTAAGGTCTCTGTAGCAGCCTGATAATAATGAAACCAGAACCAACTGGTGGTTGATAGCAGAGCTGAGCAAAGCAGAACATAAACGAGCTCTGTATTACCTGCACGGTTTGTCAACAGGCTGTTATCAGCCTGAAATCTGCTGCAAGAGCAACCCCCGACTCTGCTTTCTGGTAACAGCAGCATGAAGGAGACGGCATTGCGCAGGAGGCAGCGGAGAGTCAAAGTCATGCAAGCTCAAAATCACACCCCATCAGCGAGCGTTGGGTTGCACCGTCTGTCTGGGCATTTCAGCGCCAGGCTGGGCAGTAGCAGTTCAAGCCGCTCCTTCAGGCTACACGAGGGTGTATTGACAGCTGAAAATTCAGCTGAAAATAAAAGGGTCTTATGTCATTCACTGATTCAACCGACCTTCTGACAAACACAGCAGGTAGCTGGGGTGCAGGGAAGAGAGGGGACTGGGTGCTTGCTCTCTGGTACCTCTAGATGCATGCAGCTAAATCAGGGGATGAATCCGTTCAACAGGTCTTAGATCCCCTCTCATGGCAAAGCCGAGCAAAAGCATCCCACCTGTCTGGCAAGAAGAGGGGAGCAGCATCCAGGTACTTGAGGAAGGGTGATTTCAATGGGAGACTACTGGGGACACACAGCCAGAGGACCGCAAGGAGCCAGGAATATCTCACTTGGACTGGCTACAACAAGAGTGCATCTCTCTGACTGATGGAGCTGTGCTCATTGACACAGACTCTTTGTCTTTGCAGAAGTGCATCAGAAGGGACCCTCCTGCAAAGAAGATGCCGGGACTGCAGGAGCAGTGAGATATTCACCAGCCTGCAGCAGAAATCCCTGGGGCACAAATCTGAACTGCTGGGTGAATTCTCACTGTTTGCGAAGCACCAGCGCCTGCAGAGGTGTGAGCATCCTTCGGTGTTTTGTCTTTGCCCTTGAAATGTTCTTAGTAACGCGATTTAATTTTTATGGCAGGTTCTGTAAGCTAAGGTGGATGTAAGTCACACATAGCAGGGAAGCAGCAGTGGAGAGGATCAGTTGTGCTATGCCTCTCTCATTATCTGATGGCAAGAAGTTAATAATTCACAACTCTTTAATCCTCAGCGCTGTCTATTCCCAGAAGTTTTGTGATTCTCTATTAGCTCCCTAAATATCGTTAAATTAATCTTGCTCCTACTTTGTTTGCAGCACACCCTTCATTAAATTTAGATGCCTGCCATTCATCTTGTGTGCTCCTACTGATAGATGCGATACTTCAAACAAAGGGCCTGGGTGGCTTTGCGGGGTGAGGAGGGCATGGAGACATCCCTGCGCCCCATCCACACACCTTCATGCAGTTCCTGCTCTCTCAAGCAGCACTCACGCTTGGACACTAAAGCTCAGCACCAAAGTATGGGAGATGGCTCACAGTGAGCTGCATGGCCCAAAAACTTTCCATCCATGCCGCAGCTGCTGGGCCCTCTGGAACTTGCTGCAGCTGAGCCGTCAGCCCAAAATCCCTTCCCTTCCTGTGAAAGGACCTTGAGAACACAATCTCTCTGGCTTGTTGTAGATACTTACTCTATGATGGTGATCCAGTCTCCACTACTGAGTACTAAACTTCTACTGACTATAAAGGGATCACAGGGGAACTCCAAAGTTTCACGCAGACAAAGAAACCTCACCTGAAATGGTTACAGAAGGCAGCACCAGCTCTGACAAGCAAGGACAAGATGAGATTGCTGACTGCTTCTGTGCCTACTTCATTGTTTTTCTTGCCTAACAAATGTTTCTGGTTAAGACAACTACAGCTCTTTGGATTGTAGCTTTCATCTGTCCCAAACCTCTTGAAATTGTGGGGTTTTTTTTCCCCCTGAAGAAACCATACTTGAAAATTACATCCCCTTTCCTACCTTCCATTTAACAATTATGTGCTATTTGCTTAACTTTAGGGGACTGTCAAAGATGCTTTGTTTTCTTTTATGCGGTTCTAACATCCATTCCACCTTGTTCAAGAAGCAGTGAGTCCTGATTTAAGGTTATACAACATTTAGTAAAATGTATCTCCCCTTTGGGCAAGATCACTCTTCTTATACTATAAAACTGTATAATTTCCTGGGAAACAGAATTAAGTAAAAACATAAATTACTGTTCTGCTCCTGTTTTAAAAACTGTTTTTCTTAGTGCTCCCCAGAGTTCCCTGATATAACATTTGTTTCAGTTTTGCATGATATTTAGCACTCTCATGAAGAGGAGCAGCCACTTAATGATCTTAAAATATTTATGTCAGCAGTATGTTCATAAACAAAGAAAAGCTATTTAACCCCCTTTTATGCAAGCTAGTCCTACCAATCCACCAATGCACTGCAAGAACAGTGCTAGAGAGGCCAACAGAAAGTTAATTCCATCTAAACAACAGAAGCTACAATAAAGAAAAAGAGAAGAAAAGCATGCATTCAGTATCTTAAATGCTTGGAAATATCATAAATGCGGGAGAATTTGGCAAATGCTTTGTCTCGCAGAACAAGCTTCTCCCTTTAGCACACAAAGCCATAACAAGCTCTGTGCCATCTGCCCTCTCTACAGGCCTCCTGCCACTTTTTTCACAGCAGTTTGCCGCTGGCAAGCTGAGCCAGTCCACATATGGAATTGCCCTCCAGACAGTCATGCGTCTTTCCCCATGTCTTTGGGATCTATGTTTGACTGCACATGGACTTTGGCTGCTTGGCAGCCTACCACAGGAGTTTCAAAGCGTCTTCTGACAAGGGTGGCCTTTAAGCTCAAGACAGTCCTTGGAGGTGGAGTGGGTCTGTGCTGCCCCTTCCCATTGCACAACACATAGAGTGCAGCAGCTGTAAGGACACTACGGCCCCTACAGCTCGACAGTGAACATGTCCATATCTTCTCATGTCTTCTAGGTCACTGCTCAGGAAGTCTCAGCTTTGGCTGTGGCTGCCCTCATGCCTTCACAGGCAAGCGGGAGCATCCAAGGATGCTTTTGTCTTTGAATGGCCTGCAGGCTTATCTCCCTGGGCTGTGGCAGTGTAAGGTCACCGCAAGCAGTGGCTCATCTGGTCAGTCTTGGCTGGAGGTACTATAAGTAACAATGCAATACATCCATTTTCAAGATTTTGTTGAGATTTTTTTTCTGTGTTATGGGGTTCTCCGTTTTGGTTTCCCCCACCAAAAAATAATGCTTTCGACATCCCCGAAAGCTCTCAACCCCATCAATACCAATATATGAGATATGATTAGTGGTAAATGTAAAGGCCATTTATAATTCTCATTACAAATCCAGACTTTCAGTACCTCTGACCCTGGTATTAGTTTTTCATGCACAGAGCCCTGCAGTTAAAAGCTGCAAAAGCCACCATGCACAGCACTGATCTTCCTGAAGGCAAAGGCAAGGAACAAGAAGACAAAAAAGAGTATTCATTGTAGAAACATGAGAGAGGGGGGTTGAATGGATTACAGTTGCATGTGTCAGAAGAGAGATGTCATGGCAGGTTTGGTGCATTCCGGGTGACCCTTCAGTTCTGTCAGCCTACCAGGTAGGGTCCTTCCCTGCCCAGGCAAAGACCTGACGAAGTATCCCTTCTCCTGGATTTAGAGTGAAGCATTGATTTGGATCTCTGCTCTCACAGAAAAATATTCTCACTGTAGGACATGCACAAGACAAACTCTCCTGCTCCCCTAATTTTGTGACAACATACAGATCCCAACATAAACCTAATGCCTCACTACTTAATGGCATTCAGGCATTCAGCCAAATATTTTTCCTATAAGCTTCAGTGAGGAAAGAGACCCTATTGTGGATGGACTGCTGTCTACTAAGGAACAGCTAGTATAAAACCCTCCACTGCTGCATACTTCTATGATCTTTAGGGGAGCAGGACTTGTTTTTGATTGTTTCTCATAAATGAACTGGAAAGAAATACCTGCTCAAGTCATTAGCTCTCCCCCCAATGGAAAATAATATCTTAACAAGGCCCTGAGTATGGGCTGGTGGGATGAACCCCATGACAAATATCTACAGATGGGCCTCAGGCCAGGCAGAACCCTCCTTCCCACAAGCTGTGAAGTACTGGCTGCCGGAGGTAGCAAGTTATCCTTCAGCAACCACTTCCCACTTTTACAGCAGGTGTCAAAAAGCTTCTCTTGTCAAATGCTGATTTTCTTGGCAAATTTAAACATTTTATGACTCATTGCTTCACCTGTCTGCTTCTTGCAGAAGCTTCTTCCTCTTAGAGAGGACCTTGCACCCACCATGGACTCCCTGGCCCCAGGGGTATTAACGTTGCACAGACTTATTTACCTGCACTACACAATACAGCACACGCTGAGCTCCAGAACCACACGGGAAAACTCAAACATACACATCAATGCCTTCTCAGTTGCAAAGAAAAACATATTTCTTCCCAGCGCAGCACGTCTTACAAGTCTTTTTTTGGGCTTTTTTCAGCAAGGATCACACCAGCATACAGACGTTAGAGCCGCCCTGCAGAACGACTGAGAGAAGAAAGACAGCAGCAGGAAGACAAGTTGTAAGCCCAGTCCGTGGCTAGCAATGACAAATCAGCGGTTACATCCAGGCTCTTATTTGGAGAGCTGACCCATGCAACCTTTGGATCACAGCGTGCACCTTCCTCAATGGTCTCTCTCCTGCCTCTTTCTGCTTGTATTTGGTGTGGCCATCAACACACATCTGCACTCTGACAGCACAAGAGTTTGTCTTTTACTCTGTATTACAAGAAAGAGAGGAAGAAAACAGGCGCAACAGGGGCTCGAGGAAAGGTGCTTACTAAACGTGCACATTTTGTGAGGCTCTATAGCTGGTGTTAGTGTAGGAGTTTTCTAGCAGCCCTAAAAATACAGAGCAGAGGGCTCAGGAACAGTTTAATGTCTTTCATTATACACGAACTTTAGTGAGTGTCCTGCACATCAGGCACCAGACCATTATTTAAAACATATTTAAGGCACTATAATCTCTAAGTTATGCAGTGAATTTATCTTGTGCCACTGTTTGTCAGTATAACTCTGACTAGTGGCTGAAAATTTACCTTAATACCTGGGGAAGCTCAGCATCTGCCAGCTGTGCAGGGGCTCCTTGGTTCCACTCAAGTAAGAAGCTATTTCAGCGGAAAAATACACTGGAAACTGCTTTTTATCACATCGGAGACTGCAATCGCTAATTCAGTCAGCTCACAAGGACTCAGAGATCCAAACGTCTTTCTGCTTTTTCCACGGGCTTTGGTGAAGCTGGCATTATCATGCTAAATTACAGCTCAGGACTGCTGTGCACATACAGATTTATCAGAAGAAAGCTATTAGATGTCTTCGGTATAGTGCCAATTATACAGTCCCTGACACATAATTAACTAAGGCCCCAAAGCATGTATTTTAATCAATCCCTGTTCAGCAAAGCACTTGTGTGCGTGCTTAACTTCAACACATATCTGGCATGCACATTTGTGAATAAGGAAAAACATGGGTGCTGTAGGAACTGTCCTACCAGTGCTATTGGGCCAGCCACTACTGGGATAAGATACCATGGCTTATATACCATGGGTAATGGCTTATATTTTCAAAAGTATCTATATAAATCAGAAGCCAAGACCAGTTTCTAGAGTGACTACCTAGTCATGGTGCTGTATCTATGGTGATTTAAGGACAAAAATACATAAGTTTTGGAGGAAATGGTATTCTTCACTATATGATGGTAGTTGGATGCATGTAGTTGGATAAAACTTGCAAACTTTAGGCAGCAGAAGTCTTTCTTCATCCCTGTAAAGCTAGGATTCATCTCACTTGACCTGAGCTGGCTACAGGTAAGACATGCTGTCTAAACAAGTCACCCAGGATTTCTCTGCAGTCAGCGGAGAACATCTCTAGATACCATTTCATCCCATCTGAAGGTTTCCCAGAAAGGTAGGATGAATCACTCTCTGTTTCTGTGCTGTTGTTGGAAAAGCCCACACAAGTTTAGATTAAACACACTGGTTTCATCTGACCAAATGCATGTGGCCATCCAAGCTACTTTTCTCTCTATAATTCGTGTTGCCGACTAACATACCACGAAGCAGACATCTAAACTGAGATGACCCATGCCTCAAACATGCTTACTCTCGCCAGCCTGGCCTACACTGACTAGCTTAGCTGCAGACAGAGGGCTAGATTCAGTCCCATAAACACAGAAGCCTAGCACTGCTTTGGGCACCGTGGGTTATCACGTATGGCCACCAGGTGCCATCCCAGAAGGGGAAGTCCCTCCCTTAACACCACTGCATATCATGGGAGCTTAGGGAGTGAGTTCACAGGAACGCCACACAACCAACATCGACCTAAGGTGGTGTTAATGGCTTGGTGGGGCACAGCAAATCTCCTTCTAATTGTCAGATAAAGCAAGAAACAAAAACAGGTGGTAAAGGCCGGGAATTTACACACCTAATGGGCTTTCTTAACGAACCTATGCAACTAAGTTCCACTGCTCCTACTTTCAGCTGAGATCAGGCATGGATCATTTCACAGCAAAGCAGTGTATCTTCCCAAAAGGCAAAGAACCTAGGAAAAACGTGTATTGACTTAGAAGCTGCTATGCAGCCTGAACTACAGCAGCATAAGCCTCTCTGTAATCCATTACGGCTGTGCAAAATGCAATAAAACTACTACAAGGTGCTCTAATTCCATTTACTAATAATCATAAAAGTGTTTGAGATGTGTCTGATGAACCATTTAGAAGATAGCATTTTCCAAAGATGATTTGTAGTACAAAGAAAAGCCTTTAATACCATATAAATTAGATTTTATGTACAACAATATTTAAAAGCACTGCAAAGGAGGTGTTTTTGTTGTTTTATAGTCACTGTTCAGTCTTCATTGAACAATTTGTTCTAAGAAAGCGCTTGGCTTCTGAGTTCTTCCCAATGAATCACAAAGCAGGAGTAATATCATCATTTGTCATTTTTTATCTGCAGATGCCATTGTGTTCACTGTAGCTCTACCCCGTTAATCTGCACGGCTTCTGATGAATTGCATTTAGTAAAATACACAAAATTATTTTGCGCTTAACTAGCATCCTGAGCAGCTCCTCTGACAAATCAACTCCTACATGCTGCAAACACACAAATACTTTGCTTTTCCAAAAAACAGAGGCCAAGCGTGCGGGAGAAATACGTGGATAAATAAATCAGCCATTAATTGATCTGCTATAGCACTGAGGTCGGCTAGTTAGCTAGGTTGAGACTGAATGACAGTTTTCTTTGGCCTTACCATGAGCTTTTGCCATCGTGTAGCACCTTGGAGCATACAGCTGGTCTTACTCCAAAGCTAGAAAGTGGGGCGGGGGGCTGGGACTTCTTACACATTTGCTTCATGCCATCTTTAATCTGACAGTTCCACGTGACGAGTCTCCTTAAAGCCACAATTCCCTCTGCTCCCATTTGCTGCAGGAGAGCAGGAGTTGGCTGCTAGCTCCTATGAACATTAGGCTGTTACACTGAATTTTTCCATTACACCGAAACACTGAAGATGCGTCCACTCCTTTCACGTGGCGTGGCCTTGGAGAGCATAGCAGACACCAAACACACTCCCCTGTGTGCTGGACACAGGAGTGCTGGAGCGTGTCCAGAGGAGAGCTACCAGGCTGGTGAGGGATCTGGAGACCAGGTCATATGAGGAGAGGCTGAGGGAGCTGGGCATGTTTAGCTTGGAGAAGAGGAGGCTGAGGGGAGACCTCATTGCCCTCTACAACTACCTGAAAGGTGTTGGCCTCTTCTCCCAAGTAAAGAATGACAGGACCAGAGGAAATGGTCTGAAGTTGCAGCAGGGGAGGTTTAGGTTAGATATTAGGAGGAATTACTTCACTGAAAGAGTGGTCAGGCACTGGAACATCCTGCCCAGGGAGGTGGTTGAGTCACCATCCCTAGAGGTGTTTAAGAAACGTCTAGATGTGGCACTTCAGGGCATGCTCTAGTGGCAGAGATTGTAGGTTGTTTGGTTGGACTCGATGATCTCAAAGGTCCTTTCCAACCATAAAGATTCTACGATTCCCCTGCACCCATGCCAGGCTGAGCCCAGGCTTGCCTTAACCTCCTCTCCCTCAGCCCACACAGGCATCCAAGCGAGAAACAAATTTTCTTTTCCCATATACAGAATTTTGCACCCACTTTCCACTTGCAAAGCTGGTCTATGAACACTCCTGCCCCCTTGCAATGCCATGTGTCTTAAATATCGGGTCGCTAAGAAGTTAAGCTTTTCATTTGTCCACCAGAGTAAAAAACATTCAAAAAACAATCCATAAGACGCAGTGGAACAGAAAATCTGTCTCTCTCCAGGATTTCTGCGCATCCAGAAAGTTTCAGCAAACCACCATCAAAAGCCTCGGGGAAGCAGCAGCGCTGGCTAACGCTGCCAGTGATGTGTGGGGTACGTTAAAAGGAGCAGACACGCACAAGATGCCTCTACCACCTCCATTCAGCTTTCCCCACCTACAGCTTGTGCTTGCGAAAAAGAATAAGAGAATAAAGCTGGAAATCTGAGCAGCACAGGGCTGCCATGTATTTTTTTTTTTTTAAATATGTACCAAGACCTATGTTACCATCAGCTTTTGTTCCTTTTTTTCTTCAGCGGCACAAAGCAAACGCCTTCTCTCCAAACACCTTCCCCATCCCTGCAAAGGCAGTGTCTGAGGTCAGCTCTGAGAGCAGCCAGAAAAGGAGGAAACATCTGAAACGAAACACCTCTCAATTCAGTGAATTTAGTGAATTTAGACACTTCTTAGCTTCTAGCAGACAAAGAAGTGTCTCACATGTAAATACGCCTTTCCATTTTAGCTTATTAAGGAGCAGCTTCCCACCTGAAGCTGCATATCATGAATTCAGCACAGATTACAGAGGACCGTAAATCCACCGCAGGCTGACAGTGCTGGGATGAAACACAGAAGTTTTGACAACCCTCCCATCCCCCTCTCCCTCACCAAAGAAATGTTTCGGAAAGGGAGGGGAAGAAAGAACAATAATTTTGCATTTAGATAAAATTCTTAGTTTACTTATTTCTTGAATGAAAATTTATATGACATCAAAGAAGTCACCATTTTCCTGTACAGCTTACACATAAAAACTGACTGTGGAAAAATCTCCTTTCCTGCCATGACGTCCAACAAAGACCTTAGAGGCTCCAGCTTAAAGATTTGCCTCTGCAGTAAAGTTTGATGGCTATAATGCACCATGTAATTCTCAGTTACTTACAGTTATACTCATATACCCCATAGACAGTCCTACTCCAGCATAACACAGCCTTTTTTCCAGCTTAGCTTGTCATTTTAACCAGTTTAATCTGTGCTGGAAAAAAAAATAAAAAATATTGTCACTATAACAGAGGAGGATCTTCAAGGGAGTTACGTCCTCATGGTTATAGTTTCATGATACACAAGACTCCACTCCTGGAGGCCAACTCTGCTGGGTATTGAATAGCCACCATCCCGAGGAGAGTTTGGGTAACATTTACGTGACTAAACCCAGGGTGACTGGAGAGGCCGGCAGCTCAGCAGGCTCTGCGTCCGCTCTCCTTCATTTCAGGCACCGAATAAGCATTGCGCCATTCAAGTCTCTGCCCATCACTTTCCCTTCCCCCATATACAGTACCTGCTCCGTGCTGCCCATGCACTTCCATCTTCCTACTGAAAGGAGAAGCTTTTACAAATCCCCACCAGTTCCCTGCCATGCCAGGGAGCAGATCAGAGAACAACTGGTGCTCCTGGTTTCTCTGGCCGTTGCTTCACACACTCTCACACTTGGGGCAAGTCTTCCAATACGCTAAGCACAGCCACACGGGAAAGTCAAATCATAGCGGCTGATTTACGCCGGTCAAGTGGGACTTGGTCCTCTAACCTGAGCGAGGCAAACCCATCGCTGGGGAATCCCACCTGCCCTCATTCCACGAAAACTCAAACAGAAGTTATTCACGGGCACTGCTAGCACAGCAGACCAACAGCAACTACCAACCAAGACTTCAGTGAAGGTTTTGGCTGGTGGGCCTCCCAGCACCATAACCTATAGAAATAAGAAAAGGCAGCAGGTGAAAGACTTCCACCTTTCCCATTTTGGTGTTACCTCTGCTGCTGTCAGTACAGCTCCTATGGTTTTCACTTTCCAGGCAGCAAAAACATGAAAAGAGCCATAAGTCCTGAGTTTCTGACTCACACCCAACACAAAACCTTTGGAGTCATCCACCTCACCTGCTTTTCAACCTGCATCAGTACATCTGACTGCCGCATTCACCCCTTCAGTAGTCGTTCTGTCCTAGGAAAAAGAGATCACATTGCACAGCTTAAGCTAAAAAAAATAAGGAAACTCTTATTCCAAAACCAGAGTAGTGAACGTATAAGTAGAGCATACATCTGAAATCTCCCAGCACAGACCACGCTTTGCATTACAGTTTGATGTAAGCAGCAAGAAGCTTAAACCAAGAGATCAAAATCAGGGCTCGGAGGCAGCTGCCACTTACTCCAAATTAATGGGGAAGACTGAACAGCTGCAGGTGCTTTTGGCTCCTACAGGTGTAAAGCATGTGCTAGAAAATGGAGTGAGTTGATACAGTTTGAGGCAAAGTCTTGAAAGTTTATGTTTTACCTGAGTCGTCGTATAATTACAAAAGTACCAGTTCAGTTTGGCCTAAGGATATTTCTGCAGGAATAAGCAGCATTTTCCTTCACTGGGCAAATGCCCCCAGTGTAAAAGATCTGGCAGCTACCAGGGACCAAAGTTTGACTTCAAATCTTCAGGGTTTTTGTGAAAACAGAAGAAAGAAAACTTAAAAAATCCCATGGGAGTTTCCCTAGAGGGGAGATTTTTCAGCTGTTGTTCTTTGCATCCTTTCTTTATTCATCAGCCTTGAGAAATTCAAATACCCTATCAAGAGCATAGGCTTCATTTTGAGCTTTACGCCTTCGGTGAGGTACTGGCAGTGAGCGCTGAAGAGTGGTGTGTGGTGCGGCACAGCAGACGCCGCAGCATCCCCCAGACGCAGCGCTCACAGCCTGGATTTACAATTTGGACTGCCAGCACCCACACGCAGAACAAACTTTTCAAGGCAGTTTCACACAGCCAGGGAAGAGAAAAATAACACGTGACTGTCAAGGATACTCCAAAAGCTGCCATACCATGCACATACCAGTGGAAAACTCACTTATCACATCCTCATGCATTATCTGTTGCAATTTTCTGCCAGAGACAACAATTTCCAAAAGAGGTGGAACAAGGCAACGTGAACCTCAGTTCTTATCAGAATGGAGCCAATAATTCTTGGCTGGTTTTTAACCCAGGCGAAATAGCTGCTGTTTTGCCTGAGGAATACAGGATGATAGAGGTAGGAAAGTCTTAAAGATGCTGTTTAATTTGTCCCCCTTTCTCAAGGTAGAACTGATTAAACATAAGCGTCCTCCCCATCACAAGCATGTGAACAAGGCAGCGCTTCCAAAAGAAGCGTGCAATTCTTGAGGCATGAAAAAGATGTCAGGTACTTCCCCGGAGGAATATCATAAGCCAGGCTGAGCTCGGCAGCCAAACTCCCACGAAGGAAACTCTCACCCCTGTGTCCATTCCACCCGCTTCGGTCAAATCCCAGGCAGATGCAAACCCATACGGAACAGACTGCAGGACCAGGATGCTGTTTACATGGAAAACCTGTCACTACAAAACAATTTTCTCTGCAGCTGTCAGCTAAATCTCATTTGAGAGTATACGTCCTGCCAACAAACGCGGGCTGTGTGTTAGTGAAAGGCAGGACTAGTACATTTTCAGCTCCGCTCCACACTTTTTAATGCGAGTGCTAATGTTTCTAGCATATTACCTTCCAAATGTTGCAGCACGACATGCTTTATAGGAACTAATGAATCACACAGTAAAAACTAATTGCAACTTACATACTGTTGCGAACTGAGGTTTGCAACATAAAAGCAATCAGCCAGCAATTAAAATGCTAAAACGGGGCTGAACCTCATATAAAAGTTTGCCAAAACCTACTGCAATATAGTGCTTCCTGGAGAATCTTGAACAGATGGAATTTAGTTAGTAGGTAGTCATTTCATCAAGCTTATAAACCTTACCATGCTGGAGGAGGGTCCCCACCATGATACATTACATATTTCCAGCATTAGAAATGATGGTAAAAGACCTGCCTAACGTGATATATTTTCTTCTTTTGACTGGCTTTTTCTATTCACATGTAAATGATTAACAAACCCTTAGCAAGTCAGAAAGGAGTGGTACAAAACAGATGCTCTTTCCAAACACAGGTGTCTTGAATTTCTTTTTTTGTTTGTTTTACAATGCAAGTTTTGAAGAGGACCACAGGTAAATCAATATAGATGGACTCCCAATGTGATGGTGGTGGTCATCACCAAACCTACTTCTGTTTTTAATTATAAAAACTCCCTTCCACAAATTCACTAACGCAAGACTGTGAATTGAAAGAGACAATTACATTTTAATTGGGTTCACTTCCCCCACAACCACTTTTTCTTCATTACATTCCTAATACTAAGACAATTGAAATACATTAATTAATTCAAGTGGGGAATTATTAATTTTCAACATCCTCAGCCTTGGAGAAATTACCAGTGCTCCTGAAACAAAGCTCCCAGGAAGACGAGAAGCTACAGACTGTGCCCTGTATCCAGTTCTAGCACCAGTCACATAAGTCTTCGTTTTCCCTGGGGACAAGAAATCTCAGCAAGGTGTGATTATGGTAAGTTAATGAATTATTCTTTAGCAAGCCTCATTCATTGCAGGTTAGCCTTTAAGTTTGTTCAATCCTTATTGGCAGCAACACTGGAAAGGCATGGACAAGCTCTAAATGGAATTAGTGACCCCTTTGTACTAAGTCATCTGCAAACAGGAACCAGGGAAGGAGACAAGAGTAAGCACCGGGAACTCCGCTGTGTACGTGGTGAAGCCACCCAGAGACCTAAAAGCTGGACACAGGACATGGAAAATCAACGAGAGACTCAAGAATGTCCCAGGATTTGCCTGCTTGGATGAAGCTGTCCTTCAGCCACAGGAAATCTTGAGTAACGGGGTCTTGCCTCTCAGGTCCTTGCACCCCCCCAAGCACAAAAGCAAGGCAGAATCATTGCTTGGTCCCAAGACTTTGTCAGGCACAGATAATTAATACATGTACCAAACACAGATTGAACTGTTTTCTTCTCACTTGTCAGTGCTTTCATAGTTTCCTTAAGGTCTTCCACTCAAAAATAAAGCTATTTTTCTTACAATGCTTACACTCCCTTTTCCTGTGCAATGCTCTCCAGGAGACACCCTGCTTGGAGGACCACATTCCTTGCTTAATAACCACTTCCCTTCCTTACCATTTTATCCTTAGCATCTCCAAACACTCACTTTCCTTGTCTCCTCCTGACACCAGCCCAAGCTCCAGAGCGATATGCAGCTAATGCTCCCAGCTAAAGCCCAGCAGTAAAACCCCACGCTCAGCACACCCTTTTCCATCTGCACTCCCCTCCCATGCATCCACCTTAAAAAGAAACAGGCCACGAAGTGCAGCAACAGTCTGAAGGCACGAAAGACACCTAAAACACAGAAGATGTCCCAAAAGGTAAGAAACACCCCAAACAAAAAAAAAGGTAAGAAACACCCCAACACCCTCGCTCCAAAGGATGGAGAGGAGACTGACTGGTTTTTGCTGACGTGTTTCAGGTCTGCAGCTCTACCAGCACATCAGAACAGAAGATGTCATTTTCAGCCTACTTTAAATTTATGAAGGAGTAAACCTATTGCTCAGGGTGGCAAAAGGTGAATCGCCATTAAAGGAGTGACCTGGACTCTGAAAGAGGTCTGTCAACAGGGGAATTGGAAACTTAAAGCATGGCTTCCCAAATTACTGCTCTGAGATTGCTTTGGAAGAAAATTGCCAGGAGGAGAGTGGGGGGCGAAAGCGCATTACACATAAAATTGTCTTTCATGACAGCAAGGCAGAGCCTACATTAGCCAGGCTAGGAAAGGAACAGCTTTCACAAAAACCTTAGTATTCATGGACGTCATGGAGATTTGCCTCTACCTGTTCCCCCAGGACTCCCAAAAATTGAAAGTGCTTATGATTCGTCATCAAAAGAGAAGAGCTCTGGTGTTCACCCTCACAGGCAATGCATCAGTACAGACACAACCTGTCTTTCTCCATGAGGGCTTTATGCTAAAAAATAAAAGTTGCTCTTTTCAAAGGTCCACAGTACAGAGAAGAGGAGCTGTACCTTTATTTACCTCAGTGAGCAGAGACTGTGGCTGGGTTAAGGATGTGCCCCGAATTGCACACCACCTTGGGTAAACCACCCAGTGCCATCGTCATTGCACCATTCTGCTTTGCTTACAGCACATCCATAAGGAAACAGACGGTAAAACCCTGAATCCCTCCTTCCAGACAACAAGCTCCCAAGCCCATACACGTAACACCCTCCAATTTATATTTTTATATTTCAACTGGGTTCTATGGCACCACCACCATTTTTAAGTAGCTTATTCATCTTGCAGTAGGTGCAGACACTCCAGTCTGACCCAATTCTTCACTGTTTTATTGGTAACTGCAGCCTCGACACCCAGGCATTGTATAAAGGGGGAAATGGCTATAAATAGCTCTAAGCATGGAAGTTGGCTGATATTACGAACACATTAATGAATCGAGGTTGGTTTGTATCTGCTGGAAAGTTGACCCTCATAATGTGTTCCTATGCACATTTACGAGATGCTGTAAGCACACGCATTATCTATTTTTCACCAGGCAGAAATAGCCACAGAGCGCATTTGAAGTATCAATACACTGAATTTAAAGGTAAGTAAATTAAAGCAAAGCTGAGATGTCAGTTGGACATAATAAAAAATGTTTCTGTAATACCTTACAGTATTAAGCTCTGTCGTTCCCCTCTGATGCCTTAGGATAAATATTGCAATAGAAGAAGAAGATCTCATTTCATTGTGCCCTGGGAAGGGATTGGGTTCAGACTGCCTGTTCTGGGAGCCTTAGAAAGACACTCACTCAATGACCTCATAATACTTTGCTTTCATGCAAAGTTTTGGGATAAATGGGAATCTGAGCATACCTGAAGCTCTGCTGTCATATTATTGTACCTGTGTGTACCACAAAACATCTCGATGAGCACTGAAACCAGAAAGTTCTCCTCTGATTAAAAAACCACAGTATGCCACACAGAAATAGTACTTTCAAGGAAGGCACAAAAGCAGCCAGTTAATCAAAACAGCTGTGTATTTTCCAAATTTACACTTTCTTTTGTTTTATTCTCATGTATCTCTCTAATGGCACAGCAGAGTAAAGGGAGAGGGGAAAAGGGGACTTTTGTGGTTAGCACAGGGATTGTGATAGCAGCTTAAGGTTCAGGAAGAACACAAAGGAGACAAAAGAGTACAGTCATGTCAGAAAGAAAAAGTGTTAAAAAGCACTTTCTCTTCTAACATAAGGTCAGAGGAGGAACTCGGCATGCTATGTTTCACTCCTTTGCGAGTGAGAGATCAAGCAGTAACTCTGCTCATTGCCTCTGGAGCAAGCCCCAAGTAAGAAAATAACTCGAGGAAAATCTCACAGCCTGGTCCCTCACTGGAAAATATTCATCTGAGATTGCGCTAGCAACTGGGGAATTTGCATGTGATTTCAGGACCCCTCCTTCTACCAAGGGCAACAGCTCTTTCTGTGGGAGAGAGAAGCTCAAAGTTGTTATTGGAGAATTTCCCTGAGGTGGGGCTCAGCTGCGGGACATTGGCCCTTGACTCCCTGTGCACAGCAAAAGACCCAGGCCGGTGGGTTTTACGCACAATCTACAACATAACGCCTGTGGTATGCAGACATCCTCATGGCCACTTCTCCCCATCAGCACTGTGAGAAACCAGTGCTGCTCTTCAGCCAAACCGGAGGAGTGGAGCTCCTGGGGTCAATGATGAGGCCCAACATCTAACAGAGAAATGAGCTGAAATGGGAATCAGACCATCATGAGGAATCAGAACCTGATTAATGAGTTCAGATTCACATAACCTCGAGAGGGTAATTGCCCAGACCCTCCTCACCTCTGAGACGGATTACAAAACCAGAAAGAAATTACACAGATGGGCACTTTTTAGTAGGCTTGGGCTCCTCCAACAGGTCCTCACACCCAGATCTTCTCCTCTCATAACATCCCTGACATGGGGCACTACAGCAGCAGTCGCAGAACTTTTTTTCAAGAAGCGCTAATGAGGTGAGTGGAATTAACAGATACGGAGGCACCACGGACCATGGTATATTGGCATTGGTAGATAAAGCTTGCTTCTGGTGACCCACAGAGATACAAGCGCTGATAAGAAATGTGCTGAAAGAGGAGGACAGAGCTGTGGGCATAACCCAGAGCCCAACCCAGCCATAGGATGGGGCTTCAGAGCAGGAGGTGAGAAAGGAAGGAGAGGAAGAAAATGGTCAAACCTAGGCACTTTGAAGGACCAGCTCAGTGAGAAGTAAACCTTCAGCGGCATTTCTGTGTTGTGGCTAACAGTCTTTCAAGTGGTGAACCACCCCTACTATCAAATAACAGCCCATAAATCACTCAGAAATCACCGTAATGGGAGACAAGGCATAGGAAAATAAAGGTAATAATTAGAAATGGGTAAAAGGAAAGGATGTTAGCTACCAGCAAGTCATTAGCCTTTCCAGAGAAGACAACAAGATCAGGGATAAACAAACAGCATAATGAAGAGAGAGAGGAGGAACAGCAAAGGCGTGAGAGAAAGAAATGCTGTGCCAGATTGGAGCCCCGTTCCACGCTATAGATGGGCTGGTAAGAAGGAAAAGAGCAGGAGCAGAACAAAAATAGGTCAGGGAGTGAAGGACGAGGGAAATTTAGGCTATTTGAAAGAAGCTTATCTAGGGATCATGACCTGACAGCAGTGGGATGGGACAGTGGGAGAAGAGATAATAGTAAGATGAATAAAAGGAGCAGGAGAAGAGGTACCCAGGCACCAATGGGACAGCTTTCACTAAAAAGTGTTACAAAAATTTTATTAAATAGCTTTGTATGGGCATCTGAGGGGTTATCACAGCTCGGCAGTGAGTGTGGGAGGTTTTTTTCCCCTTACTATAAAATGCTGGTGTATAGATCCAGTTTCCTCAAGCCAGGTCAAGGCACAGTGATTGAAGCCACTGTCTGAGTGCCACTGGTCCATCCATGCTCTGGTGAACCCCACGATTGCTGGGAGAGGCGAACACAGGGAAACAAAAAGCAAGCATGCCCTTCGTGCTTCAGAGTAGTCAAGAAAATGAAGTGAGGGATGGGAAGAAACGAGGTCCCAGTGGAGGGTACTGACTTTGTACAAAAATAATGGG
This sequence comes from Chroicocephalus ridibundus, assembly GCF_963924245.1. NCBI lineage: Eukaryota > Metazoa > Chordata > Aves > Charadriiformes > Laridae > Chroicocephalus > Chroicocephalus ridibundus. Next base: position 8,376,160 of record NC_086285.1, on the reverse strand, counting down.
CAAAGTCAGAGAGGTGAGATTTGATGAGGACAGAGACGTCGGGTCAGCGAGATGAAGGCTATAATTGAATACGGTGAGGTGGTAGCAGAGGTAATCAGGGCTCAGTAAGCTGCAAAGGGCACAAATTAAATGAGGATAAAACAGAAGTTAAAGCACAAAGACAGTCAGCGTGCTGGGTTTCTTTGCCAACGGCAATCTGGCTGATGAAGATCAATTAATTGAATTCAAAGAGCTGGGATGAGCCAGGCCTCCTAGGAAAACAGAGTTCGGGTTGTAAAGAGGAAGAATAGTGTTGGCGAGAGAACACTGGGTGGTACTAAACAAAAGTAATTTGGGCTCAAAAGAAGATAAGAGGGAGCTGCCGTGAAAGGAGAAATTAGGAGACAGTGCTGGCAGTGCAGGGAGGAAACCACTGAGAGATTTAAAGTTTGAAGAAAGGATTAGAAAGCAGGAAAACTGAGAAGAAAGGAGAGAAGAACATTACCAGAAGTGGGAAGAAGAAGGAACATAAATAAATTTGTGGTGTTGTCATGTTGCTAGACTGGAGAGGTGTGTAGTCAGAGACCCTAACCAAACCTGCACCTCTCCTCTAGTCAGTGGCCAACACACCCTCCCAATGAACAATTGGTGGAGCAGCAAGCACTCCACTCAACACTGTTCCTTCACCTGCTGTCCTCCTCCCCTTGCGCCGAAGCCATAGGTGTGTTAAAACTACTAGATGAAAGATACAGAGTCATCCTTCCTGTTGAACCACAGAAATTATCAACTGGAAAAAACTGCTGGTGATTTTCAGGATTTCCCTCTTCCTCTACTCAATACTGCTAGGGCAGGACACACTTTGTCGTCAGAAATTTGGCTGCATCAAGCCATTTCCCAACCCTTCCCAGGCACCTGGTGTTCTCAGAAAACAAGATGCAGAACTCCTCTCCTACATCACCTCATGCCGGGGAGGCTCTTAGGTTGATGCTGGGGAGACCAAGGGTGGAGTCCCTGCTGGACAGTATGGTTTGACTCCCAAAGCAAGCCTGGCTGGGCTCTTCGGCACCATGAGAAGGCATCAGGCTTTGAGAGGGCTCTACCTCCGTCTTTCCCATCAAAAACACGCAGAGATCTTTGAAGACCAAGTTCTACACTTCAGAGCACACACTAGAAGGAGGTAAACTTTAGGTGGATGAAACTTGGGTGTTGTGGGTGTGATGGACCAGGAAGAAAAAGAGGTTGAAAGAGATCTGTCTTTGTCCTCATATCGTGGGTCCGTTACTCCTGCTGGATCTCAGCCCAATAACATTCATCAACTTCTGGGGCTCAGCAACTCCCCGTCCCTCAGGGTCTGTAGGAAATGTCTCTCCTTCCTTCCCCTTGAAGGCTTGGATATGGGTCTGCTTCCTGACTCAGATTTTCCTGTTCCTCATCTCTTCTACAGCCCCTTTGTGTGTCTGCCAGTCTCTACACACCGCATCCTCACATCAAGGGGATGTTCCAGTTAAGTGAGCTCTGCTCCTGGCTGAGGAGGAGCAGCTCCTCCCTCCCAGGGCTCTCTCCCAGCCAAGGTGTACTGGCCTGGACGAGGCGGTGAGGTTCTCCTTTTCCCTGTTGCTGCACAGCTCTCCACACTTTACCTTCTACACCTAACAACAAACAAATGCAGGATTAATCCCCAAATTTCTTGAGCTCATGTTAATTAGATTTGAAGCCTGGAGGGACAACACAGTGGTGAGATTTTTCAAAATCCTGATTCAAATAAAGATAAAAATAGCTGTTTAGAAAGATATTTTTCCATGGATATTTACAGGCTTCCCTACAGTGTCCATCCAAGTGGTGCCGCAAATGGAATTGATCCTAATTCTGCCAAAGACTAATGGTGGATATAGGCCAAATGTAGAAGTGAATTTACCAAGAGTGAAATCTGCCACAGGTGATGAGATCCTTTCTTTCATTTTAAGGTTCTTGAGAGGACACACAGTAGGTTTGTTTTTAAACCACCTATGTAAGATTACCAGCCGCCTCCACACTGCGGGACTGTAGATAACACTGATAAAAAAAAATAAAATGCTACTTGAACAGTTTATATCCCAGCCAATGCACAATAAGGATGGAGAAAAGGAAAAATGGACCCTTGTCTGTGTTATTTTTAAAAAGAGAACATTGAGTATTACACTTTTACCTTGTCTGCAGACTAGTTACCACAGTACATGACCACCACCATAAACTGCTCTTAGATACGGTGGTTGACAGCTTTATTATCTTTAACAGTACCTAGAGTACCTGATGTTCATGTTATTATTATTTGATTTTTGAGTCAAATGGGCTGATCTATAGAATAAAGCAACATGGCCATGAATTGTGCATTTATTACACTGATCCTGGTAACACGGAAATAATCAAGAGAGAAGCTCCCACTAGGCCAGGAGATGTATGCACATAGAGGATGAAAACCCCACCCAGGGTTCCAAAAACCAGGAATCATTTTCTCTTTTTTTTTTTTCTTTCATTTTCTACTTTGCGAGCTGGGAACTCTGGCACAGAGAGGATTAAGCGTTAAACTATTTCTTTAATGGCTTCAAAGCCTCCTCAGTGAAGATCAGATAAGATAGAAATCCAAGGGAGGATATGGCTACGATCTGACCTGAGAAACATGCCAAACCAAAACAGACATTGCTGCTGCTCATTTGGCTGAGAGTGCATGCCCACTGTTATAATTTCTGATTCAGCAATTCCAGAGTGATAACCAAAATTGGCAGGGCTGGTACTTTCTGCCTCCCCTGGAGAGTGAGAACCGGAGCCTTTCCATGGACACCCAGCACAGGCTCATCCCCTTTAGTCCCAGCTTGACTCAACACTGGACACTTTTGCAACTTTGGCTGCTTTGTGTCCACTATACCATGGAAAATCTATAGATTGCATCTTGTTTTTCTCCTCAACAACTGGCTTGGTTTTCCAGTACTACTTTGATAAGACTGGTCCAAGTTAGACAATCCATCCAATTTATATTCCCAAACCAAAAGGCAGAAGTGCTCTGACTGGAGTCCATATTTTCTGTGTGATTGCTTTTCATTTCACACTTCTTTGTTTTAATTAAATACGGAGAATGCAGTTAGTTGCACTCAATGGATATTGTACAGATTTAAGGGTCATAGGAAAAGGAAAAGAAAAAAAGACAACTAATACCTCATTGTTTACTGTGGTTCCTATAACATGTGCAGTCAAGTGCTGAGTGAGTTTTAATAGAAATCTGGCTTGATTGTGATTAAAGGAGGAATTTGCCAAAGGAATTCTTTATCTCAACAGTATGGGCTTTTAATTTTTTTACATGTATTGAGCCAAAAAATGCTGATTCTGCAAAGCTTTCTTGACCTCACTAGTTGCAACCAATTACAAGACGGATGGCCTGTATTTAAAAGCATCGGTATGTTGCAGCAGCTGGCCAAGTACGTCTTACACAGCTCAACAAGGAGATGGTGGGGAGGAAGGGGACACATTACGGATTTTATGATTCCTTTCACTAAGGCAGTAAAATTCCTGCTTGGCTAGACAATAAGCTCTTTTTTTAAAAATTAATAAATAACAAAAACAAAGCTAGCACTTACTTGCGTTAATATTATTTAACTGATATAATAATTAACTATTTAAAAGCTGTTCCTTTTCTTTATTCTCATTCTCAACAGCACTGAGAATGATTTGCACACAATCAGTATGGTACCAACAGTCCCCCAGCCCCCTCTGGTACGGCTTCGAGGGAGATGCTGCCCAGAACAGCCAGTAACATTGCGAACGGTGCGTTCGCGGCTGAACTGGTGGGGAGCAGAGGAGCTCACAGTATGTAGAACGGCTGAGGGAATTTGTAATGTTATACTGCATCTTGCACAGCTCTTACGTTAGAGCCCATACATAATCTTTGCTACGTTGTTATGAAAAACCCAGTATCTGCAGCTAGTAGAACAGAGGGCGACAGGGTGATACTCATGAGGAACCAACAGTTTCCCAATGTTCATATCTTGTCTTGAGGTCCAACAGATGTCATGCTACTGGTTACATGGTGAACTTCATGGTCTCAGCTTTTTTAAACCCTGTCACGTTCCATACAAAGCTAGCAGTCTGTCCCAGAAAAGTATCATGATGTAATCTCTAACTGCACCTTCACAGATTTTTTTTCCATGTATGTCTCATTAAATAATGCACAAAGAGGGAGAGAGATGGCTGCAGTTTCCTCAGTTCTTTACATGTGGATTTACAACCTTAAGAATATCAGACATATCTTTCATGTTAGGAAACAGATATAATAAATCACAATGTCGTCTTCCTCCAAGTTCAAGTTGGGCATAGAGATATTGAATAATGGGAGTTAAATAAACTAATCAAAACACTTACAAATCCATGCGAGTCTAAATCGAGAAGAATAATAACACCAACAGCTCTTTCTGTCCAAACCTTCGCTGACTGTGAAATCATTTCTCTGACAGGAAAGACAATAGCATTTTTTAAGAGCATGAACCTGCTTATAAGTAACTGGGCATTAACCTGTTCATAACGAACAGAACGTTAGCATTGCCAACCATGAAGGCCAGCAGTCCGTAAGCATCAGGCACCTTGAGGATGCGGAGAGTTCTCCAAATGGATTGAAATATCAATAGCTTATGTGGTGAGGCCCTCACTGCAACACCTAAAGAAAGTGTTTCGTTAGATGCACTTCATTGGCTTGATGGAGTATATCTCCTTTGACTGTCAAAGGAGTAGAGGTTACCAGTTGCGCCGTAAACCTGCCCACTCGGCTACGTGAACCCAAACACAGACACCAAGTGACTTCTGGATTTCTGTGGAAATGTCTGAGTCCCCACCCCTTTTCAACTCTAGTGAACAGTTATTGATGGTATAAAATGGCAACTTTAAGGCTGAGGAGGGAAATGAAATGTCAGGATAAAATACACATTTATATCATGATAAAAGAAGAAATTCAAAACCACCTTCTGAGTTTTATGAAGAATATGTTGCACTAAACAGGAAAGAAGATAAATAGATTTTTTTTTTACTCCATCCTATTCAGGTTCTCATACGACCCTTATTTCTCAAAATCTGAGTGTGAACCCTAAAATATACTTAGGCAACTTTCACAAATGGAAATTTGGTCTGAAGAGGCTTCCAGGCAAAAATTCAGTGATGTGCCCATCCTCTGGGGCCCTGTCAGGGTCCCCAGATGACAGAGTTGTGACACCGTCTTCTGCAGTGTTTGGAGGAGTGGACATTATTTACTTTCTACTCTCTGTACAAAGAAAGTTTAGTAATTTCGGGTTTTTAGTCTCATTCCCACAAGAGAGAGGCACAGAATTCAAGAGGCAGTTATAAAGTTCGCCCGCAAATTTTATTCTGTACTAACCCAGTAAAATTTTATAAAAAAATTATTTTTAATCAGTTCTATAGGTTTTAGAGACACTCCTACAGAACACTACTGACTCCCAGTTCAGAGTGAGTGATGGGAATAAAGAATGCCACTGCTGAAAGCAGCACCCTCCACATCTCAGCCTTAAAAACAGACACAGAGAAAATGAGATATCTGACATTTTCTCATCCCTTATTAGCAATCATAGAGCGAAGGTAACCTGTATATATACAGTTGTACTAAAGAGTTAAGTTTCCTAAAATTAGCTTCTGCTTGCTGCTTCTTCAACCTGAAAACTGTTTCCTAGCACTAAACCAAGTAGGAAAGGGCGATTCCACTCTACAAATGGCAAAACAGAAGGACCTTTGAAGCTCTCATCCAAAGATCTTTCACAGATGAGGTCTTCCATAACACTTACTCAATCAAATCTAATGAATGGTGTGACTCATAGCTAATTAAGTGATATTGGCATTACAAAATAATAGAGCTGAGTACATTAAAAAAAAAGGGGGGGAGTTGGTGGAATAGGCATCAGCTTTGCAAAGCCTGGAAGGTTTCATGGTATTTTAAAGGCCTTTTTTTTTTTGTTGAAATGACGAGGAAAGCCAGCCAATTTCAGACAAAATCCCCATCTATGTAAATTTGCCAACTCTCCCTACTAGAACCACATGTTCGATTAAATCAAGCACGCAAAGGGCTGCTGGTGGACAGACATCAGCCTAGTTTGGAACCAGGGCCCAAGGTCATTGACGGATTAGTTTAGCCCTCCATCCTTAGATTTTCGCCAGGGCATACGCACAGGGAAATTTCTCCAAACTTTTACCTCCCTGCAGCAAGGTATATAGTACCGAACTCCAGTGAGGAACATTCTTCTGTAGGTTCAGTGCTAGGCATTTAAAACACAAACAGTGCTTAAACAAATGGACTCAAGTTAATTAAATCAATAGCCCAAGCAAATTACTTTTTCAAGTGTAAGTTTTATTAAGCGTTATTTTACTTTACTGGGAGTCTATTACCAGGATAAGGAACTAGGTAAGGTAGCAAACTAAACACAAAGCACAGAGCCTTCTGGGAATTTCTTTTTCTGTTTGCCCAAGATGCTAGTACTAAGCGTATTACTCAATTAAGTGCTTTATACAATGTCCTCTCCCGGTTTACCTTAACTAATATAAAACAAGATCGCTAATGAGATGCATTACACTTAGCCTTTTATTTATACAAGAAGTGGAAAAGGGAGAGGAGAGGAGAGGAGAGGAGAGGAGAGGAGAGGAGAGGAGAGGAGAGGAGAGGAGAGGAGAGGAGAGGAGAGGAGAGGAGAGGAGAGGAGAGGAGAGGAGAGGAGAGGAGAGGAGAGGAGAGGAGAGGAGAGGAGAGGAGAGGAGAGGAGAGGAGAGGAGAGGAGAGGAGAGGAGAGGAGAGGAGAGGAGAGGAGTTAGAGCTTTAATAGCTAGTTTTATTAAGACTATGTAGCCACATGAGTACAGCATGTTAACTTATCTCAGAGAAGTGACAGAACATTCACCTCTTTCCTGCTGTCCTGAGCAAGACATATAGATTCATACTCCCTACAGGTCCTTCTCAGGTTGGTCATGGACAGCTTCCCCAGGGAGAAAGAGGAGGCCACCCTTTCAGGTATGACTGACCAAGTGAGAAGTTCAGACCCCATACTTGGGGGGGAAAGTGGGCCTACCAGGCACCAAGACTTTGGATGTCTACAGTGAAGGTCTTTACAGCTGAGCTTATCACTGTGGTGCCTTTGCATACTTAATGGACACGGTTCATCTGATCCATTCTGGACATCTGCTTCATGGTAGACTCCACTGAAGGTGAAGAGAGTGTAAGTACAAGAAGATCCATCAAGTGTGCAGGTGGTGCAGCCACTCAGAGACCCAGAGGCCAAAGAAACCCAGGACAGGACCAAGCTGCAGGAATACTGAGGCTGATACGAGAGGAAGCCTCATTTCATTCTTTATAGCAGATCAGTCATAGCATAATGATCACAGAGACTCATGCAACAAAGTAACCATCGAGAAGATGATACACATTAATGAGTGAATAGCCGTCATGGTTCAGACATTCATCATGATTCCCATCATGCTTAAATCCAGTTGACAGGGTAGATGTTTCTTCTTCTCTTGTCGCATTTAGTACCTATGTGGAAAGTATGTTCTTGAACTGATCAAATGTAGCTCCTCTCCCCAGCTGTGCACCCTTCAGAGTAGAGCAGAGGCTCACCCAAAGAGAGGGACTGGTAATACATAGCTGTATTCTCATTAATTACAGTCAGTAATTAAAACAGAATTAAAACAGTCAGTACCAGCCCTTCTGCCAGACATTTGGTGGACAGCCAAATGTGAGGGGAAAGGATTTCTTGAGGGTGGTGAATGTTTCCTTTGAAATTACCTGTTCAAGCTACCTTCTATAAATTTATCAGCCATACATTTCTTCTCAGAAGATAAAACAGGGAAAATAGGCTACCTTAACAGATGATTGCTTTTTTTGATTTGAAGTAAGGAGTCACACAACTTTTTCTCTCACAAGTCTCAGTCCTAAATCATAGAATCATAGAATCATAGCATCATTTAGGTTGGAAAAGACCCTTGGGATCATCGAGTCCAACCACCAACCCCACTCTACAAAGTTCTCCCTTACACCATATCCCTTAACAACACATCTAAACGGCTCTTAAACCCATTCAGGGATGGTGACTCCACCACCTCCCTGCGCAGCCTATTCCAGTGTCTGACCACTCTTTCTGTGAAGAAATCCTGCTTAAGGTTTTGTAATCAACCTGTGTGGGTACAAGGAGAAAGCATGCATTTTAGATGTTCTTCAATCTCCAAGCAATCACCTTGCAAGGTGTTGCAAAGGTGTCCACTGCTCAAGAAAAGAGCGGGGGCCAGGCAAGCTGTCCAAATGCAAGGCTGGTGCTGGATGGGACCAGCTGGTAATTCAGTCCCCATTCCCTCTGCCAACCATTCCCAGCAGTCTTGGCCACAAGAGCAATGAGCTGAAATCACCATCCTGTCAGCATCATCTCCTGTTGCAATATCACGTGCATTTACGTCACTTGCTGAATGTTCTGTCAGTGCTGTGTTCATATTTTGGAGTGTAGGAGGTGGGTGTGGAAAACCTCCTCATGGCCAAGAAATCGGTGGCAGCAGTACCACTATCTTTGTCAGCACCAGCATCATCCTCTGGCAGAGAGCCGCAAGAGTCTACCAAGAGTTCTGGGAAGACTGGATAGCATAAGGGTTTGCTGGAACACCCTGAGTAATGCAAGAAAGATGGTTTTCCGGAAGCGGGGAATAGATGGATGAAAATGAATTTGAAATGGATCCCTGAATTTAATATACCAGGGGTAAGGGCAAAAGTGAAATACAAATGTGCTGAGCTGCAACCCTGAGGAAAAAAGGGGTAGGTGTGGGGGAAGATGGATTCGGTAACCCGTAAGGAAGCTGAAGGTCACAAGAGACTTTGTTGAGGGAAGTAATGAGTCTAAACTGCCTGTATAACTGCTTGGACTGGAGCACTAAGGAAAAATAAAACAGACTCATTAGCACTTCAGAAAGGGACCCAAAAATCATAACATTCCTCTTGTACAAGAATTTCCAGACTCCCTAGTAAAATTCTTTCCTGGAATGGGAGGCAGAAGGGCAGGTAGCAGTGGAAAGAGGGAGTTTTCTTAAACAATTATGACAATTTAAGAGCTGATTTCTTCCCCAACTGCAGAAAAATAACTCCACAATGTGGGGAAGGAAACTGGTCAGCCATCTAGAGGTACTGACCCATCCTTATTTCTTCTCTTTGCTCTTCTGTATTTTCTGAGTGGCAGTATATGAATTGGTTCATGTAAGTAAAGTGCAAGCACTTAACTGAAATAGCCTCCAAGTCTAGTTAGTGTCACTCGTGATATGCAGCAGTGAGTCTGGCAGAAACTCAGGTCATTAACAAAATTTAACCCCCTGCTACAGAATGCTTTTGGGCATTTGGGCTTTCAGCAATGATCACCATCCAATGCTGGCTGTCTGCCTGTCAACAATTAAAATGCAATCTAAGAAATAATGGGAAATTACTACTTCTGGATACTTTCCTGATAGCTGAGCACCAGTTGCCATGTTCTGAGCTTTCATGCAGTTGCTACCCTTGAGTGAGGAAATGGCGAGGTTTGGAAAAAGAGCTGCAGACAGAGGAGCCACAGCTCTTACTTGCAAGACAGTCCTATTCTGGTGGACAGGTTTTTCTTTCTACCCGATGGTCTCCAAAGCTTTCCCTGAGGTTTGGTAACTCTGTGAGCCATTTCACTGGTTGCTCAGGGCCAAGCGTACTCAGATCTTTAGGTTCCATTGCTCCAAGGAGCAGTGTTTGATGGGAGCGCTCAAGTAACTGAAGATAACAACCTCAATAGCTGCAACTCAAACACAGCCTGAGCTACAGGCTATAGGAGAGCTGGTGTTGAGTACAGCATAACATTAACTAAGGGGATTTATACTGAGCCTCTGGAGAAATGGGAAGGGAGTTTTGCTGACTCCCAGGAGAGGAAGGGACTACCTCTTCATCCCACCTGGATGTGATTGAGAGTGATTTCCCTCCAGGGAGGAGGGATAGGACACAGGCTGCAGAGTTGCGGGGGGCCACCTCAGCAGCAGCCAAGCACGCAGAAGGGATGCTTCATGAACTGTCGACTTCCTTCAAGTAAGGACCAGGGAAAGCCCTTGCTCACAGCATCCTTCTTTTATGTTAAATGGCACCTCTTCCTTTTCATCTGTATTTACACCGCTCTAACGTCAGGCTGTCACAGAGATAAACTGTGCACATTTGGTGCTTAACTTTTCTTCATAAATCCTGCCATACAGCCCTTATTATTATCTGTGCTTGAATTCTATCAGGTGCGTCAGCGTGTCCCAGTTATGGCCTGCCCAGGGAGACCAGGAAATCCAAGGCACTGTGGCTTGGGGAAGGTGGAGGCAATGCCTTCTCGCCCCATGGCTCCCTGCCGCAGCACTCCCCCCCCACCCCCTTCCTACTACTCCTTATGCGCTTGGTCCTTCCACTGAACCTGGGGTTTGTGCCAGGTTTTTCTCCTCCAAATTGCCTCTCATTTCATTTTTCTCTGTCCTATTTTCCAGTCTCTCCAATTTGCTGTCTGAGAAGTTTTGCACCGAGTCGTAAAATGTCGCTGTTCTCACAGTGCACAGCTGCGGGTCCCCTCCCTCCCCGGGAGCACATAGCGCCTACCTGCCTCTCTTGTGAATCTCTGGCACCCACATTTGGTGCCACCAGGCAACATAAAAGCTTTGGTAAATTTGTTTTTGGGAAGGAAGAACGCCGACGTGCCTTGTTGGGGCTGTTCCTACTGTAAGGCGCCTTGTCCTGCTGCTGCCGCAGTGCCACTGTCCTGCATGCAGTCATTTCTCAGATTTCAGTAGGTCTAAGCACTTTAAAATTCTGTATTTAACTCCTAGTACAGACTTACTTAACACATGATTAAGGAACTAAAAGGAAACTGCTGCAACAAGCATTTTTTTCCACTAAAGCCTCTATATAGAAAAAATTGATAAAATGTCAAGTTTTTCCTTTAACCAATTTATCTTCCCCGCACAGTTAATAGTAAGATCATCTTGAATAACTAATCCACAGCCCTAAAGCAGAGCAATCATTTATTTTAGCATTTGCATTTAAACAAAATGATATTAAAATTCAGCAAGACATGATATGTAATCCAATAACCTAAGGTAATGTAATTCTAGTCCATGTAGCAATCATTCCCACAAGTAATCTGACCATACATGACCAGCAAAATTTACAGCAATTTTTATTGTATTTACTGTTATATGACTAAAGTCTGTAATGAAAAGAAAAAATGCTCTTGGCTTCAAAGAACGGATTGGCTGAAGCTCAAGCATTCACTGGCCAATATTTCATTTGCTTTAGTACATCAGCTTTGTTATATCATCAAGGCTTCTGATCTTTACTGAAACACCAATGTGTATCTTTGAAAGCTATTTGAGGGGATTCACTACCAAAGTTTATTTAGTAGTGAAATATAATCCCCGGTAAATCAAACCAGACTATCTCCACTTTTACAGAATGTCAAATCAGTATCCCAGTTCCCAGAGAACCAGTCAATCCTATCTAGTCCTTAATTGCAACTAGGCCTTACGACTGAAGACGTCCAGGTCTGGACTCTTCCTGCAGAAAGAGCTTTTTATCAGTGTGGCAGGTCAGCCTAGGCATGCCTTGCATTACTGACCCCAGCCTGACGAGAGCACCAGACTTTTTCATATAAATCTAGAGTATGGGTACTGACTTCAGCACCAGGAGCTATGTTTGTGAAGGTAGGCGAATAAACCACCAAAAAAACCCGTATACATATAAGAAAGGCACAGAGTGGGCAGTAAAGAGGGTATATAGTCTGCTTTGCTCTTTTGTTCTACATTTTCACTATGCAACATTTACTGGCTGTGTCAAACACAGGCTTTGGTAAACGTTTGATCTGACCTTGTATGGTCCTTCTCATGTTCTTATGAATTGTTCATTCGGTAAAGTCAATAGTATAAACTATCCCTCCCCACACACGCGCCTTCAGGTTGATAGAATGGTTTTTCTCATATTACATGGACAAGTTAACAAAACAAAAAGGTATAAATAGGGTATTTTTTTCTTTTTCAGAAAGCTCTTCTGTACGTAAGGCAGCCATTTCCACGTGAAGTGGTGGAGTTGTTGGGTAAGCTCTCCAGGGACCTTCATCTAGTATAGGACGGCATGAAGTCTGCAAGACCTTGGTAATCTTTAGGAGGTTTTCAAGCACTTTCCATAAAATGCTTTTCACCAGAAGACTGCCAGTGGGTTTTGGATCAGGCATCAATACATAAAAGGTTTCAATTTTCTTCATTAGTCACCAGGCGGGAAAGAAGTCATAGAATCATAGAATGATTCATACTCTTCAAACTCTTCTCTCCCTGGAAACACAAATCCTGCACACGCAACCTCTGTAACTGTGTGCTGGAACCCTTTGCAGCAACGAGGGAAATTAACATTTCAGTAATATGCCGACTGCTGAGGGCAACTGGCCTTGGCTGCCCCAAGGGGACCCAAAACAAGCCTGTTATCATATACCCATGCCTGAGCTGGGCATGGTTGAGAGACAAGCTGAGGAAGACACAAATCACAATCCTATCCTCCTTGAACTGTCTGTCCAAGAAAATTTCTTTCTAACGATTAATATTTGGAAAAGTTATGCTAACTTAATGTGACAGTCCTATAGTTGGATATGTCAAGTAGCTTCAATGACAGGAACGTTACCTGTGAACACTGCAGGAGCTACTACCTATATTGAACAGATGATAGCTGCATCACACACCTAGTAGCTGAAAAAACTGGTACATGCTTCCTACACCAGATCAATAGGCCAGACAGGCTCAACTGTAATGTCAACCTGTCAACTTAATGTAGCCTTTCTCCTTATGACTACTTTTTCAATGAGTTGTCTCAACACGGTGGGCACTATGACAGCCCAGGGCAATACATTTCACAAGTTAAGTATTCGTCAAATTCCTTCAGCCTTCAGGTTCGCATTTTCTACCTCTGAGTTTCTCGCTGTCCCATCTTGTTGAATTATGGAGAGGACCCACAATCATTCATGAAAGGGGCAGGCTACTGCTGGTCTCATTCTGCAGGATGGAGAAGCCCCAGAGCTGTCTCAAGGCTACCCAGGGGAATAACGGCAGTCAGATCTCTGCTGATATTAGACGGCCGTCACAGATGTTGCTCCTAAACCTTAACCTCTTCAAATAATAAACTACTTACTTTCTGCTTTATTGGGTATTTCTTCCAGCCTCAGATTCTTTACCTCAGGGCAATAATTCCTCATAAAACTTCCTGGTGAAATTGCATTTGTTCCTGTACTTTGCATTTTATTCCTTGTCTATCAAGCTATGTTTTGCCTACCTGACTTTTTTGACTTGCTCTTTACATCTGTAACGGCTTTGCAACTAACCTGCACTGCAACAATTTTCCATCCCTGTTGCTTTGTTCTTTTTATTGGTTACACCTTTCAGTCTCCCCACCTGATCTGTTATTATTTGCCTGTAAAAATGCCTGTCCAATTGTTGACAGTGTGACAGCCACCATTTTCCAGGGAGCTGAGAACACAACTCCCCGTTCAGTTCCTGGGAACTGCTGTGATTTAGTGAGTCTGAAAAGAGTCTAAGAGTGTTTCTACATCACACCATGACAAACGGAGCAGAAATGCTGGAGCAAAAGATGACCACCCGGCCTCCAGGACAGCACAGCCCTAGCTCTGAGTACAGTAGTTTTGCTAAGGGACAGGGATTATCAGCTGGAGTTTATCACTGTGCCAAGAGCAATGAATTGCTCTTAGGATCTGAGCTAGTATCTCTGTGTGACTCAACAGCCCACATGATACACGTCTGCAGCAGATAACTCCACATCAACCTGCTGATGTTTGCACTGAAATCAGCTAGAAGGGACAGGCACAACCAAAGGTGGGATAGATCAAGCGACGGTCTTCTAGCGTAGCTTGGCGCTAGGGAGGGGTACAGGGGGTTAAGGAGACGTGGCCATTTTTGACAGCTCAGGCAAAAATGAAGCACAGGAACTGTCAGTCCTTTCCTAGATACCTGTTTCCCTGGCCCGATGGTTGCCATTTGCCAGTGTAAGTGACGGGGGCTGCTGTCACACAAACCTGCTCTGTAGAGGTGTCCCAAATGTGGCATTCATCTCACAGCATCAGGGAGGTCAGGCTGTGGGGGCACAATGCCTTCCTTGCATTGGTGAAAACCTTGACAGATGCTTCAGCTGGCAGAACATCCACCAGCAACTTGGCTACTAGTGAACTGGTAAGCAAGTTTTAAGACAATACAAAACTGGGAGGAGTGGTTGATGCACAAGAGAGCTATGCTGCCATCCGGAGGGACCTCGACAGGCTGGAGAAATGGGCCAACAGGAACCTCATGCAGGTCAACAAAGGCAAATACAAAATCCTGCACCTGAGGAGGAACAACGCCATGCACCAGTGTATGCGGAGGGGCTGACTGCCTGGAAAGCGGCTTGGCCAAAAAGGCCCTGGGGGTCCTGGTGGGCACCAAGTTGACCATAAACCATTTCAAAGGCAATATGCCCTTGCAGCTAAGAAGGTAAATGGTACCCTGGGCTGCATTATGAGGAGTATTGCCAGTAGGGGATGGGACAGAGCTAAATATGGGTAATACTGGTCTGAAATATTGCTTGAATAGGGTAGAAATGTGCTGGCTCAACTCAATGGCCACCCAAATAGCCTTCCTCCACTACAACCCCTACGAACGCTCCCCTGTAAAAATGCCTGCCGCCCTGTGTACCCCCTCTCAAAACCTAGTGTCAGAGTGAGTCAGGTACTGTCTATAGCAGACCTTTGCAGAAGTAAGGCTTCCCAGGACTGGCAGGAAAAGATGTGTTTTTGCAAAGAACGGGTATTTGCAATTCCTGTCACTGTGAACAAGCCAAAGGTAGGTTCTCGCCTCTGCCCATCTCCCCGGCATAACACAGTCTCTCTCCCCAGGATATGACCCAGATAGCTTTCTCCACTTAAGAATGCAGTAGCTGCACCATAGCTGCCCTTGGGTCATGCATGTCTCAGGTTCATAGATTTGTAATGCCAGAAGGGAACATTATGATCAGTGAGTATGACAGCACCATAACACAGGGCATAACATTTCACCTGGTAATTCCTGCATAACTTCTGCTTGAACTGAGTAAAGCTTGCCGAGATAAATCCAGGAGGGATGGAAAATCCACAAAATCATTAGATGTAGTATTACCAGGACTGTTACGCTGTAAAAAGGTACTTCATGTTGTTACCCTGAACATGCCCAGCTTACAGTTCCAGGCATGGAATCTCACGCTGTCTTTACCTGCTCATTTTACCCGTCCTCTGCCTTCAGTAATTTTTTCACTACACAGGTGCTTACAGTCTGAGAGCGAGACACATCTTTATTTCTGAGCAACCTTCCTCTTGTCAGTCGGACAGATAATT
Source organism: Chroicocephalus ridibundus (assembly GCF_963924245.1). Classification (NCBI taxonomy): domain Eukaryota; kingdom Metazoa; phylum Chordata; class Aves; order Charadriiformes; family Laridae; genus Chroicocephalus; species Chroicocephalus ridibundus. The sequence goes on along the minus strand of NC_086285.1, from coordinate 8,360,753 downwards.
TTCAAAAAATATTTGTAGTTATTGTAGTAGTAATTCCTGCATTGCACCTTTATCCAGACCCCAGGACCATTTCTGACCAATGGACATACTATTGCAGCAAGCAGCAGTAATATCACTTTCCTCCTTCCACTCCATTTTCCCCTGGTTAAACATCTGAGGCTCCCATTAGCTCTCTCAGCCGCACGATTATATCGGACAACCGTCCTACGCTGTTTATTGACCACGACTGCCCATCCCCTCTCCGAGTCAATGCCTTCCAGCAGGCAGCCCCGCATCCTGTAAGTGCAATGCACATCTCCACTTCCCAGAAGCATCTGCTGGCATTCGGTTACATTAAAAGCACTTGTTATTTAAATCATTTCAGCTTACAAAACGATGTATAACTGCCCATCCCTTACCTTTAGTCACCACTCCCAGCTCTTGCTCCAAACTGCGAGCCTTGCTAGTAATGAGCTGATTTTTTCCTTTAGATCATTAATACATGCATTGCACTGAGCTACACCCTATGTATAACTACTCACCGAGATCTCCTGGTAAGTCCGCTTTTTAAGACATTTTGCATGGATTAATATGCCGTTTATTGTGAGGCTTAATAAACAGTTTCATGGTCATGGCGGGGGCTTACGTCTGAAGACTCACATCGCACCTCTCCCCAAAGTCATTGGTTCAAATTCATGCCGTCCCACAGGGCAGATACACCAAGGATTACTTGGGTCCACAAGCATTTCAAGAGATATATCCCTCCCTTCCAGGAGGCCTGACCTACACCATAAACATCAATACAATTTTAATCTAAAGCCAAAGAGAGCAACAGTACACAGCTACGTGTGCACGCCCATAGACACCTCCATGCACATCTATAAACACACGGGGCATGTGCATTTGCCAGACGTGTGGGTGTGCAATCTTCACCCGTGTCTCTGTGCAGATGTATTACACCAACACATCATGCGTAAAGCGGCACTCTGATTAGGGCTTGCGGTGATAGATGACCGAAACCCATCACTTGCACTGTGAACAGCTCACAATACTTCAGCAGGTGAGTACAAAATATCCTACATTACGAGAGGAGCGGTCAGTACCGGGACAGGCGTAACGGAGGAGCCTTTAGCAATCTGTACGTTAAATATGCACTCAAATCTCCAGCCCTGTCTGGTATGACCATACTGACAATTTGTCAATATTTGTTATAATGCCCCATATTTTCAGGGTGCATCAGGGTCATGATTCATGTTAAGGATATGTTCATACGCAGTTTCTAAAAGGTCACTCACATTACAGATGTGGCTGTTCAGAGCTACGACTTCCAATAACCCCTATTTGGCTTTTGCAATTTCTTTCTGAAGTTTGAAAGCCAAAATCAGCCCTCGGTAAGATACAACTCTATTGACTGCAATGGGGTGCTATCAAATCAGATCTGCATCTGAGCCTCAACTTTATATTTTGTGGTAACATCCTTCCTGGCAGGGTCGGGTGAAGATTTCAAAAGCCCATTGATGGCTTAACAGCACGAGGCCCCAGGAGTTACAAGTTGAAATTTTGTGGACTTTAACAGAGGTTCTCCCCCTAAATACTTTTGATGCTTTGCAATATCTGTTCTTTCCAGCTGCCTTTTGTTTAACAGCGGGATCACCTGTTCCTGCAGAGGTTCTGTTTCAGTTGCTGCTGTTACGGTGCCAGTGGATGGTGGGGGGGGAGCAAATGGCTGATCTGTTTATTTTGATGACTCCACTCGATGCATCTGGATAGAAAGATACAGAGAATTATTGTGCGATTATGCATTCTTTGGCATTAATCTCAGTAGCTGAGATGAAATGTTGGGCTATTATGAAGTGTGAATGAGCTTCTAATGTGATAAGGAAGGTTAAGATTTGAGCAGTGGCTTGGTTCTCTTGTTGTTCATCTTCAGCGTGCCAGATGGTGTGTCACTGGGCTTTTATTGGTTCTTTATCAATTTTATTAGCCATATGATTTGATTGATCTTATTTTGCCCAAGGAAAAATCAATTCAAAAAATATAACTTACAAGAGCAACTCCCTACCTTGATGAAATAGAAGGGCCTAGCGAGAATAAAAAAGTGTCAAAGATCAGAGTGCTTAGAGGGGCTCCAAAACACATACGTACTCAAACAGGTATGTCATCAGGTGATGAGGGCACTGGCAGAGGGAAGAAGAATGTACTTCATCAGATTGGAGGAGACTGATTTCTCCTGGAGATGCAGCTGAGAACAGGCATCAAGGTACGAGAATCCTGCAGAAATAGCAGTGCAGCATGGGCACCGCTGTGCACACTCCATTGCTCAGGTGGGAGGCAGTCTGCCACGCACAAAGCCCATGGCCTTTGGAAGCATCAACAAGGAGGAAAGAAGCATGTCCAGGCTCGGGTTTACCTCAACAGCGTTTCTAGAAGGGCTCTCTTTCACATGAGGAAACATGAGGTGCCTGGAGATGGCAATTTTCAAGGTCCCTGCCATCCCTAGGGACAGATATCATGGTTACAGACTGAAGGTAGGACAGTAGCTTCTACATCCAGCACCATCACCTCCAGGCACCACATCTTGCCAGACACAGAGATGTCTACGTGTGAGCTCCCGTTATATCTCACAGAGCGCCAGCCCATACAGTTAGTGAAATCTAGAAAATATTCATCTCATCCTACCTTTATGCAGAGCCAAAGAGCTCTCTGCATTCTGCTGGCTTCATCAACTGGATCTTCATGGATTAAAATGGGACTACAGGCTCCTGGCTCATACACAACTACCTTGATCTGAGAGTTCAATTGTACCTAAATTTAGGACCAAACGAATCCCACCAGCAGTTTCTGAAGTCAAGACTAGAATACATCTCTTCTTTTTCCAAATATAAATCCTTTTTTCATTCCATATTAGAGAATAGTTGAGGAAAATTTTTATAACATAGAAATCCTATATATATAGGATATATATATAGGATATATAGAGAGGAGATATAACCACCGCTCAGACTGATAGACATGGCTTTTCTAGAGTAGAAAACAGGCACACACAGGTACCAACACCACTCTGCTGCAACAACAGGGCCAACCCTAAAGCCAACATGGGGCTTTATAAACTGCTGCATAAACCTCGCTCGGTGCCAGGAGCAAGCAAGGGCTCAGCTCTGTGGTTTTGTGCCTCACACCCTGCCAGCAAGGTGCCACGAGGCTGGAGGTTTAGGGATGGAGCAGCTTTTTCCACATGCTAAGAGGCATTTTTCTTCGACAGCACTTGCGAGAGCACATATCCTATTCACGGCCGTTTGCTCCTCCAGCATCCAGGCCTTTTTGAAACACCACCTAACAGCTTCCTGATAAGAAAGAGTGTTTCACAGTCAAGGTCAAAGCAGGAAATCAAAACCGAGCACTGCTCCCCTCCCCACAGACCAAATGGAAGAGGGAGAGAGACAAATAAAAACCCTCAGTCAAGAGGAGGGAGGAAATGCTGATGAAAAGAGAGTGTGAGTGAACATTATGAATCCCATTACACTTCTATCTCGCGGAGCAGATTGCTGCGGGCAGGAATTTCTGACATACAGCCTAACTTGCTGTAAAGTCTTATCACATATAAAATTGCGGTAATCATAATGCCAAGGAATCAGACAATGATAAATGAAAAAGCTTTCAGAAGTTAATGTTCACAACACACTGCCAGCAAAACACACAATCTATTTAATTAGTAAAATGCCATGAGATACTGTTCAATTCTCCATTCAGAGAGCCTGTGAGTAAACATGCAAGAGTGTTATAACACAATGAGATGGCTACATTAAAGAGGGAAATATATGTGGCTGGTGAGGTGCAGACACTGCACATTAAAATAAACACATTGCATCGTAAATTTAACACACTTGACATCATAATGGTCAATGAAAACTATGTCGCCTATGAAAACAGCTGCAGCTCCTTTAGAACCAGTGGCACTAACTGCTGCAGACCCACATCGATTTACCCGGTCTCTGATCTTGCTACTCAGGTAGCCCGAAGCCACCAGAACAGACAGTGGTCTAAGAAGAACCAATGAGTCTTTGTTTGGATGGGGGAAACCGATCATTCATCCATGCCACAGTCTCAGTTGTCTAGTCACAGCTCACTGCTCCATTTTCTTGGCTCTTTGCTTTGCTCCACCCTTCAGTTTAGACAGCAAATTCCATGCACTAAACTAGATATAATCTCACCAGCCTCAGCCTCTCCTAAATGCTCTTCCACCTTCTTCCTCTCATACTTTGGGACTAACACATGCCTTAGTCTCCTCCTGGTGGAGGTGTAGCTCTGGTTGCAATCTCCACGAGATACCACCTGCAATGGTTCCCTGATGCTCCAAGCCAGGAACAGTCAGATATTACAAGCTCCTACTTCTTTGGACATAGACTCTTTCTAGCATCCCCCGACCCATCTCCATTGCTAAAAATATTCTTAAAATAGGATTCATGCTTCACAAGAAGCCCCGGAAAGTATCCTTAGCCATAACAAGCTTCTCCAACCTACCTAGATTCCAAGGGGTGACGTTTATTCTGGGTAAGCTCACCTGTGCCAACGTGGAAATCCCAGCCACTTTGTTGTGCTGGGCCCAGTTGACTGGGGAGGGTTCATCACAGCGCTGCTGAGGTTCCCTGGAAATGGATGCATTAGGACGGCTGGGTGATGAAAAGGTCATGATGGCAGACTTCGATGCAGCAGCCACTGTCATCAATTCAAGTCTCTATGCATATTTTAGACTTCCCTGTTGCATTTTTCACATGTGGCATGGAATATTTAATATTCATAGGACCCCGCGTGGTCCTGAGAATGGCTACCCAGCAGATCATATATTCTGCTCTATGAGCAGTAACTTTGATTTAACATTGCTAGTGTCTCTTCCTAAATCAGTTTTGATGCCTCCAATTCCATACGGTCACATGTCTGTTTCAGCAAGCGATGCTATGATTCAGAGTGAGCAATCTGGCTCATCAAGTAATCTATTCCCTCACCTCAGTAATTATTTTTAATGGGTGATTTACGCTTTTATGAGTAAAGCAGATTAAAAGCACAGCACAGCATATTTCAGTGTGTGGTACATATCTACTACTTTTAGGATGTGGATTTGAGCTGATATGTCTTTCTCAATACCAGGATTGACTGACACATCCCAAAATGTCACTTCATTAGGAGACGAACAGAAATAATCCAACCAGAACAATTTTTATTGATAAAGTAGAGCAGTGAAATATCAGGGTCACTTATCATTTTGTATGGGGGGAACGGGCAATGAAATCTTTATCGGAAAATTCTCTCTGACAGGAATGCACTTAATCTTGTCAGAGATAACACAGCCACAGTAATATATTGCTTGATATTTATAATAGCTACAGTAGATAGCCCTACCCAAACATGCTGGTTCAGCAGTTCACAAGGCTTAAATGACTTCATGTCAAATGCCTTTGAAGATTTCATTTCTCCCTATTTTTTGCTAGGAAAATCCAGTATCTAAGCATTTCTTATGTGCACATTGCAAATTCTCAGCCTTAAGATAGAGCACAAACAGTGTGATGTGCTCCAGATTGCACGGGTTTTGCTAGGACTCTTGCAGCTTCAGAAGCTGCTTCTGCATGACACGATGGGCTACAGTAACAAAACGGTGGATGGGATTCCTTTAGCAGCCAAAATGCTACCAGAAATGCTCACACCACTTGTCTTTAAAGATGACCTCCACTCTCTTTTATAAGTAACTTAAGCCTTTGAAAACCAAACTGCTTTTGCATTGCTCCAGAAAGACATCTCTGTTCTTGCTGCCACACCAGTGACTCCTCCGGAAAATGCAAGCACAGTCCGTAACCTACAGGTGGGCACCATCCCACTCTGGTGACATCCCCAATTCCAGTGGGGGCAACTGTTTCTATAAATGCAGCTGTAATTTGTGAAGTATTTTATACAGTGTCTTTCAATTATATTACAATAGTAAGGTGACCTTATTTTCAGGCACTGAACGGGAAGGTATCTAAGCCAACTTCCTCTGACAGATATTTGTCTATATTCTATTGACAAATACCTCCAACACTGACAGCTCTACGTCCTTCTCAGCAAATCTATTCAGTATTTCCTTACCAAGTTTTTAGTGATGTCAATCTTAAATCCTCCTTGTTACAACTGAAATCCATCACTTATTCTCCAGGGATTTGGAAAACAAGTTGTCCTTGGTAGCAGTCCTCAGTGTATTTGAAGACTAGCACCACTCCTCTTCAGTGTTTTCATATTTAGGCTGAGCAACCATGTTGTTCTCAATGTCTCCAGGTTATATTTTCCTATAAATTTACAGCAGGATTCAGCTGGAGATGGATGAACCTACATGTAAGTATGTAAGACTGCCTATAGCTCTATACATGGAAGCCAGGTGCCTAAGATCCCAATGTAGATGATAGTCAAGCAACAGTTTCAAGAATGATTCCACTCAGTGTAAAGCAGACACCTCCACTCCTCCGTCAGCAGCAGCTATGAGAGCTCAGATGTCTGCTTCACTTGCGGACGCTTACACCGTAGCCACAAAACCTTTGGTATCTAAACCAGATATCAGATGATCCTCAAATCATTTTCATTGTTTTCCACTGAACCAGCAAAGTCAAACCTCTGAGGTAGCTCCAAGACTTCGAGCCTACACCGCTTGGATTATATCTGTCTCATATGAAAAACTGCATTCTAAAAGTTTTCCCAAAAATTATTTATTTACACCATGTATATATGTATAGCAAGTTATTTACGCCGCAGAAGAACAGTTCAGCAGACTCTTATCCTGGCCTGAAAACATTAAACTGGCAGGAACTTTTCATCCAAGGATTTTTTAATGGCAGATGTCCCAGGCCTGGGAATTTTACAGAGATTAAATCTTGGGCTGTGGAGCAGTTTCAATGCTTCACCAGCCAGAAAACAATTATAGCGGTGCTGGGAATCCCCCTGACCTTTCCACGGGGCCAGATGCATCGTGATACAAGCTGGAGGGCTGCACGGCAGGAACGTGCTTCAGGGGCTGCTGCTGATCAGGGTGGGCTGGATCTTTCTTAACCTGTCCCCTGGAAATCTGTGCTCGTATGTACTGTCCACAGGTGCTGCCATGCTGAATGTTGTCGCATCCTCTCTCTCCTACAGAAGAGTTTCATACGTGTACTGCTATCCACACGACCTGAGCAGCCTCCAGAAATGCTGCTGTCATTTCTCGTACTACAGAAACGCCGAGCCCTGCACCAACACACGGGGAGGAGCAGTCCCTGGGCCGGCACCCACAGGCAAAACAGACTCAACAGCAACAAACAAAAGAAAAAAATCACTGCCAGGTCCAGGATCCACAATCTGGGATGAGAAGATCCGTAGGAAAAAGCATTCTTTCATCTCCCCGCTCTCTCTCTCTCTCTATGAACACACCAACTTGGAGACTCGGTGGCCAGTTTCCCCAGTGGGACCAGCTGCAGCTCCTGGCAGCTGCGTCCATAATGGGGAGAAGCGAAAGGTGGTGCACGTTGACTGGCAGCATATTTCTGCAAGACAAGATTGGAAGTGACTTCAGCCGCAGCTGCCAATTGAAGCACCTTTGACTGCAGATAAGAAAGAAAATTTTGTGTTCATTTGTGCTCCCCTACGGACCAAAGTGGCTGATTGATGTTCCTAAAGAGCATCTAGAAAGCAGGTCCTGCAAAAGTCACCTGAGGGACAGGAAAAGGCAAACCCCATCTTGTCTCTCCAGGTTGTTTAGAAGAAATATTTCAAACTGTGATATTGATTTTCACAGCTGTGGTGCAGCACCCCCCCTTCACGCTGGAGCGCAGCCAGTGTTCAACTGGGCCATGTAATGCTGGGCTGAGGCCTCGGGCTAGGCAAAATTTTCCAGACAATTCCCTTCGCTCTTTGGGAGACTAAAAGTTTCCATGAGTTTATTTGAGTCATTTTGAGGAGGAAAAATACAGCAATTTTCAGGGGCTCCAAAGTATTTTATTCTGTTATTTTTAAAATCAGTTGTTCACTTTTTTGCGTGTTTGAACTAAACATATTTTTCATTAACGTATATATTTATTTTGAAATGGAAACATGGAAACGATGTTTTGTCCTTCCCAGAACACATTGTTCACAGAGAAAGAAGGCTCCTGGCCATGGTGGAGTTACACAGCCAGTTCTTCCCGACATTCCATGAAATCAGGTACTTGACCCAACCCTCCGCCTACAAAAGCCTTCCCAGGGTCATTGGCTCCCTGCACAGAGAGACCTGGCTGGGACGCCACGCGTGGCAGCTGGAGCTGAGAGAGCCATTGATTTCATCTGCACGGAAAAGTACTCCATGCTCCACTTGGTTTTAGCGCTGCTTTTGTGCAGGAGTCTTTTAGACTTGATACCCATTTTCTCCACACACAAAAACGAATCCTGCAGCCTTGAATTGCAAATGCCGATATTCCACTTTTAAGACATCACGTTTTTGGGCCAAGTCACCAGCTTGCTGTAAAAGATGTACAGACACAAATCCATCACACACATCTGAGACATCTCGCTACCGCTCTAGTTCAACAAACCAGATTTTGAGGTATGGGTCAGTCGGGCTGTTTATTTTGTCTTTGGCACATCGCATTTCATGGAGGTACTGATATTCAGAAATACACGCAAAAGCCTTGACCAGAAAGGAAAAGGGTCACAAGCTGCACACGTGCAAACATCTAAAAGCCTTCAAGCACTGTAATTCAGGCCACACAGTAAAGGCAGGGATGCAGGAAGGTTTGGGGGCTTTTCCAGAGAAATCCTTGTAAGAGATGGACCGTAAATTCCCCGACAAGGGGCAGAAGGCCCTCCAAGCCTTCAATGGAATACCTCAAACACTCGCAAGGAAATAAATAATGCAGGCCCGGCCTTCAAAAAAACAATAAGGTTAACACTTCTGGCGCCTTAAAGCGTGGGAGAACTGTCTTGTGAAGACAGGATAGTTCTGCCACTCATGTGGTGAGCTTGCTAGTTCTCAGTTCTCAAGGCCATTGTGTCCAATAAGTGACGTTTGATTCATTATCTGCGAAAGGCATATGAAAGCGCACACCCCTGCATATGCTAATTAAGATTATAGAGATCATGCTAAACATGTGTGACTATGGCACTCGTCTCTCCACCCAAATCATGCTACACCTCACCTGGGAGAAGGGAGAAACCTGAGACGAGGCTGTCCTCAGCAAGGGGGGTGGACCATGCTTATTCAGCAAACATAAAAGGGGAAAATAAGTGCCCCTAGGGGGGAACAAAGAAGAAACAATAGAAGAAACAATAGAAGAAGATAGTGCCTGAGAAGATTATTCCCAAGAAAGAAGACCGTACCTGGGAAAATTTTTCCGAGAAAGAAGATCATGCCTGGGAAGATTCCCTGAAAAAGACACTGGAACCAGGACCGGTGATCTCTTTATCTCTGTCTTTTTCTCTGATTTTACTTTCTCTATCCCTCAGTTTCTCTTTTCTCTTAGAATTATTAAGTAACAGTTAGAGTTGTTCAGTAACGACCTCAAGTATGACCTTAAGTACTGCTTGCCATAAGTTGTCCTATACCTGTTGTTAAGTAACACGATGCACACCTCACCACTTGCCGTAATTTGTTACATACCCAGCCAATTATCGTGGACTTGTTAAGACCTATACTCACCATTTTGGGAAGCTAATAAATGTTTCTATATGGACCTTGAGATTTATCTCACCTTAGTCCGCGCCGTTGGGAATTTACAAATCTGAAGTCACTTACCGTCCCCTCTTTCCTGGGAGTGGGATGTGACAATCGTGCATGTCTCGATGTACGCTGTTGGCTCATGCTGCATCTCAGCTCTTCCACCTGTGAACTGGGAACACCAGCATTGCTGGGATCGTGTGATGTTGTAGGGTTTATTTCATTAATAGTTGCAAGATGGTCTCATCAGGGAAAAGTGCTAATTCAAGATTCAGAAAGCACCAAAAAACCTTTTATCAAACCCAAATGTGAGAGGAGGGAGAAGCTGTTACAAGAGAAAACCTACAGAGTCTTCACAAACTTTTCAAGAAATGGACAGAGAAACCTTCCTGTCTGAAGCCACAGCTCCAGCAGGAAACAACTGGGGTCAAACTGTTGAAGTCAGTGAGTGTCACCCCATGGACAGCAAAGAGCTTTGGGTGAGGCTGTTAAGGAGCAAGCACATGAGCACGTGAGCATGATATGCGTCTCACTGGAAAACACCACTTACTTACAGCTCTACCAACTTCAGATATTAAACATGAGATTATTTTTAACAGGTATTGAGTTATTTGCCTTTTCACTGTAGTAGGAATTCATCACAAGGGAAGCTGGTCACCTGGCAGGGTGACCAAACTTTTTCTGGACATCAGACAGGCAAACAAACTCAGCAAAAACCAGTTTCTTATACAGAAAACCTATTCTAAATCTTTAAATGTCATTTTAAAATGACTTTGGAGGACAACAGTCGTGACAGGTCGGTGATATTAAAGTTACTGTTTAATGACGAGAAAAAGCAGGGCTGAAACAGCCTATATCTTAGACAAAGAGCTCCCTCTAGCTAAGCAAATAGTGTTCAAGAGCACAAAATTATTTCTTGCACCACAGAGCAACGCCGAGCATACGCAAGCTGTACTTTACAGAAAGTATTGCAGTATAGTGGACATGCAGCATAAAAGTCGACTTCCCATCACCCCACAGGTGAGAGGACAGCAATAAATATGAACAAGTAAGCCATTAAGTACGGCCTCCTGAGATGTCACTTCCGAGTTTGTTTCCTTAATGTTAAATCCAATCTGGCTTAAAAGAGTTTTTGCCACTTCTTGTAACTCTCTGGACATCTTACCAAAAAAACCCAAAAAACAACAACAACAACAAAATCACAGCTGTCAATATTGTTATGTCAGCCTGTGTAACGCAGCCGAGGTTTTCTCTCCCAGTTCACCAGGAGGAGGTGGCTAAGCAGAAATTGTTCAATTGCCTCTGAAATGCAGCCATTTTAGGGAGGGGAAGCAGGACCTCTTCAAATGCATCTGGCAGCACTCGCCAAAGGACGGTTCCCATTTTTGGAAAGCAAATGTGGAGAATCAGCATTCCCCCCGTAACCGATACACTGGAAACAGATTAACTGTGATACACAGCTACTTACTGGCCAGGAGAAAGGGAGAAGTACTCCTCCAGCAAAATAGACTCCTGGGAACATAACGAGGGCAGTGCCTACACTCGCTGCAGCCATGCTAATTAGCGTCATTCTGCATTCCCAAAAAAGGTTGATTCCATCTACTCAAAATCCCTCTGAATGCTGACAAACCTACAGACCAACCTGCTGCCTTGTCCCCAGCTGAGATGGGGCACAGGTCTTCAAGCGGCTTGATGACCCTCCCACCCCTTCCTGAGCCTGCACGGACTCAACACAGGTCTGAGTTACTGTCTCTGCTTCTTGAACATCCCATGCCCAGCAGCCACAGCTCTGCACTGTCTGTTAGGCAGCAGCAACCATCCCACCCGGCCCCACTTTCTTCTCCCCATCCTCAGGTACGAGGTAGGTACCAAGAGTGGTCGCAATGGCTGCTGGAGGGGCAGGCGAGGTGGGAGAGGAGATAAAAATGGTCTAATTTCCAGAGGGCAAAGAAGGTTCATCCCCGGAGAGCCAGATCATGGGGATGGGGTCACATTCCCCAGATCTAGCACTTGCAAAGGTTATTTGCAGCAGCGTGGTCTAATGAGGACTCATGTTGTGCTTTAATCCTCTGCGGAGGACCTCAGCCCAGGTTATGAGGAAAATAAAGTACAGGTGCCCTGTATTGCCTTATTGAGCAGTAGAGAAACTGGTTTCTCAGTCAGCTGCATCTGTCTGGGGGTGATGTCTGAACAGAGAGCTGGGTCTGGAGCTCTATCAGACCTGGACAGAGCTGCAATAAAGACTGGGGAAGGTCCTACATCGGGAGCAGACAGCCTCTTCTTTCTTCTGCATCATGGAGCACAGGCAGCAGCGTGTGAGGCCATGACGGGGGCAGCTGGGCATCTGTAACACCATAAATCTACACCTAGACAGTGCCAGGTACTTCAATCTCTGCCAGTTTTCACCCTTGGTTGAGTTTTCCCAAATACAGACACCATTTCTCAGAAGTCGTCATGGTCTTTCTTCTTGATTTATGAGCCATGAAGGAAGAACTGATAAAGAAAGTAAATGGAAGTAGGACTTAGAGTAAAACAACATCTTGAGACAGATCTGTGTCTGCCGCCTCCCAAGCCCCTCACCAAACTCAATTCAGTATTTCTCTTCATTAGGGCAACACCTAACCACATAATTAGAATCACCGTAAGACTTTAACTTACAGCTTCCTATAACTTTCTCTGAGAAATATGTCCTCTCATAAAGAGAAGAAAGCCAGGAAGGGACAAGCTAAACCTATTAATCACCCCAACCTGTACCAAGATGCTTATTTTTAGTTAAAGCTCATCCTCTGTATGAATGTGCTCAGACTCAAGCTTGCATGTCTCCTTGCCTCAAAACAAAATCCTGGTTAAATACCTGCTCCTCGTCACGGAGAGCTTCATGTACAGAATAGCAGTTGAGCTTCAGAGATTAACTGCAAAGAAGTCTCCTTCATCCAAACTTAATTAATGTGCATCCTTATCAGGTTTTAGAAAATTGCTGAGAAATCACAAGCACTGTACAAAAAAGTTTCTAGAAGTACAAAGGTCTAGGATTTCCTTTCTGGTAGAAAAAAGATAAAAATTCGCATTCCTATATACTCTCTATTAGTCTAATAAACTGCAACTATCTGATTTTCTATTAAAGGCCAAAAGGCAAGAATTCAAATAGAAATGTCTTCTATCACTGTGTTCTGTACATCAAGTAATGTATAGATGCAATAAGAAAGTTAATTGGTTTCATGTTGCTTGGAGTGCACACGGAAGAAAATTAAAGGAAGCCAATTGCTATCTCTAATTAGAATTTCTGAGGAACAACATCGTAGAGATGGATTGTCAGCTTCCTCAGGCATTCCCTACTCATGCCAGTCAAATTTATGCACCCCCTTTCCAATGAATACCTTAATTGCCTTCCCATAACTAACAAACTAGTGCTGGCTGCTAGTTTATTTTCATTCACGGAGTCACAGGGATGCTAACACCTACCTACCAACGAGCAGCAGGACGATTGGGTAAATCACGGCATTGCAGTGATGTCCAAGCACTGCTACATGGCGTATTTCTACTATGGAATTAAAGCCGTTACGATCGTCACCTGAGGGGCCAGGGTACTTCTGGTTAGAGGAGAAAAGTAGGTGAAAGACAGCATAAACATTTTGCAAAGAATGTGTCTGTGGTAAAACATTCAGATACGCAAGAAAGCTTTCACAAATACCTCTGCTTTACTCTCTGGGTCCTTTGGCAATTTGGGCTAGGCTTTGTTACCAAATACAGTCCTCCTTTTACCGCATTGAATCCAAACAGGGGGCCCAAGGGAAGGGCAGAAGGGAGAGCTGAAGGATGGGGTAAGGATGATGTGAAATCTTACCCCTGCCAGGCTGTGCTTCACGTACGCTTTCCTGCTTGTCTTCAGTCAGATCAAAAACTAAAGTTTCTTCATTATTCCACAACAAGAAGCTTCAACTTTAAATTACCATCCAGCACCATTTCCAACCGCGTCCTGGGCTGTATCAAAAGCAGTGTGGCCAGCAGGTCCAGGGAGGTGATTCTGCCCCTCTGCTCCGCTCTGGTGAGACCCCCACCGGCAGTACTGTGTCCAGCTCTGGGGGCCACAACATAAGAAGGACATGGACCTGTTGGAGCGTAGCCAGAGGAGGCCACAAAGATGATCAGAGGGCCGGAGCACCTCTGCTGTAAGACAGGCTGAGAGAGTTGGGGTTGTTCAGCCTGGAGAAGGCTCCAGGGAGACCTTATCACGGCCTTCCAATACCTGAAGGGGGCTACAGGAAGAATGAGGACAAACTTTTTAGTGGGGCCTGTTGCAACAGGACAAGGGGTAATGGTTTTAAACTAAAAGAGGGTAGATTTTTCAGTTTAACTCACTGCTGAACATTATATTCTGTATTTGATCTCCAATGGGACAGCGAACACTGGACGGTGCTAGGTGCAATCATTGCTGGGAGTCGGGGAGATTTGCTAAGACTGATGATGTGTTCATGACACATTTTGACTGTACAAAGGGCACACAAAAATGGCAAAATCTGTCCATCAGATTTCCAATTATCAACATTGCCTGAAAGCTCTGCTCTGCTGATTCCCACTCACTTCTGAAGTGGAGAAAGTAAATAAAGTCCAGGCTCTTGAGCTGCCTCCACACTTCCATCAAGTGCCCCAGTTAAATTTCAGCAAAAGAACACTGTAGGTGAATGACAGATATTTTTTTTTTTTACTATCTTCAAAATTCTTGAAAAAAGCACCCCTATTAATACCTGGTCATTTCCCTATTCTGAAAAGTATAACCAAGGTATGCTTTCAAAAGAAACTGTCAGAGCACACAGGGATTCGTAATTCAGCTCAGGGAGAGCTGTAGCAGAATTAAGCAGTACGATACATTAAATGGAAATGACCTTGAAAAAAATGGTTGGCAATATACCAGAAGTACTTTACCTACACAAAAATCAGAGTAATGAAGGAATTTGCTGCCCAACAGCTATGACTTTGCACCTTGTAGGCTAACCACGGTGGTGCAATTTCATTTTGCTTATACAAATGTTAGCTGAAGAGTAAAAGGTTTGCATCAGTTAAAACTCTATGCAAGGAACTGGCCAGACGCTTGGATTTTTTTAAATTATCAAGTGTAGTGGCAGGATCTTAACACTACAAGAAGGATTTAAAACTGACTAGAAAGCAGGAGCTGACAGGTTAATGGACATTGTTCAAGACAGTGGTGGTGGGTGGCAGTTGGAAAATTTTTCACACAAACTTTTTCCATGAAAATTAAGAAAACCAAATGTTTTCAAATTCTTATTCAAGTTAAGCACAACAACAAGTAGGCGGAACTAAATCAGCTTTTTAAATGCATTTGAACTTTTAGCAACTTCCCTAGAGAAAATCACAGAGCAATAAAAATACTTTCCCTAGCGATCACATGGGATGAAATCAGTGTAGCTTCTCCCACACGTTATGAACCTGCACAGCAGCTCGGATTCTTTCTTAGGACTATCAGAAGTACCACGGTAATCATCAGGACAAAATGCAATGCTACAATAAACCTAGCAATCTCCAAAAGAAGATGGATACAGAATTTCCCCCAGCAGGTACACGTACCTGTGGAGTAAAGGCACGCAGAGAAAACAGCATCAGGTGCCCACGGGCTTTATGCTAAATGTCAGCACAACCCTCCTCCCGGTCCCTCTGCGCCCAACAACTCTTTGTGTTCAAATGTCAATGCAATCCGGAGTAATGCAGCCATCCGAGTGAATTAACGCTATTTTTGACTCCCTGAGGAAGCTCTTGAAAGTTACGCCTGCTCTATTAAAACAGCTTGACTAACAGGATTGCACTGAGCTCCCAAGAAAGAGGATAAACTGAAGACACCTTCCCCAGTACCAGTGAGCAAGAGGAGATCCTGTTTGCAGACACTGTTGTTGCTCTTCTGGTTTTAGCCTGGAAAAAACAACAGTTGCTTGATCCGGGCTGCTACCTTCTCCCCAGTGTGTGCTTTCTATAGGTGACTCCTTCCCGAGCACCCCAGAGCTCCACCTTACTGCCAGAAACATCTACGGTCAAGATCCTTCCCAGCCAAGACTGCAAGAGACATCTGCCCCTGTGTGCGTGCTGGTGTCTCGCTTTGCTCTAAAGCTGCAAACAAATAACCAAATAAATGAACATTATTCAACATTCACCCATGAAATATTGGTCTGCTACAACCACTGATGTCCCATAGCCATAGTACGCTTTCAAAAGACACAATTACAGCACAAAGGAAATCCACGTCATGGATTTCCAGATGTCCAGGTGTTGTCCCAAAGAGCGTCAATACAGACTACAGGAACCAACGTTAGAGCTGCTTGTGTTGCTTCTGTCAGTCCTTCAGAAAGAGCAGGCAGAGGCGGAGCTGTCGCGCTTCCCCTGGTGCCTTCACAGGGAAAATTTTCTTGCAAAGAACCTAAAAGCCCCGCGACGTGCTCAGCACTCCCGACCAGTGCAGCTGAAAGACCTCTTTTACTGTAACACCTGACACCCTCAGGAAAGGCAGTTTTATTAAGACACCATGTGGGTAGTCCAGCAAATCATCCATCTGTAAACAATTTAATTAGAAGACTATCCTCAGAGTAACGTGCTAGTACAACTGCAGCCCACAGCAAGGGAATATTAATATCCCTGTATGTAAGCAGGGAAAATGCTCCAGTCTGGGCTTGGAGAGGAACTTTCCATACTTCAGCTCTGTTTTTACCACCACCACCAATCCTTTGTATGCTCTACAGCAAGTCCTTTACTGTCCTCTGCCTTTGTTCCTCCATCTGTCAAGAGGCCATAAAAATATTTAGTCACCCCGTACAATTTTTGACTTGCAAAAAGGAAGCCCATATATTATTCCTGTAACACGGCATACATTGTTCTCTGTTACAAGCACACCCTTTCTAACCACAGAATTCATGATGTGGTTTGAAGAGCAGGTATAATGGTACAAATAGGTGAGGTAACAGCACGTGCCTTTTGCTTCTTTGGAGTCATTCTTAATGGGTCAACTACTTACCTTCACCATTTCAATCATGTTGTGATGAGGAACTTGGGATGCACCTCAAAACACAGAGATGGTTGACGTACAGCAGTCTGACGTCAATGGCAATTGCTGCTGTTCACTGCAGAACGTAAGTGGATCAGACAGGTAACGACCTTACGAGAAGCAAACATGGCTGAAACAACAGGACACTTGGCAGTAATTTTCAGCGCAAGATAAATAGCTGGATATCGTGCAGCTGAATAGCTTGACTGATAGATGGACACTGCGTAATAACAAACATCATACGGCAGCTGAGAGCAGGGAGTGGAAACACTGCGTTCAGTTTTATAGCACCAATGAAAACGTGACCAAGCTGTAGTTGCCCAAATGTCCTGAAAGGCAAGTGCTAAACTAACCATAGGTGATGCTTCAGACTGGTGAAAAGTGGTGTTTGAACCGCCGCCCAATGAGTTTGGCGCTAGTCATTTATTTGTTTAAAATTTAAGCGAAGGGAATACTTGTGACTTCAAAGTTTTTCTTTACTTCTGCTCGTGCTACACCAACAGCTAAGAGATCGCAGAGGGACTTTACGCGACACCACAGGAACCAGAGCACAGCTTTTTTTACCAAGATCTTCATCACCACATCACCTTCTTTGTGGAAAAGCACGAGAAGGACCACCAAGCTGGGTATGATCATTCAAAGCCCTGTCGATACTGGTCACATTCTTCATCAGTACGGATCTTCATCGGGCAATCAGAGATGTCAAAAAAAAACAGGCCAGCTGTGGAAAAGGCCGCATGCAGCAAAGCTATGGCATGGCTGCCTCAGGTCTAATAATTCCCATTGAGATTAAAATAAGGACAAAAGATCAGGCCCAAGGTACCAGTGTCCCTTCAATCCTATGGCACCTTCCCTCTCAGCATCCATTCAGCAAGCAAGCACTGATAGAAGCACAGGCTCCTCTGGGGAGCTGGCTGCCCTCCTTCCCCTGCGGGGCTGCTCAGGCTTTTAGTCCCCATCTTTTTTCAGTGTACACGTGTTTAAACTTAACACATTGCTCTCTTCCTCCTCTTCTGTCTGTTTTGGAAAAGGTTAAAGCCATCCCAAATGATAAAAAATGAATTTATGAAGCTATTTAAGCGTTTGGTCTTTGCCTTCAAGTGGCAACAGATACAGACCCAGAACGGGAATTACAGTCACTAATGAACTAACAGCTGCCTTTAGGATAATAAGACAAGAATCCTGTAATCTGAACCCCCTATTATTGAACTACAGAGCTATAATAAATGCCTCAGTTGATGTCCCTAGTACTTGATTAATCACAATACAGCGCGTCATTGCAGCATTGTTCGCTAGAAGGAAGAGATGTTGGCAGCTCAGTGAAGACAAGAAAAAAAAATAACTTTAAAAGCAGAATCATGAAACACAGACAAGGAAGGACCCAAGACCAGCTACAGTCCAGAAGTGAGACGATTTCAAAGATGTCAAAAGAAGATCTTTAAGCATAAGCAGTACTGTCATAAACAGCAGCAATGTGAAATGAACCTTTGCAGCTCTGACACCGCACATCAACCCAGCGCCTTTGAAAATACAGAATATTCAGACTCAGACAAATTACACCGGGCAGCTAAAATACAGCACCATGAAGCACAACTGAACAATGTAGAAAGGATGCATGGAAAGAAAAAACACTCACAGTTTACCTGATCGTGACCGTTACACTCAATTTAGTGCTACTATCAGCAGGTAATTGGTAAATGGATGTCTGAATTGACTCCAATTCAGCACAACATGAAAACATCACCAGAAATTTCATTAAGAAATGCAAGGTCTTTCCCTGCTTCTAAGAGTAAACAGATTTTCTCAGCCTTTCAGAGGTTTTAGTCTTAACCTGATACTCTCAAACTCAGAAAAAAATCCAATGTTTCTGAAGAAGGGTTAGCAAATCTGTTCTTGTCAGAAAATGAGAGGCCATGTTTCTGACACAGATTTGAGTTTCTGGGAAGAAAACTCTTCTCGCCTAAGTTCAGCTGCGTGTCTTGATCTAACTTCATGAAAAGAAACTGGCAGTGCCACGGAGCCATTCATCTGACTTATTTCAGACCTGTGAGAATTGCATGCACGAGCGCACACGTCTCTCCGTGGATTATAAAGCGAGTCAAAACTGATGAGCTCAGATTTAGGTATCGTTGAGAATCATGAAGTAGAACAGATGAATTCTGTTCTAAAAAAATAGCACCTCGCCTCAGGATTATAACCCCGTTTTCTCAGCATACAACAGCGAGTTACTTGAATATCTACTAGGGAATCAAGAATATCCGACGTGAGGACTGTTTTCCTCACGTGAAAGCTGAAATTCAGGACAAAGAACGGTTGTAAAGTAAGAAGTTTTTCATATCTCCTGTTCCAGGTGGATTTGCTCACACCTAGCTCCACTCTGCCGCCCTTCACAGAGCTGCCCAGAGAGCTGACAACCCGTGACAGCATGCTTGACAGGCCAAAAGAAAAAAAAAAGATCTAAGCGCAGAGATGCCAGTGTTGCCCAGGCATGCCAGGCTGCCATATGTCTGCCTTCCTACTCAGCGCTCACCATTCCCATGAGAATATCAGAGATCATCTGCGCTGAAGAAAATTAGTATCTGCTGTTAATTATTGTTGTGAAGGTCTGGAAGCATGCTGAGTGCATCTCTGAGAGTATGTAAAATTGGTCAAAATATTAGGTTTATTGGCGTTTTGCCCACAAAACCAAAAGAGCCCTTTGACCGAACTCTTTTCAGAAGATCTCCCAAATGAAATGAAAACTTATTCTCCAAAAAAACAAACCAAACAACAACAACAAAAAAACAAACCAGTGAGGAATCCTGGAAGCATTTGCCTGCAGTCCCAAAGGAAAGGTAAACCCCAACCAGAGCCAACCTGTAGGGAAAGTGCAGCTTAAGAGTGGTACCTGATTCATAACACTTATATTAGCATAGTTTGGAAAAGAACAGTTTCAGTTTAGGGACTGAAATGCTTTATTTTCCACACAAAAAAGGCTCCTCTAATGAAAAATTGCTGAATCAAAAATGTTTTTCAGCCTAAACCAACCTGGCTGAGAAAACCTCAAGCAGCCCATCATGAATCCTCCTTAGTCTCGTTCACTGAGCTGGTACCACTTTGGGACAGCCAAAGCTAATGGAGTTCTGCTCAAGGACTGTGCCTTTCCCATGATCTGGGATCCCCAGGTCTCAGCTCTGCTCCTAGTTGTGCATTTGATGCTGCTTGGATAGGTTATTGGGAGTCTCAGCACAGCCCCGAATGGGGTGAATGAGGAAAATGGATTATTCTGATTTATTTTAAACTTGCCTCATTTAAACAAAGGTGGCTTTTACTGTGATGTCCACAGTGTGTTTGTGCTCTTGCTTGTTACGTTCATTCTCCAGCTCATGAGCATTGTGCTTTATTACGCTTCTGCCTGATCATAAAATACAGTAACCAAGCCATTTTCAATGCCTCTTTTTTCCACTCCAGCCGGCCCTTTTCTTTTCTTACACGCATTTAAAAAAAGAAACATTAATGCTTAATTCAGGGCATCTCATTTCAAGAGACAGCTCCTTCTAGAAGCTACACAACGATCCCTCTGAAGGCAGCAGAAGCCAAAACGCAATCCTGACACAGGCAACCCGTGAGCATCGATCCAGAGGACATGGCCAGAAGCTCCCTGAAGGATCTCCGTGGGCTGCTGATCTGTCTGGTGATGTCTGGTGGTGGCTGGAGCAGATAAAAAGTGCTGCAAAGAGGCAGATCTACTTCCACATAATTTATTATTCAAGTGTAAAAGTTTAATGTACCTATTTGAACAATTAAAGTGTGCTCTCTGGAGCGTAATTGTCTTTTTGCTTCTGAAGACACAATGGCTCATGAATCAGTAAGTGCTATGGCCAGGACCCCAACATGCATTTAATCATGAGTTGCTTGTTTCTCTCTACACACCCAGGAGGAAGAAATAGCTTTAATAATAGACACCATTAAAGAAAGATTTTGAGAAAATTAGGAAGCTCACACAAAACCCACTGGGCTTCTGGGACAGATTTGCTCACAGCTGGAAGCCTAATATGTTTAAGGGTGGCTGATCCTACTCTAATACAATTTTTATAAGAGTTTTGCAGTCCTGCTATAAAAGCCTGTGGCGCAAATCATGATTGGAACAAGCAGACTTTCCCTTGGGAAAGAACCGAGTTGGCTTTGCTACAATTTACTTAGTGTAATTTTTTGGATATTTACATCCGTACTGTCTAACTGATTACAGTACTGATCTGTTGCCTGATTACATTTAACCCCAGAAGGCGAAAGGGGAATTAATTTCAGCGTTACCTTCAGTTATTAAGACTTCGGCATACGCTTGACCCAGTGTCTCTAACTCACAAGACAGATTTAAATTACTATTCTGTGGAAGATTTGTTTTCTTTGGTTTTTATTATGAGCGTACAGCCTGGCCTATGAAAAGAAAGCAATCCTTGGCTTTGACAAACATGATACCACTAAACTTGTCATCTACTCATACTAACAACTTATTTTTCACGCTATTGTGCTGCTATGCAAACCACGATGGCAACTGCACCTAGCAGCGTATTTAATTCTGCTTTACAATTTCATTAACTTTGACCCATTTGGGAACACGTCGGTTCAAAAGACTGCATCTTGACAAATACTGGGAATTGTATTCCTTCTTCTGAAAAACGACTATGCAAAGAAACCGTTTCTAGCAGAGTTGCCCAAAAAGTCTTTCCCTTTCCACTGAGAAGTGCCATTTTGTCACAGCCAATCTTTTTTGTTAATTTAATCATTTCATCAAAACATCCCATGCAAGTTTCTTAGGTCCAAGACAGAAGAAAACTGGGGCAGGAGGGAAATACCATACAGACAGGAAAGGAGAAAGAAGAATTTTGACTACAATTTCAAAGCAGCTTCTGCTTTTAGAGAAAGACATACGAGCTCTAATGTTCATGCAATGCACATAGCAGGCTAGTTCCAGCTGCCAGGCCTTATTTGTGGCAATACTCCAGAACAAATTGTTCGATTTACAGTTCCGTAAAGCCATCCGGAGAAATGTAAAAGTCAAGCTGGGTTCTTTTCCCTGCTCACATGCTCCCATCAGGAGGAAAGATTCTCAAAGACAAATTAGATGCTAGATACATCTCTGTAACGAGGGCCTTACTGAGGTTAAATGATGGTAACTCAGGCAAAACAGTGAAATGAAAAGACTAAGGAAAAAAACCCCTGTTAACTGTGAAAGACTGGAAAACCCTCCACCCCACTACAGAAAATTAAGAGTATAAACTGACCCTCTACTTTTACATATTTGCAACTTATACATTTAAATATTATTCTGACAATAAGAACCATAACACTGACTTAAAAATTATGATATTTTTTCAAAACAAACTGGAGAGTCTTTTATTTGCCATTGTTACCTGACAGCCCAAGGTTCACGTTTCTTCAGCAACTATAGTAGAGGTGTTCTCCTAAAACATAAATCAGATTCATGTGAAAAACAGCAGGACAAAGATCTGGAGCCTTAACAAAATAAAATAGCCTGTTATTTGAAATATTTGACATCACTCTGCCACTGAAAATACACAGGTTCAATTTATGCTGGTAAATTAAAGAGTGCCAAGGAACATTCCCGGGCACTGGAGTGCCATCAACTACACTGTTAAATTGTAAGCATGATCCATAGCATCACTTTTGGCCATTGCCAATTGTCACTGAGCCAACCAATGGCAGAGCACAGCTCAGGAATGAACACAGTCCAGAAACCAGCCCAAAAAAGCAGTCCACTTGTGGTCGTCTCGTTGGCAAAGTCAGGAGAGTTTAGTAAGAACAGGCTGCTTCGAGCCAGCGGGTCTCAGAGCCAGAGAAGGGGTTTGAGCACGTTTCGTTTACAAGCATTGCTACAACCCTCAGAACTGAGGTGGGAAGCAAGATGTTGCATTTCAAAGCTAATACAAGGTTTGATACTGCCCTTAAAGAGAATCATCCAAGTTCAGAGAAAATTAAATGGCATTTAGTTTACTTGTTGTAATTTGGCAAAAAGAAGCCTAAGTTTCTCATTTGGGGATTCAACTGACAGTTCAGCGCTACGTTGCTACTTCAAAGACGATCCTTAGCTACATTCTCATCCATTTTAAATAGCATCAGCATTGGTTTATCTTCATTACAACTAAAAAACTGCAGTTCTTCAGAGAAGCGTTGATTGCAGAGGTTCTCAGAGTAAATAATTTTCAGATATACAGAAATAAAATGTTTAAATCCTATTTCTTGTGTAATATGTAATGACAGAACAATGGACAATGCCATGTCCATTCCACGGGGACAAAGAATCCAGAGCGTCTGAGATCGTCTCTTGTGCTCTTTGCTTATGCTGAAGAGGAGCACGTTTACCAGTGCAAGGCTGTCTACTGAAGCTTGCCTGTTTTCACTTCCATAATACTCCAGTTTAAGGGTTGTCTGCCCAAGATCTGAGCTACCGTGGCTAGTCACCGCATGATAAACTCAGGGTGAGGGAGGGAAACAAGCATAATATAACACAAAAACATTCCACTGGATAGTATCCTTTAATAACATTTCCCATGAGAGGTCACTAGCTCCTTAAAGCCAGTGAATTGTAAACTCCGTATCTGTGAACTCCACGTTACAGGAAAACAGTCTGTAATCCCCCTATTAATCCTTGGCATCAGGGCACACACAGTATAATTATAGACTGCAGCAGAATAATTTGAAAACTTTATTCCACAGGGCCATAATTGTATCCTAGCTGTAATCCTTTAATTGCCAATATCATCTAATGCATTATAGACATACCATACGACGAGCTGAACAAACGTACTAAAGCATTCTGCAAGCAAGCCACAGTAAAAGCGATAGCCCAGGCAGGGATGCAGGCTATTGAACAAGAAGCACGATTACTAAGCATCAGAATACACAGCCTAGAAAACATCAGGATTTTACTCTCGCTTTGCATATTTGTTGCACCAATGGTTGGTTTTCTAGAGTAACTTACTGGACGCACAAATTAAAACTACTGAAAGAAATCGGTCATAAACTGCCACTTATGTCAATCAACCATCAAGCAAAGGGCAGAAATAGATTTCTAGCTGTTCTTAGGAAATAATTTATGAGAACTTAAACCTCAGTAGATGGTGAGCCAGTCCAGAATGGAATGAAACCACAACAGACCATAAATCCAAGTGCTACTGAGGACTATTATGCTGTCCATCTCATTATATTCTCCACACTAACGTTGCCAACATTTTGTTTTTACCTTGGAAAACAAAAGCCAAGGAAGCTGAAAGAATTTGCTTAAATCTTTTGCTTATCTACAGCCTAAGAGCACATACAGCACGTGGGACCAGAAATAAAAATCTTAAAAGGAAATATAATGTGGAATCTAGCCATTATTCTAAGATAGGTAATGCTGTGTTCAGGAATCTCTTTACTGATCCAAGAGATACTTGTATGTTCAACTAATAATTACTACTACAAATGCTTAACCAGTTCAAACGTAGAAAGGAGAACTTGCCCACTCCACTCCCGGATGCAAGATCCAGCCTCTCACACCCTCTCCTGGTGCGAGACACTTCAAAAGTCAGAGAGACCACTTCAACCTGACGAGCAGTTTCCTCAGCAGCTGTTCCCACCACAAGGTTGGTACCTTAGAGGCAGGCACCGCCTGCCACATTAAAAAGGCTGAGCCCTGCCAAGCTAGTGAACTTCGAAGGAGGCTAATGTAAGCCCCTCCCAAAAACGCATCCTGTTTCTGGATCCAAAGTGTCCCTAAAGCACTTTGATGATCCAGAGGAAGAACAAGAATTAGGATGCAGTCATGCCTAGTACTTCAAATGGGCTGGCTGTATCCCTGTTCATATACTAATTGCAGGCACCCTAAGTGACTAGTCCAGATGAGGGGACCCTTAGCACCCAGCTGCCAATTCTGGAGCTACTCTGTGGGCCAGGCAGGTGCCCATCACCTCAGCAACACATCTTCTACCTTCTTTTGACTACATCCTTATTGGAATCCACCCAAAACACCTGTTTCCTGTACCAAACAGCAAATTACCAGTACAAATAGAATTAGGAGCAATACAGGTTTGCATTAAAAATATCTCTCATAGACAGTATCTGCCACCTGTCAAAGGCAGTGAACAATATGCCCTTTGAAAAAGTGGCTGCAACTCTTGCCATTACCCCATAGGGTGCTAGAAAAACAATAGCACAGCGAATGGCTGAAAAATTGCTTGAGATGAATGCAGCCTCCCAGTTAAACTACACTGCTCCTTTATTTACTGATGTACAGCAGACACAGCAGGGCAGCACGTGCAGAAGTGCAGATGCACACGATTGCACAGGCATCACAAACACAAGACGCACATGATGGCTAACTCAAGACGGGTGGCGGTTATCATCCTTATAAACACCCTCTCTTTCCTGGCCTTTCAAATCCACATCAGCTCCTTGTTTCCCAGGCAGTCAAAGGGTTAAACACCTCCCATTACTGGCAGCTCTGTCTCTTCCTTGCCCTAATTACAGAGGGAGATCAATTGAAAATGAGGGAAAAAATCCTGCATGATTTCCCATATATTCATTTATAGCACGAGATGCCGTGTTTGTTGGGAAATGTAAAATCTTTAATTTTAGAACAGCTGATGTAACTGGGAAGATGTAACAGGCTCCTGAGACCAGAAGCAAAGCAGCACCAAACTTCAAACTAGACGTAGGTAAGAAACAGTGACTAATAATATAACCCAGTTATGTTCATCAGCTGAACTCAAGAGAACTTGAAAGGGAAACAGCACTAGAGAAGCAGGAAAGGCGACAGGGAGTCTGTTTAATTACTTAACAGGTACTTATGAACCCCATGCCTCTCCCCAGTAAGACATCTAGCTTTTATTGTAATGCATTGATAAAAAAAGAAAGTCTCATTTAAACCCCTAAGAAATTACAAAACGCTCCCTCTTCTTCCCAATTCCACCAGAGGAAAAGTTGAAAAAATAATCCAAACGTCCTGATTTAGCTTGACCTCTACTTCGAAAATAGCTGAAGGCAGCAGACATTCTTAGGCTGGCTCCGGAGCCTTTCAACTGCCTGGCAGGAGAGGGCCACAAGACATGAACGCCACCGAAACTGTACTGCATGTGGAGTGGACAATATTTCCTTCTGGAACAACGTGACAAAAACTGGTGCACATGAGAAAACCACTGCTTCACGGGAGCTCTGTGCTCAACGCTGTGAAAACGCAGCCCAGCAGCTGTTAGACCTAGCACACCCTTACCTTGCCCGTGAATAAGCGGCACTTTACAGGAATCACTCTTAAACCATTCATAAAAACAGGCAGAAAGTGTAACTAACACACAACAGGTTGGCACAGTTAGAGTAAAGCTGTGAACACACAAGCAGAACCACAGAGGTTGTTCGTTTAAATAAGGTTAAGGTAAAAAAACCCAACATCGTTCGGAAGCTAAAGCAGCACAGCACTCATCCTTCATCGCTTTTCACGGGTACAGTGCGGTGAACTGCGTCAACCCTCCTCCTCTGTGAGCCTGCTCCCCCACCACGCTGCTTCGTGTGTACCGTCTGTAGTGCCCAGACACCAAAATCAGGGTGGGATTATTTGGGGTTTTTTCCCCCTCTAACTTGGAGCCTTTAAGAATTAGATACAACATCTGTGCTAGACGTCCTAGAAATTTATAGTCAACTGACTGGAGAAAGCGCTACCAACAGATGAGTCAACCAGCCGGTTTTAGATGCATACCCTAGGAGGAGATGACTTGCCCTCAGGATATAATTATGCTACTCAAATTTGAAGCCAAAGTGACCACGTCAGACATCTGCACCTAATGATCTGACAGTTATGTCAGAGCAGCCAAATGCTAAGGTATCGTCTAAGAGGCAGTTGCTAGGAAAAGATCAGGAAAAACCATTCAGAAATGAAGTGACCTGCCCAAAACGATGCAGCATAGAATCAGAGAATTGCCCAGGTTGGAAGGGTCCTTTCAGACCATCTAGTCCAACCATCAACCTAACTCTGACAAAACCGTATCGCCGAGCACTACGTCTTGATTTGGGCATGGTCAAGACTGGCATGGTAGATGGCAGTAAGAGATAGAATCTAGAACATTACAGGATCAATAATGCCAAAGAGAGTCTTTCCACCGACTTTGGGTCACGCTCTGAGTGTTTACGGGAGAATCATCAGCTCTGAAACAGCAGGAACAAAGTGGGCACAGAAGCAAGCTGTGAATTAGGTACAAATTCTGCCTCATTCTTCTATCGTGTACATTCAGCTTACAAAAAAGAAACCTAAGAAGCTGAAAAATTACAGAGACTCCTCTTCACTACTTTCTTTCCTTTTTTTTTTCTTTACCTGTCACAGAAACGCTCTTGGCAAAGACCAGCGTGTGAAAATGAGGTAACTAGCTAGTCCTTTGCCATAGTTTTACCTGAGCTCTCATTCACTGTAACGACCTGACAGCCATCACACAGCACTTCTCAATATTATGCAACGCACTGTTCAATTAAGCAGGAGGCTGCGTATCTCTGCTCAGTATCCCCGGTGGTTTTAAATAAGCTTTTCACTTGTTCCATCTCCAACACTTGTTTGGCACAACAGTAATTTTTCCAGATGAGAGAGAATCCAGTGATCATAAAGAATTAATTATTTACAGAAGGATCAGTACTCCAGCTCACGTCAAGACTTCACTAATTGTATTTAATTGGAAATACCACACTGAAAATATGCACAATGCTCTTCAGGTTCATAAAAGCCTTAAGTGCTTTTAAACACTACCAAAAAAAAGGAAAACGCTCAGAGGATCAGTATCAGGGAACAATACCTTGCACTTTCAGAGCATTGACTCAAAACAAATCAAAGTTAATCAAGGCTAAAACACATCATTTGCTAATTGGTTGATGGGAACAGGTAATCCCCTTTTCTAATGGGCATGTGGTACCATAAACCCTCAACAAAGAAGCCCCAATAATGCACCCATCAGACTGAACTTCCTCCTGCAATTTAGCTTACCTACGCTCTGTCTCCACGCAGTCCCACCACTGAAGCAACGCTGTTGACCTAGACCTTTACAGTACCTTTCGATAGATTTAAGGCATAAAATAAAATGTAAATGAAAAAGCAAGCTTACTTGCCAACAAGCTTGAATTAGCCCAACAGTAGTTAGGTAAGAGAGAAGAAAAGGGGCTAACAACTCACATTTGTGTTTGTTCTCTGTCACATCTCATCTTGAACTTCCTTCTGCTCAATGACTGTTTTAAACTCACATGGTCTGTAGCGTGTGTGGTAGGCAGGGTCAGTCTTCCCAAAAGTTGAAGAACAGGGGAAACTTAACTGCAGGACATCTGAACATCCATTAGTTTTCTTACTAGTTATCTGGATTTTTTATGAAGAGTGAAAATGAGTGCATTTCCTCATTTGTTTTCAAAGCGATTCTTGTTCGCTTTTTGAAAGAAGTTTCTTCACCCCAAAAAATGAGGGCCCATGCCTTATGTCATTAGTGTGGAGCCAAAAAGGCCACCTCCTGCTAACTCTAAGGTATCTCAGTGCCTGGCTAAAACTGACTGCAGGCCACACGTAGCTATGGCACATCCCCAGCATTCCCTATTTTGTAGCACCAAGTGAGCGTGCCAGTGTTTCAGCCCACATCTGCTCAGCGCACTAGACATGTAAATCTTCCTCCAGCCATGCTGTACCCATGGTTCTGGATTCTGCTGTACAGGCCAAAAACCCGAGTAGCCAACAGTGCAGTGACAAACTTGAAACACAGACTTAAACATGGACAAGCTGATGTAACACTGGAACAAGCTGAAATTGTACACGTTGTATTAGATTACCCCATTTTTTTCTTAGCATGAGGATTGAGCAAAGCTTCAATGTGTTTCTCCTGAGAGCTGGGCTTTAAGTTCAAAAGCATTCAAAACCAGGCTTGAGGCATGGAGTCCCATTTTGTTTAATTTCTAATTTATGCTGAACAAATAATTGCTTGGTCTCAATCCCTCCATGCCAGTTAAAACCAAATTGATGTGTCTTGCAAAATTCTTATTGGGCTACAAAACTGTTACAGAACCTCCACTGACAGAGATCAGATAAATAACAGCACAGAGAGTGTAAGTAGGATTTCCTACCCTATTTGGATTTAAAACGTAGAAGAACAAACGCTGTGTCCACAACAAGAACATATACCCATAATAGGGTAGTTAAGCTCTGGAACAGGTTGCCCAGAGGTGTTAAAGAACTTGCATTCACAGAGATCCTCGAAACCTGACTGGCCCTGACCAACCAGACCTGACTTTGAAGGGAGCCCTGTACTAAGCAGGAGTCTGGACCAGAAACATCCAGAGGTCCCTTCCAACTTCAGTGTTAGTATGATTCCACGTACATTGACACATAAATGGAAAGCTAACCTTGTCCGATAAAGCCAAGGAGTATGTAAATCAGGACTACCACAAATGTTCATAAAGATGTTAACAGCTTTTATTTCACTGGTGCAAGGCCCGTGTGTCATCCACCACTCACCAACATCAAAACAAAACATCATCTTCTATAAAACAGTTTCAGAAAATTCAAAACAAAGCAACAGTGGCTATAATAAACTTCATACAATACTGTAAATCACTTACTTTGTGTCATCCAAACAAGAACAAATCAGTTTCTAGCACACATGGCTTTTTTTACCCCCCCAAAAGAAAATACCAGCACAACTCCAATACATGCCTCACACCTGGAAATGCGTAGCATCACTCCATGACATTGATAGCTGTTCGTGCTTAGAACTAGTCATCAATTCACCCTACCAATATCATAAAATACAAAATGATATGAAAAACCTACATTTACAAAGTACAGTCCCAATCCTGCAATCTAATCCGTTTGGGCAGGTACCTGCATCCATTCCAACTCCCCTGAAGGCAATGTGGTATTTAGTGCTCCATGGCTAAAGATTTGATTGCAGAATCAGGGCACAAGCAGTAAAACACTGCCTTATTCTTCTAGATTCAGTTTCAGTAGTATTTGCACAACCTCCTAAACTGAGACTCACCTATTTTCAATTACTTCACATTTAGGAAGAAAGAAGGATAGGCTTTAAAGTCATCAGAGAAATGGCTTTTACTGAAATGACTTGGGGCTGTTAAAGTTGTGCCTTTGTGCACGGTGGTGATCCAAATGGTTCCAAGAGATAACCACATCTTGCTTCAGTATTTACAGTATCTGCTGCCTTCCTCCGCTTTACGTGAGTTTCTTCACCAGCAAGGTATCAGAGATCTTGTTTCCATTAGACGAGCATTATGACATGACTCCAAAAACAGGATTATGACGACAAATACTAGGACCATACTCTTCATAGTCTTTCTTGGTGTGACATACTTGGAAAAACTCTGGCTGTGAAAATATAAAACAAATCCCCTCAAAAGCATAAGAATATACAGAGTAGAAAAACTGACAAACCAATACCTTAACATTTTTGTAGGCTGCAGCTTTATGATGTGCTATTACATTTTTGAAATAGAACAAGACTGGAAATATTAGGATATGAATACAACCAATCAAGAAAAGTTTGTCTGCACAGAAGATTGCTTTTAAACAAAGCAATAAGAAATTCCACTCTGGAGACAGGAATTGCTCCCATTTTCCTGTATTTGCTTCTCCCTTAGGCTTAAGGCCATTGATTTGGATCTTAGATTCCTGAAGTCCTAACTAATCTGTAGTGCTGACTTCAAGAATAAAGGGATTATATTACAACTATCATATAAAAATTACCTCAGAATTATGTCAAATCATGATATCCTTATGCAAGTAAATCTCCCACTTGCCTTGTACAAAGTTTACTGAGATAAAAGTTGGGTAAGGATTCCAGAATATTACACATTTTAGGCTGTCATAATGAAAAGGTTTAAAACATAGCACTCGGATCAAATCTAGCCAGAAGACAATATGCAATTAAAAAAAAAATTCAGAACAATTTTGATAAAGACTTACTGTTGAAGCCAGCATGGAACCACCAAACCAAACTGCGTAACGCTGCATGTGATGTGTTATCACTTGAACTTCAACTGGTTTGGGCTAATAAGAAAGAGTTGGTATTTAGTTGGTTTACATTTTCTAGCAAAATCCTTACAAACAGAAAATGCTCAGACCCAGACATCTTCACCCCTCCGTTCACATCACTATCTCACATTTATTACTCAGTCTGCCATGCTCCCCAGGAGACCAAATCATAAAACTCTTCATGATTAGTATGCTAAGTTAAATCCCTCCTGCCTACCACTAGGATCACCTATCTCCTAGAAGGGAAACCAGAAATGCCCTTAGAGGCTGCTCACAGTAACTTTAAGATTCCTGTAAAGACATATCATACATTGCAAGGCTACAAACACGTTTAACAAGGCATACATATATACTACTCATTTTACAACACTGCATTTTCACTAGTCAAGTGAAAATTCTTAACTTAACTTTCTTTCACTACTCACGTAATTAATGCATTTGAAATTCTTACTTTTATCCGACCACCGCTGAGTTCTTCACTAAGTCGCAATCTCGCATCCACTACTCTCTTCAAATCCCTTTGCAGTCGTCGTCCAAAGTCCCTGAACATCGTGGATCCTCCTGAGAGGACCACATTCTGTGCAGAAAATAGACACACTCTTTAAATCCATTTTCAAGTGAGTTTCCCAAAAGCCAACACTGCAGAGGTGACTATTTAGATCTTAACATCATTAGCAAGATGACAAGCTACAGCGAATACCGTAAGCAAATACCTTGTATAGGAGGTCCATGGTCCCCTATTTTCTTTTTTTGACTTTTTAAATAGGAGTTTTATGTAGAATACATTATTACAAAAGAGAACGATTCCATTAAAATGGTGTATATTAGCTTTATGCACATATATATATAAAGCTAGTATACTACATGTGCTCAGCAGCAGAAATAAGACACTACAACAAAAAGTTTCCCAGGGATGCTCATGGTAAGCAGTTTTAGCCCTGATGCCAAATAAGGCTCAAGCCTTGTTACACTACTGTTAGCATCTTTCCCGAAACTGTAACATTACCTAGAACTCTTTTTTTTTATTATTATTTTAAGAGTTAAACATAGCAACAAGCAAGTCCAATAATTCTTCAAAAAGGTACCACACCTCCAAACAGGACTGCAGAACAGCGAAAGGTACAATGCCTTTCACTTTTCTTGTCTACACCTGCTTGCCTGGTATTTAATTCCCAGAGCTGAATCAAAAGCCTCTTAGCCTGGACTTGGATTTTGAATACAGATTTTAGAACATCACATCCTTAATTCTGATGGTGTTGCAGGGTCATAGACTAACAGAGAAGTCATTTTAAAAGGTGGGGGGGATTCAAAACAGGAAGCCTAGAACGTTGGTGGCAGCAAAGATGCATTTTGTAATCAGAAAAATGAACTCTATGTGACAAAACTGCATGCATGCCCTCGCATACTGCTGCAACTGCAAACCAAAGTGACAATTAGTGCTTGTTGAAACCACTCATATGCCTTAGACGTGTCTACAAGGAACTAAACTGAGATCAAGAGTTTATTCTACACAGGTCAAAGGATTACCTCCCGGTAATAGTTTTTGACACTGCAGATCAAGACTCTGCACATAATCTACAACTACCTGGAAGGAGGTTGTAGAGAGGTGGGGGTCGGTCTCTTCTCCCAAGTAACAGGACAAGAGGAAACGGCCTCAAGTTGCGCCAGGGAAGGTTTAGACTGGATATTAGGAAAAATTTCTTCACCAAAAGGGTTATGAAGCATTGGAACAGGCTGCCCAGGGAAGCCGTGGAGTCACCATCCCTGGAGGTATTTAACAGACGGGTAGACGTGGTGCTGAGGGACATGGGTTAGTGGTGGTTTTGTCAGAGTTAGGTTGATGGTTGGATTTGATGATCTTAAAGGTGCTTTCAAACCTAGACAATTCTATGACTCTATAATGAAAGAATCCCTGAACCTGCGTGCAGGCTTCCTGTCTGCAAACAGCGATCTGAAGAGTCAAAGACAGGCATACTAAGCATCCACACTTGCAGGATGCAGAACTAACTGCTTGGATTTCAAGCAATAGATAACAAGGAAAATCTTGTTTGTAACTTGTAAAATGAGAAGAAAGCTGTTTGTTTATTTATGAAAAAAAATAAATCTCTGCACATCGTAAAAAACATTACAGTAGGAAAAACTGATTTCTTCACAGCTTCAGGTTATCTACAATATAGAGAGTGCATAACAAGGCAGGCGTATTTAAAAGAAAAGCACACATCCCCATAACATTACTGAAACATTTCCCAAAAGAAAGAGAAGGACGGAGAAGAGGAAAGGAGTCATATGCATAAGCAGGAGCCAGAAACCACAGTTGGTTCTAAAATTAAGACAGAAGGGAGATTTGCCCTGCTCCCCCCAAACACAAGAACATTTCGTCCCCTGCCTCAAAGTGGTCACGCACTCCACAAGGGAAAAGAAAATTGCTAATGGGGAAAAGAGACAACATCCAACCCCAGTGATGAAACAGCAATTAAAAAGATGCCATCCGAAGATATTACCTGCAGATAATGAAGTTGGCGAAGATGGTGAAAGCAATAATTCTATTCAAAGCAAATTAAACTTCAAGTATACTCCATAAAGTGGACAATGCTACCACTAAAAATAGATTTCAAAATACACCTGAGAATAATTGTTTGAATACATCCAAGACCAACTCATGCAACTACAGAGTTAGCAGTAATATTGGGAGGACCTTTTATCATTCCAGTTTAGAAGTTCAGAGCTTACACCTTCCTCAGATGATGATTATTCACATACTTCTACACACTGAAAGAAATTTAACAATAATGCCAGTCAAGGAGAACAGAAGCACTGAGATATTGCTGAAAAGGTGAGTCATCTCATTATCACAAGTCTGGACAAGCCAGGCCAAGCAGAATTCTGGCTAGAAGTACCTAGGTGACACCAAGTGCTGTTATAAGATGGTTAATTACACAGTTACAGCTCCCCTGCTCCCTGCACTTCTTGTCAGCACTGGGCCAAATCTGTGCTAACTCTTCAGTAGATGACTGCCCACATATGGGCTTCAGTAAGCTACCACGACTCCACAGGTCAGTCTCCTGCAAGGTCAGAAGCCAGGTAGTCCTCACTCACAATGAAAGCAGAATCCTTACACATTCCCCATCCCTCAAACAACACACCCACCACTTAAAGGACCCAATGAAGCTGGGAAAAGACAGACACACACACACAAAAAAAAAAAGAAAAAAACAAAACAAACAAACACCAAAACACAAACACCAAACGCCCTAAAAAACAACCAAGAAACCACACACTGCAATCCCCAAGCAAATACCTTCTGTAGAATAACTGTGTAAAATACAACACAGTAATTCCAATAACTACACAACAAAAACAACGTAACAATGAAGCATGCTAAACAAACCTGCGGAGAAAGCTTACTAGTGATGTTTGGGTTTTCAGCCTGCCTGGCAAGTCTCTTGCCTCTCAGAAAAAGACATCAAGGAAGTTAAGATTTAGGTATCTCTTTCCAGCTGATTCCTTTAAACAAGATTTCTTCTGATCTTACTCTGCTCAAAGACACTTCAGCTGGTTTAACAGCTCTAGGCAGACCACAGGTTTCACAGCTAACGGTGATTACCATATCATCTGACAGAAAAAAGTTCCAGCTGATTTTTACTTTTATAGCTAACTGGTTGAAAATTTAAGTTTTTTCAAAAGAACATATTCTCTTAGAAGAGAGGGTGGAAGACCTTCAACACACCTGATAAAAATAACCACAAGTAAATAATGAAAGTAGGCCATTTCTGGAAGGAAACTGGAAGGTGAACACCAATCATCTCAAAGGGCTGGCAAGAAATTTCTCACTTCTCATCCACTCCCCCTGCTTCTCTTACGAACTTCAGGGTATTGAGTTTCTCTCTATACCATTTCTGATATTACACCTGTACAGTGCAATGCTGCAGAGATATGACGCTACCTAACAAAACAACCCAGTTATCTAACAGAAATCTCTATCTAAATAAAGTGTCCATAAAAATTCCAAAAGGTTAAATTAGCTTCTGCAGAACTCAACACTACCAAACACGAGGGGCTGAACTGGTTTGTGCATCTTCTTACTGCACCTTTTAACACGGTGTAAGGGCACTCTCAGCTGGACACTTCAGATTTTGCAGCTGAGAATCATCCACTGCTTTTCTGGTAAATATGAACATCAACAACACATCCCAGTTTCCCCTCCTTCCAAATTACAGCTTCAATTAAAGTTGTTAAACTTGACACAACCACACCACCAGAGACATGCGATGAGAGCAATATATGACTGTTAATAAAAATGATTATGGGTAAAAACCAGAAGGTTCACAAGATGAAGCCAAGCACTTCATGAGCAAGTGAATCAATTAAGCTACATGTCTCTGTTAATTTAGTTAAAACGGCAATATTTGCCAACGTTGTAGGGAAAGTATAAGGAGAAATATTATATATATATACGTATTTCAAACAACACATATATAACAATGAAGTAAATGTATTGTGAGAAACACTATTTTTTAAATAAGTGACTTTTAATGACGAAGAAACAATTTCTGTTTCTTTAAAATCATAGTTTTCAATGTTCATTTAACAGTGCGAGTAATAACAGAAGATTTCAGCATGACTTTTGGTCCTGCTGTTCCTAGAAATGCGCTTGCACTCAGACACACAAGTAACCTCAAAATACTGCAGATGTATTGAGCTACTGTTAAACCAGCTACCCTGGGTAATGTTATAAACGCAATTACAGCTGTGATAGGAATAAATAGGTTTTCTCCTCAGTACTCCTGTGCTACGCTGTTAATCACTTGGGGCCTCACGTGAGGTAGCAGAAATACCTTTCCTTTCCCATGTCTTATCATCGGTGCCAACATGATGCAGATCTAATGGCCTGGCTGTCTCTCCACAGAGCCTCCCCACTCTGTCCTTAGTTAGTTAATAGCAAACATTGTCATTTTGCTGAAGCACAGGTAAGCAAAAGTCAGTTGAACCCTACCCAGTCTTCTGCTTGAGGATACCTACAAGTTTCAGAGAGGAAAGGCAAGAACAGGGTTGATACAGCAAATAAGCTGGGCACCATCACAGGCTGTATTTCTCTCTGCAGCTCGCAGATGCCCAGCCGGACGCTGCACAGCAGTCTGGCAGCGCCATCTACACACCACTCAGCACATGTGAAGCTGTTTTCACACAAAGTATTTACCCGCAATTCAAGTTAGAAGTGAGTTAGGGGGATGTCTGCCACCCCTTTACCTTCCCGCACCCCAGATTCTCTCCAGGCTTTGAGGATGGTTTGTTATTATCCAGGCAGTCACAAGTTTAACCTTCCAAGAAAACACCAATATAAATGTAGCCCAAATCTTAATTGCATCAACAAGCTCAAGTTCACTACTGTCCACAATAGCTGCACACCCAGCTAAAAAGTTATCTTCTCTAAGGAAATGAGCCAATATCATTAAAATCCTGTCTCCATTGAACGTTTCCCCTGAAAACCTGGATGATTTATCTACAATAAAACATCATACTTGCCAATACACTACAGTCCCCACCTCCTGCAATGCATTCAGCTTCAGAAGCTAGCTTAAAATTTTGAGGTCAAAGACGTTACAACTGGATCCATCATGATTTGAACTATGAGTATTTAAACATGTTTGGCTAGGATCTTTCAGAGATGTTTCTGACAGAATTTACCTGGTTTCAGACGTCACTTATCTTAAATTCTTTCATCCATCTATTTATGCCAAAAGCACAGCAGAGAAAAGTTGAAAGAAATCAATTGCAGGAACAGCTGATGACCCTACAACTCACATCCTTTTGACTGGGAGATGGCACAGGCCTCAGAACTGTCAATACCGTTCTCATCTCCTGTTACCATCTAAACTCTGGAAGTATCTGGGGAGAGACTCCGACAGGTAAAAAGGAAGATGAAGCAAAGTGTGGAGTAAGACTGGCAGTATCTGAACCTGGTACCAACAAAAAATACCTATTATTAGAATATCAAGCAGTTTTTAGAACTTCTGAAAGTCCTGTGTCCACGTTTGAAGTTACTATAACTATATTCACTAGGTGACTGTTAAATCCAGCTACTCTTTTTGACACTAAGTGCCAAAACTCATGCGCCAGCTGACAAATGTTAGGGCAAGTTTCAGAGCGTTTCCAGGTTGTAAAGAGATTTTTAAACAGCAACTACTATTGAAAACATCCAACCCTAACACCTATTGTGGCCGCATCACAAAGTGGACGTTTCCCACTGATGCAAGCCAGGTGTGCATTAGTTACACTGTGTGTAGTGGTACGCTCACAGGAACCTGAAAGCTGGGGGAAGGACCGCATTTTTCTGCGGACCACAGTCCCCATCATGCTACTGCTCTCTCCTCTAATTCCTCTGCGTTTCTGTGATATCAATTAAACTACCTGCTTATATAAATATGAGATAAATTTAAGGAAAAATTGTGGAAGAGTATTGTAAGACAGAAAGGAAGCTCAGGAATTCTACAAAAAGTAAAATAAAAAGGAAAAAGAACTAGATGAATTATAGACCATTCTTCTCAAAGAATGCCAAGAGTGGTGCAATGCCTCACTGAGTCCCATAAAAGCATGATAGCATTTCTAGCTGCATGCAGGATGGGTCATTTTTCAGTGGAATTCAACACACAGGAATGATCAACATAGCAAGGATGCCAGATTATTTCAGTCATGTGGTAAGATCCAAAATTACTCCATCATTTCACCTGAGCACTCACTTTAAGTTTCATTCTGCTTTCTAAAGATTTGTGTTTGTTAAAAAAAAGAAAAAATACACCTTATTTCTTCAAATTTCAGTGCAAGTCCCCTGGTTCCAAACCCAACAGTCTACCTATCTTCTTCCATTTTAGCAAAAAGCAGCTCATCCCAAGCACTCCAGAACTCTCAACTCTGTGTTAGAGACACAGAGAGAGATAGAATAAGAATATAAATCAATTCTTCCAAGCAATCACATTAAGATGGGGTAATCATGGGAATTAAAAGACTGCATGGCTGGCAACTCTTATACAATTAAAAAGGCTTCATCACGTGTGAAAGAATGTTTGTGCTTGATACTGAACAGCTACAAGTTCTGGGATCTGGCTGAAGAAGTCAGTCTTATGAAGGTCCTGCTGGACCCAGCATCTACATAAGGTGAGATAATCCGGTTCATGAGAGAGATGTTGACCAGATTGGGAAACAGGGACACCAGCAATAAAACTTAAGAAGAGAAATACTGTAGTACTTCAAAAGATAGGTTGTGAAACAACACTTCGAAGGCTACGTACCACATATAACCTGCAAGAAGGGTACTTGCAGGTATTTTCTGCATGAACACTGAGGAAGAATCCAGACAGATTTGATGGAAAGCCAGCTCCCAAGCACAGGGCCTTGGCTGGCCACCCTGCAGCGCTGTGGGCAAGCAAAATTGATAAACCACAGAAAGGAAGAAAAAGTACAAGGGGATTTCTGCACCTATACACTGTTTTAAACAGTGAGAACAGAGATGCTTATCCCTTTGCAGTGACTTTGCTTAAAGAAATAACAACTATTAGCATTAATAACTACTGACATCTATCATTACATTCAATAGGTAGTTGTGGAGCATTGTTTTAATTAAGCAAGTATCATTAAAAACATAAAATGGAAAAAACAAAGTCTGAAGCAGTGGCAAGCCAAGGGAAAGTTATTTGCCTGCTGTTTATGGTGAGGAAAGAGTAACTTAACCTCAATTTTTAAATACCACTTTCCAGAAGCCAGTACTAATCTGTACCCTACCAAGCAACGAAGCTGTTGCTCTATGGAAACATTGGCCTTTCAGGAAAAAAAGCGCAGACCCTAAGCACAACCAGACAACCAAGAGTTTCCTAAAACCTTCTGCAACATACCTAAGCTTGAAACGATTGAAAACATCAACTGCAAAATTTGCTCCACATATGAGCTTGTCAAGTAGTTTAACTTTGTGTTTTACCCTGCTCCACAGATTTGCTCTGAAGCACTATGTCTCATTCTAGATTACAGAGCATGTTTACTAGACAAGTAAAACAGACTGCAAATTTTTCAGTTATGAATCACCCTGAGATACAACTTAGTTGGAACTTAACGATTATTCTAATAGGCGAGGAAAACCACCACCTTTTCTCAAGCAAGCAAACCTTTCTACGCTATTACTTTAGACTGTTATTTCCAAAAGGGCACTGCTGCCGCACAAGCAGAAAAAAAAAAAAAAACAGGAAGCATAGGATGTGATGCCAATATAGAGCACGCTTGCCATTGGCTATGCCGGTCAGCACCTTCCTTTTCACTTCTTAAAAATCAGTAAGTGGAAGTACTCTCTGGACTACACCCTGGGCTAGTTCAAGCAGGTCTAATTATTGCCTCCTAAAAGATTTTAAATTTTCATGTACTTTAATACTGGGTTCAATACCTGGCTAAAACTGCATACAGTGGGCAGACGCAAGTCAAGACTGTGAAAAAGATAAATATATATATATTAAAATCAGCAAATACCAAGTACTCTTCATTCAGAAGTGGCACTTTGCTTAACTTGAACTTTATTTCTATTCAAAGTTCACATTTCTCATAGTGGGGGAAGTGGTAGGTACATATACGCTTCACGATAATGATGTTGATATTTATC
Organism: Chroicocephalus ridibundus; assembly: GCF_963924245.1. Taxonomy (NCBI): domain Eukaryota; kingdom Metazoa; phylum Chordata; class Aves; order Charadriiformes; family Laridae; genus Chroicocephalus; species Chroicocephalus ridibundus. Next base: position 8,321,374 of record NC_086285.1, on the reverse strand, counting down.
TTCAAATAAATTAAGTTAATCTTGCAGCAGAAAGACCATACCTTATATAATGGACGCCGGACATCAATGGGACAGTTCTGTATAACTTCATCAACTACATCCGAAATGGATTCCATAAAATCTGGATTAGCAAACTAAAATTAAATAGAACAGGCATTAGATTTTTTGTCCCAAGAATACAGAAACAAAAAAAAGCAGAAGGAAGACTCTAGAGAGCTTTTGTAATAGCACTTTTAAGGAGGGGGGTGGGAATCAACGTCAGTATTACTTCTGCTCACCACTTATTCTACATTATAACAAACGTACTTCTGTACAAGGGAAATGAGAATTCCCTTTTCTGCTGAGAAATTCAGATTCTCCTCCTTAGTCATGAATTCACTGTTTACAATTTATGCACTATGGACTTCACGTGACATGAGTTTGAGTTCTCCTGCAATATTAAACACACTGTTACTGTGCAATGTGGTCCTGCCTTTCCTTTTAAGTGAAATCAAAAATATCATTGTGCAAATCAAAATGTTCCTCTGTAAAGAATTTTTAACCCTACTAAAATACCTATGTTAAATTCCCACCAAAGAGCCAGACTTTGTTCCAAGCATAGAAAATCTCTAATATTCAAAAAGGCGTATATACTCTAGGGTCCTGAGTGGAAGTCCCCATCAATGCAAACATCAATACAGTCCTAATGTGAATTTCTGCATTTATAAATACTAGAGAGTCAGAGTTGCTAATGCGAGTAAACATTCTTGGACTACTGGCAATTTTCCACTTAAAACTTAACATGAGCTTCCAAATAGTTCATAGCCTAAGTTTTGCCCTTTCAGAGATTAAACTTTGAAAAATTAAATGAATTATCGATACATAATAATATATTAACATATATTATTATATAACTTTAAAACTTTGCCAAAGGTATAAAAACTATTTGGGATTTACATCCTAACCAAAATGAAGTGTTTAACTGGATGAATAACAAGGGCAAAACACAAGTATACACTGAACTGAAAGAGAAATTAGCAAAGGAAGTTGGCTTGCAGATCAGGAGCCATAAGAATGATGTGAAAAATCCCCAAGAATTCAAGCTAATTTCCACAGTAAGAATTAATCACGCAAGAAGCTCAAACATGAAGCCACGTAAATTAAAAGAGAAGAAAGAAGTGGTGTTGCTTCATAAGGAGAGTTCTCATCTGAACGAACTACAGCCTGAAAACTCATCCCAAGCTCTCCATAAAGATACTGGGAAAACAGCAGGGCAAAAGGAATAAGTAGAAATGAGAGTTATGGCATCCAAAGTGGAGCATAACATGCCCCCAGAATGGGGACAAGAGAACTGACATGTGAAATTGCAGTCTGCTAGCAAATACCATATGGTTGGACTATAGCAAGTAAAATACCTAATTTTAAAAGTGGAGAAATAATCTATATAACTACAACCCCCAAAGACTGTCTTCAAGAGTACTAAAGACTTCAGAACAAATTTTGTAAACTGAAAACAGGAAAAGATTACAAGACAGCTTTACCAAAGGCAGCTTTTACCTAACTAACTTGTCACCCTTTGAAGTGAGGAGTTAATGAAGTCCAGCGAGAAATTCTCTTTGGATGCAGTATGTATCATCTAGTGTGCTTTTCTCATCTAGAAAGTCAGTTCAGTTTTGTTTTGGTTTTTTTTTTTTTTCGATACAGAGCCAAGAAACTATCAAGAAATGAAGAAAATGGAAATTAGTCCTTTATCCTGTTCCTAAGAGTCTTTGAAGGGACTGTAGAAAGAGGAGCTATTAAAACGATGTCTGACATGGGATTCAATGCCTCTCTGTAAGATCCCATGGGTAAACAGCAGGGAGGACAAACTGTTTAGCCCAGAGGTTTAACGTTGGCACAAGATCAGAAAGCTATAAACTGACCACAAAGAGATTAAGGCTGGAATTTAGACAAAAGGTGAGAGAATGAGGTTTTTTAATATTCTTCCAATAGGAAGAGAGCAGACAAAGGGAAACTGCACCAGTATTAATGTGGATCTTGACTAAATTTTGTTAACAGTATTACAGGTTATGGGTGCCTGCAATAAACTCAATGGAGTGCATAGGAATGGAGAGGACCTCCTCTGTTATGCTGTAGCATATTACAACTTGACTCTGTCCTCTCCCACAATATCCCAAAGCTCACTCAAACTGAACTACCAAACACAAGACAGACTAGGTATTATAACGTTTCCCAGAATTGTACGTGTTACTTATGGCCACACCAACAGAGATTTCCACAGACTTAGCTTGAAGAAGAGGAGGCTGAGGGGAGACCTCACTGCCCTCTACAACTACCTGAAAGGAGGTTGGAGAGAGGTGGGTGTTGGCCTCTTCTCCCAAGTAAAGAATGACAGGACCAGAGGAAATGGTCTGAAATTGCGGCAGAGGAGGTTTAGGTTAGATTGTTAGGAAGAATTACTTCACTGAAAGAGTGGTCAGGCACTGGAACAGCCTGTCCAGGGAGGTGGTTGAGTCACCATCCCTAGAGGTGTTTAAGAAACATCTAGATGTGGCACTTCAGGGCATGCTCTAGTGGCAGAGCTTGTAGGTTGTTTGGTTGGACTCAATGATCTTAAGGGTCCATTCTAACCATGAAGATTCTACGATTCTATGATTCTCTCAAGCACAAATTTAGCATCCACGCTTTATAAACTGACTCAGTATCAAAATTCAGTGTCCAAGATCTAGAATATTTCCAATGCAATGCTACCATGCAGAGTAGCAGCCAAAGGGATTGGCAACATAACCAAATACACAGTATAAAGGCACACTGTTTTAAACCAATGCTGAAAGAAAGAAGGAAAACGCTATATAGACTCTCTAAGTTCAAAAAATTTCTTCTAAATTTTAGATTGCCTTTAAAAAAACACAATAAGATGTTTTAAATGTTACACGTTTTTCTGTGTTTAAGTTATCTGAGACTGTACAAGCCAGGAGACTCATTGATCTCTTATCTCCACGTGATGGCGCACTGGCACCAAGAATGACAGTTCCTCCCTCCCCCCGCCCCACCTTCACTTGCACAGTAAAGTTTCTATAACTTAATATTGCTAGTCCCTATTCTTACCTCAGGATGAAAGAAAATTTCAGGTCCGAGGAACCTTTCATAACCAACATCTATAACAAACTTAGTCTTGTTGATTGCATTGATGCCAGTATACTGTTTGATCCATTTCCGAGGATCTCCATCATACTTGGAAAATTCTTTCACTATGTCAGGGCAAATGTAACAGTATTTCTCCTGTTGAGAAATACTATGCATTAAAAAGTGCCAAAAATAATCATTCCATCATTGAATTAAAGTATAACACAATCAGAAAACAAAAATATGTGAGCATTCTCAGTTAGGGATGTTCAACAGATGTCCTTACTCAAATGACTACTGAAAACTCAACCCTACAAGACGACGTGCATGGCCTATTTGTTTTAATAAAATTGCACACTGACTCATCTAGCTTAGTCTCTCTCAAAATGAAAACATCACAACCATTAGGTCTGTGACAATAAAGAAGTTCAATGGTGAGCTCTCATTGCAAGATCAGACCCACACAATCGCCCTATTGACATTACATACATTTATTTTTCATTAAATTCAAAAGCAAATTTTAAACAAATCTACAGCTTAAAATGCTGATTTAATCTGCAGAACATACTCACTCCAGTCTAGCATGAAGATTTTCTTCCTCTTTCTCCTTCCCCTGCGCTTGATTGGATAAACCACCATAAGCTTGTGTAATTACAATGCGCTGCCTACATTTGCATTTTTAGGAGAGCCACCGGCAACTTGTTAAAGCCAAAAAATTGGCTCGGAGTTTTATTTATTTATTAAGAGATAAAGAAGGGTGTACCTTTATGGCTTTTGCTGTCTCCAGAGATTGTTCAGGAGGAATTCCCACCTCCCTTTCCCTTAGGAGTTGTTGAATAAAGTAAGTAATATCTCTACCTGCAATAGGTATGTGTTTGATGCAACTTCCAATTACATAGCCTTCTGCCTATGTAGGAGGAGAGGAGAAAAAATATTTAGGGATAAACTTGTGTGTATCCATAATTAACAGAAAAACTAACATTCATTTTTCTAATACTTTGTTTGGATTTTTAATTAAAAGTAAAATCTTTAAACTGTAAAATTACTGCAAAAATGTGCAACCCACTGCAAATTGGATATTATTTTTATTTAAAAGACCTTGATTACCACATGTAAACAGACACTGATTATCTAATAGATACACAAGTGATAGACGAAAGAATCTTGCACATATTAGAAGACAAAGTCTGGTCAGATGGTTCCTTTTAGGCATCACCTGAAAAGCAATCGCAATATAAATGCACCACTCGTGTCCTGTTTGAGAGTGAAACGCTAATAGGAAAAAGTATAAAATTTATTAAAATTCTCAGACAAGAAAAAAAATCAAATGAAGTAGTATCTAACGATAAGCACAATAAAAACAAGAAATCTATTCGCTGAATTTTTTTCAGGATGTACTTACAACACTGGTATCGCTGAGCCAACATTATTTCTTCCCTTGCAGGTTTTTTTTTGTTTTGTTGGGTTTGTTTTTTTTTTTTATACTTTTTAGAGTTCCCTATGGTAAACACTGTTTTTCCCCAGCATTTCGCATACAAAGAAAATACTGAGAAGACCAGGTTATTACCAAAATGAAAGATGAAGTTTAAAGGAAATCAAATTTTCATTCTAAAATAACTGATCATTCAAGCATACAATATGCTTCAGAAATATGCAAAATGACATCAATAGAACAGATGCCAGTATGCACAGATGATTCTATATTTTTAACATCCTAACATAATTAAGCTGTTGGAGACTGACCATGTATATGAACTTGCATTTATACAAGCTTGCAGTTGTTTCCATAAAAGCAGAGTTCACTAACTTGTGAAATACAATAAAATCCTATAGAAAGCACACATTTTCAGTTGTATTAACAATCGAAGTGTAGGACATTAAAAAAGTTAGGACATTTCTTGTCAGACATTGGTAGCATGCAGGACATCCAAAACTGAGATAAGCATTAATATTAAACAGAACTGAGGCATCACACTAACAGAAGACGAAGTTTTGCACCAAAATAGCCTTTAAAAAGATGGCCTGATGATTCCTTATTGTGATCTTCCTATAGTTTGCAAACTAAATTAATTGCATAAATAAAGTTCACATAATAAAATACATACTTTTCAAAACATCATAAGGAAGGAAAAAATCCCAAACAACCAAGAAACGCTAAAAATTAAGTTTCATTTTACATGTCTTATTTAAACCTATAGTAAACAAACCCTGTACTTGTCCATATCACTGATAATTTCAAATTGCATCCTGCTACATACATACCACAGGAATTACATGGGTCACTCCATCACCACTATCGATGACAATTCCAGTCAAAGTACGTTCTCCAACCTGCCGTGATGTCCAAGAGGCAGCTAAGGCCAACACTGCCTACATGAGAAAGGGTTTATATTTAGAAGCAGGCGGAGTGTGCTCATTTACAATCTCAGAAAACACTGTTTCAAACATTTTAGACACGTGCATATGGAAGACTATACATCCTGCAGCTATATTGTACTTCAGAAGTATAGATTCACTTTGTTCACCTGAACAGCAATGTAAAGTCCTGGTATGTTAAATGATTCGAACATGATTTCTGCAAGATACTCCCTGTTTTCTGGTGTGTTCAGCGGAGGCTCTGTCTGAAAAAAAGAAAGAGTTTTGAAAAAGCACTTCAATAGAGTTCTAACTGTTCATGCACTGACTAGCTTGATATGGTAATCAAACTTTTTAAATTCTCAGTGCACTCAAAATAGGAAATTTCAAACAGAATTTAGTTTAAACAAAGTGTTTGAAGCTTTTCAAAAACAAAATCCAATCCAACCTGCACTAGCCTCCATCGTAAAATGAACACAATTTAGTTATAATGCAGCTTTACAGATTACTTTCCTCTTCCCCTTCCTCCGCCCCCTCCCCAGTTGCTGAAGAAATAACAGATATATACAGAGAAAAATACTCCAACAGAGCTACTTGTGCTTGGAACATTATTTAGTTGTCCTCTTAAAAAAAATATTTTCTTACCCAGTCTCATTAACTCACCATTAAAAAATAGTGATCCTCAGGTTCAGCTCGTAGGTATTTAAAAATGACCTGCTCCATGAATCTCTCCATGAGGTCCCAGTCTTCAACAATACCATGTCGTATAGGCCACTGCAGCAAGAAAACTTGTCAACACTCTTAACCGTACAAGGATAAACAAACCCAGAAATAGGAACAGCCTAAGTCCCCAAACCCTTACATCTTCTGCAAGAATGAAAACAACTCATCTCATGGTTACCTTATCAAATCTTCCATTCTAATTTTAATTTAGAGGCACTATTTGAAGTTATCTCCTGCTCCCAGGTACTTCAAATTGCGATTCTGTCTTGCAGGACTAGAACTCAGAATCCAGACTCTATTCCTAATACTGTTATTGCTCTATTGCGGCACTCTGTTTTAATCTCTTTTTGTATAAGTTTTATCATTTATAAAGTTGAGAATCATACTTGGCTTCAATATGCCTCCCAATCTATAAAAAGAAATAAAGACCATATAGGCTATACATTTTTCAACGAAAATTCTGGCAGGGATGATGTTTACATTTTGTTCAATGTTAAGAACACAGATGACATTTAAGTAATACAGTAGGATGTATAAAATATGATTTTTTTCCACGTAATTCATAAGCCGGTAACATATTGTAAGTACAAGAAGTCCTTTACTAGGGTATGGAAAATATGGTTCACAGAAAAGCTGCATTGAAGACAGACCTCCACAAAACAATGGTGACATTCCCTAAAGCAAAAGCATTCAACTCATTCCCCGGTTCATATGCCATGTTAAGAGGATACACTTTTAGCAAGAATTTAAGTATTCAGTGTTTATTACTATTTTAATAGCTAATAATTTTGAAAACTGAACAGCTGCACTGCATCGATAGATATTTACCCAAGGGTTGAAGCACCAATCACGCAGGACAGCACTAGTAAAACAGACATTTAAAAAAGGTAAAGCCAAGAACCAAGTCATGCAGTTTTTAAAAAGCAACAAAAATACTTAGCTAAAAAGAAAATGTGTGTTTTAAATGGCTATCAAAAAGTTCTAGAATTTTATTAATAAAAATGTGAAACTTTGGAATGACTTCATAAAAATACTCAATGCTTACCTTTGTAGCATAGGTAGGTTTATCTATGGCTTCATCTCCTATGAAAAAGTCCAGATCATCAACACCTTTCATTACCCTCCTCTGAGCCTGGTCACCTACTTTGGCTGATTCTCGGATTGCGATACCTTAAAACAAAACCCAAACAAATCAAACAGCTAAATACCATGTAATGAATGTTTATTTGCTTAAGGGTTCTTTTCCAGAAATAAAAATTGGAATATAGAAAGCATAGTTTCCAGAAAGCAGAAATTATATAAGCAATCTATGGACAAGCTAATACAGCAGAGTTCATTCTCACTGCATCACGCAGGATTCTGGTCACCCATCCCTCATAAATGTGAATAATAACGCAGAGAAAAATCTTAAAAATGTATTATTTTAAAGACAACAGCAGTCACTAAACCTGCGCAAGTGCAGCATTCCACTGGAGATACTCTTTAAGCCAGTAAGCAACGTGATTTTCTGAGTTTCAACTTCAGAATTAAGAGAAAGAGCACAGGAGGAGGAGAAAATAAACTATGTACTTCAGAAATAAGTACGGGAGTCATTATCCCGGTTGGTGAGAAGGAGCAAGGGGGAAGGGGAGAAATCAATTTTCAGTGCTACAGAGAAATCTTTGGAGACTCTTGTGCTTCCCCATTAGCAGCCTGCAACTATCACTAAAATTATTAGATGATGGCTGCTATACGCAAGATGATGAGACAGCAAAACCACAAACCTGGGGCAAGCTATAAATAAAAATGGAATAAAGTATTCTTAAAACGTAACCTTATTTATATACAGTTTTCTTTTAATAGGCTATAATCAGGATCTAAATAACATGCAGTAGCAAACGCAGAGTAGACAGGCATCATCCACAAACGCGTCAAATACTATCAGCACCAAAAATTACTGACAAGCAAACAATTCTTTTGGAAATACACCTAATCCCAAACAAGTTCATAGTTTTATAAAATAGGATTTATAACAAATTCACAGGAACCTTCTCCTATCCCACTTCTTTAACGCGAGAAATTTAAATCTTTACCAGAGGCTCAGGTTTGAATTTTGTACAATACTTAAAATAGTAAGACTATAACCATTACTGCAGCTACATTTGATAAAAAGCATGTGCCCCTCTACCTCTTTGGCCCCCGATAATCTTTATTATTTCCTTATCTTTATACCTTCTACTGTGAGTAGCTACAAGGCAGTCTAGATGCATTAATAAGTAGTTAATTGAGGAAGTTCACAACAAGTAAAAGGCAGTGTTTAACATAATTGGAGATAACCATGAGATAATAGGCGTCATTAAAGACATAAATACTTAGTGCTATTATTTATAAACATATATAGCATTTGAGAGTAAATTAAAATCAAGAACACCAAAATGGCATAACATTTTAAACACGTTTAACAGACAAAAAAAAATTAAGAGTAGGCCTGCTCACAAAAGCATGTTAAATCAGCAAAACCATTTAATTGGTAAACACACACCCAAAAAGAACACTTTCTAATAGGAACAACTTTTTTGAATATTAAACTGTCTACAGTCCCAGACAATGTAAATAAGGCAGACACCACCTGCACTTTAGTACTTAATTTGATTGGAAGCCTTCCCCAGATTATCCAGGCAGTAACCATGGTGTCAGGTAGACAGGAGGTAAATTGCATTCTGTCTACTCAAGAGTCCTGGCAGAAAAATAATGGAGATAAAAAGGAAATTGGACTGGAGTTCTCTTCATCTTCGTCATAGCAACCAAGAAGCCGATTTAATGAGCAACAGTCCTAGCTAACTGCAAACAAGGAGTTCTGTTTAGCTACACTCTAGCCAAAGATGCTAATGCAACAAATATCACTTCCCAGATGGACAAGAGACTACGAAGGCTGAGTTGGGAGTCATTTACTCATAAAACCGCTCAGTGACAGCGGTGTATATCAGAATTTGGAGGCACGAGAAATTACTCACATGATGGGATAATGAATTGAGGTTCTGTATTTCCTGCATAGCCAAGTTTCGTATACCTAGAAAAAGAATGATCACAAGGTCAGTAGATGCACTTAGATGTAAAAAAAAGGGAAAAAAATACTTTTAATTCGCAACACTTCTTAAGGTGAAGGCCAAACAACCGCCTACCACATCTACATTTTCTGCGTTATGCTTTCACATGACACCCTGCTGAGAAGAAAACTCAGAAGTGGTAAATATTTCAAGTGTTATTTATTTTTCAGACACCATCAGCTTACAAATTTTGGTAGTGTTTTTTCTGAACTATGAAATCTGAAAACTCAGCCCTTATTTTCTCCATCTTCTTGACCAGCTATGACAAAAGTTAGGCAGGCCTTGATCCACCCTTTGGTAAAAAAAAAAGGCTGTTGCAGATCTTACCTTTCAGACAGCTACCACAAGCAAAGATGTCATTAGACATCGCGTGTTTGTTGAATATTGTCAAATACAGGAAAAAAATAGCGTGTCAAGTACAAACCACAATTCAGAAGTCTAGTTGCAACCCTTCTCATGCCTTGCACAAATCACTCCTGTTATCACAGGTATAGTATCTGTGTGTGGCAATACATACGTAGTACCCCCAAAGTAAGCATGGATTGATAAAATGCTTTAGAAATGGGCAGCAGATGGTATGAAGCATTGTCTGTCTCTCTGAATATACCCATAATAACTATTTTAATAAGTAAAAGGTCAAGAGGAAAAAAAAAAAACAGGTAACTTGGGGAAGGAAAAAAAAAGAAAAGGAATTTTCACACAAAACCTAAAATCTTTGCATGGTGTTACTGGCTGCAAGCTAGTTCAGGTCTTTAGCAGCTAGAAATAATTAACATCCTAGACGATGAAAAACAATTCTAACTTCGGGGGGGGGGGGGGGGGAACAATTCAGAAGCAATTTAAAAAAAAAAAAAGAAAGGAAAAAAGCCAACAAAACTAATTGAATGGTTGCAGAGATTGAAGTCTTTCTCCAATATTGTCATTGGATTGGAACAAAAGTACAATAATAGCACAATTTGAAGGAAATTAGAATTATTCACATCCATTTTCACCATGAAAATGTAAAGCCATAGCATTCTTAAATAACACCAATCACAATCTAGGTCCTAAAGCGAATTTAGGGTCTTTGCCTACATCCTACTATCAATATTTGGAAACTATATTATGCCATCGCTAAAGCAGAGGGTTGCTTGTTCATTAACAGCCATAACAGTAAGTTCCCCTTTATGGAGTATTTGATACAAAAACACTCATTAAGAGTCAGTTTGCTTAGATAAAGGAATTAAATCAAAACTGAATAGCAATGACCTTGGAATTTAAATATTATATTTTCAACATCTCTTCAAAGCTATAGCTTCAATAGATTTCAAATAATCTTTAAAAAAGCCATTTTCCCTAAGGCTAAAAAGACAAGGACTGTGTTTTGGGGGCAAGGGTTTGTTGTATTTTTAATCATCATTATGTGGGCATATGCTTTCAGTCCAATCCAAAATGTTTATGCATACTTTCTGCGACTCTCAAAATATATAATCAGGTCATTAAACTAGACTGATTTGTAAAGAAGGCCATTACTAGTAAATTCTTTTTTATTATTATTATTGCATAGTTTCTTCACATTTTAGAATGAGGCCTACCTAGGGAATATTGTCAAAATACAACAAGTAACAGGAGGAGTTACACTGGGATTTAAGACACATTACAGGGTACTTCCTCTTCGTTGCTCTCTGAAATGGGTTTTGCTCAAATGCACCCAGTGAGGACCAAGGAAACCTTTTTGGATTCAAGAGACCTAGTTCTAAGACTTAGGAACAGCAATCAGGCAGAAACCTCATGAAAACAGCCCTTCAAGCCCCAGTGAAAAAACAAAGTTAATATATATACATATACACACACATATACCTAAGCATGTAAATATGTATATATGCTCTTTATACAATTTTTGTGTGTGTGTGCATATATATATGTAAAATTAAAAGGTTCCTGCAATATAACCAGAACTCATTTCTTAACCTAAATTCTGGCCAAGAGGTGAGTTCAGTTTGCCATCTTTCCCCGCTCTACGCACATGCTAAACTCACACACACTCACAGTATTAAAAACACCTTCTAAAAGTCAACTTGGGCCTTCACCTTCCCTCTCAAGTAGGGATGAGATCCCCCTACTAGAATAACTTATAAAGTTACCAAAAGCCTATGACTCAATATTTCACAGATTTCTTTTTTCACTAGGTGAATTAACTCCAGTTGAAACTACAGGATAAGCTTATTTCTCAGTTATCAGTGAAAAACAGTTCTCTTCAAAGAACACATCTCACAGAAGATAACATCCGGGAAGATTTCTTTTGTATGCCATTAATCCATGAAGGATTAATATTAGAATTATGAGAACAACTAAATTCTCCATTCAACATTGAAGCAAGGAAGCGGAAAAAAACGCTGTTCAAAAAACCCCAACAATCTATTTAGGATCAAGCAAGAGAGAGACTTGAACAAGTAGCCGTATTTCAGGTGTTCTGACAAAACCAAATGGAAGGGAAACTCAAACTACTCTCAAAACCACTGAGGAAGAGAAGGAAAAGAGACAATGCGGTTGTGCTGCCCTTTCTTATCCAGTAGACTATTCACTCATGACATGGCAGGCTTGGTCCCAGATTTTTCTCCTGCCCAGCAGGACCCGAACACATTCCACCTTCCAGAGCCATACCCAAGAGTACATTAAAGTGTTTGGGTGACCCACTTCCAGGACCTCCTACAGAGATCATTCCCTTTTATACAAGATATTTAAATATTCATTGACCTGAAAGGCTCTGGACTTAAACAGTTAGAGAGGTTACCTGGTCTCCAGTCCCTTTCCCAATGAATATTTAAGCATCTAAAACATGGTTTTCTTTCTCCTGGGTTACAGCCTAGCAGACTAATGGTAATGCAATGTCTTGTAATCTGTAAATTACAGAGACAGCTGGAGGGAATGCGTAGATCATCAGTATTCCAGCTTCATTTCATTAAAAGTAGCAGGTTTATTGCCAGTGAGATAGGAACCTACTGGAAACTCTCCAGAATATAGGATACTAGACACTGCATTAAAGATTAGCAGAAAAGCAATCCAATAGACTAAGGCTATTTTATGCAAGGGGATTTGAAGGGACTACTTATAAAAAAAAAAAATCTGAAAATTGTATATTGTTCAAACAAATAGTTTCTAAAAATAAATATTCTTCAGCACCTCCTGGTTTTCCCAGGTGATTAGTTAGCACACGAATCAGTTTCAATAGCTTTTGCTTGAGCAATGGTAAGTCCTAAGTGTTTCTTTTCCGAGGTTCTACCACGAAAAAACAGAAAAACTTAAGATAGAAAAATGACTGCAAAGATGTACAAATGGACCAAACTTGGAAGCAGATACTGCATCCTCAACCATTTTAAAGAGTGGGGATGTATTTTGGAAAATTCTTACTAAAGCATGAGAACAACATAGTTTAGGTATATAAAATCACACACACAGGCATTTGCTTTATCCATCTCAAAACACAAGACACCCAATTTTTTCTCTGGACAAATATGCAAAAGACCAAAGGCCGGCTATGAACATTTTAGTATTTCCTCAATTTCTATTGCTTTTTTGGGCCAGATCTTTAAACCATGTGTTACATTCATTAAAAAAAAAAAAAAAAAAAGAGCTCAGAAGAGATAGACATGAAATGATTGGAAACAACAAAATGCCTTAAGAGAATCCTGTAAACAAACAAAAAATAACCTCTGTAAAAAGAACACTTTCCCTGACAGCTAAGATGCTAAATAACTAACAGTTATTATTGCCAGGACACCTGTGATGTGACACTGCCATAAACAGACTGTATTATCATTCTTACAAATATGCTTGCGAAACTCACAACACAAGGTCTTCATAAAGATGTGGAAAGGCATATTCGAAATGAAGGAGGACATGATGAAGGAATGGAAATGAGGAAAGAAAGGATGAAGGAGGAAATACCAAACAAACAAACAAAAAAATCTATTATGTCAGCTCCATTTACCCAAGAGCACCAGCAGCCACTATAAGAATAAAGCGTATGTTAGAGCCATTGCTTTTTTTGAGAGTCTAGCACTTTACAGGACTGAAGCCTGTGATTATAAAGAACAGTTAATTAACCCAGGCTCCTTAGACCCAGAACAGCAATTACAATAATGCTTGTTCACAAGTCTCACATGTAAAGAGCAGAGGTAAAAATTGGCTAAAGCAACTCATTTAGCATCAGAAATACAAAAAGAAGGGGAAACCATAACATGTTCAGAGGTTCCAGCTATCTTTAATAGCCCAGCAACAACCACCACCCTAAGCTTCAAGTTATAAGCTCACTTCTGCCAGAAATCAAGTATTTACCTCTAAGCACATCAGTAAGACTTTGTCATAGTAACTATTCTTTACTAAAAGAAAAATTGAGTGACTTCAATAAAATATACCCAAAATAGAAGTACTCCTTAGTGTCTGCAAGCGCACACACTGAAGAGGAGAGAGGTATTTTAAGACATCTTTGTTTCACACACCCACCTACTAGTGTTCTGCTGTCCCACAGCTAAATGCCAGTTAATAAAACTAGTTGTGGAGTTTAAAGCTACTTAAAACAGCAACACCAAAAAGGCCTGGTAGCCTTAAGAAACTAAAAATAGCATGCCCTTCTCCACAAAAAGACCGACAGCAATGTGTAAACTGATCACGAGGAAAACCTCATGCGAAGAAAATGAAGATGTAGTGCAACAAAATTGAAGTAGGACAAGTCATTTGCAAATACTAATGGAAAAGATGATAGCAAATTATCACTTTCTACAAAAATTGTTAATAAAGAGTGAACAGTTCACGACAAAGAAAGTTCAAGTTATCTATCCAATAGAGAAAAAGAATGTTATCCAGTCCTGCTATGACAATATGTTTCTCACTAAAGGTCTGTACCTGTTGTTGCTTTTTTTTTTTTTTTTTTTTTTTTGAGATATTCCAGTGTTTTACATGACTGAGGCCTATGGCTGCAAACAGCAGCAAATTAAAGCAGGCTCCTTGCACACAAAACAACAACAACAACAAAGAGAGTCTTTTTACAAACTTCTTAAATCCCCTTACACAAAAAGAAGAGGGATTAGTGCCTGGACAAAGCACCTCATTCAGTAGCAGAGATAGAAGTAGAAAAGTGTATTTTATATACGTAATGTTCCACAGTGCATGTCTGCATACACCTTTTCCTTTCCGCTATGCTCTTCCAAGTTTTTAATCTGAAAGCCCTTTCATGAATAATTTGAATGAAGCGTTTGAAGCTTGTAACCCAAAGTAGATTCATTCTAACAATAAGAAGGTTTTCAGCCCACACAGAGGAAAATTCCAGAGACTGTGTATCAGTGAGTCAATCTACTTCTTCTGCCTGCTTTGTTTCAGACTCTTTATTTTTTCTTGAATTCTGTACGATAACTTATTTCAAATTCAATAATCTCATTGCTGAAAAGTCTTCCACATTTGAGTGCCCTGCAACGAAGTCAAGCAGAAGGCCCATCAGCAGAGATACCATGTTGTCTCATATGAACTAAGATCGTTTGGAGGCGTGGAAATGCAAAGTCGCGTCCAAAGTATCCGAACCCTTCCTGAAACAAACCGATACACATGCCCACACACACAAACTCCATCAGTTTTACCCATGCAAGCATGGGCAAAATAGATTTTAGAAATTCTACTTGAATTATTATTTCTCTGAAAGGACACAATAAACCATCTTCTATCCTTATTTATTGTGTACGACTGTTGGTCAGCAGTATCTATTGCTAGTGCAACACTGGAATCACTCCACAAACTAAGAGCAAAGGAGGTCTCCTGCAAAAGACAGACATTGCGTTTAATGCATTTTCTGGATTTTGTAGTTTGTATTGTAGCCTTTTTAAATGATCCACCTAGACCTCCAATTTCTCTCCTTGAAAAACTCTTCAAAACTGTCAAGTAGTATTCCCGTAACACCAACGGTTCTGTGGAGAACAGATATTTAAAATATCTTCAGCAAATAAACAGAAGGTACCTGTGAAACTACCAAGGAGTATCTAATACCCAGGCAGAATTACATGCAATAAGGAACCTGGTCTCTATTCTACTCCCAGAGTTTCCAGCTGTGGACTCCAGTATTCCCCATTGAGGGAACAGAGCTGATTTCTGCTAAGATAAGGTATTAACAGAAACAAGACAAGAGACTTCTAAAAGTTTTATGCCAGTTTAATACAGACGTATTTCAAAATGCAAAACACATTTTCAGGAGAAGGCAGCATGCCACCACATCATTGGGAAGTGTTTCCTCCAGTTATCTAGGGGGTCGGGTGTTTTTGTTTCATTAGTTTTGGGTTTGGTTTTTTTCAAGATGTCTCAGTTTTGGAAATTTTAAAGGTAACTTTCCAAGCATTAAAGAAATAAAACAGTTCTGTAAATTCCCCGCAGAGGAAAGATCTATTATTGCAATAAATTAATGCAATCAGTGACACTGAGGCAGAGCCTGACAAGTAAAGTTACTGACTGAATACTCGTGTACTGGTGTCTCCTCTACTCCTCAAAGCTCTCTGTAACTGTCGGGTCAAAGGAAAGATATTAGCAAAAGCACACCACATATTCAGTATCACCTTCATTACAGCTCCCTCTGACACCTCCCGCTCCTGAGGCACAGCAGAACTGGTCTATGGGACGACGAATGGGTCTTCTCTAGCCAGAGATGGGTAGGAAAGACCTGTTCCTGAAATGCCTCCTGATGGCCTCTGCAATTCAGATTCATTTTAGTCGCCAAAGACTTGAGTTACACCACTTGTGGTTTGGCTGAACGTAGAATAAATCTCGCACTGATTTACCAAAGTTGAGGAAGGGATGACCTTACAACCAAGAAATGCCACAAGTGTCAGACAGGCAGCTGTCATCTCACTGCTGGCCAGAGGCGATACCTGGAAAGGTTCAAGAAGAGGTAGATGCTGTCCAGAGGCGGGTTTACAGCTGTGTGTGCACGCAGGAGACGCCGCAGCCCGGCAAGCACAGCTCACCCCAGACCTCACCTGCCTCTGGACCACACTCTGTGCCGGCTCACAGCTCCTGGGCAAAGCCAACGCTGTCCCCTCTCTCCAGGCAGTCATTTGAAACAAGCCAGCCCCCATTTCAACATTTTAATCATGCAATAGTTTGAAGTCAGAGAACACCAACAAAAATTGGACCCAAGAGGAGAAAAGGGCACGCAGAAACACACACCGTGCAGGGGGACACGGGGCCTGGCGGGGGCACGGCCGGAGTGCCCTGCTGCCAGCTCCCAACGGGAGGCAGGGCAGGAGGAGGAGGGTACTCGGTGGAGGGCGGTGGGCAGCAGCGGCCGCCCCAGCGGCAAAGGGGCCTGAAGGGGAGAGACCCTCCGCCCCAGGGCATGGGGACACACGGCAAGAGCCCGGTCCCACGAGAGGGGACGGGACTCCCCGCTGCAGGCCCTCACGGGCAGCGGGAGGCGGCTGCGGGCCGCGGGCACGGCGGAGACACCCCCCACTCCCCAGAAACGGACTGGCAGCACCGCCCCCCCTTCCCCGCACTCACCCGGTGCCTCCGTCTATCACGCAAGGGGGCAGGTAGCTCGCCATGCTAGGGAGCCGGCAATGCGGGCCCTACGCCACCATCCAGGCGGCTGCCGCCGGCTCCCCCGGCCCGACGCGGCCTCAGCGCATCGGCGGCGGCGGGGCGGCCGGCACCATGCAGCCGCCTGTCAGCACCGCCCCCAGGGCGCATGCGCCGCCCGCCGCCGCCACCTGACGCCGCCGTCGGCAGCCCCCGCCGCTCGCTGGCCGCCATCTTGGGTGAGGGCGGTGCGGGTATGCGGGCGGTCCCGGCCCCCTGTCGTGGGCTCTGGAGGCTGCTGGAGAAGCTTGTCGGAGGGCATGAGTGTCAACATGATCGTAGTTGTTTTGGGCTTGATGCTGTACTTGCCTTCCTGCTTTCTAAGGGATGCTCCTTCATCCCGACCAGTGCCTCAAGCCTGTCGGCCAGGGGTGGCCCCAGCAAGGACACACAGGCCAAGATGGATTTCATCAGCTTAAAAACCTCTCTCAAGCCATGTATGACCACAAAGGATACAGTGTGTGGGGGGGGGAAGAAAGGGTTCATCACCCCCCAGCAAACACAGCAGATGCGGCTGCCCTTCAGAGCAAGACGTGCCTCACAGTTCACGTTTCAGTGAAGGTGGGGATTGCCCCAGGAAAAAACACCAACACTGAGTCAGTCAATTGTAAAGAAACACAAATCTGTGTTTCTCTGGGTGCAGGTGGCCACGCTACAGCCCACAAGTCCTCCAGGTTGGCTGTAAACAGGCCCAGAATACAACATTTCAGTACACTTAAAGCACTTAAAAAAAAAATAGGCTGCAACAAACATCACCTGCGAAATTGTTGATCCCTGATTTACATACAGGATAATGATGTCTCATTTGTGACTCAGCCCTGGTCATACTGCGAGTGCGTGGTAACGCCAGAAATAGACCCTCCAGATGCCTGGGCCCAAGCATGAACCACGAGAAGCAGCGTGTTTCCCCTCAGGGTGGAGCTCGCCATCGCCCTCTCCCAGCTCCGCGTTGCCGCACCAGAAGCTCCCGCAGGCCGAGGGCTTGTGTAAGAAAATTAATGAGATGTGTCCTCTGGTCCTCGTACCCAACGTTGGTGCGATGGCCGTAGACTGTGCATATGCCTTGGGGGGGGTTGTTCAGCCATTTACCGCAAACTGAGCACACTTGCTCAACATATTTGTTCACTCTGTTCCCCTCGGAGATTTTGGAAGATAGAGAGTGTGGAAGGCAGCCCAATTTGTTTGTTGGAAGAGCTCCCTTATCGGTGGGTTGGAACAGATAACAGACCCTAATAAGTAGGCTCCAGGACTGGGGATTGAAGCTCGATAGAAATTGTCTGCCCTCCTCTTCAGGCCAGCCAAATCAAAACGGCACGTGGAAGGCACTGCGTTAGCATCCAACAGATAAAAGAAAGAATATGCTTTGACTTTCCTGGCCAAAATTTCCCCTCTCCCATGCTGTTGCACAATATGCTGTGCTGGGCTCAGAGAATATCTGCTCATATGCTATATGGGCACATCACTGTAAACTTTCTTATGATTCTCAACTACTTTTTTTTTTTTAAATTTATTTAAGAAGTCACTGGGTGTTACAGCTGAGGAGAATGCCTCCGCTGGAAACAGAGGTATTGCCATAGCTCACATGCAGCCTACAGGCTCTATGTAGACATTCAATTTGCAAACAGCTGCAGAGGCTCGAAACATTTGTGCCCTGCCCTTCTCTTCTCAAGCTGTTTATCAGGGTCCCTGGGGCATTGATAACTATCCCCATAGCTCTCACAGCTGTTTGTGTGAGTGCTCCGTAACCCACTTCAAGCAGAATCAGCTGAGGTAGTTCAAACAGCTACGCGCTAACTCAGTTGATTGTGCCTGAAGTGGGTTAGGGAGCACTCAAACAAGTTGCTTTGTTAGCAGAAGGGAGGGGAGGTGTAGAGCACAGTAACATCTTAAGCTGTTCCAGCTGGATCCAGAAGAGGACATCTGTCCGTTGTCTTAAGTAACATAGAGACAAGTCCACGGAAAACCTGGAACAAAAACTGTGCTATGAAACTATGATAACATACATCAGCTGATGGTCTTACAGCAAAGAGAAATGTGAAAACGTTCATTCATCCTGGTGATATATTAGAAATCAAGTATCTAATGATTACTTAAATGACAATAATGATAACTAGTTCCTCAGGTAGAAGAGGAGGGATCCTGATATATACATCTTATTGAATGATAGATTCTTCCGATACCATCATCATGTGGCATCTGGAGGATGTCATGGCCTCTCCCTCAGAACACAGCTGTTGTTATTGTCATTTTATGCTTTAAGTTGGCAGAGATCATTATGTCCTTCCCCTTTCAGCACCATATAGGCCACGACAGTTAGCCGACTTTAAACTATACTGAAAGAGAAATGGACACCCAAGACGTGTACGTGGTCTCAGTTTCACTATCGGTAAAGCCTGCCATGAGTTACATGACTGAAGCTGTGCTGTTTTACATTGGTTTGTCTACACCCCTTTTCACCACAGCATCCAAATGCCTTCCAGGAATATGTTAAGTGATGTGGCTAATATCTGCCATTCTTTCATTTCAGTCTCAAAGACAGAACTGTGTAGGCAGGAGAGGTTTGATTTTTTTACTTTTTATTTTAGGGTTTTTATCTTAAAGTGTTGACGCTACTCTGTGTTTACAATAAAGAAGGTAATCTGAAGAAGTAGAACATGTTGAAGTTTTGTTAACCCTTTACTCCCGTGAGAATTTATTCAACAGTAACGGAGCAGCCCCCAAGAAACTCTTAGGTAACTATGGAAAAGTGAGCCTGCACTTGGCTATGAGAAGCCAGTCAGGATGCGAGAAGAGGGTGCTTTTGATGCACTTATGCTAGCTTTGTGTTATTAAGATGAACTGCACGTTGTGTTCTAGATCATGCATCTTAAAAGCTGATAGTGTCATACCCAGATATATCACGTTGCTATTTCAGAGTAGGGGTAATGGAAACCCAGCTTTGGTTACATACGTAATCTGTCAGGAGGAGACGGGGGTTCCTAAGCAAAATGCATGCAAAAGCTTAGTGACAGCTCAGGGTCCAGGGACATCACCAAGTTAATTAGCAAGTTAACCAATTGTGTTTGCATACCCTCAAAGAAAAGAGACAACAAGAAAAGGTTTTCTTTGTTTACATAACCTCTCCCCTGCTTGAGATCGGCCTCAGTCAGCTTTTCCTCATTGCTGAGCTGATCTGTAAAAGCACTAGGCTGTCTCAGTGGTACTGATAAGACCTAAGATCTGTTGAAGGACTGTACTGCTAGCACTTCGGTTCACATTGCCCGAACAACTTACCTGCAGGGCACATGTTCATGGTGAATTCTAGTTAAAGGGAGAGTTGTAAGAGTATATTCTTCCATTGCTTCTTATTTAGCGGACACCTTCATAGAGGCCACGAGAACATTCTCCTGCACCTCTGCCTCCTCGCAGAGAGGTCCAATATCTTGAATCGAGTAACATGAGGGTGAGGGAGCACTGTCACACATACCCTGAAGTTTCTGTTCTGTCCAGCTATCATCCTTCATCCAAAATGATTTCATCCATGTATTTGTTTAAAAAATACTTTCAAATCTAAAATTTCAGTCTCTAGATTAATGGTTGGTCAGCACTCTTCCTTTAAACCTTGATTTTTGGCAAGTAGTGGAGAACTGCTATCAGATCATATTCAGTGAATTACTTTTGAGTTAGACAAACTACACCATCTGATTTCGCTCATCTGCCCAGCCAAAAAACCCACGCCTACGTCTTGGTCACAAATACATGATTGTAGTCTCAACTTGTTTTCTGAGTAGCACAACCGATGACAATGTAAAAAAGACTCAATTCAGAAGCTCAAAAAGTAGCAGCACGACAGGTCTTTAATCCCTTGATCATCTCAAACATGAGGCTAGGTTAAGGGCAGCTGTTATGCAGTTGTCATCATACAATCACTAGGAAAGGTCACCCAGTCATGGTGCTCACACACTAGCGATCACAGAGTATTACTCAATCACTGGAAAGTAAACTGCTGGAGAAGCTAAGCTTTTCCCTTGGCTGCAGATGAAGCAAAGCCCAAAAAAAAATGCAGCAACACAGTGCAAACTATTCATACAAAGATATATCTGTAGAGTACATTAACCTGTTCTAAATTCTTTATACCTATGTAGACTTGCACGTGGCTATTTCTAAGACCATTCTTCAGCAGGGTACTTCAGTCCACCTGCAATTTAAAGCATGTGAATAGTCCCACTGAAAACAACAGAATTACCCATGTCTCTAAAGTTTTACATCCTTTAAATAAATCTGCAAAGTGGGGCCTAAGCAAGCATTAATTCCTACTGAACAGTTGACTTTAATATATTATCGCAGAAGACTACAAGCTGCTTAAGCAAACAGACAAAAACGTACTTGCTGTCTTTAAATTATACTGGGGTTTTATGTGACATGATAAGGTAAAGAGGGTTGGGTTGAGGGGAGACAGAGATGTACATCTTTTGCAGAACAGGTGACTTATTTCTGAGTGTCTTTCCTAGTTGTGTATCCCACTGCTGTGGGATCCTTATTTGCTTTGTAGATACACGGGGGAACATTGCCATTTCTAGCACCTGTCTCTTCAAAAGAGGTTTTCGTCTCCCAGGTAAAAATCTTTCTGTGCTTCTCGAGTTTCTAAAACATCTCCTGTGTCTGCTTTTTCTGTGCTGGGGTTGAACAGAATCAGAATACAATACTCTTGTTGGTGTTGTATTACCAGCCATGACGTTATCAACTGCTTCCTACCTTCCTCTTTCTATAAACCACTCTAGATTTACTATTGGTGTGCATTTTCTTAAATTTTGCACAGTGGCTTCCTACCTCTCTTTCCTGAGGGGCCACTGTTAATTTAGATCTACTCAGACACATTTTGGATTCTATCTAATCCATTTTCTATTTATACCACATTCATCACCATGGTAGCTGAATGCCTTAGAAAGTATCTTTGAGGTAGAGGCTATGCAAAGTTTATTTTAAACCACACTGAATCTTTGCCTTTAAAATTGAATTCTAACAACTTAATCGTACGCCAGCTGAGAAATTACCCTTTTGCACTTCGCAAATAACAGTCTGAAATTGGAAGCCAGTCCAGCATGACCCGGGACCCAGTTTTAGCTGAGAAGATCAACTGCAGTAACTCTGACACCTATCTGAATAATACACTTTCATTTTGATAGTTTGGTAGTTCTCAAAGAGAAATGTTTATGATATGATATATCATAATGTCTATGATATAGAACATTCATAATTAATGAAAGCATCAGTTCCTCAAACTCAAGCAAAGCCAGCAGACTTGCAGTAAAGTCTCATGCTGACTTTCACATGTATTAACACTCCTGTCTAGTTCGAAATCTCGTTATTATTAACTACAGAGTAAACCTCTGCATATATATGTGTATAAGTATATATACAATGACATGACTGCATTGCATGGTTTTAAAACAGAACACAAAACGTTGTTCCTTGTACTCAGTTCTATGTACTTTGTGATGGTGCACCATGGAATTTGTCAAACATTACATCTCTAATTTTTGAAATAATACACCAGAACTATGTTTTTACGTCAGGGGATTTTACCCCTGCACTTCTGAAAAAATCTGGAAAACAACAGAAGGTCTAGCTAGTACCTGGGGAAGGTCTGAACTACTCATTCATCCCTATCTTCCTAAACAATACCACTTATGAATCGTAAATTTAAGGAAAAAGAAAGAAGATTGCCAATATTGAACATAGGAATAGCATAAAGTCAGCTGTATTTGTCAAGTTTTTATATTAATTGTAGTATTCACTTTCAGATTCAGTCTTTGGGTTTTCAGTTTGATATTCGTAGGAAAAAAAGCTTGTATTATCTGACAGTTTCTTCCCTCCCTCCAACTCGAACTCACTGAGGAACTTCACCCAAGCTTGAGTAAAGGGTTAGAGGTCTGAAAGATGTAAACATTTCCAGTAGCTGTGTAAAGAAAATAGTGGAGAACTTATAGAGGAAGGCCAATATCGTCCTCACGGAGAGATTGCAGCGTCAGCACAGCTATATTATTAGACAACAACAAATTAATATGGCAGAGGCAACTTCCCAGGTGCCACTATCTAAAGGGCTTTTTGCTTCATTTTCCCGAAACGGCTACAGAAAGCCAGCAGAACAGTACAGAACACAGCAATACAGCGATGAATTTGTCCTTGGTGGAGTATGTATGGCCAACCAGATCTGCTTGGAAACAGATGCATTACAGCCAGTTCCAAAAATGGCAATTCAGGCTGTTTAGACACACCAAAAAAGAGAGAGATTTAAGTTCCTCCAGGATTACTCCAGGATGGAAACAATAACCCAGCTACACACCATATAGAACCGCCCCCGCTAGCAGAAGTGCGTCATTCAAAAGCAACTGCTCGCATATGTATGTGCAGAACCTCCTATCCAATGGTTTCCATCCTTACATAAAATTGCCTGCAGGTTGAGGTAACCCTCCATTACTCTAGCTTGGAAACTGCACATCTTGTCTCCTGTGCACTGAATGGAATATTTTCTTCTGTTACTGTCTGAGTCATTAAAATACCATTCAAATAACTTGTATGCAATGTAGTTTTTATCAATATGAAACATGCTCAAGTTTCACGGTTTGGTAAGTTTCCCATGACATGCTGTTCATAAAGCATAGATCTGTTTGTCACAACGATGCCATATGAAACCTCATCTGAGGCCCAGAAGAGTTGATGGTGACACAGAACTGATTTCTTCATACAGAACATGAAGCAAACAGATCACAATAATCTGATGAGAGACGATCTTGACATCCTGCAGCCCAGCCTACCTCTGCAGATATGTCAGCTAGGCTCGTTCGGACAAGCACATCAGTTCGTTGTTTGTTTTCTTTTAAAATACATCAAATGAGTCAACACGTCAACAAAGCAGCAACGTATTTTTCTAGTTACTAAATGCATTTGTTAATCAGCCAAACGAGAGATATCAAGAAGCCTCTTTGTGGAGATGAAGTCTTTGGTTCTCCGAGTCGCCACAAGCACTGTCACACACAACACAAACATCATTTTGATCTAATCAGGCTTTAAGAAATCATTTATCGTAGCTGAATACAGCCGTCCAAAATCACAGACATCCAAACTGCGTGTGACAGGATCAACCCCAGAGGCACGAAAAGGGGTCTGGCCAAGTCTTGCCACAGGAGGAGGACACTAGCTGCTCTGAAGCACCATTAAAAGCAACGTGCCATTCCTCATCTTCTAAACCCCTGCTCTTTATACCAAATATCTTTCCAAGTCTGTGTTTAACTTTCTTAAGCAGAAGAACTGTTTTTAAAAAAAAGGCTTTTGAGGAAAATCTTGTGAATATTTCAGGTTACAACAAGTCACACACCAGAAGGGCTCTGAGGCTGGTACCGGCACACAGTACTCGGAGGTGGAAACCCAGCCTTCCACAGAGGCCAGAGGCTAATTCTCTTCAGTAACACAAAAATCCTGGCATATTCTTTCTGCCAGCAGGAGAATGGACTGTTTCCTTTTCCAAGACCTTCCCACAAAAAGATTCACAAAAATTGGAGATGGACCTTACTTCTAACTCAAGAAAATATACCTTTATTGGGCATTTGCATACTAAAATTGATAAGAAATCCCAAAATCTCTAGTTGGACTTAACTCACTGCAAGCACTCTTCCATTTAACAGTAAAAATGTTGAGTAAAGGGTGTTGTTTCGACTTAAGTTTATAGGTCCAACATCCAAGAGCTGTCACCTACTGCAGAGTGCTCAGACCTATGGTAGTTGTCCCACTGTCCATTGATTTACACTTTTTTTGCTCCTCTACCTGAAGCACCATAAAGATTTGTGCCAGCCTCAGCGTTTTAAGTTATACAAGCTCAGTCACCATCAAAACTTAGTATTTATCTACATGAGGTATCAAAGGAAACCCACCTTCCAAAACTAGTGTTTTCATCTTCTGCTATATAGAAAAAGATCATTTTCTCGAATACTCTGCTATTTCTTCCCCCCCAGCTCCTGTGTCTCCACTAATACCTCCCTGTATCCAGCTCCTCTTGTTTTGGGGGGCTGAAATCTATATCAACTAACAGACAAACTAGGACTTTTCCATGAATTTTGCTAATAAATTACAAAATGTTTTGATACTACTACTGTATAAAGGCAAAGCCTGATGGTTCAAAGTCTCCTGTATCACAGCTTCAGCATTTGCGAAAACAAAAGTCTTTCAAGTCTGTGGAGACCTGGCTTCACACGATACCTTCACGTACACTACAAAGCAACAGGTCTGTTCTGCAACTGGAAAAAAAAGACAACCCAAAACAATTGCAGCACCTGTAAACATACGCAAAGTGTTCCTAATCTATATATCTCAGCCATGGGTAGCAGTGACGACGCAGCAGCATGGAGTGGGCTGTGGGTGGTTAACCAAGTGGGTGGCTCTTCCACTGATCTCTTCACCCTTTGCTTGTTGCCCAAGCAAAGTAGATCAAAGCTAAATCGAATGTATTTACCCACACAACAAGCAGAACCCCCCCAGCTGAGGCAAACAAGCGTGCCCACTCCACTACTCTGTGCGCCTGTGCATACCAAATTTCCTCTTGCCTATAATCCCACCCTGAGAAATGTAAGGTTTGTAGCAAGCCTTTAGAGCAGCTAGGGAAGAAGTACTTCTGTGGTACTTGTGTGGGTGCCGTGCCTTTCCTCAGATGGTTTTGTTTTGTTGTTTGTGGGGTTTTTTTTGCATAAAGTGAGCTATCATTACAGTAGCTGAGACTATCACATCATGAGGTTGAAAGTAAGAAAGACTATCAGTAGATGCAAGCAATGAGGTGAAGATTCATTACTAATAATCTCAAAGCCTGAAAACAAGAAAGTGGCTGTCACACGCTGACAAAACAAGCAGATGCAATCAAGCAGCTGCACCCTTTACAATAGAGCAAGTTTTTCATCTTATCTATTTATTACAGACCCACTATTACTTTTCTACTGAGCCAGGCACTCTGGCTCCCCCAGGAAGGGTATAGAATTAGCATTAAAAAAAATAGGAAAGAAAAATGTTCTTTACTGTTTGAAAAACGTATTTGCTTCACAGCTTTGTGGATGAAATACAAGATTCTAATGTAATTCAGGAGCTCAGAGTTACATAGAGTGAGGCAATAGTTTAAAGATTATCCAGCAGTCAAAATCTGCCCGGCACACTGCAGGAACACAGACACTGCATCATCACTTTGTAAACCCGTACTTACTTTTTAATGACAAAGTCAGGGCTCATCTCTGTGCACCACACCCCTGTCCCCAACCGCTCCTGCTGGAATGAGAAAACAGCGTAACACAAGGGGCTTGTTCTGTGTTGTACTCCTCTAACAGAATTCATTTAAAAAAAAAAAAAAAGCCTGCCTGATTTAATAGCCATAAGGCCGGATCCTCCCCAACTACATCACCAGGAAATCAGCCAGTTTGAGGGAACTCACTCTCAGATAGTGATTCTGACCACTCACTGCAGTACCAAAGAGCTGCCAGAGGAACTAAATCTATACATACATATATGTATGTATAGGGGGTCAGGGGTCAGTACTGGGACCACAGCTGTTTAACATCTTCGTTGGCGACATGGACAGTGGGATTGAGTGCACCTTCAGCAAGTTTGTCGATGACACCAAGCTGTGTGGCACGGTCGACACGCTGGAGGGAAGGGATGCCATCCAGAGGGACCTTGACAGGCTGGAGAGGTGGGCCTGTGCAAAGCTCATAAAGTTCAGCCAGGCCAAGTGCAAGGTCCTGCATGTGGGTCACGGCAATCCCAAGCACAAATAAAGGTTGGGTGGAGAATGGATTGAGAGCAGCCCTGAGGAGAAGGACTTGGGGGTGTTGGTGGATGAGAAGCTCAACATGAGCTGGCAATGTGTGCTCGCAGCCCAGAAAGCCAACCACATCCTGGGCTGCATCAAAAGAAGCGTGACTAGCAGGTTGAGGGAGGTGATGCTGCCCCTCTACTCCACTCTCGTGAGACCCCACCTGCAGTACTACATCCAGCTTTGGAGTTCCCAACAAAGGAGGGACATGGACCTGTTGGAGTGGGGCCAGAGGAGGCCACGAAGATGATCAGAGGGCTGGAGCACCTCTCCTACTAAGACAGGCTGAGAGAGTTGGGGTTGCTCAGCCTGGAGAAGAGAAGGCTGAGACCTTATAGCGGCCTTTCAGTACCTAAAGGGGGCCTATAGGAGAGATGGGGAGGGACTCTTTATGAGGGAGTGTAGCCATAGGATGAGGGGTAATGGTTTTAAACTGAAAGAGGGAAAATTTAGGTTAGATATTAGGAAGACTTTCTTTACAGTGAGACACTGGCACAGGTTGCCCAGACAAGTTGTTGGTGCCCCATCCCTAGACAGGTAGACATAGTGCTTAGAGATATAGTTTAGATTAGTGATGGTTTTTGTCAGAGTTAGGTTGATGGTTGGACTAGATGATCTGAAAGGTCCCTTCCAACCTAGGCAATTCTACGATTCAATGATTCTAAGGCCAGGCTGGATGGGGCTTTGAGAAACCTGCTCTAGTGGGAGGTGTCCCTGCCCATGGCAGGGGGGTTGGAACTAGATGATCTTTAAGGTCCCTTCTGACCCAAACCATTCTATGATTCTGTGATTCTACGTATGTGTGTTTGTATATATGTGTATGTGTTTAGATTCTATCTCAACTGTTGTTACCACTTTGGCATACAAACTTACCTGAGGTCTGAAAAAGAAGAAACATGCTGGGTCCCTAAATGCTGTCCCCAAATTGCTGCAAAGTGTTTGTGCTTCCTGCAAAAATCCCTGGGGGAAAAAAGTTTATCTTAGTATATCCAAGTGAGTCTTACGCAGGAGTTCACTGCAGAACAAAGATGGAGAAGATGGTGGTAGCCTTTTGTATCGTAACTGAGTGTCTGCAGCACACTCCTAAGCTCTTAAAGACCTAGACTGCTATTTCCCACAGCTTCCACTTCCCAGCAAGATCTTCCCGCCATCAGAATACAAAGTGCCCAGTCACTCCCGTGCACCTCCCACTGCGGCTGGCGCGCTGAGCTGCAAAGAAGGCAACATTCAATGGGCTGGTGAGACAGTAAGTGTGAATCTGACTCCTTACTGATGAACATCTCCAGAAGGCAGGAATCTCGTTCTCAGTCTGGGACTGCTTGTATTTTTCCATTTAAGAGGCCACCTGTCATTACCTACCTTCCTAGAGCTCAGTATTCTTGATCTGGAAGGGACAGAGATGCCCCCTAGGCAGTCCTAAGTCAGGCAGCTGATCTCAGACGCATCTTCATCTGTCACTTCTCATTGGCTAGCCCAAGAGCTGCTTCTTTAGTCCACAGGCTTCATCATCCGCTAGGTTCATTACACACAGAAGGGGAGGTGTTGCCTCAGGCACACTGACGTGCCCTCTGAGCTATCTGTCTTCACTTAGGTGAGGTGCTTGTAATCACTGCCTGATGGCCAGGACTTAGTTTTGAAGCACTATTTCACTGTAACCCAGTGCCTGAAGGTACTGGGTATATTTGAGTCCTCAGTTGTGTTTTCTAAAGCACTTGTGCTACCTCAGATCCCCAGAGTAACTTTCAAATGGACTCATTGGAAACGCTCTCTACAGCCTCCAGTTGTCTCTTAAGGCCAGGATAAGTAATATTCCATAAGTAATATTGAAAAATAAAAGAGGGGAGGTTATATATATATATATACACGTATGCACAGAAACATAATAATAATAATATTTAACACCACATTAAGAAAGCATAACAATATATTTTAGAAATTACATAAACCATTAAGTTTCTGAGTACAAATGAGGTACTCCTTGGTATAAACCACGGGGATATTTCCCTTCTGGTAGATGATTCTCTAATGGTCCACTGGTTTCTCTTATCGGTGCTTTGAACTAAGCGGCAGTTCCTGCGGTTGGAGGTAATGAGGTTCAGACCATGCAGAGCTTTACTAGTTAGGAACTGCTACTTTGAACTGAACTATATGCCAAACAAACAAGAATATAAAAGATCTTGACTATCACTTGACGGTCTCTTCTAAATTCCCCTTCGATGCCCAGTTTGGAGTTCAGCACTTGTGAGCAGGTGATTTCCTCCTCATCCTCCCCAAGCAAACTCCAACAGAGCTGTCTTGTCTCCTTGCAGGTGGCAGGAAGAAGTCACCACAAAAAGGAAATCCTATCATAGCCCGATGAGCATTATTTTCAGCAGCTCTGTGTGCTTAAGAAGTCCCTGCTCCTCCATCATTCCTCCTTGTACCTCCTGGGTTGCTGCAAATAAATCTGAGCAGGGAGCTGAGCTGGCTAACCCCCCACCCCTTCTTTTCCAGCCAGGATTTTTTCAGCCGGATTAGCTCTCCCTTTGCACTTCACCACATGCCCAAGTGCTTGTGCCAGCAGAGCAGAAGGAGGAGTAAGGGAGTGGGAAGGAGTGGCTGGGAGTAGGAGGAGGTGAGGGAGCAGGAGGGACTGCTTCAGCAGGTCCAAGGCTCACAGCCTACAAAAATAACTACCTCACTGGGATCAAGTACTCCGAGGGCGCCCTTGCGAGGATGGATGTGCTCTCTCCCTGAAATGCTTCACTTGATGAACCTTTGTGTGCTGGTAGGTGTCTAACGCGCTGTAATGGAGACCTACCGCTGAACCACACTCATTATTTTCCAGCAGGGACATTACCTGCTAACAGACAGAGGGTTTCAGGCAAACACTGCCAACATCTCCTTCAGTGTGTTAGCCTTTGGGGCTTTGTACGTCTCTAACTTTCTCTTAGGGCATTAAACAGATTCTCACCTAAAGCAACACTGCAAGCGGGCGTAGTGTTGCCTGCAGATTTCACACAGCCTACAGCGCAATCACAGAACCTGCAAGCGGCTCGGATATATTTAGAATCCCACATTGTCATTACTTTCATCCTGCAAAAGGGATGGGGGGCGCGAAATAAAGAATAGAAGCAGATGATAAATGCACAGCTGGAGAACGTCAGCAGACATCTCAGCACTGGCTGGGCCTGGTTCACCTCTTGTTTAACTGAAAGGGAGTGCATGACCCAGAGAAAAAGAAAATGAACATTTATTTCTCTTGCTGTGGTCAACACCTGGCTGTCCCTGTGAAGACAGTGTTACGATAATCCGCCAGCCACCATTTTCTGTGCCAAGTCACTGCTGGCACCAAGGACCGAGCATGCTGGTGGGGAAGGACACAAGTCAAAGAACTGCCTGTGAAGAGGGGAGCACACGGCTGCTACCTGGCTTGAAATATCCCACGGGCAAAGCACAGCAAGACAACATGCCATAAGGATGAAAGAGACTGATAATAAAATGTGATAAAATGATACAAGAAAGCAGTGGTGCAGGAGTTTATCTAGCCATACAAAGGTCAATGCATAGTCATATGTAAGCCGAGCTGCTTGTAATTAATGGTTTAAATCACAGTTGTTGGCTAATTACCTTGTATTGTGAAATAAGATCTTTTTTTCCAAGACAGGATCCCAAGGGAAAAAGGACAATAATAAAGATGCAGATAAAGTTGGACTTCTACCTCCAAAAGATGCTTCCACAATCACTCAAATTTATCAGGACCATTTCCCCTTCCTTCTCTAGGCCCCTAATTTATGTCTGCGTTAAAACATTAGCAGAGCTGTTTGCAGGGAAGGCAAGCTGACCTTTTTTGTGTTCCCTTTCACTGCTCCTGAGACTTCTCATCTATCTAGCCTTGCTTAATTCCTCAGAGGCACCTCATTTCTTGAGAAGGTGGAGAACACTTGCTCATACGGCCTTCAGGTTATAATAATGGGTAGAATCACCCAGATTATATGATATTTTTTTGCCTCCATGCTACCTTTCAAGGTAGTTTGGGGGGTTGGGGATTGCACCAGTGAAGGCTTTTGTCTGTCAGGGCTTTGTCTGCCGTGGCAAGAGGGAAAGGGGAATGGAGAGAAAGATTCTGGTTATTTTATTTAAAGCTATTTTTGAAGGAGCTATTAGGTTCACTCTAGAAGGGCAGGCAAACATGACAGTTGGCTGAAGACTCCAAATTATGGAGTGAGAACAGCTTTTCTGGGTCCCCATAACCCTGTTACTCTCTGAATAATCCATGTTATTCTTAAACTCAGAAAAAAAAGTCACCAATTTTAGTGGCTGTTGTGTTCAATTAGAAGATGTGGTATTAATCTCAGACTCCTAACCATATCAGCCCTGATTTCCCCCCTCTTCTTGTAAACCGGTCCTGTTCTGTCCTAGTGTTCGGTTCTCAGTACCCTTAATACCACTCAAACCACTGGTCATGAGCTGTGCAGCTCCCACAAGTCTGCTACTACTTCCCACCCTGCCATGGTGATTGTTTTCTTTGTTATTGACCATCCATTTAATAAATCCAAGCTACTGCTTGCATGCAGGTCTTTGGAAGCATTGTAGCACATTTCATGCTGCAGTTGCTACCTTGGGTGAAATTACTCTTGTTGAAACTCCGCTGCTGTCAGAGGATGTATACAGACATTATTTTAGCCTACAGATCTATCACAATTCCCTCACAACTTAAAGGGTAGAAACTTCCCTGTGTTGGGTCAGTCACAAAAACCGTTTTGGATCACCTCCGGTTGGCCTAGCAACAGGGTATTTTCTTCTGGACACTTCATTTTGGGCTTCAGAATTTCAGGCTTTGTTTTTGGGACCATAAATTTCACCGAGGAGAAATTAACCTTTGAGATTAACCAGTGCTTTGAGCTCTCCCTGCAACTGTCTCTGTAGTCACTTTTGGGCAACCTAAATAGGCTGCCAGCATGAGAGAGTCCTGCCCTCTCTCACTTCTGGCTTCACATTGTCGTCTACACATCGGGGAATGGAGCACAGCAATCAAACACAGACTCCTTCCTCTCACCTCCATCAGCTCCCAGCTGGGTCAACGGGCTGAGCTGGTCCAGTACACAACCACCAGCACAGCCCAAAGGAGGCGGCGAGGACGCGCAGCCCAGAGAGGGATCACGTCTGGCAGGAGCAGCTTGAATTTATGTCATTGTAGAGCAGTCAGACAATTGCAGCCTTAGCCTGCACATTGAAGATCTTAAATTGCTCAGATTTGTTTCAGTGAAGTGATTAATTTTCACAGTTAATATTTCGATGCAACGCTGTTCACTGCTGCATTGCTTATCAAAGATTACGGCAGTGAAAGAGGTGACCGTGTTGTGATGATCTACGTAATCTGAGAAAGTATTTCAGAAGAACCTGTTTGCAGAGAAGGAATGTTATCATAGACTTTTTTTCTCCAGGGACCACCATTACCAAATCTCAGTTCTAACCTTTTTTCAAACTTTTCTGTAAGAAGTCTCTTTTTGTAATCTATCCCTCAGCAAGTTTGTTATGAACATCCATTATGAGAAAATTCAGGCCATCACTGCTTACGTGATGTGAAGATAATAGAGTTGATGAAAAACACTTGTGTTTTATATATATATTTAGAGTTCATTTTCTGCAGATATACTGGAATGTTCACTTAGAAAGTTGCTGCTTCAGTGAGCATACCCATCAACAGCTTATTGTCAGAACATTTGCAGGAAATCAAACACTGAAATAGGTATGAACACAAGCAAAGTGAATACACTTAAAAATTGGAGAAATGCTACTTATCCCAAAGTGACTTTCTGCACTAGTGTCAGGATGCACCAAATACAGGAAATCAAGCCAAAACAAGGCGATTTTGTGCTACCCTGGCCTAATGTAACATTAGGTGGCTATCTTTTTGAACAAACAGTAGGAAGAGGTTTGCCATCC
The DNA here is from genome assembly GCF_963924245.1 of Chroicocephalus ridibundus. Taxonomy (NCBI): domain Eukaryota; kingdom Metazoa; phylum Chordata; class Aves; order Charadriiformes; family Laridae; genus Chroicocephalus; species Chroicocephalus ridibundus. The sequence goes on along the minus strand of NC_086285.1, from coordinate 8,288,752 downwards.
TAGGGGAGTTCCAAAATTTCAAAACTGAAAGAGCAAAGTCTTGTACTCTAATCCACCAGTGAGCCAACATGAACATTTTTTTAAATGTTTCATTTCAACTATGGCCCTTTTTCACTCAAGTATCTCAGTACAATTAACTTTAAGATCTCTATCAGAAAAATTGTTTCACAGGCAGGTTTCACACTGAAATTGCTAACCGATGATGTCTTGACCACTTCCAGAAAACCTCCCAAAGTTTTGAAGATGAGAAATCCATCCAACCCATTTTCCTTCGATGAAAAGAGAGTCTGCAAAAACTTTTTCTTTTACACCAATCTGTATTGTCTGATAGGAAAACTACTGATCAGTACACTCTTGACTGACTCTATTCTATGTCACTACTGTGACCATCATCCATCATCATGACAGAAGAACCACGAATATGCCAGATGAACATGGGTGGAGCATGCTCTCTTTGCAGCACTCTGCATGTGCAACTTCGTAAGAGTTACTGCAAGTTGCCTTGCACAAGAGAATCCCTGAAGCTGATGTAACGTACATTGTGGATGATATCGCTTTCCATAGTACCAGAAGACAGAACGGCTTCTGACAAAGCCAATGCAAAGCCGTATTTGATCTACACCTGTGGACACAGATGTCCAGTTTGCACAGATGCATGAAACTTCTAAGCAAGACAAACCTAACAGATCTAGGGACGTCACAAGCAAACTCACTTGTGATTCTTCTAGCTGCTGAGTGGAAACAAAGATTAGAGAATGAGAGACACTAGAAGAAGGTCCTGAAGGCCATCTGAACCAACCTGCCCCTCAAAGCCAGGATATCACCAACTCTAGATCAAATCAGCCATGGCTTTATCTGTCTGAGTCTTGAAAACCTCCAAGGATCGAGATTCCACAAGTCTTCCAAATAATGTATTCCAGTGCTGTACTGTCCTCCTCCTGAAGAAATTTTACTAATGTCCAGTTTGAATCTCCCAAGATGCAAACCGTGGACCTTGCCCTCGAATTTGCCCTCAGTTTCCAGTTCTCACAGTAAGTTCCCAGTCTGTATTGCTGCATGAGGTTATTCTGCTCCAGGTACCAAGCTTCACACACCTTACTGAATGTCTTAAGGTACAATCCACAAAAGTTTCAGGATCCCTCTGGACTGAAGCTCTGTTGTTCGGCATGCTCATCATTTCCTCTAATTTAGCATCACACATAAGCATTCTGAGAGTGCGTTCTCACTGATCACGATGAAAATACTGAACAATATCAGCCCCCATATCAACCCCACAGTACACAACTACTAACCAGCCACCAACTGGGCATCAGGCCGTTGATAATTCTTCTTCAAACCTCATGGTCCAGGCAGTTTTCAACTGAGCTAACAGTATTCATCCAAGCTATACTTCCTCAGCTTCCAGATAAGAGTGCTATGGTGTCAAAAAGCTTACAGAAGACAAGATATATTATATCCATCGCTCTTCTTTCATCTTAGCCAGCCATTTCACCATAAAACGGTCATGAAGCATGATTTACCATTGGCAAATAAATCCATCCTCATTATTCCTTGTCATTACCTTCTTGTCATTTGCGTGTTTGGAAATGGATTCCAAGAGGATGTGCCCCAGGAAGAGCATGCTCGAGCTTTAGTTACAGTAGCAAGGCCAACACCATACGACATCTAAATTTATTCACTGATATTCAGATATTGGGTATGACTCCGTTGCAAGTGCAGCAGTGTAGGTGTAGTCAGGTTGGCTTAGACCCTACAGCCTGGCCGCGGCAGCACAGACTATGGCTTTGCTGACCAAGCTTATGGTGGGGCTTGTAGCCATGATGAAATGAGACTTCTGCAGTAGATCTGTCATCAGTACCAAAGGTGGCTGGTCACTGCAATAAATATACCCCAAGTTTTTCTAATAGATTTATTTCACAGACTGCTCAGTCTGAGTTGTAGATATCTCCAGGGTGAGTGCAGTGTCAAGCCCCAGTTTCAAGACAAGAGTCAAACCCGAGGCATTCCATGAATGGAGTGTCATTATTGAGGTGAAAGTGTGGTCTCGCTTGAACAAAAGTTTATAGCCTTCTATAAAAACATACCTTTTTCTATTACTACCAGTAGCGGATCTGACAGCTGTTATCTCTCTACTTATATTTTATGCTTCCTAATTCTAACATATGATGGCACTTCACTTCCCAATTTCGAATTGACATTCTTTTGATGTATCTTTTGGGCTAGTGCCTAAGCACATTTGCAAATAGTTTAGTGCTCAATTTAAGGCTGAATATATTCCCAGAATTCCTTTGGCAATCAATTATTTATTACTTACAAGTGTTAAGATCAAAAAGAAAAGAAATAGATGTATATTTCACGCTGACAGGAGGTCCACGGAGATTACAGAAAACAGAAACTTTAATGCTAAATTTGTGTAAAAAGGATAAAATGGGGATTCCCTAGTCAGTTTAGGGGGAAAAAAAAAAGGGGGAAAAAGGAAATGGCCTGGATTATACAGTTATTCTTCCTGGGCTTTATCTCATGGTTAGAAATGCACGCTTGACCTGTACCATTAGGTCTCTATACCAAAGGGGCAAATTGTGCTTTGCTCTCACCAAGGAGTAGCAGTCAGCTTGGATTTGGTGCCAGCTACCTGGAGATGCGTCTTTTATCAGCATACCCGGGGTGGCATACATGGCTAATTAATTCAAATACTGATTCAGTCCTATTGACAGACCTAGGATTTGTGTTAATTTTTCAGCAAGGTCATACTGCCTGCGTGGCTTCTTTGTCATGTTTGTAAAACCTGGGGCTTGTATAAGGGCGTCAACATTCAAGTAAAGGGGAACTCGCAAGAGTAGAATTTAGAAAGATCATTCATACTTCATTGAACAGGTCTGTGGAAGGCAGAGAACATTTTCACAAGCACGTTTGACTGGGGCAAAATTTGCATTATTCCCGTCAGTGGGGTACGAGCAGCGATGGAGGTTCATGAGGTCAAACAGGAGACCTCTCCCTCTGTGGGTTGCAGGTCGGAGCTCAAGTACTCAGAACGAAACTTCATCTGTAGTAACCGCTGGCTATGAAGGTGTCTTTACAAATCACGTGCTGTTCTCTGCAAGCCTTTATTTATTTATTTGTTGCTAACCTTAAACTGCGCCCCAAAGACAAGCAAGAAAATACCCCTGGCCAGGTCACCAATACGAAACCAGTCCCTATCTGCATGAGTAACGTCCGAGTAAGGAGGATCCGGCAGCTTCGCAATGAGCCCGTGCAGAATTATTCAGACAGGACAGAGGAAGCAGCAGGAAAAGAACAACCTGGTACGAACAAACAAGGAGTAATTCCAAGTCAGGAATACAAGCTGATAAAAGGCAACCTGCAGAAATAAGAAATCTAGACATAAATACAGGTGAATGGCAACACAGAGCAAGTTTATTCCCGATGTAACTCTGCAAGCTGAAATGGAAAGCAGAATATCCAGCAACCAGCTACAAAACTCTATCACAGATGCCAGAATTTAGCAATGACCTGGGCTGTTTTTTTCATGGCTACCAATGGACTAAATTATTTTCTCTTTCGTTTTTGGTTGGTTTTTTTTTCCAGGTTATACAGCAAATCTATCACTTTTTCTGAAGTCAGTGAAATTATAGCACCCTTGTATTTTAAGTTACTTATTTCTCAAGTAAACAGATAAATTAGACTACCATAAGCCAGAGATGCATCTAAAGAAAGTGGCAGCTCTCCAGGTATAAGAATCAGCCATCTGCTCTAAAAAAATCTAATAAAACCCGGTGACAGATCACTTCACTCATTGAGAGAAACTTGGAACAGCGGGGCCAAAATCAGCCGCATGAAACTGGAGAGTCACACAAGAGAGAGGCTGCAAATAACCCAACGGGCAGTTCATCATTTGCTTTGCCACATGCAGATTCGACATCTACCTTAAGTCTTAGTTTTAACTACTACTACTACTACTGTTATTATTCCTTGCTGACATCTACTTACAACTTTGACATGATCTTTAGTTGGTAAAGATCATGTTGGTAAACCCTCTTGGGTTTCGAGCATCACTACACAAAGGAGTAGATAAGACAGATTGAGAAAACAAGACCTTTCTATTCTGTTTCTTGGAGTGATTCTTCTGTTTAATGACTTTTCGGATAGCCAATTAGTCACGTTTGGAGTGAAGGTATTTAAGAGTCTAGAGGTTAATTAGAAAAACAACAGCTGACTTTACTGAAAGAGTTTAATTCAGCTATATGAACAGAGACAAACTGTTTTCAACCGAGAAGATCTGTTTGGAGCTGGTTTGTGCTGGAATGTCACCCACACAAATCTTGTGAGGGAACATTAAGTGACAATACGCTCAAGATGATGAAGCTCATGTTGGAACAAAATCTCTGAGGCTGAAAAAAAAACGCTTAAAGGAGGAAACATTTACATTCCGGTTTCTAATTTAGCTATTACTTAATTAAATACAAAAGTTTGATGTATTTTTTGCAAACTTATTCACACAATCTAAATTTCTTGTCACCACATTGGTTTTCTTCATGCTTTTCCCTTTTGTTTAAGCTCTTACCTCAGGCTTTGTTCCATGATACGGTGTTAATTCTTTAGACTGGCTCTGTATTGTAGACCAACTGGCAATTTAAATTTAGGACTTTGCTTCTTAAAAAATATAATTAAATGTTTCTATAAAGAGTAGACTCTGTTCTCTACAGCCCCAGGGCACCTGGGTTTAGTCCTTCCTTCCCCAGAACCCAGCCACGTTTCCTTCTGCTGGCTGAAATTAGCAATGATGAACATATGAATAAAAAGATACCCCCCCAAAACAATAAAAAATTATTTTGCTCAGGGCTGCAACTCCACTTCAGATACCTTCCTCTCCAGCACTGTCATTTTCTCTCCCTACGGTGAAGATCTCAAACATGTACAGTGGAAAACCCAGCATCTCGGTGTGGAAGATGCTGAAAATCAAGATTGGGAAAGGGGAATTTTCTCCACAATACACATTTCATAAAGGCGGAGATGCAGCATACCCCTAGAGTCTGATCTTTCTGCTATTAGGAAAGTCATTGCTCTTGCTGCTGAATTGCTCCATAAACAGTGCCGGCGGCTCGAGGGGCACCCTCGGGCTCCCCACATGCCAAACAAAGGAAGACTAATTTTCTGCCTGTAGAAACAGGAGTGCTGGGGCATAGAGTCCCTGGGTACTGTGAGCTACTTATAGCTGTGCTGCATTAAGGAGGTTTCTGCCATTTAAGAAGCAAGAGTAAGGAGTGGGTAGGATCCTGTACTACCAGATCACACACTATAACTCAGAAACGCTGCAGAGAAATATGAAAGAATGCAGACAGAATTAAAAAAATAAAAAAGCAACAAAAAAAACAACAAAAAAACCACCAAACCAAAAAACAAATACCACAAACCTAAAAAACAGAGGATAAAATCCTGGCTCTGCTGAAGCCAATGGTTTAGAGTTTTCCTGCTTACCTGTGTTACTGTTTTTCTCCAAAGGAGCAAAGTGAATGCAGAGATTTACTCTGCAGATAGAATAACAAAGGATGATGATCAGCTGAGAAATGCATAGACGGTTTTGAGAAAATACTACAATATCGAATTTGGTAAGATGCCAGCGATGCTGACTGCTGAAGTGCAGAGGGCAGGGGTTTATATGGACAAAGATCTACATAAGGCTGGTTTGGGGTTGAAGTTTGAGGTGTGCATCGTTGCCAAAATCTCGCTTTTGATCTGCAAAGAATTTATAGCGCTGACAAATAAATGAAAAAAGCACAATGTGAGTCTTTATTAAGGCAGAGTGCTGTCAAAATAAGTGTCAATTTTCTAACTTCATAATGCCAGGCACACTGTATGAAGCAAACGAATGCAAAAGTAACATACGAGAGGTGGTTACGGCAATCTGCCTATCAAGGCGACCAGTGTATTTTATTTACACACTTCTAACTGTTAGGTACTAAATACGTTAAACAATTTAATATACTTCTTTTTTTTATTGCTTAGGTGAATTCAATGTTTTTCCCCTCTCCCTCTTGAATCTTCGTTGCTTGATCTGCGTTGGACTGTGAGACTTCATCTTGCATTAGATTGTAGTACCAAAACCATGTTCACCCATGCAGTAGAAGAGCTCCCGAAGGATGCCACTGGGATACAGGCAATGGTAAGTGATGAGGTAGGAGTGGGTTTCAGTCACCTGGCATTTATGTGTGCTGTATATTTTATGTCTCTGAATTCAAGTAGCAATCACTTTTAAAAAATTAGTGCAATGGCTTTAATTAGAGGAGAACAGCAACAAAGAGCCTGTAATTAAAAAAAGCCATGTAGTTAATGCAGTGAGTAGTGTCATTGTCATAAGTCACAGCGAGTCCACTCTGTTCTTGGGTTAGGTTCACTCATCAGTCGGCTTCAAGGGCAATCACTTCTAATTAACAAGTCTTTTGAACTCTTCCAGGGAACATGGTCCAGACCTCTAAGGTACCATAACAACAGTCAGACATGTAGCTCTTAAGGTTGTCTGTCCTTTATGTCAGCGTTTTCCAAAATGCCTTCAATAAAATTAAATTAATGGCATCGTGGTTGCATATTTGTGCCATGTGTCCCCCCACAGCCATTTGAGTCTTTCTCACTAGAGAACCACTTTCCTTGATCTTGATAATCATGCATACGTGTCCATACACAGAGAAGAAGAAAGGCTATAACAGCTGTCCAAAGACACCATCTCCTTTCCGTGTTTAATGAGCAGTATTAGGATTTGACACTAAAAGTACTGATTGGAGCTGGGTTAAATCTGACCGACCTTGCGGAGGCAGATGGCATATTGTATTTTGGGCTGAAAGAAGGTTGAAATAGTAAACAGAGCCACTGCCTTGCATCTGAGGTTAGATTTTTCTGATTTGTGGTGCATTCCGGACCAAGTTAGCAGAAACTCTTTTTATATAGACAAACGTGATTTCTTTGAAGAAACAAAGAACTCCACCACCAGTTTCTCCTCCTAACTGTAAGAGCATGTAGTAACGCAGATAACCTCACTAAACCCAAGGGGTGATACAATTACTGCCCTTTGATATGCAGATACAGGGAGCAGCTGCTATTCTTATCTTACTGTTTTTGCATTTAGCCTATGGAAAACACAAACAGGTTCTCCCTGTGCTCGTCCCTCTCGCTGCCTCAAGGTTGCACAACTTCAGCAGATGGGCCATGGTCCTCAGGAGGCGGAGCAGGTCCTGCTGCTGGCTGTGGGCACGCAGTCGCCCGCGCAAGGGACTCACCGGCCCCTCGGCTCCTGCCCTGGAGCATCACGCACCACGTGAGCCCGTCTCATTCAATGCTCTTATTTAAAATATTCCAGACCCCTTTTCATCTAACCCATAATTGATAGCTGGCTTTTGCAAAGGGCAATTTCACAAGGCGTCAAGGGTTTAATCGTGGCCGCGCTGATGAGCTTCCCTTGAGTCACGTCAACCCCAATGTCACAGACAAGCATCCCTTGAGTCACACCAACCCCAATGTCACAGATGAGCTTCCCTTGAGTCACATCGACCCCGGTGTCACAGATGAGCATCCCTTGAGTGAGTCTCGTCAACCCGTGTTACAGATGAGCATCCCTTGTGTCACGTCAGCCCAGCAACTTGCCCCCACTTCATCAGGAGCAGGAAATAAACTCCACAAACCTATACAAAGGCAGGTCCTTTAAAAAAATAAATAAACACCCGGCTCCCTGCAGTGACCGGTCCCTCGGGAATCCCGCGGGTGCGCCATAAGCCCGAGGCGGGACTCGAACCCGCGGTTCTTGGCTCCCACCCCACCCTCCCGGGGTGGAAGCACGCATGCGCACAGCGGCCGGCCGAGCGGGGAGGGGCGGGGCGCGCTCAGGGTGCGCGCGTGCGCAGTAGCTCCCGCCGGCCATGGGTGACGCGTCGCGGAGGGCGGAGTCGGGCACTCAGGTGAGGCCATGGCGGCCCCTCTTCACCCTCCCTCCACCCCCTGGCGCCCCGCGGCTGAGAGGAACCCGGGGAGGGTGAGGGGAGGCCGCAGACCCAGGAAACGCCGGGCGCTCCCCTCCGCCGGCCCCGAGGCGGAGCTCCGTCCCCCACTCCCTCGGGGCCGGCGGAGGGGAGCGCCCAGCCACCGCGGAGCCGCCCGATGGGGCGGTGTGTGAGGGAAGAAGGGGGGGAAGCCGCTCCTTCCCGCCTCCGCCGCCCTTCCTCCTCCCGCCCGCCCCCTGTGTGAGGGGGGGAGCGGGGCCCCCTCTGAGGCTGAGGGGCGCTGAGGGCGTTCGGTCGCCTCTGAAGCGTTTTTGGGGTTCGCCGGAGGGTGGCTGAGGGCAGAAGTCCTGCTTTTGTGTCTGGGGTTGAACGCCTGCTGTGGTGCTTCGGTACAGCACGGGGGGAGGCTGTTCAGGTGTTTCGGTAATTGTTGTGTAAATGTTTTCTTCGCCCTCCCCCTTCTCTTCCCCCCCCTTCTCAAGCGATAGAGTGGTAGCGGTGAGGAAGATTGCGTTGAAATAAAGAGTATGTAAGGTGGAATTGCTTTCCTGTTCTTCGGAGAAAAGTGTTTTGAGGTTCTGTTGTTGTTTTTCTGGTTGTTGGGGTTTTTTTGTTTGTTTTTTGTCTCTGATGGATGGTTTATTTATAATTGACTCGTAGAATGGTTCAGATTGGAAGGACCTTAAAGATGATCTAGTTCCAGCCCCCCGGCCGTGGGCAGGGACACCTCCCACTAGACCAGGCGTTTGTTAGTGACTTCTTGCAATCGGCAAGTTAATTACTTGGAGATTGGTGTATCGGAATATCCCGAGCAGTGCACATAAAAGCACACATAAAACTGTGATAATAAATAATTCTTGTTGAAGCTCCACGTTCTTTCAGTGGGACTCGAGTTCTTTAGCCCTTTTGACACTTTAAAAAACAAACAACCAAAGAGTACCCACTCTAAGGAAACATACGCAAATGAAGGACACGAGTTGTGCTCTGTGTCTGAGTGGGTAAATGCATTTCTTTGTCCACATAAGCTGTGCCAGCAGGGAATGGACATGGCAATAACTGCCCGTGATGGAAGGGATTACCAAACCTGAAGGAGGGAGGAATTGATAAACAATGGGTTAAGAAAGGCCGTTGTCCATTAAAGTACAAGGTCCAGAAAAAATGGTAGAAGCCCTTGACACAGAAAAGACTTAATTTAAAACAATGCTTCTCAAATGTGTAAGATCAGATTTTAGTGAGAGTTATACTGAGACTGCAGTCTTGTACTCCTATTATTGAATATAATTAATACAACAAATTAGAACTTCTTGCAAAACACCTTTGGTGTATCACAGTAAAATAAATGATAAATTGCTTCCATATGTCTTCGTGCCCAAAGTTTACAAAAGCTCGGTTGGAGTGGTTGAAAATTAAATTTTGTCTCCTACTCGAGATAGGTTTGTATTTGTAAATAGCCTGTAGGTTAGCTCACAGCCTCTAACAGAGCTCGAGTATTTAATTTAAATTTCTTTAACATTTTAATGAAGTAATATCTCATTCCTGACAAGACCTACATGTATGCTTACATTTATGCATAGCTTCATTGAAACCAATACAGCATAAGCATGTAATGTATTATTCAGTTGGTCTGTCCATATGCATATTTCTTTATTAAAAAGATGAAATTGATAAATTATAAAAGACATAGTTGAAATATTTGAGCCCCATCAGCCTTGTCATTAATGAAATTTAACCCAACTGTTGCCTGACTCTTGCAGTATAGCTCGTTTTCTACATGTAGCTGCACATATGTGCAGTTTCTTGCTAGTATAATTACACTTTTGAAGAACACCTAAGAGTGAAGACATACCACTAGACACCACTTGTTAAAAGATGCTATTTTGTATAAAAGAGCATTATGAAAGAAGAAATTAACATCTACAGTTAAATTATAAATCTGGAGTCTCTAGTATGTGATTTGAAATTATTTAGGTGGTTTTTTTCCAAGCTCTTCCCACTCAAAGGCTCTCTTCAGCAGTGCTGTGTTCTGTACACTCTCCACCACAAAGCTCGGGACACCTGATGTCCACCATCCAGATCACCCTTTAATTGCCTGTAGATTCCATCCCCGCCCCGCTTCATTTTACATAAGAAAATCTGAGCAGGGAAAATGGAAACGCCTCCCCTGGAACGGAGCCAAGGTGGCTTTTGCCAATTTGGAAAAACCCGTGTTATCCCCATCTTTAACATCAGCAGAGGTGAGGGATGCCTGCCTAGTGTCTCATCTCAGCTTTGCTTCCGCAACTTCTGCTGTAGTGTGGACAAACCTTTGTTAGATTTGAAGGAAAATTGTTAGCTGTTTCTGCCAGGAACCCCGTTGCTCCCAGCGTGACACTAATGAGGCAAGTGCCTTTGGAGATTCTGCTTCAGAACTCGGAAGTAAATACAAGTTTGATAAAAACACAGGTGCACTATCATCAGCGAATTATCATAAATTACCTACATGAGCAGTGCTCAGAGTAAGCACCTGTAGTTATTTAAGATGAATATATAAACTTGTCATTTAAATAACCACAATTTCGTATTTAAACGATAGTGATCAATCTACCATGTATTTCCAAAGCTCTAGCAGTAAGCTTAAAGAAGAGATGGAGGCTCATTTCCAGAAGAAATAAACTGCAGAGGATGTATTAATTAATGTAGAAATAAATTTTGGGGCAGAAATGTGTTTAGACCAGCAATAGGTGCGGCTCCTGGCCCTGTCAGTGCCATAATCGAGCCCCTGTGATCACCGAGTGCCAGAGCGGTGCTTCCTTTGCTAAGAAATGAAGAGCATCAGAAAGCAGCAGCAGGCGGTGGTTTTCCTGTTTCTCTCGACTTCCACGGCCGGATGAGGAGGGTGAGAGATTCCCGGCCCTTCTCCCTCGCCGGGGGCCAGGGCCAGAAGTAGGCGGCTGCTTGCATGGGAGGGCTGCACATGCAGGGTCTGCTGTGGCCCTTGTGGTAGTTGCAAGCTCCTGGTTTGTGTGCCCTGAAATGTGTTCCTGTATTCTTTTATATACGTGTCCATCTGGATTTTTGCTTTGTCCGGGTCAGAGAACCCTACTGGTTCCCAAAACATTCAAGAGTTCACCATGTAAGCGTTTTCTGTGCTGCAGAAATGTGTGAAACGTAACGGGAGGATCCGCAGATCCAGAGCAAGGTCAATTCAAGTGTTTTTATAGCCCTTCAGTGGATGTGTCGGAAAACTCTCCTGAACATGTGTGAACAGGCAAACAAAGGCAAACGAATTGACGTTTTCTTAATGAGAGGAAATGTTAAAATGTCAATGAAAATGTCACATTTAGATTCCCATCGTGACCACTTGAAGTAAATTCAGGGCCATTTAATGGAGTTTTATTCTACTATTAAGGCAAACACACACATGCAACTATTTAAACAACTTTTAAGACAATTCAGAGCAAATGTTGCTCATCGGTGTGGCAGGGAAGAAAGCAAGATAAAGCAGCGTGTGTTTAAAATGTGTGCTCCCTGCTCGTTTGGTGACTGGCTTTAAGGAGGACAGAATAAAACTGAACAGGATTTGTTATGTTTAAATCTTTAAATGACAGCTGGGCATCTTGGAGAATGAAATATTTGGCACCAGGGTACGTGCTCTGGCAGTGCTCTGCGCATCCTGATAGCGTGTCCTTTCCCGCGTGTGTTAATACACGTAGGGAATAACAGCTCTGGCACTGGGTGAAATGTTAATTCTTGGTTTACGAATGTATGCCAGAACTACAAATAGTAAAAGTTACGTGAATACCTGTCTACTTGCTATGCAAATACATTTCAATTTAAGAAATTGACCATGAACTTTGGACTAATTTGTTTTACAATGGACTTACATTACAAGGGGCTTTGGAAGAACTTGCTTTACGAATTTGAGCTTGCTTTAGAGTCTTGCAGAGCCACTGATGGCTAATTACTTTTGATCATTCTTAATCCATACTATGTTTGAACAAGTAACTATGATATAATAGGAATTTAGACCAGAAGAGCCCTGTATAACTTTTCAGATGAAATGTACATGTTTTTACTTATAAATGCTCAGAGGGACTGACTCAGAAGACTAATGATGGATAATGTTTCACCTCAGAGCCAGTAGTTTGTCGTGGTGGTGATGGTTATTACAAATTATCTTCTTTTCCTTTGTTCTGTCAAATGGCAGCACTGCTGTATACCAGAGGCGATCCCTCTTGCTAGTCTACCTGTGCAGTTTTTCTTTAAGCTTTATTTCCCCTAGTGTATACCCACTCCTTACTGCCATGGAATCTGTGTGCTAATTATTTGTAAGGATGGAACCTTCTGTTGTTGTAGTCCAGACTATAGGCTTCCATATGTATTTATGAAAACATTTTTAAAATCAAACTAATCTTTTGATAGGGCTGTCACAGAAAGCTCCCAGTTCTCAGAATGCTTTAAGTTTGATTCCCAAGGTCTACTATTTTGAGTTAACAGCACGTCTCTTCTCTCTTTTCTTTAAAAGCTACTTGCTCGACTTGAGGGCAGAAGTTCTCTGAAGAATCTTGAACCTTATCTGTTTGCTGAGGAAGGATCTCCTGTTCATGGTAAAATTTTCTCTTTATCCTATTTATAGAAAAATGTTAGTGTTTTACATATTCTCAGAGCAATGTGACAGAGATAAGCATACATGTAGGTCTTTTTGCCCTGGATACAGAATTTTAATTGTTGATGTAGTTTTATGCAAACGAGGTAAAATGAAATAATGCAGTCACCATTCCAAACATTATTAAATGGACTTTAAAATATCCACTTTATGGGTATCAAAACAGGTGTAGGTGAGTAAATACTAAGCACGTTGGACTGTTTCTAGTAGTTTTACAGGAATTTGTTCTAGATTCTGTCATTTAACTTTTTTTTTAAATCAGTGGTCTAAAAAGCCACCACAAAGTCCTGGAACAGGTTGCCCAGAGAGGTGGTGGAAGCCCCATCCCTGGAAGTTTTTAAGGCCCAGGCTGGATGGGGCTCTGAGCAACCTGATCTAGTGGGAGATGTCCCTCCCCATGGCTGCGGGGTTGGAACTAGATAATCTTTAAGGTCCCTTCCAACCTTAACGATTCTATGATTCTATGAAAGTCATAACTGCAGAAATGTGCAAACAACTTGAGGTTCAACACAGAGTTCAGTGATATGGAGTGGTCTGGATCAGTTAGGAGAAGGGGCATGAGCAAACAGTATTTTTCAAAAAAGCCAAGTCATCAAGCCATGCAGTCTTGGGCTGAAAAGTCCTGATTATACTTAGATGGAACTTTGGAAGCAATTCCATTAGCAACATAGGTACTAATGAGCTGAATGAATTTGCAGATGTTGTTAGAATCAAAATGGCTTATATAGACCTTCAGTGAATGAATGAGAATTTCAAACTGGAGAAATTGGGCTACCTCCCAGTGATGCCAGTACAACAAGTTTAAGGTAAATTCTTCTAGCAAGAAGTTTTAAGATCAAGATTGGATGTTCTAATGAAAGAAATTACTGAGCTAAACAGAAATTAGCACACTTAGTAATTCCTTGATTATTCAGCAAGTCAGACTGGTTTTGCAGTCTGTGAATTCCAGATTTTGGAAATTCATGGATTTCACAAAGGAAGAGTCTACTCTGATTATACAAAACTAGAAATATATAGTAAAAAAAGAGTACGAATGGCAAACTGTAAGGATCATGCTGTGAGGTACTACAGTTGTTGAATGTATGTATGAATTAATAGATTTCATATGAAAAGTATGTGGCTGCAGTGGTTATCAACATGCCTGTCTGCAATTTGAATTCCCACAAATTATAGGAGGTTCAGAAGAAATAGCAGAAAAAGCAATAAAAAGAATCAGGATAATTGGCCGAGAGATGATGCTGAGTCTACAAATGCAGTCACTATGAGACTATTAGTATATTATTTTGCAGCACTTGAGAATACATTAGGGGTTTAGCAATATATGATTTATGCCCCTGAAAGTTTCAAATGTGATATAACAAAGATAAAGGGCAGAGAAATACTGGTAAGCCAGTGCGAATGGAGCAGAGAAGATTATTTAAATACTGAACTGCTTTGTTACCCACAAGAAGAATTAAGAACCAGTAGTGAAATTGGTATATGCTTCACAAGGCTCCCGAGTTCTTAACGTTTTTAAAAGATGAGATATTTTTTGTTTTGAAAAAGTGCAGTAATAGAAAATGCGGATCTTTCAGCCTGGTGGTTTTTTTGGTTGTTTTTTTTTTAATGAACTTAATACACAAGAAATGAATGTTTGAGAATAAATTTGCCATGTTCTGGTAGAACAGACTATAAGAAGCCTTTCGTGGGGGTCAGTAATTGCCCTTGACGTCACAGTCCACAGCGTTACATAATTCCATTCATCAAATTATCAGCTTTGATCTGAAAGCTAAGTTAGGTTGTTCGTGTCTGTCCAAAGACTGTTCCAGAACCTCAGTTCTGAGATGGCTGGAAACCTTCTAAATTTATCACTGCTTTCTCTGTGCCAACAACATGGTCATGGAGCTCCTGAAGCACTTCTGTTTTTCTTCTGCTGTTAACAAATGGCATCAATTATTATCTGTATTGGTCATGCTTTTTGACTGACATTAGTGAAGCTGCATAACATATTAGGACAGTTCTTTAGCTTTATATACATAAATGGACTTCACCTTTTATTACGTTCTTTGTCTTTTAATACCACAGTATTTATGTGAGTCCATGTGTTATTTTGATGTGTGTTCTCATTATTCGGTCTTAAATCCCTGTTGAAGACCTACCTCTCTATTTGTCATTAATTTGACTTTTAGTAGGGCACTGTGGAATATTATAATACATTGCCCATGAAGTCCATACTGAACAGCTCTTAATCTAAAATGCTATGATTAAAGCAATGCAAAGACCTAAATTATTCTTTTTCCTGATGGTATTTTAAACAAACATTTATATAAAGTTTCATTAAACTATCCAAACGTTACATCATAGTTAAGCGTTCATAACATGTATGTCAGGGCACTATAAAATAGGAACGGGTAATATAGGTACTGCTGTGATATTCTAGGCACTGTTTCTAATTACGATGGACTTGCATATTTAAGAAGACGTGAGCATATTAATTACATACCATTTAAGCTCTTCTGGAATGGAGCAAAAGTGACACGAGCTTTAAATAATCTTCCACTAGTGCCAGTCATATTTCTCCTATGCCGCTGGTATGAAGGTGTGGGTGTCAGTATAAAGCTCTGATGTTCAGCAGCAGCATGACACCCAACATTAACTTGTAATAAATATTAGGCCTTTCGACTTCACTTATACATGGTACAAATATTAGTGACAGCTTCTGCACAGTATTGTAAATTACTAGTCCAGTAACTTCAAGGTATCTGAGGATGCGAAACCTGCAGAGCTATTGCTGAGTGTTCTAATAGGCTGTTTGTAACTGCAATGTCAGAAAATCGTTTAACCAACATTTGCTAGTGTAGTGATTACAGACAAAACTTAGAGCCCTTTTCATTCAAAAGATAACACTGAACTGATGACCAGGACCGAGCACAGTGTTTCAGTTAAAAATATATTAGTGTTACATAAATATTTAAGTTTACGCAACATCATTTAGTTTCTCCTGTATGCCATGACATGGCAGTGGACTATCGTACTCTTTAATCTGACCGTAGCGGCCAGTTCAAGCTACCGTAAGCCAAGCAATGTCTTGGGTGACTCCTTAAAATGTACTTCTTGAATTTGTCAGTGCCGAATTTCATAAGAAATCATTCTGCTCATCCATCTTGATCTGTTAAATCTTCACAGTTTTAAGTCTTGATTAACCCAATTAGTTTGTCTTCAACATGTTTTGCCAAGCTAATGGAACATTCATCTACTGCTGTTTTTAGCATTGGGCAACACCAATTCTAATAGGAAAATTTCCCATTCACTTTTCTTTCACGTTAAAGTGTCTGTTCCTACACTGCCTCTCAGACTGTTTCCCATAACAGTATCTCTTCACTAATCCTCCTTTCGAAGTATTTTGACATTAATGGATGATGCTAGTACTGATCACTAAGTTTCTTCCATGACCTATTGTGATGGTATCAAAGGCTTCTTGAAAATGTTGCTGGCCACACTTCCTCCTCTGCTGCATCATGGTTTGTCCTCTCTGATCCAGAAGGATGAATTTCCCCTCTTATCTTACTGTAACAGCCTGGTGGCTAATTTAATAAAACCCTACATTTATAGATGTTGCTATAAATGGCTTCTGTTTTGCACCAGTTCTTCTTGTGGGCAGCCTCTTTGATAATCATGAAGGCACAGAAATCCCCGGCTCCCTTGAGGTTTTCTTACAGTCCAAGCTATTACTCTTTCCAGAGTAACTTAAGTGTTTTGGTCTAACTACAACCCGGGTGTGTATCTTGTTCGGCAATGTTGAACAAGGTTTGCAGTGTGCCTTGCTGTTGAAGTTTATAAGCCACCACCACAAAAACTCCTAAGAATGAGTTTTCATTCAACTTAGAATTTTTACTTAAATTAGTTCTGCCAATAAAAGCTCATCCAGTGTTATTCCATGCAATACAGCTCCCTTATGTAAAGTTTTATGTGAGGTAACACACAGATATCCTGATAAAACGTCTTCAAATGGGTCAAGTCAAGCATTTATTTCAATTTTTTTGAATCATTACCAAACAGTAACTCAGATTTGCCCACTGCTGCTTCTGAGTACCCATACAGACTTGCTGGTTTTTTTCTTAAACAAGTCATATTTTGCTGTACAGGTCGGTGAAGCAATCTGTATTGCGTATTGGCCCAATTCAGCTGTTGGTCAGGATTCAGAAATGTCAGGCAGGGTGGCAGAAGTCTTGTGCCAAAGCCAGTTGCAGAGAAAAGATACACTTTGTTCCTTAACAAGAGCTGCCTTACGCAATTGTTCTAAAATATTCCAATAGACATGAAATATGAGGGAATGCCCTACCCAGCACGTTTAGGAGGAGTCCTTCCAAGCTGGTATCTTATCCTAACAGGGTGCGGTTATGTCACTGGCACCATAAAAGTGACAGCAGAGCAGCTGCTGGCTGCAAGTGGCAGAGTTGGACATTGTAACCTCTGAACATGAAGAGAAAATGAAGATTTGTGTCATAGGACGTGGAGTCATCTTTTGTCTCAAAAGTGGGGAGAGCCATTCAGAACAGATAAATAAGGGTTTGGGAGGCAATCAAGCTTTTAAATAAATTTCAAACTATAAGAAATTCAGGGAAACGGAATTGCAGTTGTGAAGCAGCAGCAATTTCGTTATGGAGAGGCAGGCAGTCCGAGTGTCACTGAAATGGAGAGAATTGTCACATCAGGTGTAAATTGCTTTCAAGGCGTGCAATAGGTGAAGTAAGAGCTTAGTTTCTTCCCCACCACCTTCCACCCCTCATCCCAAGCTGCATCTTGACATTACACGCGCTTCTGAACAAGGATATCCTCTGGAAGTTGAGTAATGACTTGAAAAACCCTGTTAACTCAGGCAGGCACAAACATGTTTAAGTAAAGTTGCAATTCATTCTCTACTCTTGCATCCCCCCTTTGAAAAGCTGTTGTGCCGTTTGCACTTGGCAAGGCCACAGAAATATCTCACCTTCCTGCAATTACAGTTGTGTGATTCTACTTACTGCATGTCTTTACCCTTCTTCCTAAAATCCAAACTGTCAAAAATAAATGATCCAGTTTCCAGAATTAGAAATTTATAAAGAGCAACTAATAAATTAACCTTTTTTAGGGTCCTGCTCTGATGACATGACAACTTTCGAAAAGACTTCAGAGTATCTTGCCTTCACATACAACAAAAGAACTGGTTTCCTAGAAAAGCATAATGCTTCTTCTAATTAACATTTTAAATTTATGTGATATGTATTTTATTGACCCACATGGATCAGGCAGTTAGGCTGAATCTGTTCATGAACAGAGATCCGTTGCCTCAGCCAGTAGAATCATTGCCTGAAATTCAAGGTATCCATGAGTCCCCCTTGTCAAAAGAAGCAGTTTCATGCAATGATCACCACAGAAGAATAGAAGTGCTAAATACATATACTGGTGTTCTCTTCACTGGTCGCAGATTCCTGTTGGTATCTTGCAACGTGCAGGTACTGAAGATGCATATACCAGGCATGAAATGCTGAAGGACAGTCTCTGCTATAAAAATAGATGTGCCAACATGGTTTGGACCTCTAATATGTCAACTTTTTTTAGTTGTTTTGCTTATCCTCTACTTTTTTATTTCTTAATTTTGTGCATATAGTGTAAATAGATGGTTTCTTATACACTTTTGTGTAGCAGCTTCCTTTTCAGCCTTCATCTACCTGTAACGATAGATGAAATCCAGTTGCCAATCTTTTATTGATACTGGTGTCCTAGATGCTATTGGCAGGGGGGTTTTCAACCTTTGTTCTCAGTTGATTTTCTTCACTTTAGAGGCCTTTCTTGCAAATTAAAATTTCTCTTGGTAGGTGCTAATCTGGATTTAAACAATTTTACAAATGCCAAACTTGTAAAAAATACATTTTCCTATTAGTGTAATACTGACTATTGGCTCAGTAAACACTGAAAACTGAGCTATAAATTCTCTTACCTGACAGCCTGCTGCTTTGTTTTTGAACAGGAGATGTCATTGAATTCCATGGTCCAGAAGGAACAGGAAAAACAGAAATGCTTTATCACCTAATAGCCCGCTGCATCATTCCAAAATCAGGAGGAGGACTGGAAGCAGAAGTCATGTTCATTGATACGGACTACCATTTTGATATGCTTCGTCTAGTTACCATTCTCGAGAGCAGATTGGCGCAAAGGACAGAAGAAATGATAAAGCAATGCCTGGGAAGGCTTTTTCTTGTGAACTGCAGTAGTAGCACCCAGTTACTCCTCACTCTCTACTCTTTGGAAAACATGTTTTGCACTCATCCCTCTCTCTGCCTTTTGATTTTAGATAGCCTGTCAGCTTTTTATTGGATAGACAGAAGCAATGGAGGGGAGAGTCTTAACTTGCAGGAGATGAATCTGAAGAAATGCGCCAACTTTCTTGAAAAGCTTGTGAGGGAGCATCACTTAGTCCTCTTTGCAACAACACAGACACTTATGCAGAAATCTACAAACTCTGCAGAAAGCTTTTTTCCTTTAAAACTTCAACATGAAACTGATACAGACTATAGACCTTATCTTTGTAAATCATGGCAACAAATGGTGACCCACAGGATATTTTTCTCTAAGCAGTGCAGTCCTAGCAACAGCAAAGGTTTTACCGTTATTTCTTGCCACCTTAAAAGAAACCATGTAGTAAAACGTTCATTTAATGTTGCAGAATGTGGAGTTCAGTTTTAACTTCAGTTTGTTTTTTAAACGTGTAGGAAATCCTGGTGCTTAAGGCCTGATTAGGTCTAAGTCATTTTTAGTACCTTTTAAACAAGTTGGTTGTTGCTGGGTGATTCAGAATTTCTGTCACCATTTTCTAAAAATTTAGTGAAAGGCAGGAAATGGTAAAATTTTTGAATTACTGTAGACTTTCAGTCCAAACTAGCAAAGAATGTTGAAATTACTTGTTTGTGCTTAATGCATAAAGAGATTAAATCAAGAAAATTATAACCAAAGACATTCTAAACTCCTAGTATCGTTCAGTGATCTAACGTATGTGATATGTGGCCAAATGCATTCATTTCATTTCTGGGTCTTACTGCTTTCCACTCCTCCTCTTCCAAGCTACAGAAACAGGAGCCCAGTCGTTCATGGGGGAGACTGCAAAAAGGCGAGTGTTTGCTCTTTATAAATATTGGTCTTGGTTCATTCCCAGTAGCCTGGGGCATCTGAAATGCATTCACGACTTTGCTTGAAGAAGAGGATTCATTTTCACAGGCTGTTAAATAGTGGTAATCCTGACCGTGCCTCTCCAGGCTTGCAGCCGCTCTGTTTACGTTAGCATGTGCTTGGAGAAGCAAGAAGTGCAGGTGTTTAGACCCTTAGAAGCAGCTAAGTTTGAAGAGTCTACAGCTATGGCAGAAATGGAGGCCTGATTTCCGTAACCGAAGAAAAACTGAAGACCCATTGCTGGGTACCTGTGAGTTTGTGCCACATGGAGCAAGCAGTTTAGTCTTTGAAACTAATGAAGTGTAGGTCATGGGTTGTTCTGGGTGTGGGGGGGTTGTTTGTTGGTTGGGTTTTTTTTAGATGTATGCACAGACATAGGTTTTTTTTTCTCTGCCCTCCCTCATTATTCCCTCCCACTTCTTTCCCTTCCCCCACTCTCTCTAAGAAATCCAGGAATGCCATGCCTCTGGTCTTTACCAATATGTATTTGCCACATGTAGAACATTTGTGTGCAGGATTTGGCATGCAACATGTTGCAATTCTGGCAAAGAAGATTCAGAACTTATGGGAAATGCCCTACAGTTCTGGCAAAGAGTACCATATTATTTATTAACCTAGAGTGCCCTTTGAAAGCTTCAAAGTGCTTTACAAGAAAGAAAATTGCACACAGTACATTCTTTAATACAAAAACTTACATTAGCTTACAAATTTAAATTACTCAAACAAGGGGAAAATATTTCTCACAGCAATATTCGTTCAGTCATGTTGCACAGCATGTTTTATAGTTTAGATTGAACAGATTATTAACAAAAATGCATATTAAGAAGAAGTATCTAGCACAGTATCTTTTTGAGGAAGATGCCTAAAAAACTCTATTGTGAGATACTTTTAATTTCCTGACTTCTGAAGCGGGCTTTTTCAAGCTGAATGTATATCTGGATTCCCAGCTGTGTATAGTTCGGCATGCGCACCCAGACTTCTGTATATAGACCTAGTAGTGTGTCAATACTGTTGTTTGTAGAATTTGGCATCTCTGTGATTTGACCGGATTTTTGCAAAGATGCCGAGCGTCCTCCTTCTCACAGCTGCCAGTACCGAAGCTTTGGGGAGGAGCGTGAGAATAATCGGTTTTCGCTGGCCGAGCCTCTCACATCACAGGGCTCGAGGAGCTCCTGAGCAGGGCCTGTGGGCAGACCACTGTTTGATGGCCATTGATCAGACCTATCCTCCGTGAACTTGTCCGGTCCGTTTTTAACTTACCCTCTTGGGTTCCACCCTGTCTTTTCACAATGATTCAGTTTAATTATTCTTCCTGTGGGAAAACTTGGGGGGTTTTCCCCTCTCATTTTAAACCTGCCATCTGATCGCTTCTTCACGCTGTCAGTTCTTTTACTGTGGCACGTGAGCAAACTTTGCCTTTTCAACATCTCTGCAGGGGTGATGATTTTATAGACTGTCATTTCATTTGTGCTTTCTCTTTCATCAGCACCAATATTTATTTTATTTCAGAACTTGCACAAGTACCCAAATAGATGGAAACCGTACAACTTAACTCTTCAGCCTAGACTGGACCCAAGTTAGATGGTTTAACATGAGTAGATGCTTCCACTGGGAATTATGATAAAGGACATAACTTGCATTTTTTTTGTAAAAGAACCAGGAAGATTCAAGTAGAACTACAGGACTTTTAAATGTTAAAATTATAGGACTACATAATTTCTGTTACAAAGAAGAAAGCAATCCCTTTTTCTATCAGAGAATACAGCTCCACTGAAGATTAACTGCTTTGTAAAATCATACTTGCTAAAAAATACGTTTGAGAAAAAACAATGGAAATGGTCTGGCATTCCCGTCTGGAAAAAAAGCTTTTATATTATTCACAATGTAGTTTTATCTTTTGCATTGTACTATAAAATAAATGCCTAAATTGAAGTGAAGCCAAAGTTCTAATTGATCAAAAAGAGCACCTCAGGAGATTTTGAAATTTCCCAGTTTTAGTTTTGCTTTGAATGCAGACAGATTTTTTTAATTCTCTGGTAATTGTAATATTCCTGCTCTGCACATTTGTTTGAGATATATAGCCAGCCTTGCTTTCAGAGACGCTGAGCATCTGCATATCCCTGTGAGTTTGCAGGAGGGAGAGGAGTATGCAATCGGGGAGTGCGCTGACCTTATCCTCTGCCAAAATTATGCCATTTGAAAAAATGAACCTTGAGGATACAAGTCGAAGAAAGATGCAGCGATGGAGAACCTGGGAAGCAGCAATTTTGTTTGTACCTTAATTACCTGTGGGTATTTAAAATGTTTTTTTTTTACCATTTTTTTCAATGGAGAATTTTCTCCATTAAAACTACATATAAATCGTAGTTAGTGGAGAATGCAGTTACTCCTCATGAGCCAGGAGCAGTATATTAAATGGAGCATTATATTTAGTATATAATATTAAATCTAAAGTCTCCTCTTTCACCTAGACGTAAGTTACCGCCCAGTCTCCAGCCCACTCTCTAACCTGGAGCGACCTGTGCTGCTGCAGCTCCGTCTCCCAGGGAGGAAGCCCATGTTGCCCTGCAAAGATAAGCGCCACCGCATATCGTTAAGTGTGAGGATAGAATGCACATATTCCGAAGCTCTAATTTATCCATTCTTAGAAATTAAAATCCTTTCATGTCAGTGTCATTGTTCTCCAGCTCAGTGTTGTATTATTAAGGCTTTTGTAGGCAGAGGAACTTCTTACATTCCTTACAGTTTTTGTTTGTTGCTTCATATGCAACAACGAATTAAAGGAGCAAGCTTGAAATAAAGAGGAACTAGCTCACCCTTTCTTCCCCATCCTTTTTATAATGAGAGAGCTTTTTAGCAAAAACAAATTAAGGTATTTTGCAGGTTTTATATTTATTTTTAAATAAAATGGTATTTCTATGGACACCTGGAAAGAAAATGTCATTTCTATACTCAGCAAAAAGTTTTTTGTATTCCTAGAGTTCTTAATAAAGCAAATAAAATACAAATATTTTCTGCTTGCACATAAAATTCAAGTTTCCTTTTCCTTACATAACTGATGCCAGCCACTTCATTTTCCATAGAGTTTGGAAATGGCAGAAGATAAAGGTTCCCATGTGGAAACATACCTGCAGTTGTATTTTTACTGGAGAGTAATGGACAAAGGCAGAAGGCCATACTGTTTTGATGGCTGCTGGACATGAGGTTTGGACCATGTCCAGGAGAAGAACATGACATTGTAGTTATTTTCTGTGTCTCTTCTACTGATTGTCTCTTGAACCTCTTTATTCAAATGTTTTTTTGATATGCAAATACCGTACTGCGGCAACGGGCAACATCATTTTGCGATCAGCAAGCCTTATGCCAAACTTAATACCCACCTCAGGAGAAAGCCGTGCCAGGCCACCCAGCTGGAGCTGGTGTAGGAAGCTGCAGCAAATGTTCACCTGCGTAAAAGCTGCAGACAGTTTTAATGTTTAAACAATTAAGGAATAGCACAGGACTTGTGCATTTTGTGAAGAAGGGGAAATGCTGGAAGAGCTTGGAAGCTTTTGGCAGCAGAAAAAACTTTCAGACAGGGAAAGAGCATCAGTACAGTGCATCTGCATGATCTTCTGGACAGAAAACTCTGATGCCCTGCAGCAGCCTCTGAAATTAGAGGTCTGGCCATCCCCGTGCGTGAAAGAAGACAGCAGAATGGCACTGAGCGATGAATAACGTGTAGTACGACAAAAAGGTTCTTGAACTGCTAAGATGTCTAGCATGGTAATGCTTTCAAATATAAAGTTGGCCAGAATTGACCTGCAGGTTCTTCCCACCAAGGGATGAAACTGGTGATGGATTCCACTATGTAGATGCTGTACAGCTTATTTATAATGAAGATGTAAAACCCTGCTCCTCTGGACCCAGGAGGAATTAAATGTAAAAACAGACTCCTCTTCTTTTTTATATCTTTTTTTTCCCCTGCAGCTCTAGGCGTCTTCCCAGCAGTCAGCACTTAGCTCCAAAAGCACTCACAGCTTTCTGTGTCAGGACTGTGCTTTACTGGAAGTGCATAGTTTTCTCCTTTGCTGAGAGTTGATGCATACACTCTTTATTACCAGTGCAGACTGGGATAACTGGATATAAAAGACCATGTGACGCATCAGTGTAACTGGTAAATAGCTTTGGAGACTTCATTCTGTGTGCAATCAGGAGTAATGTCACATTGGCGTAGATAATTTTGAAGAAATGCGGCTGTGACTTCCCTTGGGAAGAGCCTGGCAGTCTTCCCTCTGCTTTCCCACACTGCTTTGCATCCTGCCCCAGCCAACTGGTCGGCATACCTGTGTGGGCCTCCGCGCTCAGGGATAGCACTGACAAGATGTCACCGCCTTGCCAAATGCTGGTGAGCAGCCACGTTCTGGATCTTGGCACTCTCATACTGCAGGAGCTGGCACAACCACTACAGTTTTTAATTTAAACCATTTGCCAGGATTCTTTCTCATACATCTAGCTGGGCCTGTGCTAAAGACCTCCCAGCCCTGTGGGGAGAGATGAAAGAGAAGAACTCTCCGTTTCCGAGTGTAAGAAGGACAAGGTTTTTAGGTCATTGCTACAAAAAGAGACCAAGCGAGGCCATGAGGTTCCCGGCAGCGGCAGGTAAATGTCAAGGCCTCAAAGGTGGCTTGGTGAAGGTCAAGGGACACACTCTACGTCACCCCTAGCAGCTGTCCGTATTACGAAGAGTTGAATAGGATTTTTAACTTGGGATATATGCATATTCTCCCACTTTAGCATCCTGCAGAGAGAGAAGAGCATGCTACGGCGAGCAGTGCTGTCTCTGAAGCACATCTCGACAGCTCTGCTCAAACTCCGTCACTGACAGTTCTGCCTCCAGCCCAACATCTCCACGGACTCCCAGCCTCCTCCTCCCTAATACGAGCGGCAGTGCTGCAGAGGTGAGTGAACATCATCACACTCGCCTCCACTGGACGTGGGCGATACTGTGCATTGGTAGATGGTGCTGGGCATTGTCATCTGGGGCAGGTTTGAGCCCCACTTTCCAACTTTAACATATTTCCAACTTCTGCATATCCAATATGATGACACCGGTCGATGAAAATGCAGTAGCAACTCCACACCCTTTGACCGGCCAGACGACCGTCTGCAAACCCGTCCTCCAGCACTCGGTCGGCACTCGGACCATCTCTGAGCCCCTGGCTGACCCCCAGTCTCTTGTGCTGTGTGTTCACCAGGGTCACGGAAGAATCCGTTTTCACAGAAGTGCACAACTTCAAGTATTATCCCACAGTTGTGTAACAAATACGCTGTATTGGGACCATGAAATGAATGGGTTAGAAAAGCAGGGTATGTTAGTGCAGATCTCGTCACAGCAGGTTGAATTCTGCTCGGTAAAATCTCAGGCAGTTTTAACAACTCTGAAGCTACTTTTGACTCGCAAAATACTAACAGAGTGTTTTTCTGATCTGCTAAAGAATGACTGCAGGAGTAAGTAATAAGGCAGCACATGGCACACCGCAGTTCACAAGGCACAAATACGATTAGCCCCAGGGAGACCCACAACTTGCTATAAAACAGCATTGGGACCACCAAAAAATGACTTTGCAAGGAATATAAAATGGGCTTTTTAGGTACAGAAATTGCTCTAGTGTGTCCCCAACACTATAAGGCCAGGAGAACCTTCTCACTGCTTTGCACAGTGGCAGTTGTGCCGTTCCAGCTGCACAACATCAGGCGGTGTTGGTCTGGTGAATACCAGCGGGACGTCACTTGCCGGGTTCCCTTCAGCCCTCCTCAAGAAGCAGCATGCCTTTATGGTTATGGTTCATGGGTAGGGTCATGTCCTCCAGTGAACATATTGTCCGTAGTAGTGTGGTACGATACCATTTCCTAACTGGACCTCAGCAGGGTCCCTACACGGTTAATCCGGAGGCTGATCACATACGGCCTCTCTGATGTGAAATGCAGTTTAGTGGAGGAACAACCCCGCGTCTCTCAGGCACCTCATACCACTTCTGAAATGATGGAGGTTTCTCGTACTCCACCTTCCAAACACGTGGAAGGGCAACTGGGAAAGAGTCTCCAAGGGGGAGCTATGCCACAAGTGGGAAGCGGTATAAAAATGAGGAAAGTATTATATAAAAATTGTCTGTTGCAATTCTGAATAATGAATAAGAGCATATTAATTTCTCATCCAGCAAGGCTATCGACTCACAGAGCCAAACCATCCTGAAGCTGGGCGTTAACTACTGCCCAGGCTGAGTAGGGAAGTGAGAGGGGAAGCAGTAGAGAAGAAGGGAGGCTGTTTGGGGAACTCCTTGTGATTTTGCTAATGCATGGGAGAAAGGAAAGCTGTATGGTCCCCAAAAGCTGGCAGGCAAAGGGCTCCATTTCACTCAAGAGCCTGGTGAAGAAGGCCCACAGTGGCGATGAATGGCTTAGCTGGAAACAGCAAACAGACTCTAAGATGGTCAAGAGGTTGCAGGATGGCCATCATGAAGAGGAACACCTGGCTGGAGACAACACACCACCAGAACTGCTGTTCTGCTCCTCTCAACTCTTCTGAGCGTGTCCTGGTGGGAACAGCACATTGCCACTTGAAGCTCCCGTCAGAGCTCCTTCCAGCTGGAGAGGGGACACAGTTCAGCCCCTTCTGGCAGCGGAAGGCTGGGGGGAGGCCTCCCTGTCCCCGTGGCTGCTGAGCAGTCTTGCCCCATGGTGGGGAGCTTTCACTTACAAGGTCATGACTGAACTTTCCCTCATCCCTTATTTTAACACCTGAACTTTGTGGCTCTGCGGTGAGACTGCTGCTGCCACTGGTTGCACTTTGATTACCATATGCATCAGTGGCACTTTTCTGACAATAAAGTCACATTTTGTGAAATTATACAGGCACTGCTATTTTCACCCATCAGAAAAAAATGATGCTATTAATAAAATTTACGAATAACCTCAGGAAATGATATAGAGCCGTCGCACAGGCAATGAAGCTACAGAAGCCAGAAGAGCCCGGTATTTGAATAGCCCATGCAGTTAAAGGAAGGGGCTCACCATCTTTAAAACCCACGGAGGCATTCAAAATATGATTATTCTGCAATCCTGGTCACGACAAACCTCGCGGGTTGATGCTACGCAACCCTTCCCATTGATTTATATGGCCTGCGCACCCGCTCTGAGCACGTTAAGCCTGAAGTCCTTGGATCAAGATTAAAACTTAAAACACCCCCGTCCCTCAGAGCAGATGCACAAAGGTATTTGCTGGCACAGGTGTCGTTTTTGTGGAAGTGTCCTGTGGGACGCCGTAAGCGTCCTAACAACTGGCCGACCTTTCTCCTTGGCTCCCACAGGAGTGGTTACGAACAGCAGTCGGTACCAGCTGGAGACAGGCAGGGCTCGGCTGCGCAGGGCCCTCAGCAAAGGCTTCATCTCCCACCACGGCAAGGCAGTAAGTGGGACACCCCTCTGGACTCAGAAGGTAAATCCTAATGTGCCCCGTTTTCACCATGTTCAACACAGCAGCAAATTTGCCTTTCTCAGCAGCGGAAACGGGAATTTCTGACATTTCTCAGGTCTTTGCTGGTTGCAGATCAACTCACATGGCCATCAGTAAATGACCCCAGTGACTGACCACCAGCAGCACAGCCCAGAGGAGTGTCCCACCCGGAGGCGCCTGCTGGGAGGTCCATCACGGCTCCTGGAGAGACGTTCCTCCTGGCTCCTCGCCTCTCTAGAGCACGATGCTCAAATGTGGTGGCAGTGACTCCTGACCGCTGTCCCGCAGTACAGACACCACCAAGTAAACTCCTTTCTCTCGTATTGATCAAATTCCTGAGCTCTACACATGGCTCTGGTCTGGCAGGATCATGGGCCTGTGTTTTGCGTTGAAGTCACTTTTGTTTTGTGAAGAAACTTGAGTGGTTTTGCGGCTCTGAATGAAGGACAGAGGTTGTATCTACTGGTTTCGGTGACATTTTACCCAAGCCTAGGAGTACTGGCCATGAACTGAATGTTAACGAGTCAGAGCAGCACAACGGAGTGTCGAGATTTCAAAACAGGCTTTTCTTTTTGTGTTTGTTTGGGTTTTATTGCCACTACAAATATCTCTTCCAGGAAACAGAATTTCCCAATACTTCCTTTTCTGGGAAGTCAAACCGGGTGTGTGGTATCCTACCCACGGGAGGTTTGAGAGGCGAAAGGCGAGGAGGGACAGAGTCTCTGGGTTTATTTTCTGGACTGAAGCCATACTCCACTTTGGACCGCGCATTACACAACAGCGTTGTTCTGCCTGTGGATTGATCAGAGATATCACGGGCAAATGGGATAAGCAGGAGGGAGCACTAGAAGACAGCGTGAGCGCAGCGACAGACAGAGAGGTATTTAAATGAATGCACTGGATATAAAGAGAACAGAATTCTGCAGCCTCTGAAAGCCAGGAGTAAAACTTTGAACTGCTCCTTCTGAATTTGCACTTTTACATACACAGCGCGGCCGAGTTAGAGCCTGGAGATGGAAACACGCCGACACACAACAACAAGGCTGATTTTCTAGATCTTTTGATCCTACAACCTGTTTTCTCCAGGAGCAAGGTCTAGCTTCTAGGAAGATAAAGGTAACACAAACGAAAACGCTTTCTGTTAAGGTAAGAAATCACCAAATACCAGTGTTAAAGTTCAAAATGTGCTGAGTTCCCAGTATTTGGATTTGGTGACTGGCTAATCTCTGCTCCGGCGATTTCAGCGTCACTGTTGTCCTGCCATTTTATTTGAAGCCAAAACCATTGTCCTTGGGAACCAGGTAGGTTTTCAGACTCTCTTTCCAAACACCATTCAGCATAATTATGGGATCGGATGTACTAAAACTAAAATGTTAATTCATCCCCCGACTGAAACACACGGTTAGCTGCCTCTAGGATTCCTGTGACCAACAGCAACACACAGACAGGACAGAGGCATTGCTTCTTGCGAAGCCATCATGATACAGAGGAGGACATTCACAGGGAATGGAGAAACCCTTTGGCTCCAGCAACTTTAATGACAACTTTTCTTCCCCTGTGGTCTCCCGTCCCAGATTTCCTCCCTGTCTGCAGCAGTGTGCCAAAGCTCAGAGCACTGCGTCTCCCCATGCCAAAAGAAGACCTTTTTAAACCGGAATAAATACAAGTAGAGACCGGAGCCGCATCTCGTTTTGGACTTGCCTTGTTTCCCCGCACGTCTGCCTCTCACTGCTTCATTGGTTCTGATACTCAAAAGCAGATGCTGGTAATCCTGGGTAGGGTGACGTTAGGTTTTGAATACAGAAGAAAAGAGAGGTCAGAGTGTAGCCTTGACACAAAGAACCAAACCGCCCCCAATCCCATGCAACTGTAGAAAAGCCTTAAGTACTCCTGAATAAGGAGTGGCCTTCTTGTAGACTCGCAGCTGATGGCCTTGTTCAAGTATCCATTTTTAATGCATGAAAAGAAACATGGAAGACAGCTGAGAATGCAGCTTGCCAAAACTTCCGCCATCAAACAGCAAAGCTTAAAGGTCTGTTTTAAGATGATCTAGCAAACACAGGTCTAAAAGGCTTGGGCACAGTGCAGCTTTGCAAAAACAAGGGGCCTTCAGCCACAAAATGGATCTGATAGCGCTGTAGGCTGGGTTCATGTTCCTCTCCAACCACTGGGTCAAGTCGCAATATTGCTTATTTGCTGGAAGTTTGTGTAGCTAACATTCACAAACATAGACCATAGTAACTCCAGAAGAACCTATGGATTTAAATACTAATGCACACAGTATAAGCTAAACAATAAATCTATCAAGAAAAACAGACGTGAAACAATATGAAGAAGCAAATACAGACAGTAAAAATGGAAACATTTCCCCTATGAATATTAAAATAAAAATAATTAGAGGCTAATAACTAATAGAAGAAGTCTTACTAGTCCAGAGAAGCTACTCCTTGAATGGTAACTCGTTACTTATCACCAGACTCTGGATATCTTGCCCACAACAGACTCCTTAAGTAATGTAGATCTTGTCCATTTTTATCAGTTCTCTTTGACAGACCCTAATGGCCTTGGTTAAGTTTGACTTTGCCCAGAAGCCACCAGCAGAAATGCACCATTGAGTGTGCTGCTCTCTTGGCAGGACTCAGGGCTGTCAACGCGATGAAAGGAGCTCAGCCGCACAACCCAAGTTCAAGTTGCCTCCTGCCAATCCACCACATGCTAAATTCCAGTAAATTGCTTAATTAACGTAACAAGTGCAAACTGCACTCTGGTCTGCTCTACGGGTAGCTGGAAACACCCTCTCGTAGGTAAGCAAGAATGCCTTGTCCTTTAACAAGGTGGCCTAGATTTCATCTGCTCCAGAGAGCTCCTGTGCGCACACCCCTTGTAAATTTTCCCATTTCATTGTACAGAAAGTATTTCTGTAGTTAACTATTTTGGTAGTCTCATTTATATTCCCTATTTCTAGAAAGGCTTATGCCTATGTTTAATGCATGAATAGTTCCGGGGAAGTCAACAGGAAAATTTATACCTTTAAAATTAAGGGTGTGCATACATCTTTACAGAGCCAGACCGGACTTTGCATCTATACCGAAAGCTCTTCTCCAGCTGTGTCTGCTAGAAGAACATACGTAACTGAACCAGATTTCTAACAGTAGTCCATTATTCGTCCAACTGGAAAGTCTAAATCCACCATCGAGTGTGCAATCATCATATATGGCTGTCTTCCTTTTTCCTACTTCTCTCCCAAAATACTCAGAACGCGGGGCATGAAAAAACCGTAGTGGTGGCTTGGAGAGCACATGCAGCCACAGAGCCAGCTGGTGGTGGCTGGAGAAGGCAGGCAGGCTGGGCTGACAGTTGCTGTCGTCTCACGTTGCGATTCAGAGGCCTGTCGTGGCACCCACAGGCTCACTGCGCAGAGGCCACTGTCCCGTCACCAGGCGGTGGTGACCTGCACTCACTGCCATCTTGCTCTGGATCAAAATCCATGATCTAAACATCTTCTCTTGCCAGTCCCCTACGCTCTTCATGCCCCGGTCACTTGTAGCCCTTTCCCATCAAACACATCAGTCATCATGCTGATGGCTTAACACCACACCAGTCTTTTTGGTATAAATGTTACACTCAGAAAAAAACACAACAAAATATAATAATCTGTGTCACGGAAAAAAAGTAACTACATTTTTCCTATCTCGGTCTCATTTTCTCTATGGCAAGGATGGGCCAGTCAGACTCCACAGAACAGGAAAGTACGCTGAGTAGAAAAGCATTACTGCTGCCTACGTAACGTTAAACTATCAAGTAGAAACAATGTTTTTTGCTCCGTGATTGCATTCCCTCCCACTCCCACACAAGCCAAGAGGAGTCTTGTGGTTACAGCCAGGGAATGGGAGACAAGCACTGGGCTGCTCTTGGCTCGGCTCGGTTTTTTGTTTGTGTTGGACACATGGTGACACTCCCCTCATCAGATCCAAGGTCCTAAAAGCAATTTGTTTTCGTTTAAGAACACAAAAGGCGGTGCTTTCTCACCAGCACACACACTGGGAAAGGCAGCCCTGCTGACAAAGCAGCCGTCCCTCCTTGTGCTTCAGCTTGGGTGCCGTAGGTCCCGTGCCTCCCACCTGAATCTCAGGCGTGTCAGAAAAGTGTAAACACAAACTTGCCAACCTTTTGCTCTCGAGCCAGCGATATTGCCAGTTTGGCAACTACTGCTCCCAGTTCTCAGCCTTATTGGGCCCTATCAGAGCCACGTGGACAGCGAGATCTGCTCACACAGCCCAACCTGCAAGACCGGTGCCTCAATTTGTCATGCTCGTATAATAAATCAATTTATTTCTTTTAACTAGGGGTTAGTCAGCAAACTCTTACTCATGCATTTCTCATACAGTAAGTCACACTTCCCAGTAGCATTCGTGTGAATGCGGTTTCTGACTGTGGCCTTACCTTCGCTTGAGGAGAAGCAGCGAGATGAGGTTGGTTTTCCTGAGATATCACAGAATCATAGAATAATTCCCTTGTCACTCCTCACAACCAATAAAGACCTAATTTTTCTACCCATGGTGAAGAGTTGTTGGATGCACGGTCTACACAGCGTCCTGTACCCCATGGTGTAGGAAGGGGATGTCCTCCAGGCAACTGGCCTGACCTGGATGTGAGTGACCGAGCAGCAGAGCTGCATTTCACTCGCAGCCCCTCTGCCACCCCCTGGTAAGCGTCCCGGGGCAAATGCAGAGGCTCTTTGTGCCGGAGCGGTCTGGGAAGCTTTCCCACCGAGCCGTGGGAGATCTCGTCTGTCCTTCTGGGCAAACAGGTTGTTGTGGTGAGGTCTATCAGCGATGGCATCTCTCCATCTTCCCCAGCGGGGCTGCATGAGAGGGCCATCGCTGGGTATCGGCATCAGCAAAGGCACCGCTGCGGCTCCTGCAGCCCCCTTGGCCCCGCTCGAACCACCGCGCTCAGGCGAGAGAGTCTGTGTGTGGCCCAGACCAGGGCTTGGAGCGAGAGGACGGTGGCGAAGGTCCCCTCGGCACTGCTCCTCCCAACCTCTGCCTGCCTGACTGCAAGATCTGCGGTCCCATCTGCTCGGCCTGCCTCGTACAGCTGTGGGAGGACTTTGAGCTGTGGAATAATTTCTCGGAGGAAGTGTCTACCCATGAATTAATGTCTCTAAGAACTAATTATTGGGTAAACTGTATAAACAGTCCCTGGAGTGCCTCTTCAGTACTCAGCTTTTTGGGCTCAAAACAGACCAAGCAGGCAAGACCATTTTCAGAGGTCGGTCTGTCTGGGCAAGGGATGATGTAGGTGACTCAGTGGTTTTATCTCTCACAGCCTGCAAAGACAGCAAAGCCCACAGTGGTCATTTGGGGTGAAAATTTATAGCTTATTAATTAAAAAAGAAAAAAAAAAGTATCCGTTTCTAGGCCAGATCATAGATTCTAGGCTGCCATCCAATGTCAGGAAATGTTCCCCTCCCGGCGGGGGACCCAGGCGAAAAGGTTATTTAATACTTTATGCTTGATTTTGTGTTTGGAGTAACTGCCTTAAATGATTGGTTTTGGCCTGAGAAACTGTTTGCTTACCTGGCACCTGAACTTCAGTGATAAACTTTAATGTCCTCATCAGAGTATTCCCACAGCACACAAAGGAGACTTCATGCAGTCCCGCTAGCTATAAATCTGACCTTTTTTTTTTTTAAATAAAATCAAAATCAGATGTTGCTCGTTATCTCTTCCAACTCCTATCTATCCGTCAACATCCAAAAGTTTTAAAAGCCCTGCTTAAGCATGTCTCCACTCCATTGATGGAATATCCTTTAATATTTTATAGCTCTGACTTGCACTTCTAAAAGTACTAATTAATCTCACTAGATAAAAACTGGCACAAAATGGCACAAGTGAGAATAGCTCCATCCTTCCTCCCAGCAATCCTGTGCCAGTTCATCTTGGAGCATGTAATGATTTACTGTAATAGTTTTAGGCCCGTAATGGGGCCAATAACTGGCATCTGGAAGCCGTGAGGCTCTTTCCCAATGGATGCCATTCACATATAGTTATTTAATTAATTAACAGCTCCACTAGCATAAGCCAGTAAAGGGTCCATTAAAGTATTTTTTTTTTTTTTAAATATCTTCCAAAGTAAGAACATATGCTGCACGCTGCTTTTCCCTCGGAGAGTGCTTAATGTTGCAACCTGTTTATCTTATGACTGATTTTCAAATTCCACCTTAACCAGCTGCTTTTCGCTCCGCTTCAGGATTCAGCAGCGCGCGAGCCGCCCGGCGCTCAGCGGGAGCAGCGGAATAACATTCTACCTGCATGTGCTCATTCCCGCACGAGGTGCCAAACCCCTGCAACGGCCGCCTGGCCGCCTCCGCGCTGCTCCCAGACGCCACACGTGATGCGCCTTCACTCGCCCGTTTCTCTGCTGAAAAAAAGAAAAGAAAACCCAATGATCAAGGTGTGGAGTTCATTTGGAATAAGCAAAATATCAGCGGGCAACCAAACCCCACCAGCCGCTGGCGGGAGTTGGTCGAGTTTGTGAAAAGCATTCGAGAGCCCAGTCCCGTGTGAAATGTGGAAAAGCTATCAGGGGCCATAACGCCAGCAAGGATGGGCTTGGTCTGGTTACAGTGCCAAAGGATTTTGCTTCCCAAGCGACGAGGATTCCGATTCCTGAGGTGCAATTAAATGCAAACCAAGGAGCTGGCCCGCAGTAGGGTGAAGGGCTCATCCGTAAGCCTCCCTCCTTCTGCAAGGAGCTGAAGAAGGAGATAAGAGTGGCGTCCCTTGCCATGCACGTGCAGCTCCGGCGTGGTGCCACGCAGCAGGCGTTATCTACGGAGCTGCCCCATAAGGACACGGTAGACATGACAACTGGAGAACCTCTGATGAGACGGTAATGTAGCGATAGGATGAGGGGTAATGGTTTTAAACTGAAAGAGGGGAGATTTAGCTTAGATATTAGGAAGAAATTCTTTACTGTGAGGGTGGGGAGGCACTGGAACAGGTTGCCCAGAGAAGCTGTGGATGCCCTTTCCATGGAAATATTCAAGGCCAGGCTGGATGGGGCTTTGAGCAGCCTGGTCTAGTGGGAGGTGTCCCTGCCCATGGCAGGGGGCTGGAACTGGGTGATCTTTAAGGTCCCTTCCAACCCGAACCATTCTGTGATTCTGTGTCATTTAACAATAACTGTCTGAAGTGAGCACTGCTAACACAGCGCGGCACAGTGTCACCTCCCTGGTGCTGCGCTGGGAGACACAGGACATGTCAAAGTCACATAATCCACGATGCAGAATGTGATGTGTTGTGTCCTTCCTCCTCCCGCTTTCCCTCCCATGGGCCCACAGCACAGCCTTCTGCCTGCAAGGCTCTCACCGTGGCGTGCAGCAAGGCTTTGGGAAAACAGAGTGCCCTTGAGCAGCCGTCCCTTAGAGCCCTTCAGCTGGTGCCTCGTTCCTGAGAGCCACCATGGATCGTCCAGGGGCTGTCAGAAAGCCAGGGAAAGGCCAGCAAGAGCTCGGTTTGACACCCTTGTGAGAGAGACGTCAGGTTTGCTTTGCTTAGATGTCAGGTATGGATGAGTGAAGGGACGTCTTTTTAACTTTGACATTTCATGTTCCTGCCTAGGTAGAGCCTCAGGCCTGACAAGCATGAAAAGTTCGGCAACCAGCTCACTTCCAAGTCCATCTGGGCCTCTGAAACTGCTCTTCAGCCTAAACTGCTAAAGTGACCAGTCTGCCAGGGCTTCCAGGTCATGGCAAGACCTCAATGGTGGTCTTCCTCCTTACAAAAGATAATGGGAGTCGGCACTGCCTCTCAGGCAAAGCAGGGACCGTAGAGGAGGTTGTTCCCACTTTCAGGCAGTTGCCCGATGCTAGGAGCACTCTCGGGGAAGTGGTGCATGGACTGAATTCCTTCTCCTGTAGTAGGACGTTCAAACACACATCTCCCACCTCCCTTGGCAATACCTCACCACCTATAATGTGCTCTCCTGGGCAGGAGGGCGGAGGGAGGCTGTGCGTTCATTATTGCTCATGTCTGTATGACCTGTAATTTGCACGAACTCTATCAGAAGTCCCTGGAGCAGAGACCAGAGCTCAGGCTTTCTCCTCCTACGAAAGTGCCATAACCAATAGGCCATGCAAGGTCACCTCAGCTAACTTCACACATCAAGTAGCTAGATACCTAGATGTCTCATCCAGGCAGCAGAGAAACAGGCATTTCCTGTCCTGAAAGGAGACGAATATCTCTCTCGAGTTCCTTTTCCTCTCCACTGACTGTACGTGGAGCCTGGGGTGACTAACAGAGTCTTTGAAGTCCAGTTGTTCAATATCTAAATCAGGGCAGATGAGTTCCCCCTCTCCTCCCTCCACCCCTTTCCCGTCTTCTCCTCCTATCCCAGTAAACTTTTCATGTTGCCACAGCTCTAACAGGAAGACCTGGGAGCACGCGATTATCCTAATCCCCTGCAGAACAACCAAGAGTTAGGGGCTGGAAGGCTCACCATGGAGCCTGGGCTCAAACCATCTCCAGAAGTTCTCCTGTCACCCAGCGGATGTGCAGAGGAGGTTAATGAGATATGGCTTCCTTTCCCAGCTTATTTTAATAGATAAGAGTGACCACTTCTCGGTTCTTCACAAGTCGTGCTGTAGACACCTATCTTCTGCAAAGAACTGTAAAAAAATTATTAATTAATATGGTAATTAATACCCTGGGGGTGCTTTGTGCTTTTCTGGAAAGCAAAGCAGCTATAAACCCAGTTTAACTGGCTATTTTGTTTTGCTGATTTGTACTGCTCTGGTACTCCAATGAATATGCTCTTTAAATGGGATTTAGGCATAGTATTACTCATCTTCAAAATATTAGCAGTATTGCACAGTAGCCGTGACCTCAGGTTTGTTGATTAGTGTTCATTTACAGATAAATTATCTCAAAGTGGAATGAATGTTAAGCACATATATCTGAAATTTAAAGGAAAGTAAAACACCTCTAACAGATTTTGCAACTAAATTTAAACCAAGGAGCAGAAAACCCAAAACACTCATACCTAAAGTTAGACTTAGTTAACCAAACAGGTTAAGATTAGAAAGTTCATTCTGTAACAAATGTATTTCCTGATAGACTTGACTTTATTTCATGAGAAAAAATCCATGTTCTGTCATAAGCCTCATGAAAAAACTTTGACCAGCTACAGCCATAGATTTTAACGTCTGGGACGTCACAGGCAAGTCCAAGGACCCAGTGTGGGACCTTTGTGTGCTGACTTCCCACCTCCGCATCCAGCCTTTAGACCAACCTTCCTCTTCCTCTCTAAGTTTGCAAATACATTAGACCGAACTTCTGAAAATATTAAGAGGTTTTTTGATTCTCTGCTGTGGAAGAAAACCCAATTCATGGCCTGAGAACTTCCTGGGACGGAAACACGATGGTGCAATTTGCTGCTTCCAGTAGCGTCACTGGAGGATTAGCAAGTATCGTTAAAACCATACAACAGAACTTTCACTGGACATATGCCGTATAATGTAAAAACACTCAAAGGATTAACAGCAATCAGTGGATACGTCTCTAGCTGTGCACAGACAGCAAATCTACAAAGAAGGTATTAGAGACAGAGGATATGAACCTGCAAGGAAAAAAATACAGTGGGGCCAGAAATGAAATCGTAAGAGAAAGGTTATTCCTGTATTTGTAAAGTTTTATACAAATCCTTGCGTTACATCATGGCTTATTTGTATTGCAGCGGCAGGTAGAGATCCCGCAATAAGAGATCGGTCACAAGATGCTGGGTTTTGTACACGCTGATCATGAAAAAAGAGTATATGCCCTGAAGCTTGCAGTCCAAGAGCTACTTCTTGCAAGTGCATCTACATGGTTGTACTGTCGACGTGCGGAGATCCAGTCCCAGGCGCAAGCCCAAAATAGTTATTTAAATAAAACCATCTTTATTCTTTCAATGCTCATTATTAAAATAAAACACCTTTATTATGAATTTTAACAAGACCCATGCACTCCCTAGCTAGCTTTACTTCATCGCCCTCTTATCTAGAAGGTTTTTCCTAAAGTCAAATCTAAATTTTATTAGCTGCAAATGAAGCTGGTTCTTTCTTTCCCTATCCGCCAGTGGCCACGGGGAAAGATTTATCGCTATCCTCCTTACAATAAACTTTAACATATTGCAAGATTTTTATCATGTCTCTTCTTTAGACTCCACTGTTCCCAGACTAAACAAACAATCCTTTCAACATTTCCTCCTAGGTTTTTCCTTCTATGCCTCCGATATTTCTACTGTCTCTCTGCTGGACTCTCTCCAGTTTGTCTCCATTTTTCTTACAGTGCAGTGCCCAAAACTGGACACTGTATTCCAGCTGAGGCCTTACCGGTGCCAAGTGGAGTAGAATAATTATCTCCTATGTCTTAGGTTGCAGTCACACATCCTGTTCTGCCTGCAGCTGAGCTGGGTGAAAAGTTTATTTCTTTTCACCCACTCCAGCTGCTTATCACCCCCCCTCAGCTGCGGGCTCTCCCCCTCCCAGGTCAACCAGTGTAACTGCCGAATAATCGCTCCCCAACACAATCTGGGGAAATGATCCAGGTTAGAGTCAGTAATTCAAATAACAGGTCTTCTCTCATCATCACTTTAACAGACCCAGGTAAGGCTGAGGTATAAGCAGATATAAAGAAGCCAAAACCTCAGGTGAAAGGAGATGATGAGCAACAGGGTTACAGATGGCGGCTTTTGCTGTGGAGTAACAGCAGACAGAAAAGGACGCCCGATATCATCCTTATATTCCACCTTTAGTCCACTCTGTGCCCTCAGTCCCTCCTGATGCTGCTGCTCAGCTGGGAGGTCCTCTTTTTCATAGAATCACAGAATGGTTTGGGTCAGAAGGGACCTTAAAGATCATCTAGTTCCAACCCCCTGCCCTGGGCAGGGACACCTCCCACTAGACCAGGCTGCTCCAAGCCCCATCCAGCCTGGCCTTGAACACCACCAGGCATGGGGCACCCACAGCTTCTCTGGGCAACCTGTGCCAGTGTCTCACCACCCTCACAGTAAAGAATTTCTTCCTAATATCTAATCTGAATCTCCCCTCTTTCAGTTTAAAACTGTTACCCCTCGTCCTATTGCTACACTCCCTGATAAAGAGCCCCTCCCCATCTCTCCTGTAGGCCCCTTTTAGGTACTGGAAGGTGCTAGAAGATCTCTCCAGAGCCTTCTCTTCTCCAGGCTGAACAACCCCAGCTCTCTCAGCCTGTCCTCACAGCACAGGTGCTCCAGCCCTCTCATCATCTTCATGGCCCTCCGCTGGACCCGCTCCAACAGGTCCGTGTCCTTCTTGTGCTGAGGACTCCAGAGCTGCACACAATACTCCAGTACTCCTTTTTGCATTTCTCCTCCCAAAGTGCAGTAGTTCGCACTTCATCATCAGGCTGATTTTATAACATTTTTCCCCACTAATATTCTAAATTCAGGTTTTGTTGTCCCAAGTAAGATCACCCCAACAGCAGTATTCTGTGAGCGCATTCACTGTTCTCACACCAAAGGTGGTCATGAAAAGGGCAAAGACAACAGTGAGGTCTGGCTGACATGCCCTCCTAGTGTGACAGCAATGCCTTCACTGCCATCACCTACAGGTTCTCATCTGTTGTCTGCTCCTGCAGCCACTTTGGAGTGACAACGTTTTGTGTCTGCAGACAGCACTGCACAGAACAGGGTCATAAGCCTTACTAGTGCCACAGTACCAATTTCTGTTGTGTTCCTCCACTTGCTCTGCCCATAGAGAGGACCTAACAGGACGCCACACGAGCTTCTCAGGCTGTCAGGAGAAACACAACTGAACAACTTGGAAATACTGTAGTGGTTAGACTGGAGATGAGCATTTCTTTTCTTTACCTGTGGCTTCTGCAAAGATATGATGGAGACTTGAGTTGGCTGCTGATCAGCCTAGCAAATCCTCTACAGAACAGAATGTTTCATGCTCTGGGGAACGAACACTTGGGAAAACAACAATGCTAAGCCACTTTTGTCACACTAAGGGCATTTCTATACCAACCAGGACCACCGGACACAGTGAAACCATTCAACGAAGTGACCCTGAGAAACTCCCTCCCACAGCTGATGTTTCCTTCTGCCGATTAGATGGAGTTAGACAAGTTTTGGTTTATTGCCTTCAGCTCCGGGCATACCTGCATCCCACCCTTAGTTTATCCACACATCCCCTCCCTGTCCATCCTCATCCCCTGTTCTTCCCCTCCTTGTCTACTTTCCATCTCCTTCCATTGAAACTTTCCCCCAACAGCGTCCTTCTCATTTTCTCAGGCTCCCCTCTGCCACCTCGCCATTCTCCTCCTGGCACCACCACAGCCCCTGCTAACGGCCCGCGGGCACCGCTCTGCCCGGGCACAGCTGGGATGACGCCGATCATGCCGTAAACTCCGGCTATTTTCTCAGGCTCTTTGGAAGTGGAGGGTTAGGTAGTGCGAGCTGATGGCAGGATGAAGTAATAGGAGTAGAGATGAGGTGAAGTTCTTGTTCTGTCTTGAACACAGACTGCCAATCATGCCATAATAGATGGTGGTTCTAGGCAGGGAACAGCTTTTCAGCCCACCAAAATTAGACCATTAAATGGAATTTCCTCTATGGGCTAATCAGGATCTGAACCCATTTCTCTGGAGATAAAAGGCACAGCTCAATCTCCTGATTTGCGAGGTCATCTGGAATACAAATCAACTTTCGTGTATTCATTTGAAATGTTTTTATGTTAGGGATTTTTATTTTTTTTTTAAATCTGCTTGTTAGTGCCTTGTGCCGAAACTGGAGCTGTGAAGTGACTTTTTCTCACTAGAGGCTAAATAAAGTACTGTACTGTTTTTATAAATGTCCTAAGCCTTGCCAGAAGGCTGGCAATGAAAGAGGCTGGCAGGAGACAGGCACCGGCTCTGTTCTGTATCACGGAAGTAAGCCCAAGGACGCCGGCCAGTGCCTCCCATCCGCGGGAATGTGACCAATTACCGCGCAGATGATGTCATTGGATGGCAAAAGCACTTCCCTCGCAGCTCCCCCTGCTCTGCCAGCTCCAACCTTCAGTGTATTTTCCTCAGCCTGGTCCATGTACTGTAATAACTAAGTCAACTGGAAAAAATATTGAAGAAAAGACTGAGGAAAAACAGAGCGTAGGGGCAGCTGGAGCCAGCAAAGAAGGCACACTGAGAGCTATAAAGAAGCTTTGTGCAGCAGCTCCTCTCAACTTCAGGATATTTAGTTCCACAGGAGTTGGAGAAGATGGGTAATAAGCTGGCCTTTATTTTAAGGGATATCCCTTGTAGTCTCAGCTGCATAAAGATCAGTCTTTGGGTATGTGGAAACAGTGCTAGCAGTATCTCTCTTTCAGTACCTCCTGCCGCTCACTCCATTGAATGGCCTTGGTCCAGCCGGAGAGGAAAAAAGCCTTCCATCCCCAAACGGTCATCAGTCTGAAGGAAAAGAGGTGATGAAAAGAGGCTGCGAGTGATGAAGTGAAGTAATAATTTATAGAAAGATACATGACCACAGCACTCAGGTGCTTGCTCAGGAACAGGGCCCAGTACTGCTAATCCTGAATGTGAGGAATACGTGCCTGTGCCTCCCCTGCCCCGAAGCCCACGCCGTGTCCCGCGAAGGAGAGCACGTCTCTCGGCTCCACGCACCTGAGCTGCCCCCATGCGCGGGAGCACCAGCCTGGGCATGGGATGAGGATGCCCCGAGATCGAGCCAGGAAGGCGAGGGACAGCGAGGGACGTGGCCAGGCTCAGCCGCAGCATTGCTCAGGCGAGGACGGGGTGAGGGCTGGAGCAGAGGCAGCTCCGCGTGAAGGGGTTGACCCCTGATGGGGTTCTCCCAGCTCGTCTCACACAGCCCCTTCCCCAGCAGCCCACACCTGGGCGGCAGCCACCCTGCATCCCAGCTGGCCTGGAGCACCAGCACCCAAATCCTCGGAGGGAGGATGAGGTTTTGCAGACCCAGGGTCTGGATGTACCTATGTAACTACTCATAGAATCATCCTACAGGGGTGAATGCTCCACACAAACCATGAGTCGAGACATCCAAATGGTTCCGTGCAATTCAGGAGTATGTACAGATTTGCAAATCAGCTTTGTATTATCGTGAATCAATACATGCGATGCTGATTATGCATATATATATAAATTCAAATTGGCTGTGTTATCATGAATCTATACATGTAGTGCTGATTATGCATATAGGCAAATTCCAACTGGTTTTGTGTTATTGTGAACCAATATACGTATTGCTGATTACACCTATCCAAGTTTTTACATGTTATAGCCAATGGGGGAGAGCCAAGCTTTGAGGACGGACGGGAAGAAGCAGCAGTCTTACAGGCATTGGGCAGAATGTCCAGGGACCAACGTGTTAAACTGTTCAAAAAACAAGTTCAAAATTTAACTTGGAAAGAAATTCGAAATAAAATTGCCTTGAATGTATCAGGAGGGAAGGCCGCTCAAAGTGTTCTGTTGTGCTAGGCAAGCCAGCAAATGTTCACACTTCCTTTTAACCACAGTCACCTGCACACAGTTAGCGAACATTTTTCTACCCTCATCATTTTGCTCCCAAGCCGGTGCTTTTCTGTTCTCCCTCCATTACGAAACTGGCTTCAAATCATGTCTCAAGTCTGATGTGACAGAGACGAAGAGCAAAAAGATGCCAGATTGCTGGTGGGGGCTCTGGATGGCTGGGACATCGCTGGTAGCTGGAATATGCTACGACTAAGGGAGAGCAAAGGAGCCCAAGTTTTTCAGACGCGATTGGAAGGTTCCAGGGGACTTATCTCTGTCTTGTGAAACACTTTGCAGATCTTCCAACTGGTAAAATGTAAAGTGACACTAAGTGAAATAAGCTACTTTATAATTCTGCTATAAGTATCTTCAAGAACCATATGAGCAAATTATAAATTGTTTAATAAAATAAAAGTTCTTCTGGTCCAAGAAGGGTTTTCTTTTTAATGGCTACTTCAGATGTTCAGTTAAATGTATTGTGACCAATGTAATTATAATTTCCCTGTATCTCAAAATTGTCTAATCAAGCACTAGTGGGCTGAGTATTTCATGTGCACAAACGTGATACTGAACTCTTTTCTTGTGGATTTAATCTTTCGTTTCCACTCATCAGAAGCACAAAAAATGTGGAGACAAGGACTAGATAGAAGAGTATCATCTTCCATTTCCACTCACCAGAAATACAAAAAGTGTGGAGAGAAGGGCTAGACGTAAGAGTATAATAGGTAAAACCAGCCTGGAATAAACACAGGCTCAAAAATCAAAAGAAAGGTTGGACATAACTTTACTGCAGGAGGAGAGGAGAGCAAAACAGGCGGAGAAAAACAAAAAAAAGAAAACAAGCAGAACTAACTACTTTTAGAATGGGAGTTTGCTCCTGTAATGAAAGGGGTGACATCATGTTTGTCTGCAGCAGTGAAGGGCTGAACTTGGTGACCTCAGATATCCCTTCCAGCTTCTTGGGCACACAGATACCATTTCACTGAGCACAAAAGGAACACCTGACCCCGCTTCCTTCTGCCTCCCAACCAAACAATGCAGGCTGTCTAAGGGCAGGAGAAGCAATTTATGTATTGACTGCTTTTTAAGAAAGGTACTCAGGGTGTTATCTGTGCTCCTTCACCTCTGGATTTAGGCAGAATTTAGGCACCTTAGTTCCAGAGGTGCCAAAGGGAGCACTGCCTCACCACCATCATTGCCTAATCCCTGAGGAGCCCTTCTCCTCAGCTTGAAAGCCAGGTCGTTCTTCCATCTAAGCTCTTCTGCAACCTAGATTTAGGCCAAATCCTACAAATCACTTGAAAGATCACTGGAAAGGCATACTCAGAAGAAGACGACAAACGCAAACAGAAACACGGCGATGGAGGTGAAATCTCTCCCCATCTTTTTCACAGCCATTTGGACACACGCTTGGGAAGCATGAAAAGCATACTGCAGGCTCTGCTCAGCCTTGTGCCACCGGTTGTTTCTTAAAAAAGAGCGAACCCAGCTCAGTTTGGCACCCAAGAGAAGAGGCTCCTCTGGGGCCAGGAGCCCAAAGGGCAGCAGTTCCCGTGGGCAGCCCTCGGGCAAGGGCTGGAGCTTCGGGGAGGGCAGGGAACGCAAACGCAGCATTTAGCACCGGCTCCATCCCACCAACTCTGCCTTCACCTGGGCAAGCAGATTGGCTTTTTGACTCACCCTCTGCATATGAAGCCTAAATGTCCAATCTAGGTGACCCGCCTTGTCCTGCTGCAGTCAGGACCATAATTTCAGCTTTTGCAATGACTAATGGGGACCTAAATTAGGTGGTCTTTTTTCCTGAGCTCAGTTCCTTAACCCAGCTTCCCCAGTATAAAGTGACTGTTGCAATTAGCAGCATGGTGACTAACCAGGTAATAGTTTCGGGTTGTGCTGCACAGACTTCACA
The DNA here is from genome assembly GCF_963924245.1 of Chroicocephalus ridibundus. Classification (NCBI taxonomy): domain Eukaryota; kingdom Metazoa; phylum Chordata; class Aves; order Charadriiformes; family Laridae; genus Chroicocephalus; species Chroicocephalus ridibundus. Next base: position 8,244,978 of record NC_086285.1, on the reverse strand, counting down.
GGTGTTTCAAAATGCCACTAAGCTTTAGAGGGCATTGCTTTTCCCTGCAGATTGAAGGAACAGCATCCACCGGCACTATGGAGCAGGTATGGCTGTCAGCAGCGTGAATTCACCATAAATATTGTTTCCCGCTTTGTGGATGCTGTCTCCATCTCCCCCTCAGGATGCAATAATCACACTGTGTTGCCCATTCCTCGGAGTCACTGGCATTCAGCAGAATACAATACCCCTTCTTTGGTATTTTGTATTGCTACTTTTGTATTGCCATTTTGGGAAGAAATGGGTGTATGGGCCGCCCGTGGAAACTCAGCAAGAGCTGTTGTTCCTGCTGAGCTCCTGCGGGCGATGTGGAAGGAGCTGGCTCTGGAGCCTCCCTCTCTCTTGCAGAGGCGAGATGCAGCCCAGCAGCTCCCGCCGTGCCGGTGGCTGCACCCCAGCATCCCCCTGACTCCGAGCACTCTGCCCGCTCACCCCAGGGGGATTCAGGGGGGGCTCATTTAGGTTTTCTCCTGTTTCTTTTTTCCACACTGGTTTTTAACTCTGTCAGCACAGACAGGTGCAGACAGATGTGAGCTCACCCTGCCCGCACGCCAAGCCAACCGGACTTGTGCCAGCCACTGTCTAGGAGCCATGGAGCTCTATTAGCGTGGCTCAGCGCCCAAGCTCATACCCTGCTGAGAAGGCACGGGCAGGAGCAGCTTGTCTGTCTCACACAGCCTAACAGGCCTGCCCTGGAAAGCTGAGGACCAGCTACCTCTCTCTTAAATACGGATCTAGGCATGAAAGCAAAGGGCTCTGATCGTTTCAGGAAATGCCCCGTTATCTTTCTTTGAAACTGCCATGGCCGAATCCAGCAGAGACCTTAGGAAGAGCACAGGGAAAGCCAAAGCGCTGGGGAGCTGGCTGCCTCCTTACCTCTGCTCTGGCCCTCCCAGTCCAGATTGCCTATGTTTACCTCCTCTTCCTTAAGGGAAATGGAGCATAACGTGCACTTTCCTAATGTAATTTTGGCCAGCAGCTATTGCTTGAAAGCTTTGTGGTGGCCTGACATTAAAAAATTATAAATCTGTTAAAAAAGGTAACACTTTTCTAGAACACAGTCACACATTATATCCTATTTTGATAGAAAGCGAACTGTACCAGCATCCTTCAGCACATATGTGGGGATGTCAAAGAAAAAGAACCATTTTCAAAAGAAATTCCTGGCTGCCAATAAATGGTTTACTATCAGATCCTTTGTATATCAATATGGTGACTCAAGGCTGTTTCTGCTGCAATATAGAAATGCATTCAGTGTTTCTTTGTGCAATAGCTACTTGGCTTACCCTGCTAAGACATAACTTCCAATGTTTGTGATCGGGGGAAAAGGTCCAGCAATAAAGCCCAGTGCCAATATGCCCAGTTTTCTCGGAAAGATAAGGAGCATTAGGAAGGGAGCTAGTTCTTAAATTGGACTACCTTCAGATAAAAAGTTTCTGACTGTATTTGTATTTGGCAATTAAAGGTCAGCAGCCAAATCTACTTCCCTATTCTAAAACTCCCATAAGCTTCACACCCAAAAACTGGTTTTTTTTTTGTTGCTGTTGTTCCCTTTCTCTCTAAGCATTATAAACCAATAGCAGCATTTGGTAGAATGGGAATGACAGACAATTCTCGTAAATTAAACAGACTTCATGAAGAAGATCTTAGGACTATTTTGAAAAGCAGTACGTTATGCCAAGATCTGGCCATGTCTGATAGATATTCAAAGTTTCAGTGATGTTTTGTTAATTGGAGGAGTCTTTCTCTTGTAATGTCTCCATACAAGCTTGTAGAGAAGTTAATATGAATAAAAAGAAATAGCTGAAACCTTCAAGTCCTTGAAAACAATCAAGAGTAGAAATTGCAGTTGCTGGATGCTTTCTTCCTGCATCTGAATGGGTCAGCGTGGAAGAAGGAGAACCTGGGACAAAAACGGTCACTCTGTCGTTGTGATTCCAGAGGTTGCAGCTCTCATCCTGTTGCATATCCTTGGGAAAGTCCATACTGAAAAGCCTGCATTGCGCTGAGATGCTTGAAAAATTATTTGGGTTGTGGCATACAACAAACATCTATTCATTAAAGTCTTGCAATTGTGACCCAGCCCTTCATCTTGCACAAGATCTATAAAAAAGGCTGAGTGACTATAAATGTGTCCCTTGAAGCAAATTATGGAAGACATTATAGGAAGGCTGGTTTCTAGCCAGCTTTTCCAGCCTAATGAATTCCTTTCAAGGATGTGTGAAAGCTCTATTGAGACCAATGGTGAGTATCCTTGGACTCCTCTAGGAAGATTTTATAAGGGGTCCCGACTATTGTATTCTTATTTTTCTTCTATTTTCAGAGAGCAGTTAGTTAGAAAATAATTTGAAACGGTAACGCTACAGTTCAAACACATTTCACTGTGAGAACAGACCTAACTGATCCGTGAAGAGTCAGCAAAAGGCTCTTGGACAGATTCAGTTTTATCATGATAACAATCAGCATGCAAATTATTACAATTTGTGTGCTGCCCATTCTGGAAGAGATAAAAGAATATTTTCTTGCATCTTCCACACTAGAACCCCATTCACTTCATTAATGCCCAGATCTGGACTTTCAGTGTGTTCGTACAGACATCAGCTATAGATAGATACGGAATGAGAATACCGAGAGTCAAGGAAGATGTTGCTCATATCAAATACCTGTGGGTACCTTGTGTTTATGATACCTCTTGCAGCAAAAGGACTGTCATCTACACGTTTACCATTTATCAGCTGACTTCATATATTTTCTGTTTCTCCATTAACAGAGAGAGAAAAATAATGATCTGCAGTGTTTCTCTAGAGAGAGAAACACTACTCTAGAGGATGGTTTGCTCTTTCAGAAACCATTGCTTCCATTACTCCTGCCCAAGATGTTAGGATGAGCAGGGGAAGTAAGGGAGAGAAATGATGAACTACATGGAGAGAACCTACTAGGTGCAATGAATGGGAAAAAGAGGGATGTTTCATCTGGGAAGGAAAAGGCACAGGGCAACGGGGAAAAAGATGGTAAAGAAAGAGAACAGTGTATAATATGCAGACAGAAAGGATGGGAGATGAATGAGTGGAATCAAAAAAAAGAAAAGGGAACGAAGTTTTAGCTGAAAAGTTCATCACGGGTTCTTTATTTGTGTGTCTTCCCATCCAGTTGTACTAGAATATCCTGATACTCATCTTTTCGCTTAGGTACTAGAGCAAATCACGAGGCACGCAGAGTTAAGGAAGTATTACAGACACCAGCACATGCCAGACCAACTCTGCTGGACCTTGTCAGATTAATTCCTGCAGCTGCTGTTGGTACACTTCTTTGTAAAGTGCTACACTAATCATAACTCTTGTTATTATCCAAAGAGATAAACGTGCAAAAATAGGTGTCGTCACACGTAGCAGAAATTACACACACATCCTAAAATACATGCCATTACATGTAATAAATAACCGTGCAGCTCCACAGGCTGCCTTTCAATGGAGTTGCCAACTAGAGGTGCTTTTGTCTTTATCAGCAAGGCCTAATACGTCATGTGTTTGTAGAGAAAAGACACACACATCAGAGTATCTTGCTACAGTCTACACTCATGGGCAACACGCAAGAACCAGTCTTTCAACCACTTTGGAAAGCCGAGCCATAGAATTTAAGCATCTCCCCATTTTATTGTTTTTCAGACTACAGACAGAGGAAAATTAATTCCCCATGTAATTCCATTGAAATCTAGTACATTAACTGAGGGGCTGCATTTATTTAAGCCTGTACCAATATTTATGAGATGAATTTAGGCCCAGAATATGTTGGCTGATGGCCCTTTATTGGGAGATGAACCGGATTGCTTTACTGGGAAGACTCCCCAGCCATTGGGAGTGACAGTGGGGAGCAGGGAGGAAGAAAGAGAAGAAAAGGACAGAACAGAGTGTCGAGACCACAATAATTAATGCTTAGTGAGGCAGAAAAGGAGACAGGCTCACAGGATGGCAATTCTAGCATCTTAATTCATATGTTGTGGAGTTTCAAAGTGAAATCAATGGCTTGAACGCAGCTTTATTGACACAGATGTACCACAAGGAGTTCATACGCTTTCCATTATTTAAAAAACAATCACAACCAGCATCAAATCGTCCTGCCAGAGCAACAGAAGTCTTGCCACAGACTGCAGTGGAAGCAGGAACAAAACAGGTGGGACAATCTTTTGAGCCTTACTCAGTTTAGATTTTAGAAATACACCTGACTTTGGTATCACAGCAGCAGAGGCCTGCATAGCTGAGAATTAGAGACAGTTAATTTCAATAAGGGTATGATGACTTGGGTATATTTGAAAGTAATTAGAGATAATAGAGCTAGAAAGAAGCTGGAAAAGAGTACAAAGAAAGGGAGGGAACATGAAGAGAAAGTGCAGATCCTCTTCACAGAAACATAGAAAGATGTAGACATTTCCAGTGCTTTGCACACCCTGGAGACGAATTTTCAATCTAATTTTCCAAGTTACTTAGAAGTTCCCAAGGCTGAAGAATATACCTCTTGCAAGACACAGATTTTCCACAGTGCTTTAATATATAGAGAAAAAAATTTAAATCTAGCCATCATATTTGAGAAGTTGTGGCAGTCCGGTGAAGTGCCCGCTGACGGGAAAAGGGGAAACATAACCCCCATTTTTAAAAAGGGAAAAAAGGAAGATCTGGGGAACTACAGGCCAGTCAGTCTCACCTCTGTGCCTGGCAAGATCATGCAGCAGATCCTCCTGGAATCTCTGCTAAGGCACATGGAAAATAAGGAGGTGATTGGTGACAGCCAACATAGCTTCACCAAGGGCAAGTCATGCCTGACAAATTCGGTGGCCTTCTACGATGACATTACAGCATCGGTGGATAAGGGAAAAGCAAGTGATATCATCTACCTGGACCTGTGCAAAGCATTTGACACTGTCCTGCACGATGTCCTGGTCTCTAAACTAGAAAGACATGGATTTGACAGATGGACCATTTGGTGGATAAAGAATTGGCTGTATGACAGCACTCAAAGGGTTGTGGTCAATGGCTTGATGTCCAAGTGGCAGCCAGTGATGCGTGGCGTTCCTCAGGGGTCAGTACTGGGACAGGTGCTGTTTAACATCTTTGTTGGCAACATGGATGGGATTGAGTGCACCCTCAGCAAGTTTGCCGATGACACCAAGCTATGGGGCGCAGTTGACACGCTGGAGGGAAGGAGATGGCATCCAGAGGGACCTGGACAGGCTTGAGAGGTGGGCCCGTACAAACTTCATGAAATTCAACAAGGCCAAGTGCACGTGGGTCAGGGCAATCCCAAGCACAAATACAGGTTGGGCGGAGAACGGCTTGAGAGCATCCCTGAGAAGAAGGACTTGGAGGTACTGGTTGATGAGATGGTCAACATGAGCCAGCAATGTGCACGTGCAGCCCAGAAAGCCAACCGCATCCTGGGCTGCATCAAAAGAAGCATGGCCAGCAGGGCGAGGCAGGTGATTCTGCCCCTCTACTCCACCCTAGTGAGACCCCACCTGGAGTACTGCATCCACCTTTGGAGCTCCCAACATAAGAAGGACATGGACCTGGTGGAGCGGGTCCAGTAGAGGCCGTGAAGATGATCAGAGGGCTGGAGCACCTTTCCTACTAAGACAGGCTGAGAGAGTTGGGGCTTTTCAGCCTGGAGAAGAGAAGGCTCTGGAGAGACCTTATAGCGGCCTTCCAGTACCAAAAGGGGGCCTACAGGAAGGGTGGGGAGGGAACTCTTTATCAGGGAGCGTAGCAACAGGACAAACTGAAAGAGGGGAGATTCAGATTAGATATTAGGAAAAATTCTTTACTGTGAGGGTGGTGAGGCACTGGCACAGGTTGCCCAGAGAAGCTGTGGATGCCCCATCCCTGGAGGTGTTCAAGGCCAGGCTGGATGGGGCTTTGAGCAGCCTGGTCTAGTGGGAGGTGTCCCTGCCCATGGCAGGGGGGTTGGAACTAGATGATCTTTAAGGTCCCTTCCAACCCAAACCATTCTATGATTCTAAGTCCGTAGCCTTAAATAAAGTGCGTCCAGATGCACAAAAGTGTACGTGCCCTTTGAAACACTCAGCAAAGTGATCAACATTCAATAATAGTTTCTTCAGCTTCCTACAGAGGAAGCAGTTCAGAAGCAATGTGGCAGTCTCACTGAAATTACAACGGAAATTACTGCTGAATTCAAAGTCAAAATTAATAACAGAGACAGTATAGGATAAATTGAGCTTCTTTAGTTCATTTTCAAATACTACTTATTTAAAAATATAATCAAATTTTAGTTTGTCACATATGTTTATATTTGTGAAACATTGGTATGTATTCTGTTTACTCATGTAGAAGCTGGGTCTCAGAGAATTCCACCTCTTCTTTGCAATTAGACTTTTCCACCATCATCCGTAATTTTGTCACTTCCAGAACGGATTACACAGTAATTTAGGGCAAGCAGAGAGCGACCTTTGGGATCACCAGTCTGTGGACTGCAGAGAAGTTTTGACCAACGTGCCCATACAACACTCAGGCTCTGCTCGCTGCTTTGGATACCTCTTCAGTTCTAGGTATAATTCATATTTTTAGTGATATACTGTTAAGGCTTTGATAATCTGGAACTCGATTTAAATATTGTGTCTCCTTCAAATCTGAGTTGTTGCTGTTGGGAGCTTGGTTTGCCAAAATCAACAGCTGAGTGTGATTGGTCTGTACATCAAAATCCGCACTTGGTACATTTTGGGCTTCTTAAGTCAAGCCAACCATTTTCAATGCTATTGTATTTATACATTTGCATTTGCTTGGTTGGTTTGCCCCTTTGCTGCTGGATTGACAGTCATGGAGTATTCCTAGTTTCTTGATGCACCTTTATCAATGGCAGATCACCTTCCGAGACTGAAGGTCACCTGGTTTTACAGGTGTTATGCACAGCCGTGCCAGGGGACCAGGGAGTGCTGCAAAGCTTTTCCTCCGTGTTAGCACAAGCAAGCAGTATGAGCCCTCCAACACCAAGCAATATGGTTATGCGTCAGTACGATCCCCTCCATCCCAGACAAACTGGGGCTGAACCCTGAGATGCTGCGTAACAAAGTCAATAACAAAATGTGCATATCTGAAAAGAGAATTATTGCTGTTGGTATAATGACTACTATGCTTCCCTGGAAAATGCAACATATTGTGGTGCTTTGCTCAGGCACTTTTTTTTTTCAAGGCACTATTGCCAGCTCCAACATTTGAGAACTACAGTTTGACCCTCAAAATCATAAGCCTGTCTGTAAAATTATAAATGTGGAGCTCTTCTACTTTGCTTTCTGTTTTTGTGACCTGGGTCACATTTGCAAGCTTTATACTCTAACCATTAGGACTAGAAACTTACTTGAAATTAAAGAAGAGGAAAGCTGAGTTTCTAACCTCATTACACAACTCTAGTAGCTGGAGTCTAAGTGAAACATCAAAGATCACAAGACTGGTGATAAAATCATGAGTGCTGACAACATCAATTTACAGTAGGAGGTGGGATAGCAGGGGAAACTCAGGGCAAATGGATTTACTTTTTATCTTAATGTTTTTACAGGCTGCCCACTTTTATCTTTAATAAGAAGTTTTCAGTGGCAGTTCTTTCTTTGTGTATCTGTGCATGACATTAAAAGGTCACTTCTGCATTAATACCTGATGCCATTTGCTAACTGCATCTTTCTATCAGAGATAACATGAAAAGGTAGGTGTACCGATGCTACGTCTGGTGCTAATATCACAGCAAAGAGGTATTATGGAAGTACAGGTCATAAGTGCACGGCCGAAATGGTATTGCGAGGGATTCCAGTCCCCTGTTGTGTGTGTGAAGAATACATGATGTTTCTCACCGCTACGATATTTACTGCCTGAGTGAAGACTATTGTATTGGGAATTTACAGTAAAGCTCCACATTCTTTGTGAAATGGGTGGCTATCAGGTACTGCTTGCTCTCTTTTATGCCTCAAAATTATCTCAGTGAAGAATAACGTGCAAACTTAAAAATGTACATATAGTTAAACCTTTCACTAGCATAAATTAGCTGTAATTAAGCCAAGTAATTAACAGATCACTATGATTATAGATCAACAGACTGGCCAGATCAAGAATTCAGGTCAGTTTTAAGTAATGCCAAAGATGCAGCAGTGACAAAGTAGCCAGCTGTCCCTCCACTATTAGAATTAGTTTCCAAATCGTGCTTTTATTGTTTGAAATCCTGCAGTCAGAGGGAACTGTGTACTCACCAGTCCATTCCACCATATGCAAAGGGTTGTCGTTGGTAGGTCTCTTGGTCACCCACCTGCTGTCATTGGTGTGCTCTGTCACTGATCTGAAAAATGAATACTCCTGCTCTATCACGATAATCCTCTGATTTAAAGCAGGAGTCAAGCCTGGTCCAAATGTCCAGTTTGCTTCAGCTGCTTTGCACAGCTCCAGTGGTACAAGCAGAGTGTGCAAGCACATTTCATGGTAACAAGCCAAAGTTCGTTATATGACGTAATGCTGGTATTATATAGCTTCCACTCATTAACCAGGCTCCAGTCCCATCTGGGTGGGACCGAGTGCTTTCGTTCACGTTCATGGATGATTATGTTGCTAATTGGAAGGAGAGACACAACCCCTGTGTGAACAGAGAGGAGGTGCTGAGGGTCTGAACCGTGGCCTTTGTCACAGCAGAAGCGATTCAGCCCAGCCCTGCGCCGGCAGGAGCAGACCTGTTTCTCACACGGCATCGCTCAGCCTGGGCTCCGTGCTCGGTGCGAAGGCAGCAGGGCTGGCCAGGACCTCTACAAGGAGTATTTTTGTCCACCCTTTCAGCTGCAGTCTCGGCACTGCTCACGTGAAGCTGTAACTCTGCCCTCTCAACGAGTGTCAGCTCTAGGACAGGAGACGACGGCAGAAGTTAATGCAGGGGAGGATCTCCCTTAAACCTTCCTCCTCCCCTCCCTGTATCCAAAGTGTATATCAAACAAGGAATTTTCCCCAGAGAAATGATGTTAAGCCAGAGTTATGTAAAGAAATCAGAATATTATGATTACCACCCACCCCCCCTCAAAGTTACAAACTCCGGAAATTCAAGACAAGTATCTACGCACAACCTTGCACTACTAAAATGCAGAAATTCAGACATCCAAATAACCTCAAGTTTGCTCTGATGTGATACATAACCTTGTGTAACTCACAAGCATGGGAGAATTTTACAGTTCATAGTCTGAATTTAGTAGAAAAACAATTTTTAAAGAAAAATTAGTTTAAAAAATACGTTTCAGTCCCATTTTTTTTCCCCACATATTGCTACGGGAACAGGGTTTGACCCTTTCATTCTCATGCAGGTGATTTGGCGTTTCATCTAATTTAATAGATTCCATCTTTCTATAAAATTTGACTACAGAGGTCAAAGAAGGAAATGCATTGTCATCTCTGCCTGCTTTCTTGGGGGAGCATTGAGGTTAGCCTTCTGGATTTAAAATCTTACCACAGACACAGAAAACAAGATTGGCTAACCACAATGACTTGACTCAAAGAATTAGCAACACTGACATAATGTAGGCATTTCTGAAAATCTAAAGTCAGAGTTCTGCATACTTTTTTAAAATAAGTAGCAATCCAGGAATCTAGGGCAACAAAACTCCACAGGCATCACAGAATTTTATTTCAGCCAACATCAATCTTCCCTCTTTACAGACAAGCTGTATTATACTGGTAAATCAGCAACGTTAGATCAGTCAAACCAGCTGAATGCAAAAGCTGAGGGAACAGACCAAATTTGTACTGTGTATACTGAGATAAAGGAAAACTGCTCATAAAGTTGAATCTTAAATAAACATTAACTCTTAGTAAGAGTACACAGGGAAAAGGAAAGACTACAGTCTAAAACTTCTGAGAGGCCTCTGATTAAATGTACAGTGAAGTGGGAAATGGACTTGGGTTTCTCTGTGCTTCAGGGGCTGCAGCTTATGTACCCAGAGCTTTAGCAGAGTGAAGCCAGACTTACTACGAGGACCGCAACAGAGCCACAGAGAACCGGGGCTAACCACCCAGGAGCACGCCCAGCTTGATGGATTCCGTAGCTGACACTGCTGGGATGACACCGCTGGGATGACACCGTTAGAGGCACAGGAGCTAGCTTTTTCAAAGCATCTGCACAAACTAGGCCACCGCACCGCAGATGCTGCTGGGACTCCTGCTTGCTGCCCCTACGGATTCCACTGCGGTGGCTGAAGATGTGACATCCCTGCCTTTCCGGGGAGGACCCCTTCCTGCAGAGATGGCAGACGCAAATGTGTGCTAGTTGCTGAGTCACTGATGTGCCTATTAAACCTCCCTGTTAGTTTAAACTGATTTATGTTAAAGATACCAGCCTGGGAGCTGCTGAGCTTCAGGGGCAGTATGGGTTTGTTTCTGCTGATCATACAGTTTTGAGTGAAAACTCGGCAATGGAAGCTCCAGCAGCTGAGGAACTCGTACACATGGAAATGCTGACCACACTACGGGGTCTTGCATCAAACCCTGTGGGACTCTGGAGGTTTAGACACCCTCTTCACTGAGGGCAAGGACCTCTTCTCTTACATCAGCCACATCTCTTTCACATAGACCCCAAACCACATGGGACACGGTGTTTTGAATGCTCCAATGCAACCTTCCTCAAACTTGCCACATCTATAGAAACAGAACGTCTCACTGCTTTGTAGGTACCCTGAAATAACCTTTAATCAAATCAAATATTAGAGAAACTACAGTAGAAGAACACACACGCACATACAGACAGCACAACCCAGTAAGAAAATCATGATTTTCTCCTCCTGTCATGCAGATCAGCTCCAGGAGGCCTGTCGCCGTTTCATTTAGCGAGCAAGCTGTGAACTGTCGGTGGCTACGATCCACCATCCCCATACAATGATTTTGACTGAGGTTTTCCTCAAGGAGTGCCTGGAGATGAAAAACCAATGCAGAGCTCACAACAGATCTCCCTCTGCTCTACTCCTGTTGAGCAAGGGACATCTGAACTTGTCTGTGGAAAGCAGCTGAAAAAGAAGGTAGAAGAGGGGGGAAAAGGACTCGAGATTACCCATCCTTTCACTTGGGATTTGATTTCCTTGCACAACGTGATGCAGTAGAGGTGGAACAAACAGGTCTATGAGATCAGTGAGTGTATCTTACTTGAAGAGCAGGATTAATATCTTCCCACAGCCATCCACAATGAAGAATGCTCCAGTTGCCAAAATAATTCTGTGCTGAATAGCGAAATCCACAGGTGGGAAGCAACTCTCAAGTGAATTCGCTTTCTGGGGTGCTTAACAACCGCACATATTTAACATCATTCTCTCAAACAAACCAAAGCACTTTTTCTGTGGTGCCCTCCTGCCTGTTGGCCAAAGGGATCAGAATCCTGAGTTCTGTCCCCAAAGGCTGGATCCACACCACCAACTGGTGGGTTGATCCTTGCCAAGACATTTTTGGAGGAATTATAAAAATCCCTCTTAGAGAAGGGAATTATACGTGGTACTTAGGCAAAACAGGCATTCCATTTATAAATATAATTACTTCTGCTATTTCATCAAGAAAAAGAATTTAGTAGTGAGGGATAGAACAGAGAAAATTATTTATGTGTTGACACTTACAATATCAATAGAAAACAGATCTGGCTGAAACTAAGTGGGAAATGAAAAACATGAGAAAATATGTAACTGGGATCACCAACTGGGGGGGATAACTTATGACCAGTCTAGTGCATTCTTTCCAATGGAAGTACAGTCCCTCTTTTTGCTTTATGTTTGGATTACGTTTATGTGTGCACTGATTAACAACTGCGTTTATTGGCAAATTCTCTTCTTTTGACCCATGACCTTGAACACTGCAAGGCAGTGCAAAATGGGGAATAGGCTATGGCTTGCACGTGGTCTCTCTGCTTTAGCGTGTCACAGCACGGGTTGGGGAAGAGAGAAGCGAGCCTGATGTTCACACTCACATACCGTGATGGGATGTGATATTAACACCTAAGGAACGATTTTGACCCCATCTCTTGTATTCATACACATGCTCCTTTCACTTATATGATATGTCCATTACTGCACGTCTTCTACTTTATGTTTGTGAAGAATATTTTTATCCAGCATCTTCATTCTTAATATTAATGATTTATCACATATGGTGCACTATATTTTTATAAAGCTGTGAGATACCATGGTGATTAACACCATGTGAGAACCTAAACAGAAGGGAAAAGGATAAAAGAACTGTCCTTCCAGCAGACATAGGGCTTTTGCGTGCTTTTAGGGAAAGTATCTCAGCTGCACGATTCTACTCTGTACATAAGAATTGTAGGAGTTCTGTAACAGAAGACTGTACTGTACTTGACAATGTTGTAGAGAGAACAAGAAACCTTAAGTTTAATTTCTCTCTAACCTTAATTAGGATTTTCAGATCAATTATGTAAGGAGAGATTGATTATTCTAGCTCTTTTGATCATACAGATTTATTACTTTGATTTAAGAAGGCAGGAGAAAAAAATGTAAGAACGACAAGTATACCCTTGCGTTTATATATGTACAGATTTATCTCCCCATATTTCTGGTAGGAAAAGATCCCAGCTTCAAATAGCCTAGCAAATTTGTCCTGTCAATATCGCAGTCCACACGCAAGATCTACTCACTGAATCAATATGGTAGTGAGAAACTCATCACATTTTACTCACCCATCCAAACAATGCGAAAGCCTTGAGACACTGCAAGCCTGCTTCAAACGAAGGCCTCACAGCTGGGCACACTGCTGGCTGCTCGAGAGTGCCCGCAGCCCTTCTTTTCAAACAGCTCTGTCCTCACCCACCTGGATTAGGGCTGCCAGTGGGAGAGCCGCTCAGCCCTGCGTTACTGGAGCCAAGGCAAGGGCTTTTCTGAACTGTGGCAGCCCAGCAAAAAAGGGGACTGGCCCTGGGCACAGCCAGCTTGGGGGCTGCTGGAAAGAGTCAGGGTGAAACCCCTGTCCTACAGCTGGGCATCCCTGGGTACCGCTCGATCCTCCAGGCCCAGGGCTGCAGGGAATGCCGGGAGGGTTGGAAGGAGCGTGGGGAGATGGGCACTAGCAGCGTCCCATACAACCTCCCCCGGGCAGGGCAGCAGAGGTTAAATAGAAACCAGCATTGGGGAAAAGGCCGTTTCTGCAAAACTGGTCACTAGCAAAGAAAGGCAGCCAGGCCCCCAGGGATGCTCTCCTTGCCTAAGGATGAAATGGGATTATGATGGTAATGTTTGCTGCACTGTAATTAAGGTGGTGTCAGAACTTTCATTAAAAAGTGTGTTTTTGTTGAGGGGCTATGTCTTGGAGAAAATTTTTGCTTGAGGCTGAACTATAACATTGTTTTCAGCCAGAAAACGCATGCACAGCCTTTACTATATATGTAATTTAGAATCTCAGTATAGTCTTGACTGTGGAGGCTCTACTATTGTTTCCATATGGGTATGTAGCTAATTGGTTTAAAACATTAAAGAAGTCAAGGACTGAATTCTGGCTGGACCTCACGTAGGTGACACATCCCCATTAATTGTCTGCAATTAACTTCAAAAACCAAAGGCCAAATACTGCCCTTCTTACTCAGACACCTCGTTTCATTGAAGTAAACAGCTGCAAACAGGATCGGGCTCCTAGTGTTTACTTGATTACAAAACAAGGCACCTGCCTCTCCCACATTAAACTCCTTTAAAAGTGAGGCCATCCTGTCTGGGACAGAGATTATTTCCTTGCTATATATGACAAGGTTATTTCCACTAATAGTGTCTAAATTCCTATTATCGTAGCACCCAGGACCTCATATAAGGAACCAGGATGCCTACGCGCTAGGTGCTGCAGAAAACAGAATAAAAACATAGTCCCACTTAAAAAAATGTGTGATTGAACGCACACAAACAAATCCTTTCTCCTGTTTCATGGCCAGGTTTGTATAATTTCTGTTAAGTAATCTGAGGGCAATGCACCACTCCTGCAAACGCTGCCCAGACATTTATTTAACTTTCTGCATGATAAAAGTCCTAACTTCACACCAGCCTTTTGTCTCTCCCCAGAGGTGCACACAAAGTGGCCAGCTACTGCCCAGCGTGCCTGCTGCTGGCTGGGGGTATTTTCCTGCCTTGCATGTATCTGCAGGGCAGCCAGCATTTAGCATCGACTGGCTTCCGATACTACTTCAATTTTACTGAAACTATTGGCATCTTACCTTTTTGGATAAAAAAATAATCATGCAACTAATAATACATCACAGAAGAGTATTTCTCTGCTGCCCACTACCACATATATGTCAAAACTAAAACTCAGAATATTAAAGTTTATAAAATCACAGTTATAAAATTACAGTTTCATACAGTTGTAAACAAGACACAAATGGCAAAGAATTAGGCAAATCACAAAGAATGGTACTGAAGTTCGTAAGAAACTTGTGGATGTTTTATGTGACTCCACATGCATACTAACAAAACACAACGTAAGATAGCACGGTCCATTGTTCCTTCTAAGAACAAATTACATAAACTGCAAGTTTAAGAATAATTTAAGCATTTCTGCAAATGCTTAACACAGAACAAACTTTATTCAGGAGGCAGTTGTCTTCAGTGAAACTATTCATGTATTTACTTATCTGCCTGATTTAGCATCCCCAGGACCATGGCCTTGGTATGGAATAACTTGAAGAACTTCAGCACACTGCATCAGCTACCACTTGTTCAAATAGCAAGATTCAAATGTAAACAAGTGGTGCTCTTATTAAGTGCAAATATGTGCAAAATTAACACTCCTAATAGACAAAGCTTCTCCACATAGTACAGTATTATTAATACTACTACCAGGGTCAGGCAAGCGTAATTCCTCATGTGGACAAACTCACTTGGATACGAGTATTTTTTTTTTTTATTTAATTGAAAGGAATTCAAGAATTTAATCTGGAAAAAAAAAGCCAGAAGATGCCAGAATGAATGAGTCTGCATGAGGGTTGTACTATAACCCCTAGTTTTAAATTCACACTTTGGCGTGCACAAAAAGAACATTTTCTTATGAAGATAAAAGCCTCCACGTGTAATGACTCGATATATAGACAAGCCCTAGGGGCTTGCATCTTGAGCACTTAACATTTTTGGCCCTGTCTTAATGGATAAAAAAGGTGTGTTTCTCAGTCACATTAGCCCCGTCAAAGTAGCTTAATATGATGAAAAGGCCTTAGGCTTTGGCGAGCCGAAGGTGTAAAGGTGTGAGGTTAGCACATATATCACAGCGTGGGCAAGGCTGCCTTTAACACATAGTAAACTAATCAAGTTAAAGCAGGCTGGGGATGCGGAGCCCAGGCTGCATTTGCCCGTGTTCATGCAAATGCTAGATTAGTTTGTGTGGAGAGCAGCTGTTCTAGAATATAAATCGGGATACTTCGCGGTGGGGAGCGGGTGAGAAACCAAGAAGTAGAATGAAATGTTTTTCTTCACACACCCTGAACTATACTCCTAAAAAAAAGGAGTTAGATGGATTTTAGGGGGCTGGACCTCCATGCTATCTGTCCGTTGCTCCGGAGCACCTGATAACTGGAATTTTCCAGCTGCCTGGGAATACTGCTCCGGATGGGAAGTGAGGCTTATCCCCCACCATCCGCAGCAACGAGCATCCCACCAACCTGCTGGGAAAGTCACCACCGCTCAAGGGTACGTCGTACCCGCTATCCAGGCTGTGCTGCTGCCTAAAGTAAGACAGATCTACAAGATGACAAGTAAGCAAAACCGATGAAAAGAAGAAACAAACATTTCAAGTTTAAAACTAGACTTCTACAATGTGTTTGTTAGCATACGACAATTAACATATGCTTTTTTTTTTAGTCCAGCCAAGTTTAGTACAAATAAACTAGGAGTCATGTATTTGTATGATGTAATCCCGATTTTGCCACTTGATTTCGTCTCTGTCTAGAACTCTTTCAAATTATCTTGGGGTTGTCTTTTTTTAAAGTACTGAAAAAAACAGTTATTCAGCTATTTTTGAACTACTTGGCTGAATTTGAACGCCGACGTAAAAAACTACCCTGGGCAGTTGATGTGGTTACTACCCTCAACTGCCCACCGCACGTTTTTCCTGCAGTTTGCCATTCTTGCAGCGAGGAAAGCCAAATGGGATGTGCACCAGCACCAACATCTCCCCAGTGTTCAGAGCAGCATATTGAAGTAAGCAGATGTTCACCACAGTCAATTACCAGTTTAGCACAGGTTAAAGACCAAGTGGTTCAATATACTGGACATTTAAAACGTTAGCGTGTTGCTGACGAACGAAGCTGTTGTGATAACTTGGTGAACTCTTCTGCCATGGAAACACATATGCAAAGAGAACAAAAATTAAACTTTTTGTTTTATGTAGAGTAGTGAACGGTCATTAAATGGGCAGAGTTCTGAACTAATGTCATAAAAGAGAAAGTACCTGGATCCCATTCCTGATAGAATCTGGAATACTCTTTATTTCTGTTACATATACTACTTTAGTTGTATAATGGTACAACGGTATTTACATACCAGTTGTCATTTTCCTTTAATTATTTCTATAACAGGATCATTTTCCTTAACTACCTGATTTAAGACAGTGTCCTGTCTTCAACTTGTTCTATTATGAAAGTATCACTCTGTCATTAAGTGCATTGGGACAACTTAAGGTGTTTTGAAGTTAAAACCGTTAGCATGTCTTGTTTTATCAGCATGGCAATGGTCTCACTTACATTTCAGCAACAACTCCAGAAACACAGAAATGTTTATTTTAAGGAAGATTAGAATGCAAAAATCTAGTTGAAAGTTTCAAAGCTGCTGGCCCTTGAAAGTTAAAAAAAATCAGGTGTGTCAGTTCACCTGCGTTAGTTTATAATGAACTGGAAGATCTTGTTAACATTCAGTAAAGCAGAGGACTTTTAGCGTTATGTCTTTGCTGTAAAAATGTGTGTTTTCCAGACAGAGATTATTTATAATAGGTGGCTAGCGTGGACCAGGTATAAATGTAAAAACGTTCCTGACAGAGCTGTTCAAACATCCTGAACCAACAAAGCACTCCTACCCTGGATTTGTTTGGTGACACTTTCTCCCAGCTTGTCCCCCTGCCTTCACTAGGTGATAAATAATGCCAGCAAATAGTTTCCTACAATTCCATCTCTGCTTTAGGCTCCTGCTCACAAGTCTCTCTCAGTCCTACATAACTCTTCACACCTTTGATTGCCACAGCAATGGCTGCAGCAGTTCACAGAACAGACCTGCCTTGCTTTGTTCGGACACGTAACGAGATAAGGCACAGTGGGATAACTAATAACTCCCTTAACACACTCTTGTCCTAGACCACACTACACCAGAGCTAACTTTGTCCTGCCTCCACTCAGATTTTATATCGTGATAGCTACATACAGTTAATATAAAAAACAATGGAGAAAAAAGTTCAAAGCCAAAGCTCAACCACTTACAGGTGATCTAACAACGTGATTAAACAACGTGTACACAGGAGGACTGGATGAACCACGCGTGGACAAGCCCATCTAGTGATTTCACAGAATGCGTTTCTGCTGCGGGATGTGACGGTTATTCCCCATACACCTCGCAGTAGATCTGAGCCCACAGCCCGCTCACGTGTCTCAGCTCAAATCAATCTGCACATGCAGAGCAGCTCTGACACATCCTCGACTCACCCAAGCCACGGCGCGCGCGCAGGAGATGCGCACATGCACAGTCAGTGCTGCAGGAGATGGCCATTTTTTTTAGCAGGCCAGATGGCAACCTGGCAACCCTCGCAAGTGCCACACCAGCCACCCCACTGTGCAGAGGCTGTGGCCTTTTACTTCCCTCTCCCTCCCCTTCCCTGCTTTTTTTTCCCCTCTACTCCACCCAAGCCTGGACCTCTACAGCATTAAACGTTTTCCGTTAAATTATGCTAACTTGCCTGAGTTAACAAATTTAAAGGCACTTTCTTCTGTCAGACAACATGTAAACAGATGAAGTTCCCGTATCTGAAGTCATATGAGCAGTATACCTATGTTGTCATTCGCAGATCTCATAATACCAACATTTAGCTCAGCATGTATATTTTAATTTGGCAGAAATGATTAAATTTTCAGTAAAAGGGCCAAGAAAGTCACAACAACAATCCAGCTGCTGCCCTTGCACACCTGAGTGAAAGGAATGGCTTTATAGAAATACACATATATGTTTGTATACATACATGTATAAATGGCGATAAATGTATAACCTCTCTCTCCACATACAGATCTAAAAATGTCACAAAGGTCTAATTTAATTACCCACAAACCTAGGAAACGAACCAATGAAGGCATTTTTTCTTATGAAATGGTTCCCAGGAAAACCGGCCAGCAAAAGCCTTATTTGCCACAGCATGCCATTTTCATCTGGTGTTTCACGAAGCTGACGAGCAAAAATTTTGAGAAGGATGCACAGTGTAAAGCTCCGGATAGCTGTTTATTTTTACGTAAAAAAAAAAAAAAAAAAAAAAAGTGACTACCGTCAGCTCCTCCTTCCTCGTTGTACCTATGTGCCACCCAAGGCCATTTTACCAACCGAGACTCCGAGACACCTCAGTGACAAGGGAGAAACGCTTGGCGTAGCTCTATCTGTACAGAGAGCCTCGGGGAAACCGCTCCCCACCGTCTCTTGGAAGTCCGGCGAAGTTCTCAAGCCCTGTCTACCCAACACGACCCATTTCATGATTCAGCATCTGTGCACCCAGTGACTCCCTTCGCGCAGCCTGCTCCAGCCGCGGGCGGAGAGAAGGAAGGAGGGAGGACGGAGGCGGAGAAGGAGGGAGGGAGGCCGGGGCCCGGGGCGAGGGGCCCCGCGGCGCTGCCCGCCGCGGCAAGGAGGGAGGGAAGGAGGAGGGAGGCCGGGCGGGGGGGAGGCCGCCTCAGGAGCTGCCCTCAGGGCGGCGTCCGCTGCGGCTGGGGAGGCCCCTTGTGCGGGCGGGCCGCGGAGCGGCCTGCTCCCCGCCGGCGGGCCCGCTCGGCTACGCGGCCGCCCCCGCCCCGAGAGGAAAGTCCGGGGGGCGCGGCCCCGCTCCCTCGCCCCGCGGCCGGACTTTTCTCCGGCTGCCAAGCCATAGCGCTCCCTCCCCCCCTGCCCGCTTCGAAGCCGGGGTCCCTCCCGGCCTCCGGGACACGTTAAATCCCATGTAATGAGGCTTAACCCCGCCCCGAGCCGCGGCGCAGCCGGGCGGGCAGGCAGCCAGCAAGGCCCCTGCCCGGGGGAGGCCCCCTCCCGCCCCGACCGGCCGCAGCTGTTCCAGCCGGAGCTGCTGGAAAGCGGCCACGCTCCCCAGACTTTGTCTCCCTCGCACACGGCGCTGAACTCTGCTCCCTCCCTCCCTCCCCTCCCCCGGGGCGGCCGCGGCTCCCCGCCTCCCCCCGGCCCCGAGGGGACGGGAAGGCGGGGGGAGGGGGGGGCTCCCCGCCTTCCAAGCTGCAGCTCCCCGGGAGGAGCCAGCGCCTCCGGGCCGGCCGCCATGCGCTGCCCCCGGAGTGCGGGGATGGGGCGGGGGCAGCCTGGATGGGGCTTTTTTTTTTTCCCTTCCTTTTCCACAGGGAAAATAAATAAAAAAAAACAAGGGCGGGGTGAGGGAGCGTGGGGGGGGGAAGGGGGGAGGAGCGGGGGTGCGGGGAGCGCCCCGTGGCGTCGCGTCCCGTCCCCGCTCCGCCGCTCCGCGCTTTCCCCGCAGCCCGTGAGGTCAGCGGCGGCGGCGGATGGGTGTCTGCGCGGCGGGACGGGCGGGCAGGCGCAGTGTGGGGCCGCGGCGGGGGGAGGCGGGCGCCCTGTCTATGTGTCGCACTGACGGAGAGGGGGGAAGGGAGGCGGGGGGGGGGGGTTACACACCAGGGCAGCGCCGGGATCCCTTCTCCACCCCGCGGGGAGGGAGCCGCCTCCTCCTTCCTCCTCCCCCTTTTTCACCCTTTCCTCCTCCTTCTTTTCCCCCAAAGTTAAACTTCCTGCTCCCGGCCCGGCTGGGAAGGGGACGCGGAGCCCGGCCGGACTCAGCCCACGGCACACACACACACAACAGCTGGAGCTGTCAAAACTTCCTCCGCTCGGCCTCGGCCCCCGCCGCCGCCTCCGCCGCCGCCTGCTCCTCCTCCGCCCCCGGGGGCTCTGCGCGGGGGGAGGGCGCAGGGCCAGTGTACAATGAAGCGGCGGCCGCCGCAGCCGGGCAGCACAGGAGCCGGAGCCGCCGCCAGCTCCCGGGGCCTCTGAGGAGAAGGGGGTGTGTGTGTGCGTGTGTGTGCGCCCAGCGGCGGATCGGCCGCCTCTCGCTCGCTTCTCCTTCACCTCCCCCAGCCCCGGCAGACCCCGCCGAGCCGGGGAGGGGGTGTTATTGTGTGTGAGACCCTTCCTGCCTCTGCGCTCTCGCTCTCTCTTCGCCCCCCCGCCTCCCCCCGCGCTCCCCCATGCTGCTCCCCCTGCTACCTGTGCTGGTCGGCGGCGGCTGAGGCCAGCAATGCGAGGCGGAGGTGGAGGAGGCGGAGGTGAGGAGGAGAGGAGCCGCGGGAGCAGGAGGAGCATCGGGATCCCCATCACCATCTTCATCTTCATCCTCATCATCATCATCCATGTGTCTCTCTCGTCCTGCTGACTAGGATGTCAACGGAGGACAAGAGTCTGGTGGTGGCGGTGGTGGAGCCGCCTCAGCAGCAGCAGCAGCCCCCCGAGCCTGGAGCTCCCCCCGCAGCAGCAGCAGCAGCAGCCACAGACAAAAGACCTAGGGGCCGGCCTCGCAAAGATGGCGCTTCCCCTTTCCAGAGAGCCAGAAAGAAGTAAGTTCAGCGCTTGTGTGTGCGAGGCAGAGAGGGGCAGGGGGCCGGCGGCCGGGCGCGGGCAGAGCTGTCAGCGGAGACCCGCGGCTCCTCGCCCCCTCCCTCCCTCCCTCCCTCCTGCCTAATGCCATTTTGAGAAGAGCCCTTCTTTCTTCTCCTCCTCTCCCCTTTGCACTTTCCCCTCCTCCTCCTCCTTCTTCACCTTTGTCTTCCTCCGCCTGCTCTCCCTTTCCCACTTTTCTTTCACCGTCCCTGTCCCTTCTCCTCCTTCTTCGGAGTTTCTCTTTAGCTCGTCCCCCTCTTCCTCCTGGTGTTTGGTTTTTTTTTTTTTTTTTCTTCCCTTCCCTTCCCCCTTCTCCTTTCTGGCTCTCTCCTCCTCCGGGACGCCCGGCTGCCTTCAGCGCTACTCCCTGTGCGTGAACGGTAGTTTCTCGTCCCTTTCCCTTTTGATCCTCCCCACCTCTCGTGGGGTTTTTTTGGGGAAAAAAAGACGTTTCTCGGCGGGTGGCGAGGAGAACACCCCCCCTTCTCCTCACACAGACACCCACAGGGGCGGGTGTGGACAGGCAAAGTTGAGGCAGGAGTTCCCCCGCCGTGCGCCGGGGAGCGGCCGGGGGAGCTGTCAGCCGCCCGGGGAGGGACGCGCCGCCGGGACGGTGCCGAAGCACAACAAACACAAGCCGGGCAGGGGGGCGGCGGGGGCCGCCTCTTCCTTGGCTCCGTCTCATTTTCCCTTCACCGCGGCCTCTCCCCGCCGGGGGCGCGGGCGTTCGCCAGCCCCACCGCCGGCCGCGCCGCTGCCCGCCCCTCGGGGGAGCCGCTCCTGAGGGGGCCGCGCCGCTCCCCTCAGCCCCGGGGCGGGCGCCCGGGAGTTCCCGCAGGGCGGGTGCGGGGCGGCCCGTCGTGCCGACGAGCCTTTCCCCGCTGAGGGAGCCGGGCGGGCATGGCCGCGCTGCCGCTGGTCGGCCTGAGGCGTCGAGGCGGGCTGGGCTGGCAGAGGCCTGGCGGCCGCTGCCGCGCTGGCGGCCGTCCCCGAGGGTTATTTTTGAGCAGGGTGGCCCTTGCCACGGCATACCTGGTGGCAGCAGTAATAGGGCAAAGCCGGGCGAGCACATTTTGAGAAGAAACGTAATATTTATTAGAGGCTGCCGGAGCCCGGGGGGTGTCAGAGTTTGTTCCCCTTTGTTTTGAAGGGACGCTCTCAGTTTGACACCCCTGGTGTCTGCTTAACCACTCATGTGAGGGGCTGGCGCTTCCCTGAACGCCCACCCCAGGCCTCACCCTCAGAATCATTTGGGTTGGAAAAGACCTTTGAGGTCACCGAGTCCAACCATAAGGTCACGGTGGATGTCCAAAACACCAGCACGGGACTCCGCAGGCAAAGACTGTGCTTTCCTCTGTTACGATTTGTTTTTACAAATAGGCGTTACATAAATATCTCAGGACAGAACTATCATTACTTTGGGATATATGGATTTTTTTTTTTTTTGGTTGTTGGTGAAAGTTTCTCTTCAAAGATTTCAACGTTCACCCCCGGGTTTGGTGGGGATGCATTCTTTCCAGCTCCCTCTTTCAGTTATATTACGTATTCACTTGATACAAATTTTCATATAGTGATAGTTAAAAGTAGTTGACAAACATATACACACAGTATAGTTCTTAGGTTCATCTGCTTTACTCTTTGCTTTACATATTTTGGTTTTATTTCTACACGTAGAATCCAAACCTTACAGAGAAAACCTTTGAGTACTTTATTTTAGAAGAAGTTTTAAGAAGAAAAACGCAAATACAGCTGAAATGTACTGGTCTGCACAAAAGGCAAAATAGTGTTATTTGTGAAAATTGGCATATCTTGTTGGCCAACCTGAGGTTGTGTACACGCTCTTGATGACTAAGTGGGTGCTTAAGAGGTGATTCTTTTTTTTTTTTCAGTTAGGTTTTTGGTGTCATGGTAGTATTGTTGTCTAGTTTTAGGAGGAAATAAAATTTTCCTGTAAATATATGTACTTAATGCTGACATGACTATAAGTGTTCCTGAAAGAGCCAGAAATGAAGTTAGCTGAGACAAAAATTAAAATTAATCAATACTGTTTTTCTCCACACTATGATTGTGGTGCTAAGTGTGGCTGGTGTCCTTCTCTGTCCTTATGGAAAACCTGTAATGTTGGTAAAGGCCTTATGACATAAGTCATAAATGCTTTTAAAACTAAGATTTCATAAAATATTATGATTTTTCTAACTTTCACAGAGTAGATATAGACAGGTCTTTTTTGGTTGCATCCATTTTAGTGAGAAAATGGTTTTATTTCATAAGTTTTGCTACTTACAAAATACTGATTACAATTAGCTAAGCAAATGCAGAAATAAAATAAGTAAAAATATTTTCTGGTTTTTTGTTTGGTTTTTTTTTTTTTATATGACTGCTTGGTCCTCCCTTCCTTTTCACTTCTGTGCTTTCCAGTTGGATTAATGTGCCTCATGTAAACCAGATAAAAGAGCATATGTCAGACCATTTTCTGTACTGTAATCACATGTCTAAATCACTATTAGCCAGTCAAATTGTTCAGCCGCTTTATCCCATTATAGGAAATGTTCCACTGAATGTTCAGTCTAAGTGCAGTCTAAGTAATAATAAAATGAAGAGCCCTGCATTAAACCAGCAAAGCCAAAATAGAATAATTCCTTGGCTATGGATGCCTCCATTAAAGAACAATACCATATTGGAGAATGCTGTAGGTTGGTATTTTGCCTTCTTGAAGGCCATGTTTTTAAGCAAATTTGATGAGTTTAAGCAGACAGATGGAAAACTGCCTTGAATCTGCTTCTGCGAGATGCCAAGGATTCTCAACTCTTCCCAGAAGTAGGCTTATGTTAAGGGAGCACAGGGTTCTTCAGTAGGACAGCTCTGTGCAAGTCCCTGTCCTTCTGCGTTTTACCTGGTTATCAGTAAAAACTGCAGTGGTGCTCTGGGCACAGGTATGTATAGGGAACAGTCGAGGAGTCCTATAGGTGATGAACTAGGAATAGGTGGCGTCAGTACCTGGAGAATTACTGATAGTGCAGCATGACGCTAGAACAGCTTTTTATCATTGTTTGAAGGATATAGCTTCATGAATAGCACTGTCAGGAGACTTAATCTTAGGTGAACAGTTCATTTTTATTATTTATATTGTAATTGTGCCTAGAGGCCAGGGCACCATTACACTACATACAGTACAAATGCATATGCAAAGCTTGCTTCTGCACAAACAATTTCTTAATTTAAATGTAAAGATAAGACAGCATGTAAGTGTAAGAAATGCATTGGGAAAGCACAAGGGAGCTGTGAGAATGCTACGAGCAAAAGAACACGCAGAAGTTCAAGTACGCTGGCTATCTCAGCATCAGTGAATGATTCATAAGCATCAGACTTGGAGGATATATTTAAAGGAGGGTGGCATTGTCACCCTGAGGATTTTCACAGATAGCTTGTTTCCTACCTAAAATGCTACACAAACACTCATATTTTTCTTCCTTTTCTTCCACAGTTTTGACAATTGTGTATCGGTATAGAGTAGTGGTTCAAATTTAATAGATAGAGCTAGAATAGGCTGTGCAGAGCCTCAAAATTGAGAGCAAGTAGGTGGTTCATGATATGGTTCATCAGGAAGAAGGAAGAACGCAAAGAACTACAACCAAAGCAATGAATGAGGAAAATATTTTTGTAGTATCAGCTTTCAAATGAATTTAAAAGGTGACGAGATTACACTCATGAAAGTCAAAAAAAGAGAATAAAGTTGCATTATTGAAGATACAAAGTGATGTAGGAGAAAGAAACTTTGTGGTGCCTAATTAAAAAAGATGCCTTGCTGTTATTGTATAGGAAAAATGGAAATATTAGGGACCATCTCATCATATAGCCTGAAATGTTGGAAACTTCTGTACTTGGTTATACCTTGACTTCCAGACTATGGACCTGAAGGATAGGAATGTGTTCAAAAAGAAGTTGCAGGGGAAGAGTGTTGGTTCTGTTTTAACCATATTGTCATTGTATGAACAGCTGGTTACTCGTGAAAATGTATCAGAATAGTATTGTACAGGTGCAGTCAGCATTTCTGTAATCTATTTTAAGTGCTAGAGCTTTCTTAATCTATACAGGTTATAAGCAGCACAAACAGATGTATCTTTTTAGCAAAAATTTAGTAACAGAAGTCTTAATAATTGTGATCGTTATGACAGTTACTTTGTAAGTCAGTATCTAAGCTCACTTTAAATTTTATTTTCAGCATCCATCAGACTTTGATGTATGATACAAATTATTTTTGCAAATGTGGGTAGTTTAAAACAGCACAGGATAATGATTTCAAAAGGCATGACATTTGTGGAAAACTTTTTGTGTGTTTACTTTGTATTTCCTATGTTTTAATTTTTTTGTCCTAGTTTTTCATTGCTTTGGCCAATGTAAGCTGCAGTAGGTTTTCAAAGGCCATAGATTTCACACATGCAGATAGTTTTGAGGACACGTAAGCATAGTATTTTTGCCAGGAAATGATTATTTAAGAATTTTTCTTATTACTTTAGCTGTATTTGCATTAGGGTAGGCCAATATTTAAAGATACCTACACTCATTTCAAAAGAACCTTAATGTGTTGCATGGACTCTCTTTATAGCTCAGCTGTGTTTTAGTTTGTCACGCACCTTCTATGTGATGCTTTTATCTTTACTTGCCTGCCCTTTTCTCACTTCAAAATTTAATATTGGCAAATGTAAAATTTATATTGTGTTATACAATAAAGACGTTCCTAAATACACGTTCATAGTTAGGGAAAGTTGTTACTACGTGGCAAGGTGGGAGTTTTTTTGATGGATGGGCTTTGTACAAGTACTGCATGGGTAAGGGTTAAGGTATTAAAGCAAACAGTGGCCTATACTCCTGCCTCTCCAAGCCACGTATCACCATGTTTGGCCAAAAGCCAGAAGGCACACACCAGATCACACAGCGTGAAGAGGTGAGGCACGGGAGTAGGCTTCGTAATCAAGACGTGACATTGGGTCTTTGAAGGCCTTACTGGTCCGTGGTGGGACAGGACCGAGTTGCATGCAGCAGGGTCCCACGGGAACTTCATGCCATTTTCTTCAGCAGACAGGGCTACGTTACCTCCTCCATCCTAGTCTTACTGCCAAGCAATTCCCCAGCTGTCCTGTCTAGTCCTTGCATGGGAGCCTGGCTGTAACTGCGCACAGTACTGTTTTGCTCAGCAGGTAAATGATCTCTGTATTAATCTTTTGATTTTCGGCTCATGACAGGATTTATGTGATGGATGATGGTGAAAGTTGTTACACATAGTGGGTTTTATAGAACTGTTGTTATGATAATGTGTTTTGCCACATTATCAAATTTGTTGAAATGTTGATTAATGTGAAGAGGTGTCTTCGCTTGAGCCTTAAGGGTTGGTGAGATGAGGCTTAATGTTGAAAACAGATATTTTTCTATAACATTAGCCTACAGTTTTCACAATTTGAAACAGTGCAGTTGCAAATAAAGAATTCTTCAGGATTTTTTTTTTTTGGCATTGCAGTTGTTAGATTGTTAACGTTTGTATTTGATGATCCATTGAACTTTTGTGGCACTTGTCATGAGAGGACCTCCAAGAGCTATCAGGTGGTATCATGACAGACCAAGTATGATGACAGTCTGTGAGACCTCAACGTATTAGGTATATTGGTCATACGGCACGTCTTTGCAGAAGTAGCAATAAGAACCCAGTCTCTTGGTTTCTACTCTCTGAGCCATCTACACACCAGATACCTTTTCATCCTGTATTCAATGACACCGGGGACTTTTTCCCAGCTTAAAACAATAAAACGCTTCCAATTTCTTGGCTCTGATCGTGTATATTCTTTTTTTGTTCTTCTTAGGGTGCTCAACTCCTACTAACTTCTTGTTATTGTTCTTTCATAAGATAAGTAATTGGAAATGGACATTTCTATTCCTTGTCGTCATTTGAGTTTCCAAGGTGGTTGGCTCTGCCTTTCTCAGGCCACAGTTGGTTTTTTTCCTCCTCATCCCAGCTGTCCCACAACAGTGTTGGAGGGGCAGCAGGGTCATGTATAAC
Source organism: Chroicocephalus ridibundus (assembly GCF_963924245.1). NCBI lineage: Eukaryota > Metazoa > Chordata > Aves > Charadriiformes > Laridae > Chroicocephalus > Chroicocephalus ridibundus. Next base: position 8,218,048 of record NC_086285.1, on the reverse strand, counting down.
CAGGGAAAATAGACTTGCCTTACCCACCACTAGTGATCGTTCCCTTGTGGTGTTATACACCGATGCTGTGGATTTAACTTTTTAAGAAAAGTTGTCACAGGTATGCTAAAATGTTATGAAATGGTAAACAATGTAGCGACAAACAATTTCAAAAAATATTGCAAGCTTTTCTCCTTTCTATGTTTAATATATTTGTTTATCAGTTCATGCAATCTGCATGATTCATATAGTTTGGCTAAATACAGATAAGCAGGATTTCACTGTAGCAAATACTGTTCGCTAGTAACTTGCATTGAATTTCACCTTTTTTGTTTTCTTTTTCACTGTTTTTTAATAGAAGGATGGCACTAAACATGCCCATTCATGCCATTCCTGAGTTTATCAGATGGGTTAGTCAAAATAAGGCTTCAAGAACTGCATTAAGTTCTTCTAGTGGCATTGGTGCTTTTGAAAGAAAATAAGATGAAGTAGGAAAAAGCCCTTAAAATCTAGAATATTTATTACTTGGAGAAACCTCGGCAGTGAGTGTATGGAGTGCATCAGGTGGTTATTTTCCTCAAACCCCATAAATCTTAAGCGAGTTCTGGCAGTGAAAAGAGGCACCGGTGCTGCTGCCCTCCCTCCCTCCCTCCCTCCCTCCCTCCCTCCCTCTGCTACCAGCTGTTTGTTCTCTCCCATGTGCTGACCCAGGCGTTGGTGTATCCTTGTGGGGAGCTGCCTTGGGAAACTGAGCTGGGTTAAACCTAAGCTGGCAAAGAAACGTGTTTGTGATAGCGTAAGGGAGGAGGCCAAAGCGAGCGGCCAGGCTGCGGGGAGACAGAGCTATGTCTTCGGGTAGTGCTGCCAGCTTTGAGTAGGATCTGCGAAGCCGGAGCCTCGGTTGCCTGAAATTTGGGGGTGTTTGGGTTTTTTTTTTTGCTGACTCCATTGAGTTCTTCAATATAGGAGTTCTTACAGGAGATTGTGAGAGATTTTTACAGCCTATAGTCATGTTATATGTGCTGGTTGGTTGGTTGCTTTAAAAAAACCAATGCTGTTGAGAAGGTTCTTCACAACATATAGAGAGATGAGTTGTTCTCATCTAACTGATTCTTGCCCCAAATGTTGGTATTGATTAAATAAGGAACTTTGGTTCTCACTTTGATCCTCAGAATCATTCTTAAATTGAATATTCAAAGTACCCCAAAATAATAGTATAAGTAAAATGCTTTATGTTAACAATAGTTCCTGCTATTCTGAAAGCTCCTTCCTACAAGTATATCAATATCTAGGACTTAAAATAAAATAACACTAGATCTTGCTTTTCAGAATATTCTTCCTTTCACATTTTTGGAAATGTTTTTATTAAATGGCACATGCACCAAATCCTATTGCCAGCCATTCCGATATAAATATATATTTACTAATTTTCAATGCTGTATTTATCAACATTCTAATTGCTTTTCTTGAAGGAACTGCTGGAAATCCTGTCAAACCAGGATGTTCCCCCTAGAGTTTTGGCTTTGGGCAGGGGGGAGAAAAAAAAGAAGAGGCTTTTTTGCTTTTCTGCTGCCTCATCACTGACAATAAATTCTTGCTAAAAATAGTTTTAATTAGGCTATCTGAAAAAAAAAACCAGCTTTAGGAAAATTTACCAATTTTTTATTTTGTCTATTATAGTATTTCTATTCCTTGGGGCATATACAGTTCAATCACTTGTATGGCACAGTAAGATATGAGGAATTTTTGGTAGTGAAGTTGTGGTCCAAATCTCCATTTTCTGCTGCTTAATGTTTAGTAGCATCTTATGTGACCGTTGGAAAGCACTGTCTGGAAGCCGTAGCTAATCCAGAACGACTTCTGGAACATCCCAGGGTTCATGGAACCCGGGATATTCTGATAATGGTGTCTGCCCTCCTGGTTTTGGCAGTGAAGCCTGTCTGCAGTGTTCTTAGGGAAAGTTTTCTCAACAAAACATGATAGGATGTCTCCATATTGTTATTAATAAAGGGAGGAGCTATACTGTATTAAAACTTGGGAGATTTTCTTAGTAAGCCATTTCATAAATATAGAATGTGAATTATTTAGGGTTTGGTTTTTTTTTTTGTGAAGTGTGGACTTCAGAGGCACAATGAAATTCTTTTAAATATGATGAATATTTAGTTTTGCGGTATCACCACATATGAATAGAACTGGATGGCCAAAAAAGACTTCAGGGTGATCTTGCTCATCCTTCTGTGTTGTGTATTTGTACCACTTCTGACAGAAGTTTCTCCAACTTGTTTTTAAAGTATTTGGTGAATGCAGTTCCACTGCATCTCTAGGCAATTGGCTTCAGTAACTGATTTTCCAAAGTATAAAATGAATATTCTTTCCTGCTGATTAAGCCAGTTTTGTCTTCTACTATTCACAGTTAAGACTCCACAGCTGATAGGGAGAACAATTTTAATAATAAACTTTTGTTTATTAGGATATTGTCTCCTTTGTTCTGCACTGAACAAGCTTAACCTCTATAGCATCATAATGCTGACTTACTTGATTTATCCTTTGAAAGTTTGCTAGTCTTTGCTAAGTTTCACTTGGTTGCTATGAATGACTTTTCAATTTATGAGAATGATTTTTATTAAGATCTTGTCTGCTAAAATGTTTCTAATCCCTGCCTCAGCCATGTGTCATATGCAGCTCTTCTATGGGTGTGAATTTCCTCATGCAGGTCCTGGAGGAACGTTCTTGCAATGTTCTCCAACCTTGCTTGAAAATAATTTGCAAATAAATACCCTTTGAGTTCTCTAGTTCATTGTTGCTGACCTGTCTTAGGGCAATTTGACCAGGACTGTATTATGGATCACTCAGTTTAGAGATGACTTCCGTTTGTTTCTGATATATAGTGTGAATTTCTTCCAGTCCTGCTGATTTGAATTCCCTGACTATTTAGCCTAATAACAAAATCAGTTTTTAGTATTAGCTACAATAAATCTCTTTTATGAAGGCTGAAATACAGAGAACGACATTTGATTCTGTTTTGTTATCCTTTTGTTCTTCTTTAACGTTGTTTTGTACTGACTTTTGTGTTTTTATTCTTACTTCTAAAATATTTCTGAAACTTTGTTTGCCTTTTATATTGCACAGTGGTAATAGCGCATGCTGTGCTTTTATCTCTTCTGATTTTTATCCCTGACAGTTTATGCTGTTCCTTTATATTCATTAAAATGCCCTTGTTTCCATTCCTAATATGACTCTTTCTAGTTTCAGACCCTTATTACTGGCTGCTTTTGATGCAGCCTGTATTGTAATACCACATTTCCTATCTTTCCCCTGCATTGGAATACTTTGTCATTGTGTGTATTTCAGTACAAGAACTGCCAGTCCTCCTTTAAATCACATTCTCAAGAGATTCTAGCAACAAGTTCAAAGAGTTTGTTGAAATTTGCTTTTCTTATTTCGGTTAATTGAAGATAAAAATTTGTTCTCCTTTTTGTACTGTGCTCATTTCCCCCCCCCCCCCCCGCTTCCTTGGCACAGGGAATGCTTCTCGTTACCACTTCCAGCCAAATCGCTGTACACATTGAGATGTTTAAAATGGAGCCTGCCCTAATAGAGTGAAGTGTGAAGTAACTGCTCTTCTGGCATCCTCAACTTTGTGAAACAGTTGTCCTCAACATTTTCACAAACATGTTGGGCTGTTTGTTCTGTTATTTTGGTTTTCCATTAGACGTCCGGATGGTGAAGGCCTCCTCTTACCCTCGAGACACATGCTCTGAGAGCTCTGTTAGTTGCTTCAAAAGGCTTATCATCTTCCCCTCATTTGGTCAGTAGAAGTTTTTATGTTTAAAATGGCCTTTCTAGTTCCTTATTCCCTAGTTCCCATTCTCTGTTGCTTATGCTTTTGTTTCTGCTCCCACTTTTTTCCTTCTCTCCTCTGTCTTTTTTTTCCTTCCTTGTAATGAAAGCAAGTGAGTATAGTGGTTTTTTTCTTACCGTGGCCCATGGCATGAGACTAGAGCTTCACTTAGAAATGGGCCAGATGCTTTGCATTGTGAAGAACGTCTTGGAAAAGGGAATTTTGAAATAAAATTCAAAATAAAGAGATTTCATGTCAATTTCCTTAATTTTTACCATTTATAAATCAGGCTAATTAATGACTGTGCTTGTGTTTTTTATTGATTAGTGGCCTGGTGGTAGCTAGTAGTAGCATTCTGGCACCTGAAGCACTCGGCTTCTTCACAGTGGCCGTGTCTGTGCTCGTGAAAAAACCAACAGGGCACGTTTGGAGTCACTGGATGCCATCATCCCTGCTGTCATCGTTGCAGTAGTTGCTTGTACAGGTTCGATCTGGGCCTGCCGGCACTCTTCCAAAGGGATCTCAGGGCTGGTCCAGGGACACACAGCGTTCCCAGCAGAGCTTAAGTGTGGCTGCTTTGTTTGGGAGTTTGAGAATTAGGGAGCATGGATATAGGCTGTTATGTGCTAGTTGGCCTCAAGGCCAACATCACCAGCTATGTTTAATTTACTAGTATAACTATAACTGGTGGTTTGTTGTGGGTTTTTTTTTTTGGTTTTTTTTTTTTTTTTTTTTTTAAGGAGGAATTCAGTGAAACTGATAGAATTCTCATTAGTTTTACTTTCAGCCTCCTGGGCAAACACTGTGCCACAGTTAATGTTCTCTAACCCGTAGGGATGTAAGTTTAGGAAGAACAGCTCACAGCAGAATTGCTCTAGTGGGAGCAGATGAGGTGGGATGTACAAGCCATACAGCTCTGGGAAACACTGGCTTTCAGTGCTACTTCAGTCTTCCGATACGCAATTTTCCCTGGTTCATGTTTTGCATAATTAACCTTGCATCAGGCATCCTGGTAGAGATTTATACAAAGGAAAGTGCAAAACAGATTCAGCAGGAATTCTAATTTATTTTTCTTCCTGTGTCTTCCAGAAACCCTTTAGGAGAGAACTGGGCCCAGAAGCTGGGGGGAGAGGGGGGGAACTCAGGAAATAAATGATCTGTAAGCGAGATTATTTAAAGAAATTATTTTCCTAAAGTCTTTCATGTAGCAGTAAGGGTTGGCTCATGGCTGGCTATTCTGTCGCCTCTTTTTGTAACGGAATGGGAGAGTATTCTTTGTCCTATCGTGTGCTGTGTACAGCTTGGAGATACAATCATTTCTGTTCCGAATGCATTTGTTGGTAAAGAATAAATACAAAAACTTGGTAAACTGACTCACATATTCTGTGTGCTCTACATGTGGTCTTCTCCGATAAGGATCCACTGGTAGAACAGAACAGAGAACGTACTGCTGATTGTGTACATACTTCATGGACAAGTAGAAAATCTTGATCTCAAAGCTCGTTAACCAGACACTGTCAGTAGGCGGTTAAATTATTGATAACTTAATGTTGTTTTTTATTTATTTAAACAATATTTATTTACGTTATATTGTTTTAGGAATATTTTCAGTTTACTTTTTCAATTAATGTGTCTTTTTTCATTTTACTTGCTTTAGACTGTCTTGATAGGCAAAAAGAACCTGTTTTTAAATTGTTAGCTTGACCATGTTATTTTAAAGGCTTTTTTGGACCAGTGAGGATTTCTTGTCTATACTTAGTTAACATGCTTACACTTCAAAAAAGTGAAGTCATGACTGTCTTGGACATGTATAAACTTGTTGAGTTGGAGCTTGGGCGCTCAGCTGTCCTTTAAGGTGCACTGTTTTTCCTTGTTTCACTAGAATTTGGGAAAGTATTGTGATAAACATTTGTTAGCTGGCTTTTATCTAAAGACTCTAAGGGTTGTTATTAAAGTTGTTGAGGTTTTCTGTTGCCTTTTTTTCTTCCTTTTTTTTTTTTTTTTTTTTTTTGGTCCCCCAATATGTAGCCCTCAGTATGAACCCGGGGAATACACAGCTGCGTGGATGTGACCACGTCATGTGGTGTGGGAGCTTATTCCATAACAGCTATTAGTAATGGGCCTTGGGGACAGGGCAGAGACTGAATTCTAGCTCCCATCGTCACGCCACCTAGGTTTCTTTTTCAGCAGTATTGTGATGGTCTAGTTTCTAGCTGAATTGTTTTCTTTCAAAGCATTAAAAGAATAATAATACTTACTGTACTACTCTGAAGGAGCTTACTAATGAATAGGAGGAAGCATACTCAAATTCTGCTGAAGTCTTTATTCTTAGTCAGAAGAGAGAACTAGGTATCTCTGAAATTCAATTCAGAAGGACTAAGGTCTGAGCAGGGAGTTCCTTAAAGCTATCTAATAGAAAATACTAGACAAAGG